>NC_081841.1:26401243-27073823 GCF_963259705.1 Myotis daubentonii
AACTCTTTCAGCTTTTTCTTATCTGGGAAACACTTTATTTCTCCTTCAGTTTTTAAAAATGCTAGCCCTGCTGGGTAAAGTAATCTTGCTTGGAGGTCCTTGCTTTTCATCATTTTGAATATTTCATGTCAATCCCTTCTGACCTGAAATATTTCTGTTGAGAAATCAGCTGACAGTCTTATGGGACCTCCCTTGTAGGTCACTAACTTTCTTTCTCTTGCTGCTTTTACGATTCTCTCTTTGTCTTTAACCTTTGGCATTTTAATTAGGATGTGTCTTGGTGTGGGCCCTCTTTGGGTCTATTTTATTTGGGACCCTGTACTTCCTGGACTTGTGTGTCTTTTTCCTGCACAGGATCAGGGATGTTTTCAGTCATTATTTCTTCAAATAGGTTCTTGATCATTTGTTCTCTCTTTTCTCTTTCTGGGACAGAGGATATATACCACGTTAATGTATTGAAATACTGTAAAGATGTAAATTTTCCCTAAATTGATCTGTAAATTCAACATAATCATAATCAAAATTACAGCAGAGGTGTGTGTATCTAAACTAGAAAAATGAATCTAAAATTTAGCCGAAACCGGTTTGGCTCAGTGGATAGAGCGTCGGCCTGTGGACTGAAAGGTCCCAGGTTCAATTCCGGTCAAGGGCATGTACCTGGGTTGAGGGCACAACCCTAGTAGGAGATGTGCTGGAGGCAGCTGATCGATGTTTCTCTCTCATCGATGTTTCTAACTCTCTATCTCTCTCCCTTCCTCTCTGTAAAAAATCAATAAAATATATTTAAAAAAATAAAAATAAAATTTATATGGCTATGCAAAAGGACAAGAAAGGCAAGACATTTTTGAAGAAGAACAAAGCTAGAACCCTTGCACTAGTGTATAGTGAGGCTTATTTTAAATTAATATAATTAAGATACTATGGTATTGACACAAAAATAAACAAATAGACAAATAGAACAGAATAGAGTCTAGAAATAAACCATACATATAAGGTCACTTGATTTATGACAAGGGAACAATATAGTGCAATGTGGAGAAGATAATCCTTGCAGTAAATAAATGGTACTGGGTTAATTGGATATCTAAATGGGAAAAATTAATTTTACCCTACATTACACCACACACAGAAATCAATTCTAGATGGATTATAGATCTAAATGTGAAAGGTAAATCTGCAAAGCATCTAGAAGAAAACATAGGAAGATATCTGCATAAGCTTGGCAGAGGGTGCAATTTATTATATGGAAAATGAAAAGCACAAATCATAAAGGGGAGATGTTCAATTGGAGGTCATAAAAATTAAGGACTGTGTTCATTAAAATACTATTAAGAGAAATAAAATGCAAACCACAGAGTGGGAGAACATATTTACACTATATTTTTATCTTTTCTATTCCAAGATATAGAAAAGACCCCTCTAAAGGGATAAAAAAGGCAGCTACTTTCCCAGAAAAAGGGGTAAAAGACTTGAATAGTATTTCACAAGGATGTCCAAATGGTTGATAACCATTTGAAAGTGAGCACAGCCTTAGGAGTTATGAGGGAAATGCAACTCAAAACCACAATGAGATTCCACTGTACACCAATATTTAAAGTCTTGCAGTATTAAGTATTGTATGTGTAGTCACTCTTAAACTCTGCAGATAGGAGTGTACATTTATACACCACTTCTAAAACTATTTTCTGGTATCTACTAAAGCTACACATGATATACTTCATAACTAAGCAGTTCACTTCTATAAATATACCCAACAAAATGCAAGCCTATGGGCACCAAGAGAACATGTATATGGATATTTGTAGTATCACTAATCCCAAACTAGAAACAACCCAAATGTCCAACAACAGTAAAATGGATAGTTAAATATGGTTACATTCATTCAATGGAATATTATACAAACTTTTGCTATTCATCCATTCATTTAAAAATGGATGAATCGCAAGCTTAGTATTGAGGAAAATAAGCCAGGCACAAAATTGTATAAGTTCCATTTACATAATGTAAAAAATAGACAAACTTAACTTATGCTACTAGAAGTCAGGATAGTAGTAACCAGGTGGGCTTCTGTGGTACCAGTAAGTTTTTATTTATTGACCTAGGTCAGTAATTTTCAATCTTTTTCATCTCATGGCACATATAAACTAATTACTAAAATTCTGAGAAACACACAAAAATATGTTATATTTTTTGCTAACCTAACAAAAACAATAGGTATAATTTTGATTCATTCACACTGGATGGCTATTGTTGTGTTGACTGTTATCATTTTTAATTTGCTGATCTAAGAAAAAAGAGGTCAGTGCCCTTGACTAAATAGTTAAGTATTACATATTTTAAAAATTCTTATAGCACACCAGTTGAAAATTGCTGATCTAGGTGTTGGTTACTTGGGGGAAGGGGGTGTCTCTTTGTGAAAATTTATTAAAATAAACTCATTATTTGTGACACTTTTCTGCAAGTATATTATGCTTCAATAAAGAGTTACTTAAAAATAAAAAAACTGTTAAGGGATGTCCTCAGAAGAGTATAATCACCCACAATCAAGAAACTGGGGCTCAGGGAGGTTTGGTAACAGGTTCAGGCTAGCATTAGAAGAAGGCAGAACAATGACCACCCACATGGTGTGATTTGAGAATCATTCTAACATTGTGATCGAAGTGCCAGAAGTCCCAGCACCAAAAATATATCCATTCCTCTGAACTGGTAAGAGTTGTCTGGAAGGTTTAACTTTATGCCCTATTATCAGCTAATAATATGTCAAGTAGCTTTATTGACTACCAGATGAGAGATGGACCAAGTTTCTTAGACATGAAATAGGCTCTGGGAGTTCTAGGCCAAGACAGGAGAATGTATGTGTGAATGGGAGAACCTATGTCCAATGTCCAAGGTCATGCTCCATCATTCACTCAGGACAGCACCTTTCTATGGCTTTTCAGATCAGACTTTTATTTATTTACTAGAGGCCTGGTGCACAAATTTGTGCATTGGTGGGGCCCCTCGGCCTGGCCAGAGATCAGGGCCGATCAGGGCCGGCCGGCCAGGGGGAGGGACCGTGGGAGGTTGGCTGTGGGAGCTCACTGACCATCAGGGGACAGCTCCTGCATTGAGCATCTGCCCCCTGGTGGTCAGTGTATGTCATAACGACCAGTTGACTGGTCATTTGGTCGTTTGGTTGCTTAGGTTTTTATATATATAGATTTGCATTCAACAAATATTTTTGGAAAATCTACTATGTGTCAGCATTGTAGCAAATTTCAGATATGAACAGATAGGTGTTGCCCTTGCTCTCTTGGGGTGTATAGCCTGTAGATATTGAGGAGGTGGATTATACTCAGCAGGGCAACAGTCGAACGGGGCTTCTGTTCCAAGTCTTTTGTGTCTTTACCTAACATGGTGCTGTGCAGTGGGACTGGCTGGAACCCCTCCCTTACCATCTTGTTCAAGAACAGGCATGAGCTTCTCAGGATGCAATTAGAAACATGAAATGTTACTTTGAAATGATTGAACAGAGAGACATTCATATTTGCAAATGGATTCTAACCAATATTATGAAATTTCCATAATCTCAATTTATGTCATAATTATAGTGTACTTGCTCTTTACTGTCATTAACTGAAAGTTCTTATCAGCATATTTGTGATTATTAATATTATCCATATAATCACAGAAATTTGTCACTGATTCACCAGAAGGAAGAATAATCATATTCAGGAGAGATGTATTACCTACTATAAAGCACAGGACTAATTATGGGAAGAACATACCACAAACCCAGGGATTCTAAGTGCCTTCCCTCATCAAGATTCTCACAGCCACATTGAAGCACACACCCAATACTGAGAGACCAATTATCAGAGAGGGAAATTTTATCAAAAGAACCAGAATATACTGTGCATATGTAGGATTCACATTTAACCACTGACATATATGCATTTGGGTTCCATTTTATGTATACATTAAATTCTTATGTTCTAATTCATCAAATTTAGTCATCTTTCCATGAACAAACAACTCTGTGGCCTTTTTCCATAAGAAGACAACTAGAAGCTCTTTGTCTCAATAAATCATGCATCTCAGGCCCTCTTCAGATGGTGAAAGATGCTGAGAAGAGAGGAGTTTGTGAAATAACCTTGGGAAAGTCACCAATGAGTCTCCAATGACTTTCACCACCTGTGCTGACTCAGCAGCATCACTGTGTAGGGCTGGTCACTCATTAGGACCCAACACATTAATTTCTTTTAGAGTAAGGCATTCTGTCAACATCATTCCTTTAATAAATGTTTAATGAGTTCCTTCCCCATGTCAGGCATCATGTCTATGACTACTCTACCAGGGCCCATCTTCCCAGGCCACCCATAATTGTCCATGAGGTCTATGTACACATGATCCCTAACCTAGGTCTATTCTTCCAGACTTGCTCTACTTTTTCTCTGATGCTCAACCTGAATTGTGAGTGAATACAGGTCTAAAAGTGGGGCCCTCTCATTTTTTCCACTCTGCTCTTTCTCATATACCACGCTGATTCTTATTAGCATGTTGCTGTGCTAACAGCCCCTCAGTATATGTGTTCTTTGCAGTAGTCAGATCCAGACACAGTCCCTTTTACTGAGACTGTGTGTTAACAATGTGTGTTCATATCTTTGTTGGCAGTGCGGGCAGATTGTCCACAGTGGAACTCACTTGTAAGTCATGCCAAATCTAGATGAAATCTTGCTTTATGGGAGTCATACATATGCCATGGGACCTACACATTGTTAAATTAGTACCTTACCAGGGCTCACTTCACATACAAAGAGTTCACAGCCTGTAACTCAAAAATCACAGCAACATCATTTCTATTAACACCACCTGAGAAGTTTAATTGTCAAGTCTCAGCAGGGACTAGGGTGAGGTATTTGGGGATTTCCTAAAGTACTTTGTCTCTCTTTTTCTGAGACAAATAATTCCAAGCTGACTCAATGACTGGTACAATGAGGAATGTGAAGAGACACGGCTGTGTGCCCACTGAGAAAGCAGGAAATACTCACGGAGGCAGAGTGAACCTTCCCCAGATTTCTGAAAAAAGGCCCAATACTTGGCACACAGACATCCTTAAACCTTAAGACAGACTCCTACATGCTCAGTGGGACTGCTGGGATCTGGGCTTATGGCTATTCTCATTCTGTACAAATTCAGTTGGTAAAATTCCAAGTAAAAGCAAGAATTGGATTATATATGGACAAGGCTAGAAGACACTTAATTTTACATTTAACCTAATATATTATCACTATAAACAAAAACCTACAAAATTTCTTAGAATGGATGACAGAAATAACAGGTATAATTTTGGGGAATGACCAACGTCATTTAGGATTCTGGAGTCTAATGCTGCATATAAATTTTATAGTCAGCTTAAACACATAGTAGAGACTAAAGAGCTAATAATTTTAACCTAAACCTACTGAATCACCTCAACCACAAAACCTCCAATGATCAAAGTTTTCAGTTATACATGCAGAGAAAAATGTTAGCTGAGAATAACATTGACAAATAGTGATGAGGGTCCTGAGAAACATAGGACACTGCCAGCCTCAGGAGATAAAAGCAAAAAAGCTTCGCTACTGTTCCAAATAGGAGAACATTTACCCCCAACTGTCCTCTAAGATTAAGCATGGGCTAGATGCCAGTTGCCTACTGCAGGGAAATCAAGTGAGCATTAAGAACCCAACAGAAGATGCCCAAAGCAAATATCTGGGAGGTGACTGAAAGAAAGGCATTCTGCTAAGCTGGCAAGATTGGGAGCAGAGTATCCTATATAATAAAAGGCCAGCAACTGTAATGGCGAAACCACCGGAATGACCGATTGACCAGTCGCTATGAGGTGCATTGACCACCTCTTGGTCCCTCCCCCATATCCCACAGGCTCTGATTGCTGGATGGCCAATGGGGAAACATGGGGAGCCAGGCTGGGTGGCAGCAAGGTGGGACTGGGGACTGGTGAGCGGGCGGAAGGAAGACCTCTTGGTCCCTATCCCCAACCCACAGGCTCCAATCCATCCTCAGTTTCTTCTGAAAGGAATGTGGCGCCTCCACTGCGCAGCCTCCCAGGATGTGGACTCACTGCTGTGAGAGGCTCCGGAACCGGTACCTTAACAAGGGCTTCAGCGCCTGCAGCGACCCTCAGCTGTCACTGCTGGGAGGTGGACGGAGAACATCAACTTTAAAGCACAAACACCCTCCTTAGGAAGAAACCATCACCCCACTACTTCACAGCCCATTCCGGGTCTGCAAGAACCTGCGCATACTCCTCCCTGTGGGATGGACGGGGCCAGAGCCTGAGCTGAGTGGTTCTGCGATGAAGGAGGGGCTGAGCCAGGCAGCTGAGCCAGTGCAGGGACAGAAGGAGGGAGGGTGGGTCAGGAGCAAAGGGGAAGCCCTGGTTCCCTGCACCTCATCTCACAGGCATAGCTCTTCCTTGCCAGAAGCCAATTCCATCATATCAGCAGGGCTGAATCATCTGGAAGTGGTTGAGGGCATTTCCTCAAACCTGAAAAGGATGCATAAATGATTGTTTACTGCCAGACCGCTGAAGGCATTTCAATCTACATGTTATTGCCTCCTACTGGCCAAACACCTGAACAGCCCTAGGCAATTCCTCCAATCTGACAATGGATTCTGTGTACTAAATCCTGGCATTTGATGCATATATTTACCTTGCCTTAGGACAATTTGTGTGAATAAAAAGCAAAGGGTCCTGAGACAAGGGAGAACTTAGTTCCTTTAGCGAAGTCTTCTCTGGGCCCCCAAATGCCTTCCAAAATTATGTGTCGTTTCTGTACTCTTGAATAATTTACACACAGCGCCTTCTCCAGATTCCAGAACCCCTTCAAGATGCTGGATTAAGACCATGTCATTGTTAGGGTTTTGGCTGGTGACGCCAGCTGTGAAAGGATTCACAAGGGAAAGAAGAGACAGGTTCAGAGAGAGGGTGTTTATTTTACTTCTTTAAGGGGAGCAAAGGGCCAGGTGCCCTTTGATGGCGCAAGGCACCAAAGGCAGACTGGGATGTTCTTTTGATCACCAGAGGGCAAATGAGAAATGAGGCAGTGGCAGGGCTGAACTGAGGACTGGTAAGCCGGTGAAAGATGGCCCTGATTGCAGGCTAGGCCTAGTGACCCTACCCATGCACGATTTTGTGCACTGGGCCTCTAGTATGAACATACTTGAACTCTGAAAACAGCTCCAACTAAAGCACAAGATGGACTGCCAAGGCAGAAAGACCCCCTAGCTCTGCTTCTCCTCCTCTTGGCCCAAAGACTTGAACAGTGGTTGAAATTTACTGAAAGTACCTGAAAGGATTCTCAGTTTCCATATTTAGTGAGATTATATATATTACATATATACATAAAACACAACATATATATAGCTTTATGGCTTTGATTAGCATTGAGGCAAAATCCACTGGGTACTGAGTCACATTACTATATCTGATCATCCAAAAAGAACCTTCCCTAGGCCTTGTTCCACATTCCCTCAAATATACTCCACTGTGCAAAATTGCCACCCAAGCAAACTCTGAGGCTCACCAGTGTGAAGTTCAATGACCCAAAATGTGATGGCCTCAAAAATGCCTCTTTTAATTAGATCAGCAGTGGCATTAGATTAAGAAATGGCATATCTATACATACAAAAGCCTAAGTGACCATTATGACCAGTCAACTGAAAGACCAGTCACTATGATGCACACTGACCACCAGGGGGCAGATGCAGGAGCTGTCCCCGGGTGGTCAGTGTGCTTCCACAGCCAGCCTCCTGTGGCCGGCCAACCTTCCACAGTCCCTTCCCCTGGCTGGCCAGCCCCGATTGGCCCCAATCACCGGCCAGGCCAAGGGACCCCACCAGTGCACAAATTCATGCACTGGGCCACTAGTATATGTATAAAATATTATTGATTAGCCTTGAGTACTTGCCACTAAAATAAATTAGGGCTGCATGGAGTGATTGTAGATGGATTCCAGTTCTGGGCATGGAAAGTGGAAGTTTAAGGAAGTGCTCCAAAACTGATGGAAATGTGTTAAAAGTAGTACAGAGGATAAAACTTGAAGGAAGTCATGATGGCCAAAATTTGGTAAACTTCAAGCCTCAAAAAGAATAATATTAGTGATGGATTATAATAATACTAGAGGCCCAGTGCATGAAATTTGTGCATGGAGGGGGGGGTTCCCTCGGCCAAGCCTGCACCCATTCCAATCGGGGACCCCTCTCACAATCTGGGACCGCTGACTCCTAACCACTCACCTTCCTGCCTGCCTGATTGCCCCTAATCCCTCTGCCTGCCTGCCCGATTGCCCCTAACTGCCCTACCCTGCAGGCCTGATCTCACCCCCAACTGCCCTCCTCTGACGTCCAATTTGGTTCTGATTGGTCAGTTTCTAAGCCAGACAGTGTTAAAGCTCCACCTCCTAGGCAGCCATTGGCTCCTTACATTCACCCAGATTTGGTTCTGATTGGTCAGTTCCTATGCCAGTCAGTTTCTCTGGGATTATCAACAGGGCCTGATCAGAAAGGCAGGGCTGATCAGTAGCGCTGGTGGAGGCCTGGAGAGAAATGGAGGCATGGCTGTTTGCCAGGCCTGGAGAGAAAAAGAGGCAAGTTCTGATCAACGGCTGCCACAAAGGCTACGGATAAGACCCTGACTCTCTGCAGGCCTCTCTGTGGGCCTGATCAGCAGCCCCCTAGGCAGTCAGTGCTGGGTCTGGGTGCCTGCAGTGGCTCCAGCAGTGCTGGGTTACCACAGCAACCCAGCACTGACTTCTGGTCTGGTTGAGCCTTCGGTCCTATGGTTGTTACGACCCTGACTCTTTATTATATTATATACTTAATTAAACAAAGAATCCCTAAGTCCAAAATATTCTACAAAAAAGAGGGGTAGGCTCTTCTAAGAGAAGAATGCCAGCTAACTGATATAGAAGGAATGATAGAATTATAATGTAACCATCTTATAATCAATAAAGTAAGTTATCAAAAGATGATCAAACCACTAGGTGAATGTTATTGGAACAGGATACTCTCACAGTCTCAAAGTATCAACCCACAGATTATATATTAATCACAAATAAAAACAGTGGCCATTTTTCAATGGAGAAATTCAGAAGGCACCTCCCCAACCAACTGAACATTCTCAGCATCAACAATAATGGGACAAACTGATATTCTGTGTCTCCTTATTTGATGTACTAAGAGTTCAAAATATCATCTATGGTATTCTTGGCAAAAACATTTAATCTAATAATAACAAAACAATCATATAACTCTAAATTGTATAATAATCAATAACTGACCTGAACTCTTTAAAATGCCAATGTTATGAAAGATGAAAAAATAGGCAGAAGACTATTCTTGATTGAAAGAGGTTATAGAGATATATCCACTATGTACAATGTATCTTTAATTAGATTAAATAAAACAAGAAAATCTCTCTAATACATGGAAGAATTGCAATATTGAATATGAGCTATACATTAGAAAATATTCTTATATGAGTGTTGACTTGCCTTGGAATTATTATGGTGCTCTTTGGAAATACTTGTTAAAGTACTTAGGAGTAAATTTTAATCATGACATCTGCAGTTTAATTTGAGATGGTTTGGTGGGAGACAGAGTGGGTGGGTGGGGACATGGAGAAAGCAAGCACACGTGGCAAAATGTTAACAACTGGTGGATCTAAGATATAAATGAATTTTCACTGTACTATTTCTTCAATTATTCTATCAGTTTGGTGTTTTTCAAAATAGAGAGTTGGGGAAATTTGCTTTCAAGGCTATAGAGGAAATATCATTTATATTTGTTATACTGAATGCAATATGCTAGTAAATGGATCAAATGTGTGTGGCCCAGCTGGTATTTCTCAGTGGTTGGGTGTTGACCCATTAACCAGGAGGTCATGGTTCAATTCTGGGTTGGAGAACATGTCCAGGTTGTGGGTTGAATCCCCAGGGGGGGCATGCAGGAGGCAGCTGATTGATGATTCTCTCTCATCATTGATATTTCTATCCCTCTTTCCCTCTCCCTTCCTCTCTCCGAAATCAATAGAAAAACATATTAAAAAGTGTGTGTGGCCAAAAGAAGATAATTCATTCTTAGTATTTCTAAAATAATAATAGCTCATTTAGATATTTACACATGTACCTGGCATTACGTTAAGTGCTTTAGTTGCATTTAATTCTCACAAAAAATCTTGTAAGTTTGGCAGTATATTGTAAATGAGGAAACAGCCTCAGAGAGGCTAAGTACATGCCAATGTACAACAGCAAGTAAGCCAAAACAGAACCATCTGCCAAAACAGACCTCAAAATTGGCTTTCAACCTCTCCTTCACATCAACTCTGTGTGGAAAATGAAGTGACAAGAGTTTTATAAGTATATGTGTATATGTATATTCCTAAAAATAAACATGAATTTGTTAGAAATTAGGGGTAAAGTAAGATAATTTTATGAAATAGAACTCTGAATACTATTAATATGGTAGTCACAAATTATGAAAGAAATTCTCAAGTTATTTAAAACTCTCTGTTACTCAGTATTACCACTTACATTTATTATGTTAATTCAATATCCTGGTCAATCCATATACCATGAGTTGCCAATTTTAAAACATAAAAGACCGTTTTGAAAAAATTACTTATATAAAACTCTATCAAGTACAATAAGTCCCATATCATAGTAGCAATTTAAATAACAAGACCATTGTTTACTGGAATGTCCCTTTAGCCTTTCAAAATGCATTCACAGTTATTACCCAATTTCTCACCAGCTCAAGAATGTCATTTTTAAGCTGAATAGAGACAGGTGTCAGTGTTGTAGGGATGAAGCTCTATCTAAACTGATTTTATGCCCAATCATGTTAGGAAATCTCATCTAATTTTCTTTAAAAAATTCACTGCTTGACTTGGGCCTTGTTTGCATCAATATGGAGAAAGTGTATATCTTGCTATCCCAGCAAGTAGAGAATTTAGTTTGTAAGAAACCAGATAAAAGACCTTGATAGTAAATGAAGGCATTGTGGCCCACAACTGAGGAAAAGCAAACAAAACAATTCCAACAAAGTTTTCTGAGAGCCCCAGTGTAGACATTTTAGACCTTTAGATAACCTGGAACAATGAGCTTCCACATAGAGGGTGAAACATGGCCCTGAGGGAGGCAGGGGTGGCTAGTGGTTAAGATGTGTTTAGGAGTAAGTCTGCCTAAGTTCAAATTCTGGCGTGGCAATCTTCTAGCTGCATGACCTTACACAAGTTATTTGACCTCCTTGACCCTCTGTTTCCTCCTCTGAACAGAAAAATAGGAGCACCTATCTCAGTGCCACTTAAGCTAACACTTTGGTAACAGAGACCTAGTAATGGACTAAGAGATGTGCATGCCAAAAAACAAGAATCTCAGAAATATTTCCCTCCACCCAATGTTGGGAGACACCCTGAGTCCCAACAGTACAATGCACATGGCTCAGTATGTCTGGATTTCATGAGAAAGGTCTTTTGATAGTTATTCGATGGCAGCAGATAAACATTCTAGAAAAAGACTTGGACTATTCTGAGAGACTTCAGCCAGATTTGTGAAGCTATGATTCTTTGCTGAGATAGGCAATAGCCACCATGGAGTGGATACCTCATGGCCTATATAAAGCTTGTCAAGCCTCTTGCAGCATTTTCAGGGGGCAATGGTGACTTCTTCCTGGTAGACCAAACAATACCTATAGGGGCTATGAAACTAACAAACATACAAATCCTATCTAATAAAGAGGGAATATGCTAATTGACTCTCACACCATCTCAAAGATGGCAGTGCCCACAGCCAATAAGGAGGGAATATGCTAATTGACTGCTGTGCCCTCAAAGATGGCAGCACTCACAGCCACAAGATGGTGGCGCCCAGTCCCCTTGGCCCTGCCAAGGCAGCAGGCGCGTGGCAAGGCGCCTGCCTCTGGAGTCCCCCAGTCCTCTCAGCCCCCTAGCCACCAAGGGCCGTCCCGAGGTGCAGGCAAGTCTTGGATGGCGGCTGCCCAGCCGCCCAGGGCTGCCAGAGACTTAGGTAACCAGGGCCAGCCGAGGCTTGCGCTGCTGGCAGTGACAGCAGCAGAGGTGTGATGGGGTGTCGCCTTCCGTGATCACCAGGTCGCCTCTCACCCTTGAGGGCTCCTGGACTGTGAGAGGGGGCAGGCCAGGCTGAGGTACCTCCCCTCCAGTGCATGAATTTTCATGCACCAGGCCTCTAGTAAACAAATAAAGGACTTGCAATGCCATATAAACACGAGAATTTAAAATTGAGACAGAAAAGTAGGGAAAGTGTGTCTTTGGTAATTTCTTTTCCCCCTCTCAAACTCAACACCAGTTCCCAGAGCTGTCTTGATGCTCTCCAAATATTTAAAATCTCCGATTACAGCAATCACCCTCTCCTGCCCTACTAGGCAAAACCTGCCAGCCCCAATAAAAAGTAGTATTCTCTTAGCTAGTGGGAAAGGAACAAGATTAACATCACCCATAACATTGCAAGTATTTGATAAGTTTGAATTAAATAATTTTGAATTTTAAAAAGGTTTTCCTAATGGGGTCAAGATGGGAAGGAGCTATTTTAAGAAAGAGACCCCTGGGCTCTGCTGTAGGCATCTACAGCTCACACATATATAACCTCAACATAGGAGAATAGGTTTAATTTCTCAAATTTGCTAACCCTGCATTGGTTCACAGAGTACCAAACTAAGGCCCAAATGTATAGTTGGGGCCACATCAGGGTCACAATAATTTCACAGAAATTTATCAGCAACTAAGAGTGACTGTACTTAAAGGCAAATATTGTCACAAAGATGTGAAATAATCTGGAACTGGTGAGTTGCACAGTGCAGTGTCTTATTTAATTTCCTCCATGTCACCAGCAGGGAGGCTAGTATATCTGCACCAAGACTCTTTCTAGAGTGGTTCAGGACCCCAGACACTTCATCCTGAATGCTCATCCCTAGTCCCTAATATTCCTGTGCTGATAACAATAAGGTACAAATGAACATTAAGGATGGGCTGGAAGAGGGCTCTGAAGGAAGTGGTCAAGAGCAGAGATATACTATATCTTCCTGCTTTGCCTCAGTGATTTCAGGTGCATTTATAAACTAACTAGAGGCCCGGTGCACAAAATCGTGCACTAGTGGGGTCCCTAGACCTGGCCGGTGATCAGGGCCAATCGGGGCCAGGCTGGAGAGGAGGTGATGGTCACCGGGCTGGGCATGGAAGGAATGGATGCCAGACGTTGCTGCTGCCATCGTCGGCACCCTGCCACCATGTGGTTCCCAGCCTTCCCCCCTCCTCCTACCCTCCCCATTGTGCTGCCACCATGGTGGGTGGGCAGTGGGCCCATTGGGGCCTGTCGGCCTGGGCGGGGGGACAGGGAATGGGAGGTTAGCCGCAGGCCCCAAGGAGGGAGCTGGCCCTCAGTCTCCCTGGGAAAGGGGCTGCGTTCACCGCTACCCCCAGGGCTCCCCATCCCAGCCCAGGGGCTGAGGGGAGGGACCGCTGGAGGTTGGCCCGCCCGGTAAGATTGGCTTTGAGAGTGCACTGACCACCAGAGGGAAGCTCCTGTGTTGAGCATCTGCCCCCTGGTGGTCAATGCGCTGTCATAGTGACCGGCCGTTCCAGTCACTTAGGCTTTTATATTTATAGATGACATGTATATGAGCTTTTCTCTTCTTAAATGTGTCCTTGTCCCTTACCTGCTGCATTCTTGTATCCCTGCCCACCTGACAGTTTGGGCTGAAAGATCTGTGCTTGGTTCAGCCCTAATGATGAAGGCCGAGGGCACTGGGGCAGTACTTCTACCTTTATTGATGGTCTAGAAAGCTATCCATGGATTCCAACCAGCTTGGCATTGTCTCAGCTGTGGCACAATGTACTTGGACTTCATTTGTGATAGGCCCCTCATTGAGCACAAAAGCTGGTTTCCTTTCCCTTGCCAGAAAACCTGGCTTTCTCATTTTCCATATTTTCTGGGTCTTCTGGACTCAGCTCAGAAATGCCTTAGCGGAGTCTGCCTCTAGGAAAAAAGAAGCCCCTGACAAAGGACAATTAAAGGCAATGTTTGTCTCTGAGTCTTACTGGCAGCTGTGTGCAGGTGAAGACATAGACAAGGCCAAGCCCATGGTCCACCCATACCTGATAGTTCAACTAAGCAACTTTCCATTTTCCCTCTTGGCATCGACTGGGGGAGGAGGATATAGGCCATTTACCCATTCAATGAGGCAAATGTCCTACTTGCTAAGTCAGGAAAGGTGGGTGGCACCCATTTTTCTGAGGACACAGTTGGTCTCTTTAGCTCTATTTCCTCCCTAGTATCACCTCTAGATAGGACCCTCCTGGAATTAAAGGTCATAACTGAAGCCATGTGAGTCAAAGAGTGTTCTATGGGAGATAACCAGTAACATAGTCAGTGAGGCTTTCTCAGCAAATAGCACCATTGACCTCACTTTTGTGTAGCCTGAAAATTCACTTTTAGTTCAGAAGTCCAGGGAAACAAAAGGAAGATCAGTCTCATAGTGTCATCTACTCTTAACTGCTCACTAGGAATTAGATAGGGCTTATTATGGAAAATATTGCCTATGTGGCTTATTAACAGAATAGATTTTGACCTCTTTTCATTGTTGTTGTTTACCAGACTTTAAGAGAGACTTGAACTCCACTCAAATTTCACATTTAATTTAGAAAAGACATTAAAAAAAATCAACACATCAAAACGTATGAGTCATTTGTCCTGAGCTGATACTAAACATTAATTGTAGGAGTAACATAATCTCCAGTATAAAATGTAAAACCAAAATAAAGATATCAATATATTTTTCAGCACTTCTTGAGTTGACCCCTCAGAATAACCTTTATGGGCAGAAAGTATAGTTTCTAGTCCCTAAAATATCTAATACTCTTTAATTTATTTAATTTTTAAATATATCTTTATTGATTTCAGAGAGTAAGGGAGAGGGAAAGAGAGATAGAAACATCAATGATGAGAGAGAATCATTGATTGGCTGCCTCCTGCACATCCCCTACTGGGGATTAAGCCCACAACCCAGGCATGTGCCCTTGACCAGAATTGAACGTGGGATCCTTCAGTCTGCAGGCTGATGCTCTATCCACTGAGCAAAACCAGTTAGGGCTCTAATACTCTTTATTAACTCAAGTATAACTTTAAGAATATTAAATCCACGTAACAACTATCACATCCCTACATAATCAGAAATTAAAGGTATATGATTATTTCTGGGAAGAGTATTCTTTTTTCCCTTTGTAAACCTATTTTTGATTATGACCTTCAGCATCCCCAAATTACTTTTTTTCAGCCCCTAAGTGAAACTGTTGAATGATCCATTGGCTTTTGGTGAATACATAATAAAATAAGCCCTTTTCCAATGGGGACAGTCCCCATACTCTTACTCTTGGTGCTTTTGAAAAAATACAGGGGATCCTAGGATAGTTTTCACATATTGATGTTCTTAGTTCAGAATTCTACAACCAACACATTCAAAAGCTTAGCACCAGCTTCCAGGACTCTTTCTCCTGTTGACTCTGTCTATTGTTTTACAAGTTCCTTCCTTCCTTCTTTTCCATGACCTCTGCCACCATTCTAGTCCAGAACCTCATCACTTCTCTCCTGGATAGTGGTGTCAGTCTCCTGACTCATGTCTGCTCTCCTGGCATGGTACATTGCTACTATTCACCAGTATCATGCTCCTCTGTAGTCGATGCTTCCTTGTAGCAAGGTGTGGACACATAACTTTCCCTGTCCAATGAAATCTAAGCAGAGTTAAGAGCAGAAGGAAACAGTGTCTCCTGATCTCTCTCCTGTGATGGAGCATTGGTTATGTCATCCTAGATTGTGGAGTCTGTGCCCATGGGGTCCTGATGAGGATGTGGTGGAGCAGAGGCCCTGCCAATGTTATGTAGACATGGACAGGGAAGAGAAATAAACTGTGTTTACTTAAGCCACTGAGATTTGAGTTTTGTTTGGTTGTTTTGTTATTCAGCCTAACCTGACTAATATATACTGAGTCTCTTCCTCTTCCAATTATCTTTGTGCACTCTTGTCAGGGAAATCTTTTTAAATCACAGGCCAGATTATTCCCTCATCAGAAGTCATCAGTAGCTCACCATTATCTACAGATATGAAATCCACATTTCTGGCTTTCAAGAAACCATGAACTCTGCCCTCAGCCCCCTTTTCTAACATTCTCACCAGACTCATGTTCCAGCTAAATGGGAAGACTCCCTGCTACCTACAATGTTCATATCTTGACTCAGGATGTTACCTTTGCCTGGAACACATCATGTTGAAATCCTACCATCCTTTAAGCACAAGTTCAAATGGTAAGACTTTTCTGATTCCCAGAAGTGCATGCAGTAGGTCCTTGGGTTACGTTGGGGATCCGTTCCTACGGCGCGACATAATGTGATTTGCGCCGTAGTCGAAACCCACCTACATAAGCATCTACGCCACTCACATGAAGCACATACACAGCAGTAATGAAGTGAAACAGTAAAAAAAAAAAAAAAAAAAATTAAAAGAAAGATAACAATTCCTGACCTTTACTTGTGGTAAATAAATAATAAAAAACATAAAGCACATATGTACATATGTTGAAATGACGAAACTTTTTTTTTCTATAAATAAATGGGAGATGGCAACCCAACCATGAAACGATGTACGTCGAGTCCGACGTAACCTGAGAACTGCCTGTATATACTGCCTCTCTTCTGAGATCCCTTAGCAAATTGTATCTCATTTATAGTATTTACCTATAAAAATCTATTGCGTAATGCAGTTAATTGTGGTTATATCTCACCTCTCCTATTAGACTATAAGCCATATTGGGGCATTAACCAGTATTGTTACATATGTTTCTTAAAAATCTATAATACCAATCTGGTTAGTTGCTCAATAAATAATTCATGAATTAAATATTAATCTTCAGGGGATGACCATGGAGTTCAATTTTAAATACCAAATGATCATAGTTTAGTAAGTGACTAGAAATGCCATCTGTGCATGGATATGCATTTTCCCAGTGAGCCTCCTTCTTTAGTGGGAAATTCTGCAAGTCTGCCTCTAGGGGAGGCATCACAGAGAGCCTGATTCCAAGCCTGATTAGACTTTAGGCCCACAGCAGGTTACATGTGTTTACCTTGCAAATAAGATGAAAAACTAGAGGAAATCCAAAGGTAATAAAAGAGAAACATATTTAAGAACAAGAAAGGTCTCTGAAGAAAGAATTGATGATTCCTAGTTTCAGAGGGACAGGCTCTATTAAAGAAAGTCCATTTTATCTAGGTTGTATTTCCAGAAGAGTACATGTCACATTCTATCATAACAATAAGGATAAGTATCATATGTTAGCACATTCTATACACCCTTCGTTCATGCTAAGTGCTCTATAGGTATTATCACCCGCAATAACCCAGTGAGTATGCTCTATTACTACTAACAAGTGGCCAGATGGGAAATCTGTCTTCTTCTAAAATTCATGTTCTTTCCACTATCCCACACTGTCTCTCTAAAAAACTGAGGGCTGATCCCCTGTAGCCTGAGCTGGAGTGATTTTTGTTTACTTATTCAAAAATATTTATTAAGTGTCTGCCATGTGCCAGGCACTATGCCAGGTAAGGTACACAGTAAGGAATCACATGGAATTATCCCAGCTGACAAGGAGCTTGCCTCCAGTAAAGAAATGCTAGTTTTCTGAGAAAGAAATTTGATAGTTTCTACTAAGTACTGAGGATTTTGTGCTTACATGCTGCAGACAACATTTATACTGGAGGCCATGCCTTTGATGTTGGGAATGTGTGGTAACACACCCTCATGGCTAGGATTTTTTTTGCCATTATAATATGTTTCATTCACTTGAGAGTTAAACTCCTAGGATTTCATCACAAACTCCACATATAAGGCAATTTCACAACAGGTCACCATAAAAAACCCCCAAATTAGTCTGAAGCATTTGACCACAGCTCTATGGTAATTTTACCAGGCTATTATTTGTGTTTGTAAAGTTTTAATTCATGAACAAAATGACTGTGGATATTGTTTAAGAATCTAAAAATTATCATTAAATAATTAAGTCAGAGAAAATAGGATTGATGAGTACAAAATATGATATACTATATTACATCAAATCTAGCCTTTCATAACTTTAAGACATTACGTTGAAAACTTTCCAGCTATGATTTTATGTTTCAGAAAAAAATACTGAAGATTAAATTATGACACAATGCATTATCACATTAAATTTTTATTGTAATGTTTTAAAAGAGCTCCTTTAGCTTGTTTAACATAATTAGATTTTTTATATTTGTGCACATATACATATAAAAGAAAGTATAAGCCAAATTATTTGGTTAAGGAATTCCTAAAACTGCTATACATTGAGAATTTTACTTTTTAATACTGTTTCAACTTTAAGTTATCAACGAGTGTTTTTTTTCCACCCAGTGTCAGATTCTGGACCGTGAGGATCATTGGGATGCATGATTTCTAAAAAGATTTCTTCTGGGATTTTCTTCTCAGCTGCTGAAAATCTCCAAATTTTCAAAATGGTGCTTTCCTGTTTAGCGTGTGTTGATTTTCATGCTCACGTCAATGAACTGATGTAACAAAGCTTAATCTACTATTAGACATCTTCCTTCCTATGTGTTTTTTAAAAATATATTTTTTTATTGATTTCAGGGAGTAAGGGAGAGGGAAAGAGAGATAGAAACATCAATGAGAGAAACAATCATTGATTGGCTACCTTCTGCATGCCCCCCACTGGGGATCAAGTTCAAAACCCAGCATGTGCCCTGACCGGGAATTGAACCGTGACCTCCGATTTCATATGTCAATGCTCAACTGCTCTGCCACACTGGCTGGGTCCTTCCTATGTCTTATAAAGTACCTGGTGTTGCTTTGCAAGAAAATGAAGAATTGTGGTCATTTTTCTCATGTCAAACATTTGCTTCAATATTATCGAATTTATGTCCCACTGTTCTGTTTCTGTTCCTTCCTGGGTGTACACAATAACTTTTCATTTCAAAGCCAAGTCACTGTGGAACTCTCAGTGCACAATGAGTAACAAATAACCAATTGAAGTAGCAATGGTATAAATAGCCAAGAGAAATCTCGTACATGCACAGAGAATGATAATGTCACAGGTGCCGCCAGCCCACCCCCTGTTTGTGAGATCCCATGTTGTAAGATGCAGCCTGGTTTCAGAGGTCATAAAATATGAAAAAAAACAATGTGTCATAGAGCCAACAACTTTACATCTTCAGATTCCAGTGATGCTAATGATTAAGCTTATCTATTTTGTTTAACATAGAAAGGAAACTTCCCAGCTAAGAGTCCTTGGAAGTGGAGACAGGGATACAAAATTCCTCCTATTCCTGAAAGTAGTGCTCTGTGAAGCTAAATGACTCTTCCGGTTTCAGGGTAGAAGCTGAATCTAGTTATTCACTTTGAGCACTGAGAAGTGGTACTATAATCCAGATTTCTGACTTTTTTCCTTCTGTTTTTAAACAGCTCTCACTCTTGTCACTGGATACTAGTGAGTGTGTAAAGCAATAAAAGGGTATGTATTACTAGGTTTTGCTCAAAAAGATGTCTTTAGTGTTTTACAATTATAGGCTTCTTGTATTCATTCATTTAGTCATACATTCCAAATACATTTTTTCAGTATCTACTATGTGCCTGGAGTTAGCACAAAATGAACCAAAAGCGTGCTTTATGGAGTTTCCACTACAATGAGGAGGTGAAACATATACTACACCATGTATGTACAGAATCTGTGGTAAAGACTATGGTGGAAAGAAAAGTTGTAAGGATTGAATCTAAATCCCTTTCAGCCCATCACACAGGAAGGTGAGCAGCCTGCTTTGTCCCCAGCAGTAGGCTGACCCATTGCCACCCCCCCACCCCCCCACAGGCTCTCAGTCCAGACAGGTGGTCACGGTGAGTCTTCCCCATGAGCCTTGACCCTCCACTTCTTGTTCTTATACCTTTGTGAAGGTTTTGAGTCTTTCATCAGCCACAGAAACCGGTTACGTCTTTGTCTGTCTCCCCTTCCTAACCCACCTGCCCTTGCCTCTCAGAGCTGTGGGGAGCCGCCCTCAGCCTCCTGGCTGCCTTCCCATCACTTCTGAGCATGTCCAGGCCCCAGCGCAAGCCCTGCAGCTCACACAGTCAAGACACAGTTTCCACAAGTCACTCTACAGCACTGAGGTTGTCTCCTGCTGAGCTCTGCTTCCTCCTCAAACAACTCGGTTTTCACATAATCCTTATTCTCTTTTTCCCATCAGACGTTTTCTCTTGTTTCACAAAAGGTAAATAAAACCCTCCCCTGTGTTGCTGCAGAAAAACCTGACATTTCCAGCGTGGATGCTGTGAAGGCTGTGATTTTGAGCAGACCCTCACTGTCTTGCCCCTTGCCGCGGGCCTCCTGCTGCCTGGCCTCAGCCTCCCGGGCTGTGCTGACCAGAGAAGCCACCTCTATGTGAACTGTGTGCTGGCTTCCCAGATCCTCCGCTGGACCCAGGACAGAGATATGTCCCTGGTCCTCCAAGAAGATCCAGTTCTTTAGGTGACATGATGGGCCCACTCTGAAATTGGGACTAAAGCATTTTTTTTTTAGATTAACAGAAGGAGCTCAGAGTTTCATCTCTCCCTTCCTTGAGCTCCCATTACACTGAAGTAAGGATGGGCTTCGCCCTGCAGGCTCTAGGTGCCAGGGTTTCAGAAGCATGAGAGGGGAGGAGGAGAGAGAAATTGAACCTTGAGCTTGCATGTGTTGGCCTGCCCTAGAATTATCAGAGACCGAAACAGAACTGGAAATCCAGGGGTGCGTGGCTTCCCAGGGGAACAGGCAGCACTCCCCACTTCCCTGAGGCTTCCCAACTGGAATCCAGCACTCAGGTTCAGTCAGCTCTGACAAAGCCCACTGTCGCTGCCTGTCTTGGAGGGAGGCATGCTGAGAGAAGGCTGCAGGTGAAGGAACTCACAACAGTGCAGCCACGGGCAGCCTGCATAAGCTGGGCTGGGTCAGCAGCCTCTCACGGTTCTCTTTCAGGGGCTGGGCTGCAATGAGCTCTTCTCAAGCCCACAGAGCATCAGCAATGCTCTGCTTAGACACAGAAGGCCTTGTGGGGAGGGTGGCAGTGGGCACTGAACAGGACAGGGAACATTAAAAGGGGCATAGGAAGCCCAGTACCTTTCAGAAGGAAAGGAGAGGCTAATAAGGCAAGATTTAGGAGAATGAGGAGATAGTCCTGGTTGCATGCTCCCTCCATGGAGGGCAAGGCCTTTTGGTGTGGGGTGAGGCATACTGGCACCAGACTCTTTAGTGTCCTCACAAAGGATATTCTGGGGATGACGAGACTCTGTTAGGAGCCTTGTGTGTGCCTAGCAGGAGCTGGCCAAACAGGAGGAGATGCTAGAACAGCTGTGGGCAAACTATAGCCCGCAGGCCGGATCCGGCCCATTTGAAATGAATAAAACTAAAAAAAAAAAAAAAAAGACCGTACCCTTTTATGTAATGATGTTTACTTTGAATTTATGTTAGTTCACACAAACACTCGATCCATGCTTTTGTTCCAGCACTCTGGTCCAGTTTAAGAACCCATTGTGGCCCTTCAGTCAAAAAGTTTGCCCACCCCTGTGCTAGAATGTTTAAGATAGAGGCATCTGAAGGGTTAAGATATTAATGTTAATCAGATTAATCTGGTGAAGGGAAAGAAGGGGCAAATACAGGAGGATTACATTGCCAGCTACTTCAAGATCACCTGTGGCATTAGAGCTCAAGGGATTCTGTGTATCTGATACACCACTTACTCATAGTAGACATATGTACCTGATACCTGGTCATATTATAGATGGATAAAAAGATAACCCAGGAAGTTAAAACCGTATCATAGCAATAAAGCCTGTAAGATCCTTAATCTCCTCAATTTGAGGCCAGAGCTGTGTCAGTTGTCCTCTCTGCACCTCTGGCTGGTTAGAAGAGATGGGGCAGAGGCAGTTTAGGAGAGCAGGTAAGCAGAGGGCAGAAATGGAAACCTGTGGAAGGGGGTCAGGCAGGACTCCCAAACTTGAGGACCAGAGTTGCCCTGAATAGATGACAGAGAAGGGACATATTTGAGATCTGGGTCACACTTGGTATACTAGGTTGAATAGTGTCCCTCCAAATTCATGTCCACATAGTACTTGTGAATGTGACCGCATTTGACAATAGGATCTTTGCAGATATAATTAAGTTAAGATAGGCTGAGAACTAAATACTACATAACTGGTGTCCTTTTAAGAACAGGGATATTTCGACACAGAGACATAGACACCAAGACAGAAGCCACACTTCCTTATAACCTATCTTGGAAGTGACATTCCATAACTCCTGCCATTTGCTACTGGCCACACAGACCAGCCCGATAGAGTGCTTCTTAAATTGTAGTTATTATGGTCATTGTTGATGTATGTTCTGATTTAGGAATCAGAAAGGAAGAAGGGATTATGGGGAGTGTTACAACAGTAAAACGTCAAGGATTCTTCCCTGAATGTCCTACTGTGCTCTCTGTAGCCTTGGACTTTTTAAGGTTATTGTTACTCCAAGCAAGTGTTCTTATCCTATTCTGCTTTTTCCTCTCATGACCATAATGACATTGGTTTGTCATGTGCATTTTACAGGCCAAGCAAGATGGCTTTACCAATTGCAGCCCAATCTGTGTGTCTGACTTGGTGAGGGTGATCTGCCCCAATACACAAAAAAACCTTAATTCAGGTTTTCAACTCAATGGAATTATTTTTTAAAGGAAACAATTTAGAAACAAATGAAATTAATAAAATTGTTTTGAATTAAAGTAAAACTAATTTATTAAATTCATTATCTTTTAATAGCCCTTTGCTAAGTTTGGGAGAGTCATTTCTGCAAAATTTCAAGTAGATCAGCCCAAATGTATTTATTTGTAACATATTCATTAGTAAAAATAACCATACACCATTGTTTAAAAGCCCTTGCCAAGTGTATTGGGTGCAGTTGGTTTAAATTCCTGGTCATTCACATTTATGAAGACCCCAGATATTGGATCGTGGTTCATAAGCCAGTCAGCACTAAATACATGGTTGGACATTTCCTCATTCATATTTGTAAATCCAGAATTAGGAAGTGAGACTATCAGAGACAAAAGAGTAACAGGGCTCCAGGCTTGGCATTAGAAAACAACACCAAGGTCAATCCTAAAGGGGCCAAAAGAACAATGGTCAAAAACCACTCATCTATTCTTCCTCTTCTTGGTTGAGTATGTTCACAAGGATCCAACTAGTGGTCCTCTTGTGAGTGCTTGAGAAAGGCTTTGCTCAAATGCTAACACAGATCATCAGATCACACCTTGAGTTGAGTTTCCATCTGTATTTCAAGGCCAGCAACCACAGCCATTTCTCAATAAGTCGTTAGAACAAAGAACCCAGAACTTCCCTTGTGTCTGGTGCTTATAGATTAAGGCAGTTCCTGCTGGCAAGAATCCTGGAGTATCTTGTTAGTCTCCCAATAGCTGACCACCCCGTGAAGAAAGCAGTGACTAGTTTTCAGAAATGGAAGGTGTGGGACAGATGGCTCAGACAATTCATGAGCCAAAGATTCAGTAGTCAGGCCAGAGAAGTTCTGATAATGAACAGGATTCTTTCAACCAGTTATCTGCATTATGTACCCTTTTCTTCTCCAGAGGCCCTGTGGCCTGACATAGAGAAATTCATAATGATAGTGGAAAATTGCCAAACTCAGCAAATTTCTCCAAGCAAATAATGACTCCAATAAAGAGTATTCAAGTTTGGAATAAAAATATAATGAAAATAATAATATTTTATATACCTAAAGCACTTCTTATCCCCTAGTTGGCTATTTAATATGTGAGGTTCAAACATTTGCATATGCCTATAGGAGAATGTACACAGTGTCTACTGAGTACCTAAAATGATTCAATGAAACATTGTCAGCTGCTTGATTAATTTCCAAAATTTCTTCATCTTGCCTATTTAAAAAATTTAATCCCAGATATTACATTATCCTCCATCCAATCTCATCAATTTTGCCCACTTACATTTTTAGCATCAAAATTATTATCTATTAATACCATATAGATGAGTAGGAAGTTATGGGCATATTCCTTTGGGCATGTAATTCCCTATCCAGAAAGCTAAAACAGAAAGAATCTTGCGGCAGAAACAAACAAAACATTTCATCATGAAAGATTGATTGTACCTGATTTTTGTTGTCTCTACCTAGTTTCTCTGGGGTCATTGGCTCATGAATCAGCACACACTAGCCTGGCTTGATCCAACTTTAGAAATGAAACACTAGAAACACTGAATTCTGTAGAGCTGGAGATTCCTGCAGCCACAGTGACTCATGAACACAGCAAAAGAAATGTATTTGATTTGGGTTTTGGCCTTTAAATGTGAAACATTAATCTCTTTTGGCCTCTCCTCACCTCACAGGGTTCCATTTAGGATACCACCACCAGAGCTTTAAAGCTCCACAAGCTCTTTGAAGAGAAAGGCTGATTTTTGTGCAAAGCAAAGCTGTTGTTTTATGAAGGATACCTGAGAAAATCTAACTAGGTTTCACAGAGTGACCAAGAGAGGCCACTAATGGGTTGCAGCTCAGCCATTTATGGCCTTCCAAGATGTTTGATCTTTTTGTGAAGATCAAGGGGAAGTAGATGTTGGAGAAGAGCAGGAGGAGGCCCATTTGAAGAAGAGAAACTTCGGGGAGGAGATTCAGTTCAGCAAGCATTCACTGAGTTGGTGCTGGAGAGAAAACTCCCTTAGCTTCCTGCCTCAAGAGGACATGCAAACAGAACATTTTAATATAATGTGCTAAGGAGTAGTGTTGAGGTAGGTGTGCTGGGGAACACTGGGAGAACAGCATGGGGTCATTGAGGTCACCAGAGGTTTTAAAGAAGGCTTCCTGAACAACTGAAGCCTGAACCAAGATGCACAGATAGGAAGAGTGGTCTAGAAAAAGTGACAGCATCCAAAAGAACAGAGGACTGCAGAGTATGTGCTGAAAATTTCTAGCACTTTATTTCTATAGGGAGTGTTGGAAAATGAGAATGGAGAGGTAAACAGGGCCAGGTCATGTGGGGCATTGCATGCCATCTTTAAAAAGCTGAACATTGTTCAGTTGGTAATGTGGGAGCCGCTGAAGGCATTCATCAGGGAAACATGATGCCTGATCTGTGTTTTAAACAAAGCATTTCACTAGCAGTAGATATTGAAGGGCAAGACTGGAGGTAGAGAGGCCAGCTTGCAGGTGATTATAGTAGTTCAAGAAAGAATGGCAAGAACTCCAACCAGAGCAGTGGTGATAGGGAGGAGATAGACAAATTTATAGACAAAAACCAATAGAATCTGACCACTTATTTGTTGAGTGGAAGGAAAGAGGAAAAGGAGAAAGATTCCTAGAACAATGGTTCTCAAAGTTTGATAGCCAGACAAGCAGCCATCGGGGTCACCTAGGAACTTGTTAGAAATGCAAATTTGGGGGCCTGTCCCAGAACTTCTGAATCAGATACTACGTCAGGAGCTGAGGCTGGAGCCTGAAACCTGCCTGCTCATCTGAGAACCACCATCTGGAATAACCTCCAGGGTTTGCCTTTGATTTCTGGGTAAATGAAGTTGCCATGTGTGGAGTTAGGAAATACTCTAAAGGGAGCAGAGTGCTTTGTTTTGTTTTGTTTGGGGTTGAGAAGAAGGCAAGAAGTTAAAGAAAGAACCAGAAGTAAGGTGATGCTCAGCAAGAAAAAAACAGAAAAAGAATGAGAGAGAAAGACAGGAAGCCAGGGAAGGAAGGAAGGAGGAGGTGATTTTCAGGCCCTGCTTGAGGTAAGCAGTTGTCAGAGGGAAGATTTTGAAAGCTGACTTGCTGCTGAAGAGCTAGTAGAGGGAGGGAGAATGCAGCCTGAATGATGAGTTAGCATTTTTTTCCTGAATCATTGCAATCTTTAAAATGGGGGTTTCCAAAACAATTTATTGTAACATATCCTACTTTCTATACTAATGCTTTCTATAGCCACAATTTGGAAGGATTGTGTTAAGGCCTTTCTACTCTTATTTGACTAAGGAGATGGAAAGACTACGTGAAACACAGGACCCAGATTCACAAGTACCTGGACCTGGGGCTCTTGCGTCCTGAGCATGAGGAACACTATGTTCAGCCAGCAGAGATGGTGGTTGTAGATCATGCATGGCAAGACTTGGCCAAGGGATAAGAAAAGCCCCTCTCACAGGAACATGATCCCTAGCTATTTGCCCCTGAAGTTGTCTGTCATTGTGCTGAGCCCAATGAGACCCTAGAGAATGCTAAGGTGACCTGGAGAAGATAGCAGGCCTGAAGGAGAAGGACGGGCAGAGAGAGAGAAAGGGTAGTTTTCCTGTTTTATGGGGTTACCTGGACTGGAGTCAGAGAGGGAAGAGCCAAGACATGGGGTTGATGGTAAAAGCAGAAAGTTCTGTGTGGCTTCAACCCTGTATAACACAATGAAATAGCATCTTCATCCCTTTGAAATGAAGTTACTGGCCCAGGATATTCAAGTCTGAAAATAGAAACTTAAATGCACCAAGGAGGCCACTAACTCAGTAATGACAGATATATGGAAGCTTTTTCTTAAGATGGTATATGAAGGTAAAAGCAGCTCAGGGTAGGCATAGATTTTAAGTGCTGTCCTAATACAAATCCATCATCAGTTAGCTGTGCTCTTTGACCAGCTTCTTGGCAGCAAGAATGGTTTGTGCTGATGAATCCACATGGTCTGTGCCAACATTCCAAGCCCTTGGCTTTGCAATACCATGTTCCAACCAACTGTTCCTTTCCCTGCTCCAATTTATTCTACATATCACTGCCAGATTGATTTTTGAAAGTAGGTCCCATGTCACTCTTCTGCTCAAAAACCTGCAAAGTCTCCCTCTTATCTATATAATTAAATGCAAACTTTCCTACTAGGCCAAGGTACCTGAAATTCCCATCACTCATGTCTATCTTTCCTCCAAATGCCACAGTCATAATGGAACTGTTATGACACCTGGGAAGGATAGCACAGTCACTCATTTGCACCAGCTGGGAATTCAACAGCGGCTGCATTGAACAGATGGACAGAAAGTAGGCTCCTGGTGGACACAGGATGGACATTTTCAAATTAAGCTTTCTTCATACATGTAGGAAATTTTCATGATAGACTTTTCAGATGGTACACATTCATGGAGGGGGAGGAAAAAGAAGGTCTGGACTAGAGCATGGTGTGCTGCTGAGGGTCAAGGATATTTGATAAGCATTATAAACAGCCCACTCTAAAAGCAGATGTGGACTCCCCATCAAGGATGGGGATGGACCAAGACATAATAGGAAGGGTCTTGCAAGGGCTCAGAATCCTTTGTAGGAAAGTATGTACAGCCCAGCTCCTTGTATAGAGAAGACCAAGTTCAGAATCTCCCACTGCAGAAATACCTCTGTGAGGAAGTGAGGGGACTCTGCTTCTCTCAGCTCCACATGCACAGTTGTCTTCGCTTATCTGTGGCTTTGCTTCCCATGGTTTCAGTTATTTGTGGTGAACCACAGTCCAAAAATATTAAATGGAAAAGTCCAGAAATAAACAATTCAAAAGATATTTTGAGAGAGAGAGATCACATTCATATAACTTTTATTATTGTATATTTTATAATTGTCCTATTTTATCATTAGTTATTGTTGTTAATCTCTTAACTGTGCCTACTTTGTGCATGCGAATTTAAGGTGAAAGAGCATAGTATGTCTTTTTTCTTTCAGAGTTCACCAGTTGGGGAGCAGGCACCAAGTAGGCAAACAATTTGATTTAACCAGGCTCAGACTTTGCCTGGGAAGTTTTCTAGAGAAGAGTGGAGGGCAAGGGCATTAGCAATGCTTGTGAAGGAATGAGTATCATGATGATGCTCAGGCACAGGTGGGATGGAGTGTGGTAGTAATGGAGAGCAGGAGAAGGGTCAGGTTCCATGGACTGGAAGACGACCCCAGGTAAAAGCTTTGCTGCAGTGGCAGTGGGAGAGAAGTTGAGCTGGAAGAATGAAATGAGATGCTCAGATGCTTGAGACTGAAGTTCTAGAGAAGATGAATTATCAGGGATAACAAAGTGAAAAGCAATAAACTGACGTCTCTCACTTTCCCTTCTTACCTCTTACGGTCCTCATAGTTACTTTATGCTGCTCTGTTCTCTAAATTAGCATTGCAATCTCTCATCTCCATACCTTTCATTGTGTCCTCTCCTGCCCTGGAATATTTTCCTTCTTTCTTTTTTCATTTAAATTGTACCCATTCTTCAAGTCCTTTCTCAACTGGCACCTCCTTTGTTATCCCTATCTTTCCATACACTGATTTCTTTAGCCAGAAGGTTTTTTCTTTTATCTCTCATGGCACTATTTATACCATTAATATAGTATTTATGTTCTTGTGTCTTAGCTACTCCACTAGGTTTTAAGAGCTCAGGACAAGGACCATAACTACACAACTTGTTATTCTGGTCCAGGCTTATCTGAGAGCCTTCCTGCCAGGAGGAGCAGTACAAATCTAGAATCTAATCTCTGAAGTACAGTGAATGTGTGGTAGATGCTCCATAAATATCTGTTCAATTGAATTAATGGCTCAACATATTAGGAGCATCATTTTATATTGCTCACATTGGATTTGTATTTATATATATCTATGAACCACAATTCCTGCAAATCTATTCTTTCTTCTTTATAAGGTTAGTAGTTCAAGTCCAGTCTAGTTTTTCATTATAGATAACTAGTGGCCCAGTGCATGGAATTCATGCATGGGGGGCAGGGGTGTCCCTCAGCCCGGCCTGAACCCTCTCCAATCTGGGACTGGTGGCTTCTAATCGCTCACCTTCCTTCCTGCCTGATTGCCCCTAACCACCCTGCATGCCAGTCTGCTTGCCCCCAACTGCCCTCCCTGCCAGCCTGCTCGCCCCCAACTGCCCCCTCCACCAGCCTGATCACCCCCAACTGCTCTCCCCTCCTGGCCTGATCATTCCTAACCACCTCTGCCTCGGCCCCACCACCATGGCTTTGTCTGGAAGGACATCTGGAAGGTCTCCCAGTCTAATTAGCATATTACCCTTTTATTAGTATAGATAATAACATTAAAACCCATATAATTTTTACTGTGTGACAAGCACTATCCCATATACTTTGTTTACATATAGATTTTTTAATATATTTTATTGATTTTTTACAGAGAGGAAGGGAGAGGGATAGAGAGTTAGAGACATTAATGAGAGAGAAACATCAGCTGCCTTCTAAACACCCGCTACTGGGGATGTGCCCGCAACCAAGGTACATGCTCTTGACCGGAATCGAACCTGGGACCCGATGCTTTATCCAGTGAGCCAAACCAGTCAGGGCTGTTTACATATTTTTATCTCATTTACTCTTCATAATAATGCTAAAAAATGAGTGTTGTTATTATTCCCATTTTATAGAAGAGAAAACCAAAATTTAGAGAGGTTAAACAATTGTCCAAGGTTATCCAGGGAGTTGGCAGCAGAGCTAATTATCAATAAAATTCAATAAAGTTTATGCTCTTAACCAGTGTTTTCTAACTTTTGGACAATGACCAAAAGTCATTGTAAGAAATATTACACTACCACCTGTGACAAATACACACACACACTCATCTGAAAGTTTCACAAACTAATACCTTTGCTATGTGCAATGTTCTTTGGCATTTCCTGTTTGATTTTATTCTACTTTATTTCATTAGACATGTTAGTCAGACCCTGGCTGGGTAAGCTGATTAGAGCACCAAGGTTGTGGGTTCAATCCCAGGTGAGGGCACATACAAGAATCAACCAATGAATGCATAAATAAGTGGAACAACAAATTGATATTTCTCTCTCCTTTCCTCTCTCTCTCTCTCTCTCTCAAAAAGTAAATAAAAAGGGAAAAGAAAGAAAAGAAATGCTAGACAGACCCCTCTAAATTGCTTTCACAACTTACTAATGGGTTGAGACTCACAGACGAAATCCCTGCTTTGACCAATGTGGTTTACTGCCTCCCGTGGCTGGAATCAGTGAATGACTCCATCCTTCCCCAGTGCTCCCCAGCCACTGGTCCATGTTTCATTTCTTTAACAAAGAAGACTCCTAACATGTATATAGGGGAATAACATGCACGGAGGCTGCTGTTAATTACACATGCTGAGCATAAGTTAAATGACATATTCCCTTCTGAGTTACAAGTAACCCAGTTACGGAACTGCTGGAGGGTTAGTTAAGACTGTTCTAATTGAAAAAGAAATATAATTAAGTTCAGAGAAGTCAACTGTCTCTGAGCCAAATGCTCTCCCACCCAAGAATCTTTCCTCATTTCTATCACAATGACTAAACAACTTCCAGTGAGCAGAACCCTGAATTCAGCTTTTCTTATCCACTCCTTTACTTAGTTCCTAACTTACCAACTCATTTATTCAATAGAAGTGGAAGCTAAGTGTTGTGCTTAGTTTCCATGATGGGCTTGGGTAAGATATCTGGTCCCTGCCTTCGGTTTAAAATTCAGTGTCATAGTGCCCCAAAGGAAAAATGTGCTGGCCACTGTGGGAGGACAAAGGGAGGTGGCCGTCATTGTGCCTGAAGTGAAAGGGGTCAGGGAGACCTCACAGAAGAGACAATGTTGGGACCGGAGAGTCTTGTTGAGTGAAAAGAATTGTACCTGGAGAGAAGAGATGGAGAAGGTGAAGGAGGGGTGGGAGGGAAGGGGAGAAGGGTCTAATTAGACGAAAATACTTGTGCAGGAAAGATCATGGGACGTTCAATAAAATGAACTGCAGTGGCGTGGATGGCGCTTTGGGGAGACTGGCGGGACACAGGCAGGGAGAGGGAAAGAGGTTTCATTATGATCCCATTCTATACAAGGAGTTTAAACGTCATTCTATAGGTGGCAGGGAGCTGTTGGAGAATGCTTGGTGGCTGAATGCCACAGTGGAGTGTTTCAGAAAGATAGCAGTGATGGTGCGTGGGAGTGGTCGGGAGGCAGTGGAACAACACTGGAAGAGGGAGAAGATGAGGGCAGGTTTGAGAGCTATTTAGCCATCAGAGTGGACAGGAATGAGGTACTATTTGGTGTGGACAGTGGTGCTCAAATTCTGCCCTGGGGAGCCCAGCAGATAGTAGTGCCATTTGCAAAGCTAGGGACTACCAGAGAAAGAGCAGGCAGGGGGACAAACTAGTAAGTTCTATTTTAAAGAGGCTGCATTTGAGGCCACCAAGAGATCTCCTGGTATAGCATGTTATTGACAGGCAGGTGGAATTATTCTGGAACTGGGACATAGGTCTGCTTACAGGAACAGATTTGGAAATTATAGCCTCCATTTTATAGTTGAAGCCTCAGGTATAAATGAATGTGTGTGTGTGTGTGTGTGTGTGTGTGTGTGTTGTGTGTAATAAAAGAGCCTCCCAATATTTAAAAGGTGGCATGGAGAGAAAAACAAATATATATTTTTTACAAAGTTCCTGAATTACCAGCCAGAGAGGTAGGAAGAGAATTGTCAGGAACTGCCATTAGGACACCACAAAGGAACGAGACTGTCAGAAAGGGATTTTTCAACAGTTAAGTAACAGAGAGGAAGCCCAGGGAGTGTTCACTGGCTTGAGCAGAGCAGGTTCAGGGGTGAGACCAAGGGTAGGGAGGTGGGAAGAGGTCAGGTTGCAAGAACAGGCAGCCTAGCATCACAGCATCTGGGAAATACACAGTTTTGCGACTGAGGAGGAGACTGGGGTCAGATTCATTCATTCGAGTAATATTGATTGAACATACACTCTATTTGCGGCATTTGTCTAAGTCCTCGGGATATATAATGAACAACAACAACAACAAAGGATGAAAATCCTTCTTTTACAAGGACCAGAGTTTGAATGCTGACTCTGACACTTCTTATTTGTATGGTCTTGTTAAGTTGAACCTGAGTTAGTCTTAGTTCGCCGGTCTATAAAATGGGTATGATAATATTATCTATCTCATTGGGTACTTGTGAGAAACTGAGAAAAATAATGTAAGCCACTTGGCCAGTGAATGGTACCTAATTATCTCTTAGTAAATATTAGTATTGGGCACCTTTTCTAGAGACACATTGTCTGTGGTGGGAACTAAAGAGATGGGATTACAGCTAAAAGTGGACCCAGGACTGGGGAAGGGCACTGCTCAGCACAGGAGGGGTTTCGTACAAGGGAAAAGCGTGAGCCAGGCTGAGGAGAAACACAACTTGCAGCATGTGCACCGGAGGAGAGCGGAGGGGCCGTGGGCTGCCGTCGTGTGAGCAGCTACACCAGATCCATTGCACTACCTGGAGGCTCGGTCAAGTGAAAGAAAATGACCCTGATTTCTGAGTGAATGACCTTGCTCATGAACTCCCATGCTGCTTTGTTTTTCACTATCTTCTTATCATCTGTTTCTGGATCGGAGCTGCCTTGCCCACTTCGGGAATAGGCCGCTCAGTGTGCTGCTGGCACACTCCACACGAAGGGTGACCATTCACCTGAAGGTTCCAACATGCTGTTTTTCACATCAACTTGGAATTTCGGCGCTTCCTGTGCTGTGGTCTATTCCTTCTTGGAATTCAGGAGCAGTAGGTGTTGTAGGAGCACATGAGCTATGGAGTCAGGCCTGAATCCCAGTTCTGTCATCAACTAGCTGTGCAGCTTCGGTAATGTTTCTTAACCTCTCTGAGCCTTGTTTCCTCCATGGTGAACATGAGACTAATAATAACTACCTCATAGTGTTACCTAAAAATGGAAAGTACCTAACCCACTGTCCGGGACTCATTAAGTGCTGGATTGATATTTTTTTCATCATCTCAATTATCCCTGAAGTATACAAGCATGGAATAATAGAAATGACCAACACAAAGAGTGTGACAGAGTCATTTACTTAATAATTTTTCATCTATTTAATGGAGATAACGATAGCTATCCTCTGCATGGTGAGGATTATCTGACACAGGTATGTGTTTTCGGTGGTTAGTTTGGCTAGTGCTATCATGAAGGCAAAGGAAAAATGCCCAAGGCTACTTTCCATCAGGTCAGAGATCTTGGTACTAGATGCAATGAGGTGAAAACTGAAGTGTGATTCTTGGTTGAAGGTCAACTAAGAATCCTTAAACTAAGGGGCAATGTGCACCTTCAACTTCAAGCAGGCCTGTTTGCAGTCCAGCCAACATTTCCGTGAGTGCTGACGTAAACACTCTACACGCGTGGACCCAGTAACAGTGCCCTGAACATAATCCTCAGCTTCGTGCCACCAAATCTTCCTAGGCAGTGAGTATGGTTTTATACCAAACCATTGGCATGAAAGAGGCCGGGAATAAAGCTACATCCAGACAAGTCGAAGGTCAGGAGAGACATACTAGTAGGTGGGTCAGGCCACCAGTGAGATCTCCTCTCATAAGTAAAGAGGGAACCTGGGATGTAGCCTCAGCAGAGTTCAATGCAGGAACCCAGCAATGTGTGTCCAAACAGCCTGTGCTGCTGCCTGGTCCTCCCTCCTGTCACAGCACTCCTGCAGGGGTTCCCACCACTCCCTGTGGTTTCTCTGTTCCTCTCGGATTTCTGTTTGCATCTGGAGACTCTGCACCTGGGAATCTGTCACAGGGACTGGGTGCTAGAGAAAGCTCGGCAGCCCTCCAAATGCTCTGTTAACAATACAATTAACTAGTAAATGAGGACTTTTCAAAGAAAATATGCCCTTTATTTGTCACTTAGCCAGGCCTACTATATCATCCAATGACTGAGATGCAGAGAAAGAAACCCAGGGTTGGATAACGCCAAGAGGTTGGCACTGATAATACTGATTCTGTCTGCCATGATGGAGAGCATCTCTTAGAAGTCAGCGAAGGTAGAGGGAAAAAGAGAGAGTATCACATGGACCATTCCTCCTGTCGGTCCATCTTACCCCGCTGTTTCCTCAGGACACCACACAGGACCCATCCTCCAAGCCTTTGCACTGGCCATTCCTTCTGCATAGATGCTCTCCTACTCTACCCACGTGGAACCTTCTCAGGGAGGCCTTCCTGGCCACCCTCCCTGGACTGTTTCCCTCCTTCCCTGTTTTACTACTCTTCACAGCACTAACCACCACGGGGCACAGCAAATCTCTTCCATGATTGTCTCCCTTAGCGACTCTTAAGTGCCGCTTGGGAAGGGTTCGATGTCAGGTCTGAGTGGTGCTATAGCTGCAGCAGGAGCATTACCTGGCACATAGTAGGTGCTTAAATATGTGCATGAAGGAAGAGATAAAATGAGAAAGGGAAAATAAAAATACAAAGAAAGCCAAAGTTGCATGTTTTTGCCCCCAAACTTTCCATTTACTTTAACAAGCTTTGTCTCAACTTGACCGCCATGCTGAGACCCTGCTCACAGCCTTGAGAACAGAGCCTCATTGGTGGTGGCCTCTCTCACTCAGGCCCTGACTGTTAGAAAGCAAGTGGCCAGAGAGACATGTGGGCATCACAACAAGGAAAGGCCACTCGTTGGGGTGACTGGAAAGTGGTCCATGGAAGAGGTGACACTTGAGGTGGCACTTTATGGGTTAGAGGAGTGGGATATTATAATTTATATGAATAAAAATATATTGGCCTTCATCCTTATATCTGGTACAGTTTTTAAAACCCTTGTGATTTCCTGAGTGGTAAGAGACATAAATGTGTCTTTTGCTGTTCACAAGAAGCCCCTTTCAACCATACCTGAGTTTATGTTAATGAGGTGAGTTTTGGAAAGCCATAACCATGCAGGTGACTAGAAGGATGGAACTTGTACACCTACCCTCTCTCCTCTCCCTGTCTCTGGGAAGAGGAGAGGAGCTGAAAGCTTAAACAGCCAATAGCCAATGATTTACATGATGAAGCCTCCAAAATAATCCTGAACAATGGTGTTCTTCTTTATTGTTTATTAAATGACCATTTTAAAATAGTTTTTGTTGATTTTGAGAGAAGGAGAGGGAGAGAGAGAAACATAGATCAGCTGCCTCCTGCACATCCCCCACCAGGGATGGAGCCCCTAGTCTGCAACCCAGGCATGTGCCCTGACTGTGAATCGAACCAGCAGCCAACAGGCCAGGGCAAACAATGGTTCAGAGAGCTTCTGGGTTGGTGAGCACAATGAGGCCCTGGGAGGGCAGAGAGCTCAGGGAGCTCTGCCCTCTTCCCCATACCTTGCCCTGCTCATCTCTTCCACCTGGTTGTTTCTGAGCTGTACCCTTTTATAACTGGTAATCTAGTATACAAACGGCTTTCCTGAGTTCTGTGACCTACTCTAGCAAACTAACTTAACCTAACTGGGGGTGGTGTGTGTGTGTGTGTGTGTGTGTGTGTGTGTGTGTGTGTGTGTGTACCTTTGATTTATAGCCAGCAGCACAGGTGACAACCCGATTGCCTGAATGAGTGATTGGCATGGGAAGTTAGGAAGAGGACAGCCTTGTGGGACTGAGCCCTTAACCTGTGACATTGAGCACTGTCTCCAGTAGACAGTGCCAGAACTGAATGAGCTGTAGAATGTGCAGCTGGTGTTGGAGAACGCACACATCTGTTCACAGAAGTGCTTGGTGTTATAGTAGAGGAGGGACACGGGAGTGTTTCTTCCTAAATGGGGTGTAAATGGGAATATCCCAATGAAAGTGGGGCAGTATGGGGTGCGACTGAAGAATAGTAACTAAACCAAGTGGGGGGCTTCAGCTCAGACTGTGTAAGGGAACACTAGGTAAGGGGCTCCAGAGTGAGGCCAGACTAACACGTCCGGGACAGCAGTAGGGAGCCCTGGGTGGCTTAGGGTGGGAAATGGCCAGGGTCATGTTGTGTTGTCAGGTCAGCTGTGCAGGTTTGAAGGAGGAATTGGCATGAGGAGCTGTGAGGGGAGAGGATCCTTCAAGACACCACTGCCATTGTCCTGGAGAGACCCAGAGGGCCTGACCCAGGCTGAGGGGGCGCCAGGGGGTGCATTCAGACATATTTCAGCAGCCGATTTGACAAGACTTGGCAACTGATTCATGTTGGGAGCACAGGCAGTCAAAGATGACTCAAGATTCGAGCCTGAACGCACCAGAAATTGAAAATGGGCTATAAGGAGGAAAAACTGTAGGCAAAGGGGTGTGTATTTTTGTAGAGGGCCTGTGTGCAAAGCTCCAGTCGGATCCCCTTCTGAGTAGAAAAGACCCAGGACGAGGATATTGAAGCAGACACCTGCTCACATTCAGCTCCTCCCTTTGGGGATCCTGCAGAACACCTGAGCTGTGGAGATACACAGAACAGCTGCTCAGCAACATGCTGGACAATAGAACATCCGTGTCAGAGTCAAAGGACTTATCACTGAGCTCTGAGTCACCCTGGACAAAACCCTGAACCAAGAGCGCCTCAGTTTCTCCTTTCTGTTAGTGGCAGACAATGCTGATTTTCCCCTACACCCTCTGCAGCATTCACATCTGAAGACAAAGTTTGTTATGTGCACTCAACTCCAGGCCTGAAAGGGACTGTGCTGGAAACGCAGTTCGTCTGTCCACACAAAGGGCCCATTATGTTAGAAGTGTTATTAAAGGCCCTGCTGTGCTTTTCAAAAGGTGCGGCAGGGTGGGGCGGGTGGGGTAGCTCAGGAGCAGCCAGATTCCAGCTAATGGCATTCCTCTCTCCCTGTGGACCTGCCTGGCCCCCGCTTCGGTTTCCTTTGTGCCCAGCTCCCTGCTTGCTGCTGACCCTCAGCAGCAGGGCTCTGTTCCTGTGGGCATGGTTCGCCCCTGCTAGGCTCCACCAGGGAAGACATTGCATTTGTGAGGACAGAAAGGGCACTAAATGGGTATGAGAGACACAGGCTGTGAAGCCCGGGGACACTGCAGAGGCCTGAGCAAGGCGAGGTTATTATTTTTCCTTTCTCAACCATCCAAACAGGAAGCTACCTAAGGCCCCTAATTGCCAAGGCTAAGCTTGGAGCCTGCCTTGGACCTATTGGCTGAGAGTAATTGGGAAAAGAACAGGGAGTTCGGCCAGGCCAGCCCCATGTGAATGCAGCGGCTGCTGTGAGGTGGAGGCTCACGGTGCAGTGGCTGCCCCTATCCCACGGGATGCAAGGGGTAAAGCTTTCTGTCTTCTGCTAAAAGACTGCAAGTATTTTATGAACTGTAGCCCGGAAACCAGGGCTCTCATCTGAGTGTCTGGGGAACTTCACACAGATGGGAGGGAGTGTGGGTCAGGCTGCACAGGGAGAGGCTAGCATGAGAGGTGCCTGTGGTCTTCCCCGAAGCATCTACATGGTTGATGTGCCTCCAGGCTCTATTTTTATGAGCCAGCCCTCCAAGGGCAAGCAGCTGGAGGGGAGAGCTTGGCTGGCCTGCGCTCACAAGAAAAGCGTGTCCTTGAGGTCATAGGACTGTCTGATCCTGCCACTTTGGGGAACTCCTGTCATCTTCCTTCCCAGGCCTTCTAAGACCATGGCGATGAAGTTAAGCCTGAAGCATGTTAAAGATGAAATCTAGGACTGAGATGGAAAAGCAAAGGTTCAAATTAAAAATAGAAATCTGACCCATGTCTGACATTGACCTTGATGCTGAAAAGGAGAGGAAGATTTGGCTTTCTATGTTTTTGTTTTGTTGGTTTGTTTTGCTCCTGGGAAGGGTGACTTAATCATAGGGAAAGGTGTATGTCTGTGTCTATATTTGGTTTCATTTCACCCTCCCTTCTGCCAATCCTTACACAATCGTGTAGTGAGGCTTTGTGTCCTTTTTCCAAACTCTCTTGGGAAGGTCTCCTCCCTAAGTGAGCGGTTGCCTTTGCCTTTCCCTCCTCTTAATCATCCCTGAAATTCTTCCTTCGAATCCTGCTTCTTTGCTATTCACCCTGGAAGGTAAAGACCACATGGCTCAGAGCTCACAGGAGGGACAGCAAGGTGCAAGAGCTATGACACTGGGAGAAACAGGGAGCTTCGTCTTCTCATACTTAGGGCCTGAGCCCTTGTCACCCTTGGTCAGTGTGGTGTGGGAGTATCTCAATGGCCAACTTTGGATTTTGGGTGGTTGAATTCCTACAGTGGCTATGTGGCATCCTACAGGCTCCGTCATTCATTTTTCTGTCCCACTTAAAGAAGAATGGCTGTGAGCTGTGGAATTATGTGGGAGACAGAGGACTGCAACCCTATAGACTGTCTCTACAGGATGGGGCAGAGAGAGAGAGTTTAGAGCCTGAAACACCAGGAGGTACTGGCAAAGCAGTGGCTCTGCAAGAACCTGGTACATTTCCTGCCCCAAGGAAAACATCTGTACTTGTTAACTTAGCACCGTGTTTGGCAAACTGCGGCTCGCGATCCACATGCGGCTCTTTGGCCCCTTGAGTGTGACTCTCCCACAAAATACCACGTGTGGGCGCACGTACAGTGCGATTGAAACTTCATGGTCCATGTGCAGAAGTCGGTTTTCGGCCTGGGCGAGTCTATTCTGAAGAAGTACTGTTGATATTTGGCTCTGTTGACTAATGAGTTTGCCGACCACCGACTTAGCAGGATGACAGGGGAGCAACATTGCAATCAGGGCTCCAGCTCAGGCTCAGCTCTGTGGGAAACCACATCACAGACCAGCAGAAAGGTGGCTAAAGTGCAGCCCTCGTTTTGTTTTTTTCTCAGGTTCCAAGTGCAGTTAGGTATCGGCACCATGACAAAGAGCCGAGGCACATTTTATGGATTCGTGCTGTTCCATTGTTGCAGTTAAATGTTTAAGAGGACCTGCTAAACTGTTTTATTCATGTGAAGGTTTTGTAATAGTGACTAAATCAAAGTCACGAGGCAGAATGTGCATCTGTCTCTCTATTTTGTTCCATTTTACCTTCACTTCTGTCATATCATCTCAGCACCTTATGTCACATGTTTTCTTTTCATAAATTCCTGCAATTCCCCATGCCAATCATCATGAAAGTAGGATGGTACAGTGGGGAGAATACTGGGCTTAGAAAACCTGGGATTCGCCTTTCACTCACTGTATGACCTTGGAAAAGTCACTTTCCCCCCAGTTTTCTCATCTGTAACATGATAATGATACTCTCTGTCTTCCTACCTGTCAGGGATGCTATGAGACTCGACAGACAACTGGAACAGAATGCCATTTCTCTTCCTAAGTCACTTACCTCTATCCAACTCTCTACCCCAATTACAGAGTTCTTACACTCTTACATATGAGTGTGTGGAGGCTTCCCTGTATTCATGCTTTAGCTCCAGGTGTTCCAGAAGGCAACCATCCAGAACTGAGTGGTGGTCCACAGTGAGGTGTAGAATGATAACAGGCAGCAGCTGCAGCACAGTTGAATTCCAAGTAAATATTAGACCCGCTTTCCCCTCATACACTGACATTTATAGTGGTAATGGTTCTCAATCTGTGTATTAAAATCATCTGGGAGGTTTTAAAATGCCCGATGCCCATGTTGCACCCTGGAACAATTGAATTAGAACAGCTGTGGACAAACTACGGCCTGTGGGCTGCATCCGGCCCGTTTGAAATGAATAAAACCAAAAAAAGAAAGACCGTACCCTTTTATGTAATGATGTTTACTTTGAATTTATATTAGTTCACACAAACACTCCATCCATGCTTTTGTTCCAGCCCTCCGGTCCAGTTTAAGAACCCATTGTGGCCCTCGAGTCAAAAAGTTTGCCCAGCCCTGAATTAGAATCTTTGGGCAGGGAGGCGGGGGAGATGAGATCCAGGCATCAACATTTTCAAAGCACCCCAGATGCCTCCATTATGCAATTAAAATTGAGAACTGCCACTCTACGTGACCTTTGTTAGGGGAGGGCAGGCAGGTTGATGTCTGGGTGTGGAGGTAAGAAAACTGTAGTGCACTGAAGAGAAATGATGTGTTGAAGACCCCAAATGATAGCTTCGACCTATTTTTTTTATGGCCTAATTTTTTTGACAGGTTCCCAGGCTCTGTATCAGAACCACCTTTCTGGAGGCCTTTCCCATTCTCTTGGTCATTCTAGAATGCTACAAGAAGTTGCTTCCTGAGAATAATTTACATTTGTGAAAGGGCTATTTTGAACCTATAAAAAGGATAAAGAAGGTGTTTGAGTGGCACGTGCAGAAAAAGGATATCAATGCTGGAGCAGTGGGGAAGCCCATCTTCCTGAGACAGTCAGCTGACCAGGACAGGACTGCATGCCTCCTCCACCCATCCTTAGACTGCTCTTGCTGACAGTCCCTTACAGTGGGATTCAGGGTGGCACAGAGACATGAAGGACACAGGTGCTCTGAGCTAATTAATTAAGAGGCCCCAGGAGGTAGGAAAGGCAAACAGGATAAAGAACTCACACCTGCTACAGTCTCGAGAATTCCTACGGGTGCCTGGTTAGTTCAGTCTTTTTATTCATTTTTCTTTTGAGGTGCTCTGGTCGTGATCCTAGCTTCAACTAAGTCCTTGATGGTGTTCCCACCAGAAGGCAAATACCTGCTCTTAAGCTTCCTTCCCCTTTTCAAAATCAGAGCCAAGATTTGAGTGGAATTTTTATCTTCCCCAACTTTTTTTTTGTAAATCAAGTCTCAGATTTTCAAATCAAACCTACCACAGAACTTTCAGATTCTTGCTAAAGCAATTCTATGGCAAAGGACAGTTTGTACTTGAAGGTGGTATCTCCACCAATGGAGAGAACAAACTATAACAGAAAGGAACTCTGGCTTTGTTGGGGCTTGTCTACTCCCGGGAACGTTTAGAGAGAAAAGAGACTTTCTGTTTCAGTGCAGAGGGAAATGTAGGAGGAATCGTCACAGGGAATCCCTCTGAGAGAACAATTCCAAAGAGACACCACGTCACCTGGAAGATGTCCTGAACCAGGTCTCAGGAGTGCTGGCCTCTAGCCAGGACCCTGCCACACACGAGCTCCTCAGCCATAAATTGGGTTCTAACCATTCTCCATAAAAGTCCCTTCCAGTACAGTAAGTCCTCACTTAACCTTGTTGATAGGTTCTTGGAAACTGCAACTTTAAGCAAGACCACATATAACGAAACCGATTTTTCCGCAGGCTAAGTGATACAAACAAGAGTTGAGTTCCCACGTGTATTTCTGATCACAAAACATCACCAAACTTCTAAAGACCCAAAACCCTTCTAATATTAAACATAGAAATAAGTGTGAGTTATACACACCTTCAAGAAAGATTAAGAAGAGGAAGTAAGATAATTATTTCCCAACCTGCCTATTCCAGTTCAGGATCATGGGCAGCTGGAGCCTTGTCCTGGCAGCTCAGGCTGCAAGGTGGGAACCCACGCCGGACAGGACACCTTTTGACTGTAGGGAGCACTCACACCCACACCCACACCCACACCCACTCAGACGAGAACAATTTAGAACTGTCACCAATTCACCTCAGGTGTGCAGCCTTGGGATGTGGGAGGAAACCTGAGTCCTCAGAGAAAACCCAAGCAGACGTGGGAAGAAACTCTACACAGACAGTGGCACTGCTGGGAATTAATTTTTTCCCCTCATTCACATTAAAACAAAACATTATTGGAGGATTAAAGGAGGAGCTCATGGTTCTTAATAAAGCCACGCTGGAATGTACTTTATGATTTCAATTTGGAAAACTAACCTATCTATATTATTTTCGTTTATTATGAGAAATATCATTTAACTTGAGTAATTTAGAAATCAACGTATAGAACGAGAAATCATCCAGTACCCATATGTGCAGTCAGTGACAGACTGGGACTAGATTAAAAAGACCATTCACGTAAATGTAATGGCTCAAAGGACAGGATGAGGAGCCAGACCAAGTCTTTGTTGCTTGTCTTGGCTGTGGGAGGAGCTTAGTCACCTTGTAAATAGACCCTCATTGCTGTTGTCCATCTGAAGGTGTATGTGATCAGTTAATTCTTTTAAATGCACTGCACACTGGTTAAAATGAGGGCCATTTTGCTTTCCTGATACCTCTAAGTCAGTGGTTCTCAACCTTGGCTGCACATTAGAATCACCTGGGAATCTTTTTAAAATTTTGATTTCTGGGCCTCATCCTCTGGAAATTCTGTTTCTTTGTTATAGGGTGGGGTCACAACATTAGTAACAAAGAAACAGAATTTCCGGAGGATGAGGCGCAGAAATCAGGATTTTAAAAAGATTCCCAGGTGATTATAATGTGCAGCCAAGTTTGAGAACCACTGCTAAGCAATGGAAGAAGAATTCATTAAAGAGTAAGACAATTACCAGTTTATAAGAAATCAAGAGGGCAGAGGTACATGTTAAATATTACCATGGGGACACCACCAGCAAAATCCAACTGTGGAAACCTCTACAAGACAAAAGACTCAATTTCTTTAACAAATACATTTCAAGAAAAAGAAGAGTTAAGGGGTGATCCTATGATTCAAAAGAAATTTAAGAAATAGCAACTAATTTTGTGGACCTTATCTGGCTTACAATGAAAAAAAAAAAAAAAAAAAACCACCTGTAAAACAGTACTATATTTGAGACAATTAGATTTTGAGCAGTAACTACATATTTGCTAGCAAGGAATTATTGCTAAATTTTAATGTTTATAATAATATTTAAGCGACTTTAAAACAGAGCCCTTAAATTTTAGAGATGCATAGTGAAATATTTACAGATTACACAATTATGGAATTTGCTTAAAAATAATATAGAAAGGGGAAATGGATAGGGGTATGGTTGAAACAAGACTGGCATAAGTTGATCATTGTTGAAACTTGGTGATGATTACACAGAGGTTCATTATACCATTCTGTCTATTTTTTAATATGTTTAAAATTGTCCATGCTGAGAAAAAAGTAGATGACAGTTATGTAATAAAGAATCTTATGGAAACTAAGAAATTATGTTAAGATCATAATATTATAATCTCCCCCAACCCCTTACCAAGAGATGACAGCATCAGTGAGTAGAAACAGATTCCTGACTCAGCTGGATCCATCAGTCCAGGTGAACACTGACAACCAGAAACAACTGGAAAGGAGTTTTTCCCCAAGAGCATCTTGTTATAACAAGGTTTCCCAAGCCACTGTAAAGAAAGCACAAAGACCCCTCCCCTGTGGGAAAAAAAAGGACTATGATTCTTGATTTTTTTTTACCCTGATAATTTGTGGTAAGTTTCTTTATTTTTTGAATATAAAGTGACAGAAATAATTTGCCATTAGAAAAGAGAAAGAATCTGACTATTTACAGCTTTTATACATCACAAAGTTTTTCTTGTTTTTATGTTGTGTCTTTTTTAAAATTCATTTTGATTTTTGTTCCTGCATCATTTGAACAAGTCCAAACTGGAAATCTATACAGCTCACAAAAAAGCCCTCCACCCAAAAGACCCCCCACCCCCACCCAACCCCAATGAGAAACAAGATAAATCAAAAGAATGAAATCAACTTATTTCTTTTAAGGTAAGTCATTTGCTTATATATATACTTGTGATTATTTTTTTTCAAGTTCAAACACCAAAATCCAAGAGAGAAAGGAAAAAATAAAAAGACCCAGTCATCCTCCCCCTCCCCCCCCACTCCAGAATCTCAATTGATCCCTGCACGTCCAAAATAAGAAATATATATTTACAGAAAACAAAACAAAACAAACAAACAGAAAAGAACTTGGAGGTGGATGGGCTGGGGATCTGAGAGTTAAGAGGAAGGAGAGCCGGCCCCAGGGAGGGGGTGGGATCTGGGCCTCACAGATCCAGGCAAGTATGAGCCTTCTGTGTCTTCCCTGGGGAGAATAACACACTGGAAATGGGGAAAGCTCTGAATGGGTCCCCTTAGCCATGTTGCCTTGGGAGGGGTTCGGCTCTGAGTCTGCAACCCAAGCCACCAAGGGATTTGTATTTTGTGGTTTCCATCATCACCTCCTCACGCTCACTCACACGTGCACGTACTCACAGGCACACACACATGCACCAGTCCTGTGACTAAGTATAATTATGACCCTGCTGGAGCACTGTCCCCTATCAAGTGGAGGAAAAGAGATTTGCCCTTAGGAACAAGAGTTCATTGCTCTCTCCAGTCCCTTCTCTGATCTGCGCTATAACATGCCATCTAGCTCCCTGAAATGTTTCCACAAGAATCGGGGCCACTCTGAAGTATGAATGTTGGGGTGGCCATTGGGAAACAAAGCTCCCATGAAGACATGCCCCCACTTCTTATAAATGCCCTTAAAAAACAGGTGCACCCACTGAACTAGGGTGGGAAGCAACCCGAAGGAGGGGAAATCTGAGGCAGAGGCAATGGAAGCCACATTGTTTTCTGCTTGCCCTTGAAAGGCTGCATTCCCAGAGATGAGAAAGCTGAGGGCATGACAACACCATCCCAGGTCAGCTTCTTCTTTCCTTCTTTAATGGGCTTCTTTAGTCTTCAGTGTGTGAAGCACAGTATAACCCCTTGATTGGTTGCAATATCCTTCTAACACAAGAACCAAAGCTCTGGCCTGAGATAAGCCAGGATGAACACAACTTCATCTTTTGGGGAAAATGCCAGGTGGGACATGATGAGGCACGTGGACAGAGAAGTTGAGCCAGTAGCAGCAGCAGTTGTGGTCAAGTTCATGCCCTGTTCTAGATTCTGCAGAGGCTTGGAGAAATAGTGCGCCAGAAATGGTGGAACAGCTTCTGTCTCTTTTCAAATTATGAGTGTTGTTTCTTTTTAAGGGCACAGGAAAGAAAATAGAATCAGCACACCATCTGTGTCTGAAGTATGTGGAATGTTCCTGGGGTCAGACTCTAGGTTGCTCTTGCTAAATCTCCAAATGCCAACACTGTGGCTCTCCCTCCACCGCACCTCCCTTGGCCAAATTTCTGATTTTTTTCAGGTTCTCCCCTAAAAGCCTTCACTTGTTCCCTTTTCATGTAGGCCCACTCAAAGACCTCCCCTACCCAATTCTCTCCCGATCAAACCTCTTGCCCAAAGCTTTTGAAGACTTTTGATCATTTCCTTATGCTACTGTCCTACTGTTTATCTCTGTCTCAAAAGAAAAATACTAAGTAAAAATGATCAGTCAAAGAAAACTTCCATTTAGCAGAATTGGGCAGAAGCAAAGCTACTTTCTAATCCTTTAACTTTGATTTTTAAAAAAGATAAACAAGGAAAAAGGTGAACAAAGAATTATGATTTCCCCAAGGAAACTAACTTAGTTGGGAGTCTTGAAAATAGAAAGGACAAGATTTACTGTGCAAATGTGTTCTTTCCAGGGCAAATAATAAAAATGCAGCCTTAACCCATGATCACATTTGCTGACTTATATGCTGCGACCTACCTCAGATGGCAACAGTGTTTTTAGTGGAAGTTAAAAAAACAAACATTTGAACTGAAGAAGAGGAACCTATATTGTATGTTCTGCTGGTGAGACCCTCCCCTGAGCACTCACAGCCTGACCACCTCAATCTGACAAAGAAACCATCAGGACTGATCCAAATGCCCAAAAGTCTTGCCTGGGATGGTCACCATGAGAACTCTAAGACTTTCAGAATATCTCTCATCACTCAGACTATTACTTCCAGGAGACCAGGTACCTCCCCCAGCTGTGCTCATTTCCCATCTTTTATGAACTCCCCAAATCTTTCCCTGAATCCAGGGTTCATCAGCCACAATACTGACAATAAATGTTACCTCTTTGCTCTCACTGAAATGTGGCCCTTCCTTGGGGATCCTCTCAGGGGCAGGCATCTCTGTCCCACATTCCCCATGCCACTGGGCCTAGAGGTGGAATAGGCACCTTCCTTGCCACTTTTGGACTATCTTCCCTTCCCTCTTCCTTAAAAATCAAGCCAAAACAACAATTCAGCTTTGAAGCATATCAAACTATACTAGATGCTTTCTTTATTTGAAGCAGTAATTTAGATATTCCTGTCACTGTCTCAATACCACTCTCATCATAATTTTTGTTGACTTTGATAGTCAGATGAACAACTGTTGTTTCTATATCCTGGCCTCTCCGTTCCTTGGCCTCTGTTCCTTCACTAACCTTTCCAACACCTAATCTCAGCCCTCCTCCCCCCCACACTGACCCCAGATTACATCACTACCAATAAATACAACCTCTCCATTATCAAAGCCTCCAGTATCCCACTCTCTAACTCAGTTTCCAGATTACTTCTTCTGCAACCTGATTCAATAATTTTGAGACTCCAGCCTGCATCTCAATCCCTTTCCCCAACCAGACTTCATTATTCCTAATTCCCTAATGCTGATGCTGCATTGCCCTTAACTCCGTGTCTCTTACTGCCTTCATTGGATTCACCTGGTTAACCCTCAAACCTGCTAAAATCCAGTTCGCCACTCTATCAAAGCAGATGAAAGTAGCTGAAGAAAATTTCTTAAATTTCTTTCAAACTCATGACCATAAGAACCTCAAGTAAATGCTTCATGCCACTCAGCATGTCTCTTACATATCCTTTGTCTCTTTACTCTTGTTAGATAGCTCTATAACTAATTCATGACTTATTCTCTTCTCAAACCTCCAATATCCATTCCCCAATACTCAGCCTCAATTGGCAAAATCCCTTTGTGTTGAAACAAAAAGTATCAATCAGAAAATACATACTCCCACTATCACATTTACCAATGCACGTATATCTGTGCCCAAATATACTATCTGCTTCTACTACTATAACAACCTTTAGGGAAAGTCATAAAGCCAATCCCTCTACTTGTGCCCTGGATGCTATCTCTCTTACTTCATCAAAAACATCACTCCAGTAGTTATCCCATCTCCTTAAACATCATTCATTTTCCCTCTCTTTTGGATCATTCTGATCAGTATAAAACAGATATAATTTCTCCCATCTTTAAAAAAATAAAACCCTCCTTGGACCTAACATCCGTTACCATCTACCATGTTCCCTTTATAGCCAAACTGAAAGAGTTTCCTATTCATATTGTCTTCATTTTCTGTGCTTCCACTCTTTCTTGAACCTGCCCCTATCATGCTTTTGTTCCCAGCAGTCCGCTAAGCTTTTCCAGGTCATCAATGGAGCGATCTACATGTTTCCAGATTATCTTATTCTACTCAGTAGAGCCTGACTTACCCCTGGCCACTTTTCCCAGTGGCTCATCTCCTGGGGCTCTGAACATCCTGGAAGCTCTCTTCTATTTGCACTCACTCCCTAGATCCAGCCTCATGGCTTCAATACCATCCAAATGCTTATGAATTATAAATTATATCTTCAGGTTCTACCTCTTTCCTAAATTCCAGGTTCATATAGCCAATCAGCACTTCCATTTGGATGTCTGATGGGCATATTGCTATAAGGTTCTCTTTCGCAATCTACTTCACCTGTAGTATTCTTATCTTATTAATGGTGACTCCAAAATTCTAGTAGTTGAGGCTGAAAATTCTAGGGTGATTCTTGATTCTTTTCTTTCTCTTACTTGATATCTAATTCATCAGCAAACCTTTAAAAATATTTCCAGAATTCACCACTTCTCACCACCTCCTTTGTTAGCACCATAGTGATTGACCTGGATTATTGTAGTACCTACTAACTGGTCTAGCTGTTTTTCTATTGCCCACCCTCTCACAATATATATTCTCAATACAACAGTCACAATGATTCCTTTTAAATGAAAGTCTGGGTTCATATCACTCTCTACCCAGAACTTTCTAGTGACTTTGCATCTTGCTCTTAGTAGAAACCCAAATATTTACCAGTATTTAGTGTACAAGACTTATGGGTCAATAACACCTACCTGACCTCACCTCTCACATTCTGTCCTCAAGTATTGGCCTCCTGGGTTTTCCTCAAGTACTCTAAGCATGGGGCTTAACCACACAGCCTTTGTACTTATTTTCACTTGAAAAGCCTTTCACATAGAAAGCCCCAAGGCTCATTCCCTCATTTTCTTTAAGCCTTGCTCACATATTACTTTTTTTATAGAAGCTTTTCCTGTCTACCCTATAAAAAGTAACAACCATATACCCAATCATAATCTCCTATTCCCTTAATCTGCCTCATTTTTCTCACAGCACTTTGCAATCTCTGACATGAAATATGTTTATTTGTTTATTGTCTATTTCCTTTCAGTATGTAACCTTCATGAGGGCCTGATTGTTCACTTTTGTATCCCTGGCATGGGGTTCCCACTCAATAAATATCAATATGTGATTAAATCATCTCTCCAAAACATTCTCATACACTGCAGGACAAATCTCTCCAAAAGAAGATTTCAGGAAAAAAATTCTGAATATTTATTCTAAATTTTAACCAAATATCTAAATGAGGATAGAGCTTATTTTCTATGCTCTCTTATAAAGTGAAGATTTAGGTTTATTATCATTTTTTAATCATTAAGAAATGACCTCGAGTCTCAGTCAACAGCTCTCTGAACCTCTCTTTCTGTTGCCAAACTCCCAAATCCTTTGTGGATACAATAGAATTTATAGAGACTCTGAATGTTTCAGAGGATTAGTTAATGTTTTAGCTCAGAACATTTGATCTATTGCCCTTCAATAATATTTTATAGCTTAAAAGATCATGTCTGAGTCAGTAAATTCCATGTTAATATGTGTAATACTCAGGATGAAATCAATCTGTAAATGCTTATTTGTAATTTAATCGACCCATTTCCTTCCTGAAGTAAATGGTAATCAGATTATAAACCTGGTGTTTTCACTGGAGATGGGGAGATATAATCTTATTTAAAGATTTTATTTCTCAGAGGTCACCTAACTTTGTGATCCAAAATCATTCCAAAATTGAGCAAAAGGTTCTACTAACTCTATTCCCCAGATGTGTTTTGCTCCACACACTGCCCTTGGCTTCCCAATCTAAGTAAGTGTAATCATAATGGCCTTCTACTCAGAATATTCTTAACTGGAGACTATAAATCATTTGAGAGGGGCTGCCCTAAAGGTTTGTAGACAAGGTTTGGAAAAGGTAAGGTGTCGTGCTCATCAGCATCTTCCTGGAAGACAATGGCTCTCTCTAAAGTCAGGCTGTCACCATTTCCTGCATGATCATCAGCAGCACAGCTTCTCCTTCTGCCAGAGCTGATAGGAAACAGCAAACATACATCTTACAGAGTAAACCAGAACATCTGGATGCTAGGGTCATTGTCTCTTTACCCCAAACCATTCTGCCCTGGCTTCTCCCTTCCTTGCTTCTAGGTTCTTCTCAGCACTGTGAAGAGCATTCTTTTTAGAACAAAGCTTTCTGTCTGCTTGTCACTGAATCTGTTTCTTAGTTCACCTTGCACTCATTTCAACAGAAGACATATATAAATGGTTAAAGAAAGAATGTGCAACAACAGATCATTGGGTGAAATACATTTAGAAACATGGTGGTCTCTCAGCTGTTCCGTCACCAGCATGTTCAAACTGAAACTCAAGCCTCTCCCATCGTGCAGGACCTGTGCTTTGCAACAATAAAAAAGGGAAGACTATAACAACCACAAAATGCTTTTATGCACATGACAGGTACCTCGGTCAAAGCCCTGGTGCATACTCTCACAGAGGTTGCTTAATATTCCAGAGCACACCCATCTCCACTAGCAAAACTGCAGGCTATCACTGGAGGTCACCCACTTCCCCAGCACTTGACCTTGAGTTGAAATATCTGGTAATAAAACCTTTCTTGTGTGCTTATCATTCTTTTTATCTTTTCCATCTTCCCAAGTTAAAATATAGTGAGAAAACCATGAGAAATTACTACCAAGGGTTTCTTTTAACAATCTAATAGGATAGATGATAATTCAGCTTAAGAAATACATCCCACCTTTATAGGAAAGAAGATGAGGGGGGGGGGGGACCAAGACCTGAAGGGGAACCAGGAGAGCTGCCAAGAGGGCTGTGAGGTGAGAAATTTGGAAGGCTATTCTCATGATAAAACTCACATGGGCATTTTGGTCTATTACAACTACCATTGTTTTTGTTCAGCACCAACCACTGAAATTTGTTGTGGAATCATGACTTTCCAGGAGAGAAAAGAGGAAGATAAATGCCTCAAAGAAGAGATGACTCAGAGGGAGAGAATAATAAACCAAAAGACTGTCAAGACTAAATGAAATATGCTGATTCTATTCATTCTTCATGTCAAACTTTGCCAATAGAATATTTGATTGGTAATGGCCAGACTGGATAGATTTCTCCATCATGTGGCAAAGAATATTGAAAAGGAGACAAAGGAAATCACAATACAATCATAATTGCCCCAGAAGATTGTTGTTTTGTTTTTAGTCTCATTTATCTTCTTGTCTACCAGGCCTTACCCAAACAATATTATACAGATGATTCCTTCATGTAAGCTATAGGAAGCAAGAGGCCAAGAAAATGAAAGGTGCAAGCCAATAATCAAATGGACAAGCTTAGCTTGGGAATGAATCAAAACTATAAAGTCAGAGGAATTACATTCTGCCCCCAGGCTGTGAGAAGGAGTTTGAGCTCATGTGGAGTCTGATGTTCAGCAGTGCCTTGGGCTCTGAAATTGACTTTATCTAAACCATTCTGCCTTTCCATAGGACACTTAGTGCCCAGCACTAAATTTACTTCAAATGGGAAGGTACCTTCATTTTACATGTGACATTGGCTTAGCAGTGGCTTCAGTCTTGTGCAGATAAGAATCTTTGTGAAAATGTCCCTCCATAATGCTTCCCTAAACTGTTTTCTTGGTAGATATGCTTTGAGGCTTGCAGTTTTTATTACTACTGTGGTCTTGAAAATTTAGCATAACAGCTCTGTCATTTTGATTAAATGACTCTCTGTTATTTCATGCCCTAGGATTCCCATGAATCCTGATTTCCTTCTCCAATGAATATAGCTATGGCATAACAGGGAGTGGTCATCTCAGGGCACTAAGATGCTCCAAAGGCTCTGTTGGCCCTCTTACTTGTCATCAAGGAGCATTATGATCCAAGTATTTGTGATGACACTCCTGAGAAAGATAAAGCTACCCTGGGTCAAGATAGAATAGCCCTTCCCCTCTCTCTTAGCTTACTATGTTACCATCATGACTTCATGTGGCCTACTGGGATGATAAAAGGAAAGAAAGATTTGTAATTGGCCTGATTCTAAACTTTGAGCTTAAAGAGGGTTCTAGTAGCCTCTCCAGCACCATTCCCAGGCATAGAAATAAAACTTAACTCTTCACTTTGCCCATATCCTCTCCTAAAGCCAGGCTTCTGAACCAGGCTCTGGGAATGACTACACTGTGCAGTTGATAGTATAGAAGACTCTCCACTCACCCATTTAAGGACTTTTCCATCTTCCTACTTCCTCTCCTATCTTCCTTCTAGGAACAGGATGAAATGAAAAATAAATTCTACATTAAGCTAGGACACTTAGAGTTCATTCACTGCTCTTAGAATCAGCAAAATCTCTAAAGAGAATGTTGTATGACACATACTAAAGTCACTGAACTCTTTGGAAAGACTGATTACTTCCTCAGCTTGATACCATTCATTGTGAACAGGTAGACTACAAGAAAAGGTGGTTGCAGGATTCCCTGGCCCTTGGGTGCTTAAAGAAATCACCATTTTAATCTTGGGGTAAAATCCAGATATCATAAGAATCCTCAGGAGATCTTTATTAGTCTTTAAAACACCCATACCTCCCTTCCTTCAGGTTTTAGGCAAGCAATAATTATTGTTTCTGGGGGATATAGATCCTTCCTTCTGGAATTCATTTGTATGTGAGTCTTCTTAATATTTCTATTGATGCTACCAGAACTAACTCATGCCTTAATACTAGAATCCAACTTGTGGTGTTGGAACTTAACTCAGTTATGTAGCAGTCCCCAGAAGATGAATCTAGGGAACACTCCCTGGAGGTGGCCTTCCTCACTCTGGGCTGACCCAAACTACTGACACCTTCAGAGTATCAGGGCATTCTTTGCACACATTCCTGAAGGCTGCCTTCCCTATGGAACACTCTGGAAAAAATCCTCTGTCTTAGGTTTTCTTAAGCTTTTATTTGTGTGAGTTACATGCTACATAAAAAGTTATTAATAATAATTTTCCACAATGTCTTCCCCCACAAAATTTAAAAACACTTATGTTATTCGGCCTTCAACTTCTCTTTATTATAGAAACTTTTCTACCCCTTCTGGTTTTCAAAGCTCTTGTTTTGTTCTTACTTGACTTGATTCCGTAGACTCACGTGGTGTGTGTGTGTGTGTGTGTGTGTGTGTGTGTGTGTGTGTGTGAAGAAGACAAATTTCCATTGGAAAGATGTGGATAAATCAGCTCGCTTCCATGATTTTTCTCCACTGTTAGATGCTGAACACTTAGGGTAGGGTGGAAAATTCAGGCACCATTACTCAGTGGGCTAGGCTGAGAGTTGAAAATTCAGACAAGTTTGGTTCTGCCAAGAATTTCCTATATAGCCTGCCAAGAATAACCTATTTAATCATCAAATTTTGCTGTGCTCCAACTTTCCTATATGTAAAATTAAAAGATGATAATATTCCTCTGCCAAAGGAGGCCATTTAGTGGTTATGGTAAATTATTCAACATCCACATATCAATTACTTTAATTTACTCAGAATGTACCACAGGCTCAAGGTGGTGGAGGCCTAAGTGAGCTGCTGGTGATTCTAGAGACTCCATTCTTCTCCACAGATGAAGATTCAGGCTACAAACTGCCATAGCTCAGGACCTTTTATATGGGAATTAAGTTAAAACTGTTTAAGGAATGACACCTCAAGACATTTTTGTTATTTCAGCCTTCAACTTCTATTACAGAAAGTTTTCTACTCCTTTTTGGGAGGTATAAAATGTGCCCCATTTCTTGTGCCAGCTACCAAGTAATAACCAATATAACTTCCCTGATCATCAAAAGTGTTCAGGAGTTTCAGGAGCAATCAGTAACAATGTTGTTCTCTTTTCTGGGACCCAAAGTAGCCAGTTTTGCACAGCAGGCTCTGTCCTCTGTCATTAAAACATGGGAGTGCTGATTGTACCAGACTTGTTGGACCCTGGTTTAGAAACATTAAATACCATGCATGTGTTCAAGCTCTGTGCTCTTTCAGCTTCTCATCCTAACAGTGGTGTGTGTGTGTGTGTGTGTGTGTGTGTGTGTGTGTGTGTGTGTGTCTTTTGAGGGTGAGTTACTTGAAACTGACTCAGGACATAGAATACCTCAAGACCCCTAAATTGAGAAACAGTAATAAGTCAAAGAGATGACAAGTGATGAGGAAAAACACAGCTGTAAGTGCTCTGGTTGACATCCAATTGCATTCATAACAAATAAAGGGTATTTTTACTATGTCATGTTTTTATCAGTAAGAGTTCTACCTGGATGCTTCTCTAGCCTCCATGCTTCCTGCTGATGTGAAGTCTTGATATTTTCCTTGCTCCTGACCCTGGGAGAGAAAAAACTACTGAATCACCTACAGTACATATCACCATTCCCACCCTACTGAGGACACATCTCTCCACCCTCGCTCACAGTGTTGTCAAGAAGAGATGTGAGCACACATGGATCTGAATGTGTCTAAGCAAGGGGATTGTCTGTCCCTAGGAAGCCTGTCTTCTGCTCCACCATCCTCCCAGCACTGATCCATGAACATGACAGACCACACAGATTCCAGAGCAAAGCAGGGACAGTTGGCACGACAACTAGGTTGGTCCATCACAAACAAACAAAATGCTCCCTCCACATAAAGCCTGGATATTTCTGTTAACCCTGTAGGTGTTGGTGATCCACAGGCAAGATAGAGAAGAAGAAAAAAGACTGGCTCAATAAAGCATAATAGTCCACCCAGTTCTAAATGAACACTTCTATCTACCAATACTATATCCCTGTTCCTCCATAAAGTGATTGACATTGGCAATTTGGGATCTATTTATTAGGAGTGTATGGTGTGTGTGTGTGTGTGTGTGTGTGTGTGTGTGTGTGTGTGTGTGTGTGTGTTGGGAAGATGCACAAGCATGAGGGAGCTCATGGAAAAGAGATCAAATTAGGTGCAATTGTGTTGTCTGGGTGAATTTGTGGAAGCAATTTATAAGTTAGTGAGAGCACAACTCAAGGAGAGGCCACATAATGGCCTGGTCTCTGGTTTGCAGATGGTTCTTAGGTCACAGCTAAAAGGAGCTTTAAAATAGCCCTTGATTTAAAAAAGAATGATCAATTACAATTAAAATGTGACAGTGACATTGGGAGTTAACTACACAAACTTCTGAATATGACAGAAGTTTTTTTAAAAATACTCCCTCTGGAAACAGATAATATCCATATCTAAGAAAAGCAGGTAGTGCAGGCCATTCATATTCCAGTGACGACATCTCCTGAAGCTGCATGTTTTTCAGAACTGAGAGACAAGCTCTAAGCATCTGAAAAGTCCCTTACACCTAACATTTAATCAATATCCTCCATGGTCTCACCCTCTGTCACTTACTTTGTTTGCATACATGTATTCCAAGTACTCTCTATTAACCGGAAGACTGTCTTAGAAAATCCAAATTCCCATTTGAAATAATATGTAACATGGAAATGTGGGCATGTGATGTATTGCTCTGATTGCAGGTAGGTGTAGAAATAGAGAGGTAACTTCAGAGGGATTCGTCCTTAGATTTTACTTCAGATCAAGTATCCTCAGGTTAAAATAAAGTGATTCCTTTCCAATTATAATTTATAATATCAAATATTTACTAGTGCCTTCCATATATAAGATGCACTGGTAGATGCTAAGGAGATAAAAAGATGAGTAAATATATGATCCCTGACCACATGTTGTTTATAATCTAGTCTAGCAAGGGAGATGAGATATAGAACCAAATAACTATAAATTAAGATGGCCTGTGATAGTTGCTATTAGAGAGATACAATTAAAGTGTTATTAGCATTTAGTGTTTTCCTGGATAAGAGATGAAGGAAAGTGAATATAGTGGTCCATTTGTTCTTTGAAGATTTGTATAGAGGGAGATGTAAGAAGGGAGTCAGATGGGAGATAGAGAGGAGAGAGTTTGGAGCAGTTTAAGTAAAGTAAGAAGTGGGAAAACAAGTCAGTATAGGAAGGTTAAGAGACAAATATCTTATTCTGCGAATGAGGATGAATTCCAAATTTCCACTCCTACACCCTGCTTCTCACTTTAACTTAATGTACGTATCTCCAACCACCTTCTGAACAATTAACTTCATACTGAGTCAGATCCAAGATCATCTCTGCAAACCAACAGAAGGTGGCTGAAGATTTGGAATTTGTTCTCATTCAAATAAATGCTGAAGCCATAGAAGACAGAGATATTGCTCCATAAGCCTGGAGATAAGGAGGATAAGAGTGTCAAGCTCAGAGCACCACGGCAAGTCAATGCTGAGGAGATGGGAGGAAGAGCAGAAACCAATGGTGGACACAGAGAGGACCAGAGGGCTAGGATGAAAACCAGAATGGGCTGCTTCTCCATCATAAGTTTAGGTTAATCTCCATGAGGCTGAAGAACAAGAAAAAAGGGGGGGTTGAATTTTGTAACAAGAAGTTCATTGAAATCTTGCCATAGAATACTTTCAATAGAGTGGTAGTGTGATGCCCAATTTTAAAATTCAGTTCATGAACACTAGATGAGGAAGTAAAAAAAGGAAGACTAGCCTTTTGAGAAGTTTGGAAGTGAAAAAAATAAATGGAGATAGTACATGAATTTGAGAATCTAATTGGATTGAGAGATTTGTTTTTCAAGATTGTTGTAAGATTTGTTTTTAGAGAAGCTACTAGGCAGGTGTGTGTAAGAAATTAAAGATGCAACAGACAGAAGTATTATTGGCTGGAGTGGAACTTAGAAGAGGTTAGAGGGTGGGTGCCAGAGACAGGGAGTGAGGATGGAAAAGATGAATGAGGGCAGAAGAAATTTAAAGTAGAGAGAATTTACATAATAATTCATAAATTAGATATCTTTTCTTAGTAGCATGATAGGAGAGACTGCCTGTTGCAATAGAGTAGATAAAATGATAGGCAAAATGAAAAATAAATTTAACAAACACTTGGAGAATATGACATGGAATTAACATTGGAGAAATAAAAAGATGCCCAAGCTGTGTAGGGTTCTGGTGAGATTAAATGGGTCAAGTTTGTGCTCTTCAGCATCAGTTTAAGACTTTGGAGATGGAAGGAAAGAAGAAGACATTGCTGGTGACAGTACTGTTGATTCGGTGAACATGGGGTTAGACCAAAGAGGGAAGTACATGAAGTCAGAGGATTTTATGAACCAGAACAACAGAGGGAGCTTGAAGGAAAGTTGGTAAGATACAGAAAATGCAAGGTTGTGGCCAGAAAGGGAATTTCATAGTTTTATCTGAAATAATTCTCAAAAGAAGAAATCTAGGGCTGGTCATTATGTGGAAAGCTGAATCTCTGCAGTGTTATTAAAAATAATATAATGGGTAATATCTTGGATGCACACCCTGAAACAAGAAAACATTAAATCTGCATGGATAAATATTCTAATTTATACACAGCTATTTATAGATACATACTACATACATTGAAATATTTTATACTTTTGTGTTCATATATTATATAAACATAATATACGCCATTTTAAAATCTTTTATATTCTTCACAGCACCAGCCCAGGGCATAGTATATTCTCAATAAACATTGGTTTAATTTAACTAACATATTTAACTATGTTAAAGAGCTTTTATTTTTTCCCCTCCTACATAGTATAGGAATCTGCTCCCCTCCCTAAAGTGCAATGCTCAAATAATTACAAATAAAGAGAATTCTGATTTAAAAATGTGGAGTAACAGTTTTATAGTGGGCTTAGTGTTGTGCTTTTAATTTATCCTAACTCTTAGACTGAGTTCCATTTACTTTACCTTTGCCAAAATACAGATTCTATCCACCAGTCTCAAGGCTAAGGGAAATCTGCTCATCCACTCTGCTTTCCACCTTCAGTTCTCATCAGGAGTCCTCACCCTCCAACTTACACTGGCAATTATGTTTAGAAGTATGGAACAGTGCCAGAAACTCTCTCTGATGAGTCTGAGATGGATGCAAATGGCCACACTGGCAGAGAAGGGTTAATGATTTCTAACTTCCTCACTTATTCCAGCACTGCTATCCTAACTCATCACTCTTTGGGCAAAATTCATTTTCCTTGCTTCAGTATTATAAATGAGAGGCCCCAAACTTCACTAACCTACTTCTCTTTCTCCAAGGCATGGAAATAGTACTGACTTTAAGGTGATTTTTTGACAGGGTTCTAGGCCATGAGAATAGATAGATCTATATACTTGAAGTCATAGAACCCATAAGATATGATTGAGCCGTGGCTGTAAAGATATGGAGATGGGATGTATTCTGTTATCATGTGATTATATGTAATACTGGAATCTCCAAATTAGAATGAAATCTTCCATCTAGATTAGTAGCAGTTCTCAGAATGACAAATCTACATTTCAGTAACACCCCAAATATCTGATAGGTCTAAAAAAGAATTGCCCACTGGTAAGTAGCACATGGTAGTCCAGTAGCTCCTTAACAGTTAGTTAAGTGTGTGTTGGGATCATTGGGCACCCTCTTTGGAGTTTGGGAAGTAAAATATACAGAGCAACTCAGCAAAATTGGAAGATTAATTGAACTGGAACAGAGAACAGATAATTACAGTAACTTTTTATTATCATAACATTAATTCAATTGATTTCTCTAGCTGCCCACTCAGTAACCTGTAATGGAGGAGAAGCATCTGTCTTCCATTTTCTGTTGAAAAAGTCATAGTCCTTAACCCACCCTATAAGGTACTGAATTTATAAATTCATAAATTACATATTCATGTGACTGCTTATTGAAAATTATTCCTAGCTAGGAGTCCTAATCCCATGTCACATGAACCTTAAGTAAAAGCAGATGGAAGATGGGAGGGTTTAAATGTGCTTATACTCTAGAACCTATGTCTTTACTCTCTACTCTGTTACTCTCAATGATCTTTGCTCTCTCTGTCTTCTTCTATATCATTAATTTATTCCCAGGAAAATAAATGAGAAACCTAATGCACACTAGGTATTTCAGTGTATAAATCCCTAATATGGCTTAATATATCACCCTTCCTGGTTTCATTTAAATGACAGATGAGCAGCTCAGTGATAAAGGAGTAAATCTGTGTGAGAAGCCAGTATTTGGAGAAGGATGGGGAATGAAAAGTGAAGGTCTTCTCAGGACCTCTGAAATCATACCATGGACCATATACCATTTGTAAGGCCAGACACATTCCAGTATAACTATCTACTCTTAACTGCTTCTCATCCATGTAGAGTTTCTTAGACAGGAAGGATAGTCTCTGACACTCAAGCGAAGAAAGCAAATGCTCTACCAAAGTATTTGGCAGTCTACTGAGCACACATTTTTTATATGGCTTTGGGCTCAGAGAGCACATAATTTATGGCCATAATACCTGGAAACACCGAATGCATTCATCAATAGCACTGCAGCTGCATTATTTATGCACACATCTAAATCATTCCTAACACACCAAGCAGACACATACAGGTGTTAAGCAATGACTAGGATTTTTATAGAGAGTTTGGGATTAAAAGAATAAAGTAATTTTAGAATAGCTTTCTCCAAAGGCTATTGCCCAAACCATCTGGTTATTCTGTCCATAAATCTTGAACTAACTAACTAAACCAACCAACCAAACAAACAACAAACAAAATCCCAAAGAAACTCTAGTTCTTAAATGAGATGCGCAGGTGACCAGCACACTGCAGTTTTGGTTACACATTTCTTCACCTCTCATGCAGAGAGTTTCCCCTTGGGCAACTTTAGATGCAAAGAGAGACTGGGTGAGTGATATTCACTTAATTATAGATGACTCTCATTTAATCACAGTATACATGCATTTTGGCACTACTGACACCACCAACATTTAATGGAATCATTTGGGATTTTCTCCCCCAATCACAACATGGGTGGCTGGCTCAGGGGAATCCACAGCGAGAATGTTTCCTGCACCTGGCTGAGAATACACAGTGAAATACTTTGAAATTACAAGACCCACTAGACATGCATCACTCTGAAGTGTATGCACACTCTTGACTCAGGCAAACTCAAGGGCCAGATTATTTGAGGTCAGTAGAAATGCTGAGATTTAAGCAGCCCACTGAAAGGAATGATACAGGACCATACCCACGAACCCACTGCCACAGTGGAAGGAAATGATAGAGCACACAAAGATGGGAAACATGGACTCTGAAGAAAATTGGAACAACTATTGCTCTAATAGTGTCTGTGGAATCTCACCGTTTTGAATAGACTGGGTCTCTGTCCATCTGTGGAATAGATGAGGTTTACTGCTGAATTCATTCTCATGCATTTTACTGGTTTGTTATTTTGGAATGAAGTAACACCTAGAACTTAACAATGCTTAGCCATCCTTTCTTTATGCTTTCTTGAGCAGGCCATGAAAATTTTACTTGGTCCTAATTCAAACATCCAGTTGGAGAGAGATGACCAACTGGGGCCAAAGAAGGGGTTAAGGAAAATAAAATGACTCAGCTGACAGATTTGATAATAGAAGATAGGAAAAAAAGTAACGTAATATCGCAGGTAAATGGATTTAGAAATTTCACCCTCTGGTAAACAGAGAGAGGCTGCTGTCATTCACAAAGCCAGAAGTCCAGTGAAAGAAATTCAATTTATCTGGCTCTAACCCAAGGTCAGGTTAAGAATACCTGGCTTGAGGCAAACAGCCCCCTCGCAATGGCAGAAATGAGGGTAGACAAATATAAAGTCACTGTTGGCATCATCCTTTACATACGTGCCCTTCTACCTCTAAAACCAACTTCTGCAACCTAAGAGAATGATATGGCCACTGAGTTTTGAGCATATCTGGTAATCCTTTCAGAAAAGCATGTGAATTTGTAAGACAGGCACCCAGTGCTGCCTCCCTGCAACCAGATATCACGTTTTCAAAAGTAGATCTAGTGGGAATTTTCTAGGTATGATTTCCATGGAGGGAGGGAGGGGACAGTGAGAGGGTGGGTGCCCAGGTACTATAAAGAAGAGTCCCAGTGACTGAGATGGTTGTTAAACATCAGAGGGGGCTGCTGGGAGAGTCCTTAGGACTGAGCTTCCTGAAATCTCTCAGCCACACCAGAAATGATAGGTTAACTTGACCTCCATTCTGCTTTAAGCCCTCTTGAGTATCTTCCCTATCCTAGATACTGGCAGGTAAAATATGGTGCCACCAGCTTGACTTTGCATGGAATGCTGGTGATCTACAGTATATCTACCTAGAAGTTAGGAGCTGGACCTGGGGTTTGCTTAGAGCCAAACTGGACCCTGTGCTAAGTAAGCCCAGGCCGACAGGCATGAACACTTCTCACAGACCAATAAGACCGGAGAGGCGGGGAAACATGGACACAAATGACTCTCCCTGGCTTTCTCACCACAGTGGCCTCCACTCGCATTCACTTTTTTCCAGACACCCTGAAGCAAAAGCCATACAAACAATCTCCCCAATGGAAAATGAAAACCCGTAACAGAACACTTTCCCCCTTCATTCCCAGCCCCACCCCACCCCCTCCAGCCCAACACCCTGAATACTCACAAGAGAACACTTTATCTATACAAAATTAATTAGAAAACAAAATATTTACATATGAAATAAACACCATCTTGATTTCTGTCACCAGTGGAGACCAACAGAGCCCCCTTTGTTCTAGATTGCTGTTCGCTAGGTTAGTTGGTTTGGTTTTTGATTTGAACGGGGTGAGGTAAGAGGAAGAGTGAGGGAGGAGCCCCTGACCTTGGACAGAGTCAGGGTGAAGCAATGTTTATATGGCCCTTCTCCTTCTTCCTCCTGGAGACGTCTCACACCCTCTGTCCTCTCTCTCAAAGTCTTTCCTTGAATCTAAAGTAAAGCACTCCGTGCTCCTCTCTCCAAATTTGTGAGAGGTTCAGCCCCTTGCCCCCAGGTTCATTTTAGAAAGAAAACAAAGCTTTACAAGGCCTTCAGTTGGCTTTAAAATGAAAGATACTGAGGTAAAAAATCAAGGAGGAGGGTGGGGATAGCAGTCAAGGATGGGGAATGAGGAAGGGTGGTGAGTCAGGGCAAACAGAAGGCAAAGAGCAGCCCTGGAGGGTGTGACTTGAAGAGACATGGCAGCTTCCTTCCAGAGGAGGATGAGCACCTTTCTGGTTTGTGTGTCCTGTGTGCAACATGGAGGTCCTGCAGTCAAGGTTCCAAACAGACCCGGGCTCTGTGGCTTCCACCTGTGTAAGGGGAAGGTGGCAGGACAGCGGAACCGACCCAGAGTTTCAGGACCGGCAGTGACAAATATTCAGTTCCCTTCTCAAGTTTCCGACTTTCAGTGAAAGGGGCATCACATCTGCCAGTACCCTCATTCTTGGAATTTTTCTACATGTATATATTTTATTCTTGCATGGTATACTCTGGGAGAGAAAGGAGGTGTTGCAAGAAGGTGGAAGGGCTTCTACCGAGAGTGTTCACATTGGGCTCAATGTCACCTTCTCAGGGAGCCAGACCCAATGGCTAGTAGGGGTGTACCCCTCTCCTCCTCACTTCCAAATCTCTTCCCTTCCCTCCATGCCTCCTGAGCTATACTCATGAGCGAGCTCATACCTCTTACCTATTACCTACCAGTTGTGATCGATTCTGAGGGAACAAGCCTGCTCTCCTAGCTCCAGGTTAAGTAAGAAGGGATCAAAGCATTGAAAACATCCCCCTCTCTCACTTACCCTACCACAAACTACTCCCCTATTTTCCAAAGCCTTACTTAGCTCCTCCCCAAGCCCTGACCAGCTGAGGGTCTAAAGCTCAAGAGAGCTTTATAGAATCTTTTGCTCTCTAGAGGATCATGGCTACTTCTACTTCCCTTTAGCCTTCCTGGAAAGTTCTTGGCCAAAACCAGTTGAAAGTATTGGCAGCTGGAGAAATCACTTTTGTACCTTGCTCTTGTAGGATTGTTTACCACCTTTTTGTCTAGACCACAGAATCTTCTCTAACAAGAACTTCCATTCTCTTCATTCAGGAAGGGTGAAGGGAGGAGACAGCCAACATTCAGGTAACATATGACCATCTCTGTTTGTATATAAGCCAAACAAGCACACTGCTGAGAAATATTGAAAGAAACATGAGGCTTGGTTGCCTTCTCTACATTTATAGGCCCCTGACTCTGTGTGTGTACACATCACATATGTGCAAGTGTATTTGCACACACATGCACACGCAGTCAGTCCACCCTCTCTTGCCTCTAAGGCACCATGAAAGATTGCTATGATGTACTTTCCATCATCCACCAATGACCTTTGTTCACCACTAATGAGTCTTATGGAATTGAAGCAAACATTTTGGCTTATATACCAACACACATGGCCTCCCCGCCTCTGTTTGGCACATGATCCCTAAACAGATGCCATCAAAGCCACAAGAATTTAGCAAAAGCCTCTCTTCATGATTCACAGGCAAGTATGCTAAATGGTCTTATTTGAATGCTTTTGCTGCCTCATCTAAACATAAAGATCAGTTTGGGAAGAGCTATCCTGTGCTCCCGTGGCCTCCTTTTGCTTCTCCTTGCTTCACTCGAAGTGGGTGACAGAGTCCTTCCATGCTAGGAGGAAGCTCACAAGCAGCCACTTCCTTTCTCCACTTTGGCCTCCCTTGCTGAGCGAACCTGCTGCATCCTCTCTTGGGAACGGGAATGACTGACAGGTGGGGAAAGGAGGAGCGAACTGGAAAGGGAGGTGAGATGGTGCTGGTCACCAGGGTTGCCCTCCGAAAAATCAGAACTCCAGGATCCCATAAATAAATTAAAACAAGAAAGGAGCAAATGGGAACCAAGTTCACCCCCGTCACCCTCCGTGACATGCCCACCACCGCAGGCCCACAGCCCAACCCTCCCATACCCACCTTAACCTCTCTCTTCCCTCACTCAGACATCAGACTCAATACTAGAAAGTTTCTCATAAACATGACCATTGCTGGAGCCATTGAAAGCCCTGGGGTTTTTGTTGTTAGGCACACAGGGGTTGGACTGGTTCCCTATACAGATGTCTTTCTGGAAACGGCCTGGCACAGCCCCATGAAGGGCCGAGACCACTGGCTTGGTGGTGACAAGGGCGCGGAAGTCCGGCCTGGCTTTTGGCGCCCCTGGCACCGAGGGCTGCCTGAAGAAGTAGGATTTGCTGCCATGGAGCAAGCACTGGTCGTCCCCAAAAGTGGGGATGAAAGGGTTTTGCGTGACCCGGTCAGGGTAGAGCGACTTGCTGAGCATGTAGCCGCCGCCGGGGTTGTTGTGGTGGTGTCCGGCAGTGGGCACTGAGGACTTGTTGTTGGCAAAGGTGCTCTCGCCAGCTGGCATCTCAAACATGTGGGCGTAGGGACTCCCATCCACGAACCGGCCCTTGTCTTTCAGGCTCACACTGCGTGGGGCCAAGGCGGCTTCTTCCTTCTGCAGATCCACGAAGGTGTCGTAGGAGTGCTGCCGGCGGAGCTTGTTCCGGTTCTTCTTCTGGGCCTTGGAGTTGGTGGGGCTCTGGGGGTACTTGGTGGTGGAGGCGTTGGACGTCACGGCCACCGGGGCCGCCGGCTGGTCCAGCTCCTGCAGGGAGTTGTCCTCGCTGATGTCATACAGATTGCCCGCTTTCTTGCAAGCCTCGCAGCGGATGCACGCCTGCCGCCCCGAGTTCTGCCCTCCCACCGACGAGGAGTAGTTGTGCAGCTTCGAGGGGCAGCTGCGGCAGAAGTTGCCCCCGGAGCGGTCCTCCCACTCCACGTTGGTCAGGTTCTTCTCCCAAGGCGCCGGGACCCCGCCGACCACGCCGTGTTTGTCCCCGGCCCCGTGTTTGAGGTGAGACCTGTTGGTACAGGGCCCGCCTCCGCTGACCGAGTCGCTCCGCTCCTTGTAGATGTCGGTCAGGTCCACGTGCTCCCAGTGAGGCGAGTTCTCCTTGGTGCGGAACTGGTCCAGGTAGAAGTCCCGTAGCCCTTCCTTGTCCCTGAAGTAGCGCTTGTGGTCCGGGGAGCGGGGCGGCCGGCGGCGGTAGGCCAGCTCGATCTCGTCGAACTCCCGGCGGGACTTGGCCGAGGCCGGCCGCTTCTTCAGGCTGTCCTTGTACTGCTGCTTGCGCCTCTTGGCCGCGTTGCCCTCGATGTTGCCGTAGGTGACGGTGTGGGTGGAGATGTCGGACACGTCGGAGCGGATCAGGTCGTCGTGGCCACCGTAGCGGTCACCCTTGAAGGAGAACTTGCCGTACAGGTCACTGAGCTGGCTGTGCTTGGAGGAGGGGAGGCCGATGTCCAGGGGCTTCTTGCTGACGGAGCGCGGCTGGGCGGTGAAGGGCGGGTTGTCACAGTCGTAGAGCCCGTCGATGGAGCTGGTGCTGCCGATGCTGTGGGGCCGGTGGTGGTGGTGATAGTGGTCCTGGTACACGTTGCTGTCCTTCAGCTGCAGGTTGCCGAAAGTCCTCTCCACCTCGCTGATGTAGTCGCTGAAGAGGTTCTCCTCGCAGGGCGGGTTGTTGTAGGACTTGCAGTCGGAATGCGTGAAGCTGCGGCGGTGCTCGGAGATGTCGTAGACGGAGGACTCGCGGCGGATGAAGTCCAGGGCGCTCTGCGGCGAGCCGTTCACCCCGGACAGGTTGGCCATGTTCTTGGCCGTGCGAAGCAGGCGCAGGATGTTGGAGTGGGTGTTATTCATGGTCGCGGTCGGGGAATTCATCACGGATTGACGCTCCTCGATAGCCACTCCATGGATGCAGCTGTAGATACCCTGCAGAACAGTCAGGATGGGAAGGATTAGGTCTCCAGTGAGGCTAAAACATGACTGTAAAGAATCCTCCCGCCCCCACTACTAATTGCCCAATGATAAGAAAAGTCAGGGAAAATATGAAACGGATAGCCTTATATACTCGTAAAAAGATGTGGCTAGCTAGAAGCTTGCAAGATTTATCTCCTTGCATTTAGAAGTAGCATATTAGGAGCTAAGCTCGTGGCCTAGCTGGCTATCTGAGAGGGTGCACGACTACAACAAGTGACTTGAGCAAATAGGATAAAATCACAAGACATTCTTGCCCTGACTCCCTCAGTGACTTGCACTGATGTTCCATTTTATGCCCAGGGTTCACATCTTAAAGCTGATACATGGTATTGGTCAATAGCAGAAAATATTGTCAGCCTTCTGGAAATCAGTAGCAACGCTCCACAGATGTTGAGCCTGCTCTGCCCTGGCTGGCCACACTGGCTGGCAGGAAAGCACAGGGGAGCTCAGTAGCTCACAATTGCCTTTCTTTTCCAGCTCTGACAAATTTTGAGCAGCTTTTAGAATTTTGATCACCAAATAACAGCTAAGCAGTTCTCTTCTTGAGCCAAGCATGAACTAAATTCAAAGAGAGAATTAGGCAGCCCTTGGGTCAAAGACAGATTTTTCTCCTGCTGCGTCCCACACCATGGGAGGGAAGAATTGGGACAGAGATCTACTACCAAATAGGAATAAATAATTTCCTTGTTGAATTCTTTTATTTGTTCTCTCTTTAGCTCCTGCTTTTATTCTTATATTTTTTCATTCAATCTTATAAATAATTAATTAATATCTCAGCAAATTAGTATTGATTGAGAACTCCCTGTATGCAGGACCTTAAACACCACTGCCCAGGAGAAGGAATGGGTTGGGTTCAAGTCTAAAAGTCAGGCCAACTTCCTGCTAATATCTTGCTCCCTGCCTTGAAAGGTGGACAAATTTGGAACTTTTCTCCCTGGCAAGGGAATGTATTTGAAGAGGAGGTTGTTTGAATTGTGTCTTTAAAAGAAGGGGGATAATTTGAAAAGGGAAGTTGTCCCAATGGATGGAGATGGGAGGAGAGGAGGTTTTGGAAGGAGGATGATAACTAAATAGCAAAGAAGAAAGGTTTAGATGAGCTGAGCCTCACTGTCCCAGAGGACACAGCAACATAGGTCAAGGTAAGGTTACTCTACTTTCTTTGTCAGGTCTCCTTCTAACCATTTTTAATCATGGCCAGGAGAAAATGCCAAGCATTTTTCCATGACAGAGGCATTGATTATGTAGAAGGGCTATGAATGGGGTTTCTATTCCAGGTTACCAGTTCTGATTGTTTCTGCCATCACCCTATCTAGGACCTTAGGGAAGGGCCACACAAGGAATCAACATGACTCATGGGCCACAAGTTCTGTCATCCTGGTCCAATGTTACTGAATAGCCTGAATCAACTAATAGCCAAGAGGAAATTGTTCTCTATCAGTGAAATACTACGGAAAACGATCAAAAGATGGAACAATTTAATGAGAAGTCCACTTTCCTCCTTTTTTCTTACTCTTCCTTGTGACATGTTCATATTAAAAATGTTATAAATCCTTAGCTTGGACTAGAAACATAGAAGTTTAAATAAAGAGCAACTTCAGAGTTATACTTTGCTCCAATTAAGGACATTTCTGGAATGTAAATTTCTTATGGGTCAGGACTTATTTCTGAAGGTTCTGTTAAGTTCTTTAACTCCCCATAACTCACACATGGTTAAAACACAGAGGGGAACAATAAAACAATAATATACGTATGTATGTTAGAATAAGAGAGACATATTATATTTCTCTATCTGAATAGGAATATCATTTTTTAAAAAGGATTAATTTATTATGGCAGCCTATACAGAATTAACTAATGGTGATGAAAGGCATTTGGTAAAAGGCCAACTTTTTTATTCTGATAGATCTGCCAGTTCTCATTGAAAACCAAATGTCCAAACCCTACACAGAAAGCTGTTTCTTGAAGGAAAAAAAGTAGCAGCACCTGTTTTTTTTTTCTTTTTTAAAAAAATATATTTATTGATTTCAGAAAGAAAGGGAGAAGGAAAGAGAGAGAGAGAGAGAGAGAGAGAGAGAGAGAGAGAGAGAGAGAGAGAGAGAGAGAGAGAGAGAGAGAGAGAGAGAGAGAGAGAGAGAGAGAGAGAGAAACATCCATGATGAGGAGAATCATTGATCAGCTGCCTCCTGCACACCCCCCACTGGGGATCAAGCCCGCAAACCAGGCATGTGCCCTTGGCCGGAATCGAACCGGGGACCCTTCAGTCCGCAGTCTGATGCTCTATCCACTGAGCCAAGCCGGCTAGGGCAGCACCTGTTTTTTAAGCCCCTGGAAATTATGTCATGCAACCCCACTGGGGAGACATACATGATGTGGTTTCTGGCTTCAACAGCACAGGCTGGAGTCAGTGCCCTCCTGGGTCTCTCGGTTTTGCACAATGCTAGACTAAGCTGTCTTTTATAGGCTCCAGGCACCTAAATCAGCCCACTTACTCTGCTGATGGAGAAGACCATGCCAGGCTTGCCGGAACAGACACCCATAAAGCAGTGCCGGAACTGCCAATAGAAAAGGTGTTCACAGATGAAGGTGATAAGGCTGAGAGCCATGGCTGCTCCCAACATGTAGAAGACTCCTGCCATGTTATCAATGTCCAACTGGCTGCTCATGACCTCGTTCTTCTCATTGTGGCAAATGCCAGTGAGCCAGAGAGCTTCCAGCTCCTCCATCTCCCCTGGAAACAGGGCAGGAAGAACAGGTAAAGAGTAAAGAGCAGAAGAGTAAAAACAAGGAAGAAAGAGGGGTGTTGGGGAAGAGAGAGAGAAAAACATGAGAGAGAAAGAGACAGGGAGACATAAAAAAAATTAATAGTTAACAGTAATTTTATTAATACTATTATAGTCAATAAATATTCATTGTATTCAATGAAAACTTAATAAAGGTACCGTAGAAAATACAAAGATATGAGACATTAACTGCTCTCCATTATCTATCCAGTGTAAATTAGTATATACATAATCAATATGATAAACTATATGCAAGTAACAAGAGTTCAAATTAGTGCAAGTAATTTTGTGGGTCAGTGGCCAGTAGGTGTTCATGAGAGAGATAATACTTGGAGGTGGGCATGGTGAGTGGGTGTATTTTAATGTGTATTGTATGAAAATGCACTCCAGGCAGCAAAAATAGCAGGATCAATGGAAGGAAGGTGGAAAATTGAAGGCTTGTTTAGGGAAAGGCATGCGGAACAGTTCAAACAGAGTACAAGTAGGCAAAGAAAGCTGAATAAAAAAGGTTGGTGCAGGATTGCTGAGGGCTTGTGCATCAGACTAAGCATTTGGCACTTTATTTTGTAGACAGTGAGGAATAACATCATCAAACAAGTGATTCAGAAAATTGCTCTTAAACAAATGTGCAAAGCAATTGTGTTAAGAGAGGAAAGACAGAGATTAGCAGAGAGATTGACTGATTCCCTAGGGACCCTCAGACTTACTGGTCTTTTGTTGCCAAGGAAAATACAAACATTAAGAGTAAAGGGAAGTGAGCTTGAATAAAATGAGACCACCAAATTCAGACCTGCCTCCTTTTAACACTGCTTAAAGGAGCTTTGATGGACTCAATTCATGTCAGGTTTCAATAATCTTTATCCATTTCACTACATACTAGGACTCAGAAATGTAGAGAACCTAAACAAAAGGGAAATGAAAGAAACCATGTGCCCTGGAATGCATCTAATTCTAGATGAGCAACATTCTGAAAATCTCATGAAAGGAATTGCCTGTTCCAATAGTTCTGGTTTGGCTAAAAATCTGAACTTTGTGCAATCCGACTAGAGCTTTGGTCACTTTTTCAAATCAGATTTATTGCTGTTCTTCCTCAGAGGTAGATCTCTGTTATTACTAAAATCATAGAAGCTCTCACACCAAAATGTCCAGTTAACAGCCCAGCTGTAATCCCTCCTCTTTCCAACATCAATCAAATCATCTTATATTCATTTCTTTGCCCAAACTGTGATTCTCCTAACTAGTGGAGCAACCACTGCACCTGAGTCTGAAATCCAGTTGTACTCTTCTGCCTCTTATCTCATCCCTAACAGCAAGGATTCTGCAGACATAATTTAGAGAACTGCTTTGCTGATGGCCCGTGGGGCCAAGTAGAGTCAAGTTGCTCAACCGTAACTGGATTAGCTTCTCTGAGACCAATAGGAGGAGGAGGTACTTTGGACAATAAAATGAAAAGGGATGCAGAAAACATGCTATAATGAAATAGGAGATGCAATTTTTTTCAAAGCAAGTTGGCTGCTCAGTCTGCTGCCAGAATGGCACTGGGGAATACCTTATGGTGTCTGCCTCCTACCTCTTCCAGTTGAAAGAACATGATAGGAGAAAGGGAAGAATGAGTAGATGGACACAAGTTGATTTCTCTACCCTTCCTCTGGATACACACAGAGCAGAGACTTTCCAAAGTTCCATCCACTTTGCCCACATGTGAGATAATTGTTTGGGACATCTTATATCAGCCTCTCCTACTCCCTGGAGGTTTGATCATAGCCTGCAATTCTGAAATATACCTCCTTGATCAACTACTTTAATCTTATGTCCTGTCTTTCACCCTGTCATAGCTTGAGTTGTGTCTCCTGAATTCACACATTGAAGACCTAACCCTAGTACCTTGGGATGTGAACTTCATTTGGAAACAGGGTCATTGCAGATGTAATTAGTTAAAATGAGGTCATTCTGGAATAGAGTGGACCCCTAATCTAATGTAACTAATGCTCTGAAAAAGGGGGAAATTGGACACATGCATGTAAAGGAAAAAACATGCACAAAGGGAAAAGCCACCGGAACTTGACAGCAGAAATGCAATAATTCTCCCTGGCAGCCCTCAGAAGAAACCAACGAACACTTTCATCCTGAACTTCTGGCCTCCAGTACTGTAGGTCAATATATTTCTGTTGTTTAAGCCACTCTGTGGTTCTTTGTTATGGCAGCCTTAGGAAACTAATACAAACCCCCAAATCTCATAGTGTATTGTGACATGCTTTCCTGGAGATGCAGGGATTAGCAGAATGGAGAAATCAGGTTGATGTTTTGGACTGGCCATCAGAAGAGGCTAAGAAGGCACTTTCCTTTTGTTAACTTACCATCTCCAAAGAGTTGCAGGATAGCAAGGTCCACCTGGCGTTTCCACCCAGAATCTTTTTGGATGGCAATGCCATACCCAGTGGAAGCAAAGACCTTCCCGCTGCCAATGGTCACCAGCTTGCAGCCTTCGTCTCTGCCTGCCATGTAGTTGAGCACTGCTGCATCATAGATGAAGGCATCCAGTTTCCTGTGCAAGAAAGAAACCCAATACAGTGGAGGAATTTTAGTACAGAACTACCTATGGGGACATTAACATGAAGCAGTAGGGTTCCAGAAAACTGTGGGGAGAATTGGTTCAAAGAAAGGCTCAAGTTGGAACTCAGCCAGAATCTACCCCAGGTTATTCTTTATGTGATTTCAAGTTGAAAGGAGGAGTTCTTTCCCTCCTACTGGGAATGATGAGAATGTAAGTTTGGCCTGAAGCCAACTCATAAGCTGGGTCTGAAAGGAAGAGGAAGTAAAAAGGAATCAATAAAAATAATAACAGAAATAATGAAAAGTAACCATCACAATGATAACAACAAATAGCATGGGTTAGATTTATATAACATTTTTCATTTTCCAGTTCATTACAGTCCAGAGTGGGCATAAGTGTAGGTGTATGTATTTCAATAGATGTGCAGTGCTATTTTTGTGGTCAGAAAGGTCTCAATATTCTGCTTTGCCGCACAAGGAAAAAGGAATAGTTGGGGTGATGGCAGCACAGGCTTGTGTTAAGAGAAAATGTGTGAAATTAACAAGAGATTGCAACATAGAGAACTCAGATCTCTCGAATTCCTAAGCATATATAAGAACCTCCTCTTACAGGGCGGAAAAAAGTAGGTTTGCAGTTGTTTGTATGGTAAATAATACAAGAATAAACAAATAATACAAGAATAAACTCTGTATTTTGTATACTCATAACTATAAACCTACTTTTACCTACCCCTTCATATTGTATTTTGCAAGAAGGGAATATGTAGGGACGTGAGTAGACTAGGAGTAAGAGCGGGAAGGCATAAATCAATATTTGAAAGCAACTTTCAAGCACATAAAAGGTAGAGGAAGAAATTCAGACATAACCATATGGATAATAGAGAGGTCTTCAAGAAAAGCATCCATTATCCTTTACTTATGTAAGAAAAGCTAGCTTTATTACCCCTCAGGAAAAAATAAGCCCTTTCTGGTGTGATAAGCCTTGCATCATATTTAAAAAGGCCCCTGAGGACCCTATAGAAAGCTTTGATATGATTAATAACTGTGGTGTACCAAGGGCCAGACCAATCAACCCAGTCCTATCCCCAAGCTCAAATCCCATCTTCTAAAATCTGCTGTGACTTTATGGTGATAAGATAGAGTCATTTGAAGGTGGGGTAAGTGAGTGGGAAGAGCTTAACCAAAGAACTTATATGCATATATGCATAACCCATGGACACAGACAATAGTGTGGTGAAGGCCTAGGGCAGGGGGCAGGTGAGGGTGGGCTAGAAGGGGTTAATGGGGGGAAAAGGATACATTTGTATTATTTTCAACAATAAAGATAAATTTTTAAAAAGAGAGAGTCATATTATAACATACCAAAATACTTAAATAACAGTATTTAGGTAACCATGCATCTGGTGGCTCTTCCAGAACTGAAGCCACCAGAAGGTCCAACTATTGCTATTTATCATACAATACAGGAAATTAGCTACAGGACCCCTTGACCCCCCAAACCCCAACATCTATAATGCTCAACTGTCTGTCTTATTCGACAGCTGTGGTTTCAGGAGGCCAAATGAGTAAAGAGATCAATGTGGCTGGGATTATGCAAGCCAACACATTTGCAGATCATGAGCTCCTTTTAATGAACAAATATTTCCTAGAGTATAGGGCTGGATCAAAGAATAACAACAACAAAAACAGAATGAGAGATCAGTCAACATATTCTTATTGTTTGTTGTCTAAAAATGTTTACCCTTTTTGTTTTATTTCTCCCTTGTCTATGAGATACTAGAACCATCATTTTCACCTCTTGTTCAACAGGTCTTTATATGATGTGTAACACATGAACCTTATCATTGACTCTTCACTTCTACTTTTATATCTATTCAAATTCTTGTTTCATGGTTACATTGATGCAAATTGTAAAACATACACATAGAAGCAATAATAGCATAGGAATCCTTGTGCACTGGCCTGAATTATACTGTCAAATTTAACTTGGAAATCCATGAAGAGCAAGTGAAGTATTCCCTGCTGTAACTTTGTGTGGCACCCCAACATAGTACATCTGATTCAATGTATGTTTAATAATGTGAGAAACATACCACAGACTCTGAGCTTGGAAGCAGTTCTTACCCTGTTTTCAGGGAGAGCAATGCATCATCCACATCCCTCTGGTTGAACTTTCCCATGTAGGCATGCATTTCTGCGTAGTTATTGCGAATATTCCTCTCTGTGCTGCCATTGGGCACCGTCCCAAAGCGAAAAGGGGGTGAGAAGTCATTAGGTCTCTGGAACTGGAGAGATAGAAAGGGAGAGAAAGAGAAAGAAAATGCTTCAGAAAGTGTGAAGAAATATTGTTAGTATTAGTGGATTTATAAAGGAGCAGACCCAACTACAGTTCACCAAATACACTAACCCTCACCCAGGAGTCACCCAAAAGTGGACTTCAATTCAACTCAATTTGAGAATTATTTGCCTGACTAATCTATAACCCCTGTGTGCTCCTTTTATGCATACTGCACAATACCAATGACAATGGAAACAAGCCGTGGCACACTAATCGCCTTTATTTCTGAACATTGTGTAAAATCTGCTTCCAGGCCTCTTATTTGGGGGCTAAATATATTGTCCCTGCACTATTATGGCCATAGGACCTTGATGAGGCAAGCTGCATAGTATTCCTGAAAATAATTTGCTGGGTATCAAATACATTTTACTAAGGAATTTTCTCTTGACCTTCCCTGATGCATTTAAAGCTCATATTCATCCTACATAAGTTGTAGGATATATTTTAAAATAAAATACAGTTTTAATTAGGTATCCTCCCTTGCTTAAGAACTGAGAGTGGCTCGCTAGTGCCTACCATAATAAAGTGAAATCTCTTGGATTTTCACTCCATGGCATCAGTTTTATTTCTGGCTCTTGCCCTGCAATGACTGAGTCTGTGTGTTGCTCCCTAAACATATCATTTGTTCATTTGTATCTTTATAATAGGTCCCCTAAGCATGAACTCACCTTTCTCTCTAGGCCAACTCATACTCTTCGTCTCAAAATATAACTCAAAGCAATTTCTCAGGGAACCTTGTATGAGTTCTTTTTTCCATTAAGCCTACCCCATCGCAAACCATCAGTCCTCGGTGTTCTTTGTTTAGAAGATCATTCTAATTCATACTACAAATTCTATTACTCTCTAAATGAGCTGGTTAAGTTATGAGAGATAGTTTCTGATGTAGTCACTAAGAATTTAAGCTCCATGACTGATACAGATATAGATTGATGACCAACTTTGCCACTTACTACTGTGTGACCTTGTGCAAGGAACATGAACTCTCTGAGTTTTTGAGATTGTTGGGAGGATTAAATGATATAAAATATAATAAATTCTTCATACAGCACCTTGCATCCAATAAGTGCTCAATAAATAGACTCAATAAGTGTTCCTTTTATTACTAGTATTTTAATTCATAGTTATATTCTGTATTCTCTAGCAAACTTAATGCTCTTGGAGCTTCTCATTCTATTAGTACAGCATGTCCCAAAAATGTATGCACACTTTAACAGCTGATAGTTCAATTTTGAAAATGAAATGTATTTTAATAAACATTGCCGTTATAATTATTCAAAGTGTGTGTATACATTTTTGGGGGCCATCTTATATCGCAATGAACAGATAGGATATGACAAGAGTAGCTCTCTTATGCTTTGGCATAGGAAATGATGTAGATATTTTTTAAAGTCTTCTTGGTTTCAATACTATGTCATGTACTTGGGAGATACATTTGAAACTCTAACCTGCCAATTAAGGAGTACACTGAACCTTTGGAGTAGCCTTGGCTTAGAGTCATTCTCTTAGGGCCATTCTCTTAGAGCCATTCTTTCTCCTTTCCTTAATCTGAGAAGCTAAAGAGCATCTCAGAATATGGGTTTCAAGGACCACAACAGGACACAGTACCAGGAACCATAAATGCCATCCTACTTTCTCAGAGTTGGCCATAGTTAAAAGTAGAATCATGCAGTGGTATTAGGCTATCTGTAATATATCAAATATCACTACTTTCTGACTTAAAAAGCTCCCGGTCTGACTTACCACAGTGCTTTCTGCCATTAAGAGTTTTTGTTTAATTATTTTGAAAAGGATTGCGATTTTTAAGTCAATGAAGTTACTACAAAAAAGTCAAAGAATTATTGGAGTTGGATGAGCCACTCAAGGTTAGCTAATTCAAACCTTTTATTTTACAATGAAGAAACTGAGGCCCAAAGAGAACAAGTAGTTTGCCAACTGTCACACTGTGGCAGTGGTAGCTAACATTATCAGGGATCAATTAATACTACAACTCATTGTCTTCAGCAAATTTAAAGAGAACAAGTATGTTCTTTATTGAAAGCGACGGATACTAAAATGCTATGCACATCACTCTCAATTATAACACTTCAGATATCTGAAAAAAGGTTTCCTCCAAGTCACAAGTAGAATAGATACCATTGCAGGCAGCAATGTAACCAAATAAACTCCCCTTTTTTTTATTTTAAAAATATATTTTATTGATTTTTTACAGAGAGAAAGGGAGAGAGATAGAGAGTCAGAAACATCGAAGAGAGAGAAACATCGATCAGCTGCCTCCTGCACATCTCCCACTGGGGATGTGCCCCTCCTGCACATCTCCTACTGGGGATATGCCCGCAACCCAGGTACATGCCCTTGACCGGAATCGAACCTGGGACCCTTCAGTCTACAGGCCGACGCTCTATCCACTGAGCCAAACCGGTTTTGGCAAATAAACTCCCTTTAATCAGTAATTCTCCACTTTGCCAGGACATCGACAACCAGTGCTCACTGTGACTAAGATACTTTAGGGTCCAAGGTATCTTCTGAAATATTAATTATGATATAAATTTTTATATTCTCTTTTTTAAAATTGGCAATCCACGAAAGGTATATGGAACAATTTTGATTAGCCAAATGGAATCTGGAGTACCTAGAGTACCTCATTTCCTGATGAAGCTGGATTATGGAAAGTTTCCAGATTACTCTTTAATAACTTTGAATTTTAAGTTATGTTTAGATTTCTAGATGCTGTTTTATAACCATATGCCTGAATAACTAAAAGCTAAAGAAATGATAAAGGACCTCAACAGACAATAGAACTTTGGAAAAGAACAAAGCTGGAGGACTTACGTTATCCGACTTCACGACTTATTTTAGTACATGACAGTGTGACATTAGAATAGAAATAGTAAAGAGATCACTGTAAAAGAATAATCCAACACAAGCCTACCAACAGACCAACACATGTATATTGCAAAGGAAATTCAGTGGAGATAGGACAATCTTCAACAAATGGTGTTGGAACAATTGGATACCCATATGCTATAAACAGAACTTCATTCCATACTTCACAAGATATATAGAAATTAACTCAAAGTGGGCTGTATATCTAAATATAATTACTAAAATTATAACATTTTTAGGAGAAAAATCTTTGTAACCTTGAGTTAGACAACGATTTTTTAAATATAATACCATAAGCACAACACACACACACCAAAGATAACCTGGTTTTCATCAAATTAAGGATTTCTCTTTGAGGAACCCAGGATCATGAAAAGAAAAGCCAGTGACTGGGAGAAAATATTTGAAAATGAATTAAAGCAATTAAAACACTGAAGGAATTAAATAAGAACATAGCAAGGCTCTTACAGTTAAAGCACCTTCCCTAAGAAAACAATCAGAGAATCAGTCAGCCCTGGAAGAATGCAAAGGCAAAGTCCTGTGGAAGGCAGACAATTTGGAGGCAGATGACATAGATTTGAATCCCAGCTCTGCTTCTGATCAGCTGTGTGTACAAGGGCAAGTTACTATATTCATGAAGCCCCATTTTCCTCTAAGTATTATTTTTCATGAATAATAAGGTAATGTATAGGAAACCACTTAATACAGTATCTGGCACATGGTGAAGTCTCAAAATTATTAACTGCTTTTACAAGGATGAAGTTCTAATCTTTAAAATTGTCTTATGGTAGGCAATGTTCCCTAAGATTGAAAACTCTTATTCTCTAATTTGTTCCTTAAACTAGGCCAGTCTGGGGACCAACAGGGAGAGAGTGCATCACTCCAGAATTAGCCAAAGCAGAAGCAGAACTGAGTTGGCCTTTTCCTTTGAAAATTCTTGTCCTAGCTTGGTGAGGTTTAAATAAAACAGGTTTTTAAAAATAATATTCCAAATACCTGGTGCTTCCAGTAAATGCCGTGTAATAAAACACCCTAAGCCGTGAGGCATTATGTAGCACTTCTTTAACCTGAGAGGCAATCAATGCTCTCTGGGGCTTGGGAAAGACAAAAATTTAGTACTGTCAAGACCCAGGAGTCTTAAAATATATTTCTTGGACCCCAAGAAACAATTTTTTATAAAAATTTAAAAATCTAATACATCAAGGAGACCAGTATTGGGTTAAAAAGCCCAGTCTTATTTTAAAGTAGGGAATTTTATACAGCACTTCTTCTTTATTTTACTTTATTACATTTATGGGGTGACATTGGTTAATAAGATTATATAAGTGGCCCTAGCTGGTTTGGCTCAGTGGATAGAGTGCTGGCCTGCGGACTGAAGAGTCCCGGGTTCAATTCCAGTCAAGGGCACATGCCTGGTTGCAGGCTCAATCCCCCATGAGGGGTGTGCAGGAGGCAGCTGATTAATGATTCCCATCATTGATGTCTCAATCTCTCTCTCCCTTTCCCTTCCTCTGTGAAATCAATAAAAGTATATTTTTTAAAAGCTTATATAAGTGTATGTTTCTATGATTCATGATCTGAATATTGCATTGTGTGCCCACCACCCAAAGTCAAATCACCTTCTGTCCCATATGTCTGGTCCCCTTCACCCTTTATTGCCTCCTCACCCTCTTCCCTCTGACTCACAGATATATGGAAAGATTCTCAACTTCACTAGCTATTTGCCGGAAGCCGGTCCATCCTTGCTGCTTGACACAGTCGCTGCAGGAAAGAAACATCTGCACAGCATATGTTTCAAGGGACCTGGCGTATATAGCATACTGTTCTTAATATGTTTGCTCCCCTTAACGCTGTGTGTTTTAACCAAGGTCACCTCTCTGAGAAAGGTTGTTTCCCCAGGTAGGAATTTTTCCCTGAAGTCAGGGAGGGGATGCCTCTCCTAGAAAGGTTGTTTCCCCAGGTAGGAATTTTTCCCTGAAGTCAGGGAGGGGATGAAACTCCTTAACTAAGTGCCAGGCGGGTAGTTAATCACTACAAACAATCATGCTTAAGCTACATAATCTTTACTCCCTGGAATGGAGATAAGAAACGCCCTAGCCTTTGTAATAGAAATTGACAGGATTAAAATCAACTGGTATAAATACGGATGTAACAAGACAATAAACAGCAGAACCTCTCTGGAGATCCAGACCAGAACTTGGCTGGAGATCCGGGCTAGAGATCCTGGCTAGGCTGCTGATCAACTGAACGCTGTCTCCGTGTCATTCCTTCTTCGCCGACTCCGTCTACGCCTTTGGGAACCCCTGGACCTGCTGGGGTTGGACCCTGGCAGCTATTAGGGAAATGCAAATGAAAACCACAATTGGATACTACCTCACACCTTTAGAATGGCTATGATAAACAAGACAAGTAATAACAATTGTTGGAGAGGTTGTGGAAAAAAGGAACCCTCATTCACTGCTGGTGGGAATGTAAACTGGCACAGCCAATATGGAAAAGTCTGGAGATCTACCTGAAAATTTTGAAAACATTTATTCACAAAAATATATGCACCCCTATACTCATAGCAGCATTATTCACAGTGGCCAAGACATGGAAACAACCCAAGTGTCCTTTGATGGAGAACTACATAAAGATGTGGTACATATATACAATGGCATACTACTCAGCCATAAGAAAGGAAGAAATAGTGCCATTTGCAACAACATGAATCTTGAAAATAATATCATGCTAAGAGAAATAAGCCAGGCAGAAAAAACTAGGAACCATATGATTTCACTCATATGTGGGATATAAAACTGAAGCTCATATACAATACTTCTTTCTTACTAGTCACCTGTGGTCAAAACAGGGCTTCCTTAAACTTGGAATTTTTTTCTAGAGTTGCCCAGATTAGGATTGTAAAACAAAACAACACACACACACACACACACACCAGTTTCAGATAGGGAAATAAAAACACAAAATGGAAGGTACCTGAAGCCCTGAAGAGTTCAAGTAAATTGTCTGAGGCCATGTGGTGAAGGAGGAGGACTTGTCCCCCAGGAGCTGAGCCTTTTCTAGGCGGGCTCAAACGCTAGCCCACAAGTCCCATTCCTGCTTACTGGGGAGTGATGGCATGTCAAATGCCAACTCCCACTCCCTCTCTGGATCCAACACATGGCTTTCAGTACTTCCTGCAAGCACACACTTGTGCAAGGGCAAAACAATACCAGAATGTTATGAGAGCTGTAATCTCACTTGCTCCTCCTTGAGAGGGTCAAGGAGTCAGAATCCAGCCTTCTGAGCTGTTCAGATCATCATCTCAGCCTCATCGTAATGACCTCAAAGTGAATTAGACTTGGAAGTCATGCAAGGAGAAAGGTGCCAGGAGTAAGGGCCCTGCCCCCACCCAAAGATGATCAGACTGGAAGGTTCTGTTATGGCTGCTGCCTTCTCCCTAGAGAGCCTCTTACACAGCCTGTTACAGAGAGAAAGGGAAAGGGAAGAAGTCAGGGAAGTGGGAATTTGATCCATTTCATTTTTACTTATTAAATAAATATACAAATTGATTTTCCTATGTATAAGGCATTATTAATTCAACACCTATGTATGTGCTTGGAATAAGTCATTTTATCTCCTTTAACGATAATAATTAAAATGCATTAATTCATTTGGCAAATATTTACCGAGCATCTATTAGTGCAGATGACTGTATCAGGAACTGAGGATAAAAGATGAAAAATAAATCAGAATCTGTTTTTTAAGACATTTCCATACCAGAGTGTCAGAAATCTAAATACTTATTCAATTTTTAATCATTTACTTTTTCATTAATTCATTTGCCTATTCATTTATTCTTTCATTTATACAGAAATTCAGCAAGTATCTGTTGGCATCTACCATGTGCAGATACTTTTCTGGGTGCTGAGGATACAGTATTACAGAAGACTAAGATCCTGCCTTCAAAGAATTGACATTGTAAAGAAGTGGGGCAGATAAGCCTATTTTTTCACTTCTTTTTAAAAAATTTAATGTAGTGGACTAATGTTAGCCACAAATTCTTTGCCACTCCTTGCATCAAGAGGTGAGGTCTATGTCCCCTCCCCTTGATTCTGACCTGGCCTTGGTGACTTCTTTGACCAATAGAATGTGCAGAAATAACACGCTGGGACATCTGGGACTAGGTCACATGAAGCTTTGCAGTTTCCACCTGGGCCTCTTGGAACCTCATTGTGAGAGAAGCAATCCCCCCCTCTAAGAAGTTCAACAACTCCAAGGCCACCATGTTGGAGTCACCACATGGAAATCCTTCTGCCTACAGTCCCAGCTGAACCCAGCCTTACAGTCCTTCCAGCTGGGGCACCAGACATTAGAGTGAAGCCATCTTGGACCTTTCAGCCCAGCCCAGCCCAGCCACTAGCTGAACACTGAGTGACCTCAGTTGATGCCACACAAAACTTAGAATCACTCAGTCAAGTTTTGCCCACATATCTGACCCACAAAATTGTGAAATACAATGAAATGGTTCTTGCTTTCAGCAACTAAGTTGGAGTAGTTTGCTGTGCAGCAATAGATAACTGGAACACAGATAATTTCAAGTAGTGAAAATGAAGTGCTATGAAGAAATGGAGACAGCTATTATATGGAATAGAGAGTGATTGGTAGGAGAACAAGTTTAGACTCGCTGTCCTGAAAAGGCCTCTCTGAGAAGGTGACATCTGCACAGAAAGCTGAACAATGAGAAGCAAGCAGACATGCAAAGATCAGGGAATATGTATCGAGCCCAGGGAACAGGAAACACAGAGACCTGACAAGGGGACAAGCTTGGTGTGGCCAGGGCATAACGAATGACGTAATGGGTGCTATGGAGCAACCTGTCCATTCAGCAGTGGGTGCACAGAGCAAAGGGTACTGTCTGGAACAGGGTCACAGAGGCTGTAGCATGGGTATAAGATTTGAAAGGAGAGTTTTCCAGATAGACAAGAGGAGCAAAGAGGTTTCCAGATGGAGGCAACAGTCTGTGCAGACAGAACAGTGAGAGAGCCTGGGCATGATCACAGACCACGAGAGCTTATCATTGCAAGAGCCTAATGAGGCTTAAGAAGGGGGCAGGGCTGGATCATGAAGGGAGATGAATTCTGTACAAATGAGTTCAGCATTCATGCTAGAAGGGATAAGAGACAGCAGAATCTCTGGATCCAACTTCCTGAGATCCAGTTCTAGCCCCCTACTTGAGAGCTGAGTGACCTGAAGCAACACATTTAACTTCCCTTTGCCCCAGTTTCCACATTTGTACATTGAGGCTAATAATAGTGCCTATGTAATAAGGTTCATAGTATTCAACCAGTTAATCTGGGCAAAGAGTTAACACAGTGCTGGGCACATGAAAAGTATACTAGGTTAGCTGTTGTTACTACCATTATCATTATTAATGTCATTGTCAACATCATCATCATCATTATCAGAAGCAAATGAAAAATTCTGGTCCTGTAAAGACTGAGTTTTTGTGTTAGAAAGAGCCTGGAGAAAGAGCAGGTTCTGAAAACAGAACAAAAGCTCTTCTTAACGTTGAGGGCATCCAGAGTCTTGTACTGACCACCAGGTCCTTACGAGGTCAATCAGAGTTAGATCTCGTGAATGACAGCACACAAATGAAAGCAGCTCTACTACAATGAAGAGGGCGAGCAAATGCCTTCATGGGTAGTTGACTTCTCTGAAAAATGGCTCTTCTCATTCAGTCAGAGTCTGATCAGCACATGCAGATTAGGACAAACGAGCACTGTGACCTTGCAGAGATGGATATTGTACGTCCTATTTGCAGGGTCCATCCACATGAGACACTGAATTGGGGGACTTTTGTCTTTAAAGCTTGACAATCCAACACATAAATATTCATTCCATTACTCCTGATTTTACATTTGAATCGCAAAAAGAATCAATGCCCAAATGCCACTCAATTCTCTGAGGCACCCAAGAGAAAAAGGGGGGAGGCTTAGGATGCAAGGCCCGCTTTTGGCCTGTGCTACCAATTATGAGGGGTGGCATAACATCAGAACTCTGAAGGGACCACTTTTTTACCTCCTCAGTACCCTCCCTTATCCCTGTGATCACCGTCAGTACCTTCTGCTTTCAGAGTACTTTTTAAGTATTTGACTTACTATTTTTTTTTTTATTGCTTAAAGGGTATTACATATGTGTCCTTCCCCCCCCCCCCGCCCTTGACAGTCCCCTAGCCTCCCCTATCCCCCAGTGTCTTATGTCCATTGGTTATGCTTATATGCATGCATACAAGTCCTTTGGTTGATCTCTTACCCCCCTCCCTCTTGCCCTCCAACCCTCCCCGGCCTTCCTGCTGCAGTTTGACAATCTGTTTGAGGCAGCTCTGCCTCTGTATCTATTATTGTTCAAAAGTTTATAATAGTCTCTATTATCCATGAATGAGTGAGATCATGTGGTATTTTTCCTTTATTGACTGGCTTATTTCACTTAGCATAATGCTCTTCAGTTCCATCCATGCCATTGCAAATGGTAAGAGTTCCTTCCTTTTTACAGCAGCATAGTATTGACTTACTATTTTTAAAATATATTTTTATTGATTTCAGAGAGGAAGGGAAGGGGAAAGAGAGATAGAAACATCAATTATGAGAGCGAATCATCTATCAGCTGCCTCCTGCATGCCCCCTACTAGGGATTGAGCCTGCAACCCCTGGCATGTGCCCTTGACTGGAATTGACTCTGGGACCCTTCAGTCCGCAGGCCAATGCTCTATCCACTGAGCCAAACCCACTAGGGCTGACTTACTATTTTTTTGTATAGTTCTATGAATTTTGTTATTCTATCTATCTATTCATTCATTTATTCGTTCATTCACTTATTTAAATTGTGATAATGTAAACATAACATAAAATTTACCATTTTAACGATTTTGAAGTATACATCTCTGTGGCATTGAGCACATTCACATTATTATGCAACCATCACTGCTATCCAACTCCAGGACTTTTATCTTCCCCAACTGAACCTATGTATTTATTAAATATGACACCCCCGTCAGTTCTATGAATTTTAACCATATATGGAATCTTGTAACCACTACCACAACCAGGACACAAAACAATTCCTTCACCCCCAAAACTCTCTTAAGCTACTCCTTTTTTTTTTTTTTAAATATATTTTATTGATTTTTTACAGAGAGGAAGGGAGAGAGATAGAGAGTTAGAAACATCAATGAGAGAGAAACATCGATCAGCTGCCTCCTGCACATCTCCTACTGGGGATATGCCCGCAACCCAGGTACATGCCCTTGACCGGAATCGAACCTGGGACCTTTCAGTCCGCAGGGCGACGCTCTATCCACTGAGCCAAACCGGTTTCGGCTTAAGCTACTCCTTTATAATCACCTTCCCCTGACCATTAACCTCTGAGCTGTTCTCTAGCCCCACCATTTTGTCTTTTCCAGAGTGTCATATAAATGAAATTGTGCAGTATGTGACCTTTTGAGATGGCCTTTTTCACTTATAAAGCCTTTGAGATGCATCCATGCTCTGCTTGTATCTGTAGTAAAATCCCATTGTAGGAATGTATCAGTTTGTGTATCCATTTAACTGGCAAGACATTTAGGTTACTTTCAGTTTGGGGTAAATATGAATAGAGCAGCTATAACATTCAGGTATAATGTTTTGTGTGAACATAAATTTTCACTTCCTTAAGGTAATACCCAGGAGTGGGAGTGCTGGGTCATATGTTCCCTACCCCGCCCCAAAGTGCATCGTGTTTTGTATTTCTTCTCTCTTTAGATCTTCTCGTTTTCCCCATGAACTCCAAAGTAAGTACAGCATCTATTATGATTCTGTTTGCTACTCAATCTTCCCATACAATATCCTCAGCCTAACTAGGATGCAGTAGGTATGTGTGTGTGTGACTTCAGACTCTGAGCAATGTCTGAAGACAGGAGGAGGTGGCAGGAGGAAGTGGCCTCCTCCCTCTCCCATCACGATCCCTTATTTGCCCAAAGAGGGAAGAAGAAGGTCAGACCAGGACACAAGAGCAGGCTTTTTGAAGGCAGTATCTTCTTCACTGTTTTATCGCCATAAATGCTTGGAACAGATGGCTAAAAGGAAGCAGTCTATACTTACATTGAAAAGGCAATTTAATGATAAAATAGTGAATAAACACATGAGTTATGGGCTTAAAAGATCTAAGCTCAAATCAAAGCTCCATCATTTATTAAATGAGTGACTTAAACTTTGAAACTGAATGTCAACAATGTTCTAAGAGGAGAAATAAGGTATGGCATTTCATTACAAATCCTCCATTTTAAAACCTGGGGCCAAGTGTAGGCACCCAGAATCCTACCCATGGAACAACCTAGCTGTGAATACAGCAACAGATTAGAAAGTCAGACTCACTTTCATGAAAGTTTTAATTGGGGATGTTGTGCTAGCTAACTGAGCTTTGGTCCCTGAGCTACTAGAGCAAGTGGGTTTATTCCTATATTAACTTTACTAAAATAACCTGTACCTTAAGTCTTAGGTGTTTTTGCAAAGTCTTATGTCTGACCATAAAACATTATCATCAACATATATTTAATGGGTAAAATCTATGCATAAGTTACTGAGCTCTGAAATGAATACCTCAAGTGAAATGAGGCAACAGATATAACCCCTAAGTTACAGTTCAGTTGGAAATAACAATGATAATATAATAACAGCAGCAGCTAACAGGTCTCTGTTAATGTATCACACATTAAGTAACTCATCAATCTTCCCATTAACCCTATGAAGTAGGTATTACTAACTCCATTTAACAGACAAGGAAACTGATGCAGAGAGGTATGCAGTATGAATAAGGCCAAACAGCTAGAAATGAGCAGAGCAAGGATTCAAAGGCAGAATCCTGACACTTAACTGTAAAACACATCAGAGTTCTATGTTCATAGAACAGATGCTCAACCAACATATGTAGAATAGAAAAATCCCACGACTAAATGAGTATGCCAAGTTCCAAATAGGATGTAAGGAAAGTAAAGGCAATGGGAGTCTAGAGGGAGTGGAGATTATCATGGGAGGACGGTGATAGGGAAGCTATAGGGAGGATGCAGAGATGGAGATTGGAGATTATAGAAGCAGAGGTGTGGGCAGGGCACTCAGGGCAAGAAAAATGGCACAAGCTAAGATGCAGAAGGACCCGAGCACCATGTCTTAACCAAAGTTGAAAAGAATGTTTGTACATGTACGTGGAACACAGTTGGTGCATAGAGAGAAGCCATACTATAGAGCATGCTGAATGGTCAGGCTGGGGAAGGATGAGGTGTGCACATCACAACATTTAGGTATCATTACTCAGCTCAAGCATATGGCTTGAAGAATAGAGAGACTAGAGGAGGGAGATTCACTGGGAAATACTAAGGGTCTGGCCTATTTTCAGAAAAAAAATATAATGGGAGGAATATATGAACAAGATATCAAAATGAAAGCCTTGGCAGAATCCAATTCAGAAGAAGACAGGAGAGGAAATGGCAGGGTCAAGTTCATCCCCACCCCTTCATCTCCCACTACGCTCCCTCACCGCCCCTCAGTAGCCACGCTGGCCTCCTCATTCCTAGAAAACACCAGGCAAACTCCTGTCTTAGTCTGTCCTTCTCTCTACTTGGAAAGCCCCAGATACCCATCACTCCTTCACTACCTTCAGGTCAGACTTGATGGTCTTCTCACTGAGGCCTTTGCTGACCACACAATTTATAGTTGCAAGTCCTCTGCTAACACTCACTATATCCCTTCTCTGCTTTACCTCTTTCTGTAGCAATTGTATATAATATTGTATATAATTGCCTTTCTAACTTGTTTTCTTTGTTCCACCTCCTTTAAAATGTAAGTGATATGAAGGACAATATCTTTATCTGTTTTGATCACTGCTGTCTCTCTTTTGCCTAGAATAGTACCTGGCACTTAGTAAGCTCTCAATATGAATGAATGAATGAATGAATGAATGAATGAATGAATGAATTTCATAGCACAAATGTAGATGCATTTATTATATTAAAAAATTCAAGGTATCCTCCTTATTGGTTAATGCATTATCATGCAACACACAGCTGAGCATTAATATTTCTCAGATCTAGTGTTATTCTGGCATCCCTGGTGAATAAGGAGTTAATATGTCTTCATGCCAGCTGAGGACATCTTTCCTGGCACTTTCTCCATTTTCCCTTCAAAAAATATATCAGATCTGAGATCCCAAAAGAGCTTGTCAAATTTAGGACTTGACAAAGCATATGAATATTTCTTTGGCACCAAAAATGTGACAGAGTTGGAGATAATTATGCTAACATGGAGATGGAATGAAACAGAGGCTTAAGGACTAAGGCATCTGAGTTTTATCCTTAAGTCATCCTGTGCATTACAGGTAGCCTTGGGTGTGCTCCCTCAACTTAGCCTTAGGTGAGACTGTTACAAAGATGTGTGGTTGCCACCACTCCACAGACTGACCTGTGAGAATGCAGGGATGGTCACAGGTATTTTATAAAAGCTGTGGGTGCTAGAAAGGAGAAAAGGCCTTAAAAGAAGATTTTAAGTGAAGATTACAGATGGATTCACTATGGAAACTGAGATTCCAGAACTTCACTATAAGCCCCAACAGCTTATATACAGTTTTGAGGGGAATACTGAAGGTGACTTTCAGGGTTTCAATATGCAAGATGACCCAATGAATTTAGGGGTGCTACAGTTGTTAGCATGATAACCTGAGGTTCCTATCACAGTGGCAATATTCTTCAGAGTCGTGAAGCTGGAGTTGGGGTTGGACGGCCAAAGGTCTATGCCAGGCAAGGCCTGGGGTGAGTGAGGATCCAGGGAGAGGCATGTCAGGGCAACAGGCAGAGTTCTGATCTGCTGTCAATCAATTGGATCAGTCAATTCCATCCTGAGAAATGAAAATGCCAGCATGTGCATACACGGTCACATTGTGACCCATTTTCAGCACAGCAGAACTTCCTGCTTTGGTCAATAAAGTCAGCCCTATGTGGGGGCACTCCAACTGACAGAATATCACCCCTGGGAGGGACCCCCCGGGATCCTACTGTGCAAACTGCATCTCCTTTGGGGGCTCACAATGGATCCTCACAGGAGAGGGCCCTGACAAATCCTTTGGGGGAAAAAACAAACTTATTTAACATTGACATAGTATTTCCTCAACAAACTTTACCATACATTTTTCTAAGAATTTTGTGTCTCTAAGATAGTGAAACCAAATTTGAGAAAGCTGATTGATCAAATTCCTCCCTGCATGGAGCAGGAAGCAGAGGCCTGAGCAGTTCATTGGCTATCCAAGCCCAAACAGACATTCTCTGTTCCTGTCCCCTCTATCTCTGCCTCCATCCGGTCACCACATAGGTTCTGAGTACCCACTCGGCACCAGGCACTGCACTAGAGCCAATGGCAAGGGAAGGCAGATGCCTCCACCCCCCACCACTCCTTTTGGGGTCACGAAAGTCCAACGTGCCTATGTCATCCTTAATAGGACTCCAATTACAAAGCTAACATAATTATTACAAAGTGATTGCTACAAAAGTTAAAGATCAACAACCCTATTAGTAGAGGAATGGGACTCAATTTTTCCAGTTGACTAAGTGTAAAGTCCAAAAGCCCTTTTACCTTTAACCCTTCTGTTGGAAATCATTCTAAACTAATTCATATTCCTCTTTAGGGTTACCCTCACCTGCTATATACATTATGATACTTAGATGTGAATACTATGCAGGCATTTAGATACAAAAGATCATAGATGGTTTAAGAGATTGTGTTTAATATGTTCTTATTCCAGGAAGATCTTAAAAACTGTTTTTACTTTTAGTCATTCCTTTATATAAGCTTCTTTTGTTATATCTTTTCCCCTCTGAAAGTGGAAGTGGCATGGTGACAGTTATTCTATCTCTTGTTAAATGAGGGAATGGAAAGGAGAAAGCACTCAGTCAACACTCATTGAGAAGCTGAGGTCTCATTCAGAGAATAGTGCAGGCTTGGCTCATGGACACACATAGGGCCCTACTGTACTCTTCTCACACAAGATAAGGAGCAATCAAGGGCTTCAAAGAAAGCAAGTATCTTGCCAAATAAGCCCTGAAATCACTTTATAATTTAAGATCTGATAAGCTACAATAGTAGTACAGTTGGATACCTCACTCACTATTCTTTTTAAATAACTGCTCAATTTAGATGATTTTATAGCAGAAACTACAAGATGAGCAAATTTTATCTGAGACTATGAATGTAAAATATTTCTTATCTATATTACCTCTCTCTCCCCAACCATTAGTTATGAAACTATCTTTTGTTTGTCAAGTTCAAATGGCTAATAAAGAAAGAAAAGTATCAGTTTATACTATGAATACGATATAAATTATATAACTATCTTCTCATCCAGTCACTTATTCATTCATTGACTAAATGGTTCATTAGTTCATTCTTTAACAAATATCTGAGCACTTATATTTGCCAGTTACTGAAGATACATGAGTAAACAAAGACAAAAATTCTTATCCCAAGTTACAGTCCAGTAGGAAGAGGCAAATAAACATTGTAAATATGTTAAATATTAGTATGTCACACCATATATCAATTTCCATTCATGTAAAACAAGAGAAAAACAGACAGGATGAGATAAAGCTATTTTAGGGCTTCTTCCAGATTTTAGATCAGATGCTTAAACTTTGGCCGTAAGACTTGTCCTGTGTCCTTTCATCTCTTACAGGATGTGCTGAGCTTAGACTGTCTTTAAGGACACGATGCCACTGTTCTCTGGAAACTCTTGTCTCTAACAATGTACTACCTCTACATGCCTTCCTCTTTGAAGCTAGCCCCATTAGCTTGGTCTGATACAAATTTTCAGTGGGACAACTTCAAGTTAGCATCAGATAAACATATTAAAATTTATTTTTCCACTTAAAACAAAAACTAAGGTTTGTTTCATCCCAGGCTTAGAAAAGATACTTTTTCTAGAATAAGGAAATGGCTAAAGAGCTGGGATTACTGGCACACTTAATTTGGAAAATAATCTAGGTAAGTCCATTTCACACTGACATTTTTAAAATCTTTGTCTAGGTGGACATAGTTAGAAGGAAATATGCATACTAATGGGGCTATTTTCTCAGCTACCTAGTAGGGCATTATTCAAAGGCTCCCATAGTGAGCTATATGATGATTGTTTTAAGATACCAGGCTGCTGGATCCTTCTGCTGGTCAAGTACATATGTCATGTTTACTTTGTCAATGGGTTATAAAGAAGTTAGTCTACTTTAGGATAGTTTATAGAATAGAAAACTATTCTATAATTCCAAACCAGGAACCAATTAACAAAATGCAAAAACATCTGTAGCCAATGCCAAAGTAAGATGCAAAGAAAGAAGTGTCTCTTTATCAAACCAGACGCCTCTCTGACGAGGCAGGTGGGACACTTGGTGAAAGGGTGGACATGACCAGCTTGAGTTGGGAGTCTGGGGTAAACTTAAGAAACACACAGGGAAATGCTTCATCTTAAACAATCAGCGGTTCTCAACCTGTGGGTCGCGACCCCTTTGGTGGTCGAACGACCCTTTCACAGGGGTCGCCTAAGACCATCCTGCATATCAGATATTTACATTACGATTCATAACAGTAGCAACATTACAGTTATGAAGTAGCAACGAAATAATTTTATGGTTGGGTCACAACATGAGGAACTATATTTAAAGGGTCATAAGGTTGAGAACCACTGACTTAGATGATAGGATGGAAAACTTTCTCTTTAAATCTGCTTATGACACTAAATTGGATCGGGTAGCTGGCCATTTGGGAAATAGAACTAAACATCAAAACAATAGGTCTAGCATGATGAGGGGAATATTAAGAGGATGAAGTTCATTAGGAAGCATACAAAGTAACTCTCACAGGATGTAACATCACGCAGCCCTAGAGTAAGAAGAGACAGGAACTGACTTTGTCAACAGCATGGTAGAAAGGCTGCGGAGCCTTAGTGGAGCACGGCTGCCCGGGTGAACATTGTGCTGCTGTTTAAACAGGAGCCTCTCAGGGGAAGCTAAGGAGCAACGTGGCAGGTGGGACGGCCGTGGGCAGGCCCGTACCAGTGGGAGGACTTGACATTGACTGTGTTTATTTCACCCTGAAAGGAGCCCTGAGAAAATTCCTCTATCACTGGATCTGCCATCTTACATTTTAAGAACCCTGTCTGCCTCCCGCACTGGACTATGACCCTGAGACCTCCTCAGCACACCTTCAGCACCTCATAGTAGGGTGTCCTTGAAGTTGCAGGACATACTTTATACTAACATTATGTTCATGGTTTATCAGAAATTCAAATTTAAGTGGGTGCTCTCTGTTTTTACTTGTTAAATCTGGCAACCCTACTCACAGGGTAACTAGCAACCATCCAATAAACAGGTGTTGAATTAATTGCCCTTATGTGCTAAGTATTAAGCTAAGTGCAGAAAATATAACAATTTAAATAAAAAGCCAGGCAGATGATACAACAGATGCCTTAATTAATCTAAAGAACTGTGGAGAGAGACAGGATTCTGTAAGGAAGCAGAATCCAAGATGAACAGAGGGTTAACCACAAAGGGCAGGAGGGGGTTTCTGGAGGGACTATTGGTCTTTCTAATCCCAGGGCCTCTAGGCCTTAGCCATGGACAGTGTGGCAGCTGCTAGGACTCTGAGATGAAGTGTGTGGTTGGACTCTGAGTTCAGTGCTGACAGAAAGTTTAGAGATAATGTGCTTGCACAGCATTGTCTGATCTTCCCATCTCCTGTCTTAGTAAATGGTGTATGGTAGCTGTTTATTAAGGCCTATGTGTTGAAAGAATAAATGACGATGAGGTGATGAAACTGAAAAGCAATGAAACTGATTATTCAGAGCAGGGGTGGGGAACATATGGCCTTATACAGCCTGATACATTATTTGGTCTGGTCCTGCCAAGGCATTTAGGATGAATTAATTAAATGTTTGACCAAATATAGTAGGCTAATTTTTAAGTTGATAATCTTGTATGGCCCATGAATGATGATATAAATATCCAAATGGCCTTAGCAGAAAAAAAGATTCCCCACCCCTGATTTAGAGAGTACCATTACATACACAAGTTAAGGCTCTTTAAAATACTGTGTGTTAAGTGGGATTTGGCCAGTAGAGACCCTAAACGGTGTGGAGGATGGAAGAGAGCTCCCTGGGCTGGGCAGCGAACAGAGGAGCTTCAGGGACTGAAACCATCGCATCTCAGGTTCTCCCAAACCCACATCAAACTTGACATTCTTGAAATTTTTCAAGTCATGGGGTCATTAGGGAGCCTCAGTGTTTCCTTCATCAGTGAATAAATGATGACAGAGTAGCAACTATTTATGACAATAACAACATATTTTCTATGGTTAAACTAGTCAAAATGGGCATTAATGATAAACTTGGGAATGTTATAAATTCCCTGATTCATCAATAATTTGCAGCAAAGCTAAAGCTCTTTTCTTTTTTTTAAAAAAGTATATATTTTTATTTCAGAGAGAAAGGGAAAGGGAGAGAGAGAGATAGAAACATCCATGATGAGAATCATTGATCAGCTGCCTCCTGCATGCCTCCTACTGGGGATCGAACCCACAATCCAGGCATGTGCCCTTGACCGGAATCGAACCCAGGACCCTTCAGTCTGCAGGCCAATGCTCTATCCACTGAGACAAACTAGCTAGAGCTAAAGCTCTTTTCTAAGTTTCCAAGAGAGCAGGAGGTAGGAGTAGTTAGGCTTACTTTTCCTGGGAGTCTGAAAGGACAGACAATTCTTTGTCAATACAGACATGAAAGCAGGGAAGACTTTAAGACAAACCCAGTTCTCTATTTTCCCCACTCTTGGAAGAAACTATTTGGGGGAGGACCCAATAGTAGTCCAATAAAAACATAATTAAAGTAATTGTGGTTTTTTAAAAAAATATATTTTTATTGATTTCAGGGAGGAAGGGAGAGGGAGAGAGAGATAGAAACATCAATGATGAGAAAGAATCATCGATCAGCTGCCTGCTGCACACCCCTTATTGAGCCCACAACCCAGGCATGTGCCCTGACCACGGAATTGAACCATGACCTCCTTGTTTATAGGTGGATGCTCAACTACTAAACCACACCAGCTGGGCTGAAGTAATTGTTTCCTATCACAGCAATGAGTGACAGACACAGATTTAGAAACATTAACTAAGCTCTTACTCTGCACCTAGGAGGATGCTAAGTGCTTTCTCTCAAAAGACCCATAAGGATGACTGCAGAGAGGTACCTGGCACCTGGCAGATATCCTTCTTCCAGCATCGTTGGATCCAGAGCTACTTTCGGATAGTCTAAGAACTGAGAGCGACTCTTCCATTCTCCCTTGCACACCTTCACAGCCCTCACATATTCACATTTCTTGTCCTCCACACCCCACCCCTTCCTGGAATCTCACTGAAACAGACAAGTACAGGGAGCAGGGTGGGTGGAGGGAGGACCACATGTGGGCTCTAGAGTAGATTAGTAGCAGTTTTTCCATGGCTTTCAAAGTACATGTTAATCACTAACTAGAAACAGTATGGGCTTTGTGAGAAGGATTTAGGCACAAACCCTGGATCTGCAGAAGGATCTGAGCCCTAACATTTAATGAGGGATTAGTATGCAAGGGAACAGTTTCTAAGCACTGTATGGATATTATAAGTCTTTAATCAGCACAACCTATAACATAAGCAACATATTTATTCCCATGTTATAATTAGGAAACTGAGGCAGTGGAGGGGTTTAGGAGCCCAGCCATCTCATGTACTTTGAAGTGACTGAGTCTTAGAGAAACAGAAATATATTTCCCCAGAGAAACAATACTGTAAATGGTTAGCTCATTAAAGGCAATTTTATCCATAAGAGGGCATAACTTTCATGTCAATATGGTTAGTTCATGTTCTGGGGACATTCATTCACTTAACACACTTCTATGATATAACAGGCACTGTCCCAGGAGCTGAATAGATAGTTATTGAAAGCATGTCTGCTGTCTCAGGGAGCTTACAGTGCACTGAAGGAAATGGACATCTGATCAATGATTCCAGTGGAGGGTGACAGAGGTGGGTTCTGGCTGTTGTAGGAGGACAGGGTGGGTAACTGGAGACCGGGGAGGGGCAGGAGATGGTTGATGAAGTATCGGAGAAAAGGAGAAGGAATTTCCTGGCTTGGGTTTAGGACTGGCCCTTGCACTTCACTCTCCATATTCATACTCTACTTCTGGCCCTTCTCCTTTCCTAAGCTTCTCTCCAGGGCATCCAAACCTGGCAGTCCCTATTTTTTCTACACGATCCATTTTCACAAAATCAAATGCCCCATTTTTCCCATCCAAAGTGATCACATCTATGGATACAACCTTAAAATAAATGTCTCACTGATAGAACCATCATTCAGTGCCCCCAAGATGTATACATTTTAAGAAGAAGATATCTTATTTTTGTTTTTTGTTCTTATATAAATGTTTAAACTAGAAACAGAAGCACAGGAAAGCATCCTAAAAAAGTAGTGGCCATGCAGACCAATCGGCCCAGCTGTGGACTGCCTTGGGAGTCATTTTCTTTCTGTGATTTCTCCTTCTTCACTGAACCACACAACCTTCAGAGGGTGCAAGGAAGTCATATTGTTCCTTTCATGTGTACATAGTAAGCCACCTGGAGTGCTGGTACCAACAACAATGGGGTGGTGTTAGAATGGCCACTCATATCCTGGAGAGACTCATCATGGAGTGTGTTAGGTGATGTGCGATTTCACCACACTCAAACCCAAACTGAAGTCATCATCTGTTGACTCTTCAGGAAGAGCTGGAAAACTGCCTAGCTTCCCAACACTAAACACCTCCTAGCCCTACTCCATGTCACCGAGACCACAGCTGCCAAGCACAAATGCCCACACAGCTATGTGCTCTGTCTGGCTTGCAACATGCCCAGGAGAGAGGACCGGGGTGACAATTACATAATCTTATTAAAAGCTTCTTTTTGATTACTTTAGTTTGAGTCAGAGGCAAGATTGTAATTTAAATTCAAGAGGAGATTTTGAAGTGCTAGGACAAGGTAACAAGGTGGGGCAGGCAAGAGAAAGATAAGTCCTCACAACTGTGATGACTGAGAAGTGAAATAACTCTTTCTCTGTACATAGTAGCTCCTGAATGAACAAATGGCTGAATGTTACAAGTCTTTTCCAAATAAAATAATCTCATAATAAGAAATATCAGTGTTCATTGATTTCTGCCTCTGTGCTTGTGTGTGCATGTGCATGTGTGTTGATTGTTTCTGTGCATGATGGATCATGCTTGTCTGCAGATAGTCTAAGTATGGGTTCATTTATGGCCACACCTGACCCATACTTACAGATGAGAACACAAGGGTATTTAAAGAATCAAGCTATTCTGTCTAGACTATTTGGACTCCAAATCATCCTGAATCTTGCCTGATCTCATGGTGACCTTCCATGTCAGGGCCCAATTCACATCAGGTAACTGGTACTTGGACTCTGCCTCCATCACCACTTGAAGCCCTCTCATCATCATCAGAGAGTTAAACTAACTCCTCTCCCAGCAGCTTCTTCTTAGCATCCCCAAATCACTGCTGTGCTGAAGTCTGCATTGTTCTTCAGCCTTTGAATATCAATTTGCATAATGAAGTAGGTGAGAGCACCTCTTTCCCATCAAACAGGCCTGATTGGCAGACAGAAAGGGATTTGTATGTAATTGGCTGTAATTAATTTGACTTGCTTTTAGATGGAGAAAAGGAGAAAAGCAAAAAAGTGCTCAGTGTTCCCAGTCAGAGCTGCATCTGCACACTCTGTGGTGTGTGCATGTGATTTTGGGAATGGGTGTGTGTGTCATGTAAAGGCCTGTGTGTAGATAACCTTGTGTGTTCAAGTACGATTTTTTTCTGGGAGCAATAAAAGGCTCACTCCCCAGAGGCTCCTCTGCCTGGGAGGTCCGTGGCTGCAGTGTCCTTCATATTGTAATGCTGTTAGGCAGCTTGTTCAATTTGTATTTGAGGCCACTAGGAGACATCAATGGACATCACAGCATTCTTTCTTCAGTGCCAGGATGACACCCAGCTCAACATCTCTTTTGGACTCAGTCCAACAAAGGCTGAGTCCCAGACATCTCAGGGCCTACTGGCAATCAGTTATTGCAAGAAACGGAACTGGCTTATACTTAACTCAGAACGTACTGTGATGCTAGTGATAAGCTGAGAGATGTGTGAGGAAGTTTTAAGGATTTAAGCATTTAGCAAATTTAATATCAAGATGGTTTTTAGATTTAAGCTATGCCTGGTTTCCTTGCCGGAAGTACTTGGAAAATAATCAATACTGTTCTTGCTTTATTTTCCTCCTAAGATGAGATGGAGAGATAGAGTAGGGTGCATTTCCCTCCTCTCCAATTCCTTCCTCTCTGTCTTCCTTACTTTCCCCTTAAGGGAAGGCTCCTGAGAGGCATCTTGTTCTTTCTAGTTGGATTCAGTATAATTCTATTGGTTATTTCCTAGAAGAGAGAAAGCATGGCACCTGACAACATTCCACATCTCTTGGATCCATTCATCCTGTCAACCTTCATTAAATAAGTGGTTTGTAATGTACAGAAATGAAGACAACAGAGCCCTTGTTGAAGATACTCCTAGATTCCAGTGAACAAAAGTCTCTTCTAGGTTCCTGTGCACTCACAGCTGGGTAGAGAGTGGCCTAAGGGCCTATGGGGGTTCATAAGCACTCCCTTGAGAATCCAGAAGCCAGGACAGAGAGAGTCCCTATTGCAGGGGACTTGATTGGGTTCTGCTGCATCAGGCCAATGCCTCTAGAATAGGGGTGGGGAACATTTGGCCCATAGGCCATATAAGGCCCGTGAAATCATTTGGTCTGACCCTGCCAATGCATTAGGGGTGAGTTAATTAAATGTTTGACCAAATGTAGCAGGCTAATTTTTAAGTTGATAATTTCGTGTGGCCCATGAATTATAAGTATCCAAATGCCCCTTGGCAGAAAAAAGATTTCCCACTGCTCTAGAACCATGCACCTCCTTCCTGTGTTCACCTAAAGACACAGGGCTATAGCAGTGCAGTATAACAGGATAGCTGTGGGCTGTGGAGTCAGCTCTCCCGGGATCAAATTCTGTCACCCTCACTTCCTAGTTGTGTGACTTCAGGGAATTTGCTTAACACTTATATGTATCACCTCATCTGTAAAATGAGGTTAATAATATCCATCTCAAAGGATGGGCATGAGGATTAAAAGTAGTAACAGATAGGATGAGTGTAACAGTAGGCCTGGCACATAGTTTATGTTCATTAAATAGTTCAATACATGTTCAATGATAAGGGAAGAGAAAACCGGGCAGATATGGCCCCAAGAATCCCAGTGGCAATCATCTAGCCAAGAAATAAAAACCAAAGTGAAGCTCTTCTAGATTCTGTATTCTAGCTGCTTTCTTCCCATTCTCTGGGGTAGGATGAAAGACCGTGGGGGCAGGACAAGGAGGAGTCATAAGGGGCGGAAAGCACTCATTTGGGTGACACAGTAGTAATCCAGTACTGCTGCTCTCTAGGCATAGCTGGTGTTCAAAGAAGATTCTTCTCCTTGTCAGGCAAGTTCATAGGTTCCCCAGGGTCTCTCAGTTAGAACCTTGGTCTGCACTCTCTCAGTGCAGCTGGTTGCTTACATCAGTCCCTTCAGCTTCTCCATTGAGTGACACCCCTCCAGAAAAATTCCTGTTTCCCACGCCTCATCCTGAGCAGAAAGTCCTTTGGGCAGGGTACCTTTAAAAATGCGTCCCTGCACTCCAGGCTCACACTGACTCCCTCCGTCCCATGTGGCCTAATCTGGTCTTTAAAAACACAGACCTTTCCTGTCACTGGTCATAGTCTGGCCCACCTACTAGGTGATCTGCTCTAGCCAAGAACTGCCAGCCTTGGTTTTCCCAGGTATGGGTCAAATGCTATCCTCTCTCCATTCCAACTGCAGGGGATGAATACTAAGGTTTCCAAATGGTCTCCTCAAAGCCCCTTTGGTAGGTTTTAAGGCAGTGAGAGAAAGGGGGGATGTCACATCCCTTCAATAACCTCCCCTCAAAGTACCAAAAGGATTCTCAAAACACATTTTTTAGTTTGGGTTTTTCTGGCTTCTTCCTGACAGGCCCTGCTTGGTGGGGGTTTTACCACCTGCACCTATATTTCCAGCCAGCTGGACAGAGGCCTATTTAATCTGAAAGGGTTCCCCAAGTGACTTCAATGTCAACACTCTGCTCTACCCCAACCCTTCCTAGGTAGCCACTCCTCCTTGGGTCCCCACAACAGAAAGAACTAGTCATATAGACTAACCCTGTAATTTTTAAAGGGGAGACCTGAGACCCTAATATTCCTCGCCCTGACTCTTCCTCCTGAAAGTTTAAGCTGACTGCATCTGAGGGAGCTTGCCTGCCTGCTTGTTTTTTTCTTCCCACAAGGGCAGCTCTCAGGATACCGTTGGCCTGAAGCTCATGCCCTTGACACTAGAAGCCCCCGAATAGAAGTGGAATAAAATACCAGAGGAGATGTCCAAGACGACAGTGTTTACAGAGTGTGAGTGGCCCTGCCATGGTCCTCGGTGACCTGTGCTGGAAGGGAAAACTTGGTTGCAAATTGCAAACTAAATGGTTGGGTTTCTCCAGGCCTTAGGCACTCTCAGACCCCACTGGCCCTAGCATGTACCCAGCTATGCAGAAAACTTCCAAAAATATAACAGGCTGCACACAATCCACTGAGACCTTTGTCTACTCTTGCCATCATAGCAAGGGGACATTGGAAGGGCAAAAAGGCTGAAATATTCACAAAAGCCCAGATCCAGCCCAGGCCACAATTTTCACTGTAAATATAATTCTGACATCTCCCAAATCTGATTCATTTTAGGCCTGATAGCTTTGGCCACATATAAATTATCTTGGCTGCATTAATGTGTCTCAAAGGACTCAAACTTAGTTGTCCAGAAGGGAAACACTAATTCTTAAAAAAAATCCTTAATCCATAAATCAATATTTAGTGAACATATAAAAGATTAGCCCCCTTAGACTAAACCACTTATTTCTTTTTTAAAAAATATATTTTTATTTATTTCAGATAAGAAGGGAGAAGGAGAGAGAGAGAGAGAGAAACATCGATGATGAGAGGGAATCACTGATCAGCTGCCTCTTGCATGCTCCCCAATGGGGATCAAGCCAACAACCTGAGCATGTGCCCTTGACCGGAACTGAACCTGGGACCCTTCAGTTCACAGGCTGACACTCTATCCACTGAGCCAAACCAGCTAGGGCTAAACCACTTATTTCTAATTTTTGTTTTTAAGGAGAGGAAACGGTGTTGAGGATCTCTCTCTCTCTCTCTCTCTCTCTCTCTCTCTCTCTCTCTCTTTCTCTCTCTCTCTCTCTCTCTCTCTCTCTCTCTCTCTCTCTCTCTCTCTCATGTAAATAAACTTCAGAATTGCCGGGGTCCAACCCCAGCAGGTCCAGGGGTCCCCAAAGGTGTGGACGGAGTCGGCGAAGAAGGAATGACATGGAGACAGCGTTCAGTTGATCAGCAGCCTAGCCAGGATCCCCAGCCAGGATCTCCAGCCAGGATCTCCAGCCAAGTTCTGGTCTGGATCTCCAGAGAGGTTCTGCTTAGGATCTCCAGGGAAGTTCTGTGGCCATGTTCCCTCGCTAGGCTCTCCAGCCAGGCTCTGTCCAGGTTCTCCAGTCAGGTTCAGTGTCCAGGTTCCAGTCAGGTTCTCCTGCCAATCTCTGTAGTCAGGTTCAGTCCAGGATCCCTGCCATGCTCTCTCACCAGGCTCCGCCTCCAGGCTCCGAGGCCAGTCCCTGTCCAGGATCCTCCGGCATGCTCTCTCCAGCGAAGTTCTTCTGTCTCTAGAGAACGTTCTGTGTAGGTTCTGTGCCTAGGCTCTGTCTCTCTTGGTCCTGTCTTCCAAGCCCTGTGTCCTTAGTTCTGTGTTCTGAGTTCTGTGTGTTTCTGTCTTGTTACAACTGTATTTATACCAGTTGATTCAATCCTATCAATCTCTATTACAAAGGTTAGGGCGTTTCTTATCTCCATTCCAGGGAGAAAAGATTATGTAGTTTAAGCATGATTGTTCGTAGTTAAAGGGATTAATTACCCACCTGGCACTTAGTTGAGGGGTTTTATTCCCTCCCTAACTTCAGGGGAAAATCCCTACCTGGGGATTCAACCTTTCTCAGAGAGGTGACCTTGGTTAAAACACAGCACCAAGAAGGTGAGCAAACATATTAAGAACCGTATGCCATATATGCCAGGTCCCTTGAAACAGCAAGGATGGACCGGCTCCCGGTACAGAATGAAGAATCTGCCTTCAATAGTCAGCTAAATGGAATAGCTCTCTTATCTTAAAACCAGAGACTTGGCTGTGAGACTTCGGTGGCAGTTCCCAGAGCCACTTGCCCTTCCTGATATGGGAGAGATGGCCTGGAGGGGAGAGGCCTCATAGGGAAGCCACACAGAAAAGTCCAACAAACTGGCCAGTTTAAAGACAATCTCACCAGCTTCTCCTATTCTCAGAGCATCTGAAGTTCAACTGCACATGCCATGCTATATGTCGTTAATAACAATTATTTGCTGCCTATTGCTGGCTTTCATTTGGGACCCAGGTGGGGGAAATTGTGAATTAATACTCATGCTAGTTTTTATAATTACATTTAAAACTATTTTATGGTTCCATGAAGTTTTCCATTCTGCTGGGGTCCAGCCCCAGCGGGTCCAGGGGTTCCCCAAAGGCGTGGACGGAGTCGGCGAAGAAGGAATGACACGGAGACAGTGTTCAGTTGATCAGCAGCCTAGCCAGGATCTCCAGCCAAGTTCTGGTCTCGATCTCCAGAGAGGTTCTGCTTCCATGTTCTCTTGCTAGGTTCTCCAGCCAGGTTCAGTCACCAGGTTCTAGTCAGGCTCTCTTGCCAACCTCTGCAGTCAGGTTCAGTCCAGGATCCCTTGCCATGTTCTCTCCAGCGAAGTTCTTCTGTCTGTAGGTTCTGTGTAGGTTCTGTCTTCTTGGCTCTGTGTTCTAAGTTCTGTCTCTCTCTGTCTTGTTACATCTGTATTTATACCAGTTTTTTCAATCCCATCAATCTCTATTCCAAAGGTTAGGGCGTTTCTTATCTCCATTCCAGGGAGTAAAGATTATGTAGCTTAAGCATGATTGTTTGTAGTTAAAGTGATTAATTACCCGCCTGGCACTTAGTTAAGGGGTTTTATTCCCTCCCTAACTTCAGGGGAAAATCCCTACCTGGGGAAACAACCTTTCTCAGAGGTGACCTTGGTTAAAACACATAGTGCCAAGAAGGTGAGCAAACATATTAAGAAAAGTATGCCATATATGCCAGGTCCCTTGAAACAGCAAGCATGGACCGGCTCCCGGCACCATTCCCCTAATATTTTGCATAATAGCACCTTTCTAAAAAGAGTTATACAGAGTAGATCAAACCTAGGATTGGGTTTTGATGCTATTCTTTCTTCTTCCCTCCCTTACTTTTCACTTTGTTTTATTTCACAAAGATGGTTCTTCTAGTGTCAGCAGAATGAACCAAAATTTCTTCTTTTTCCAGGTAAGAAAGACAACCTTTCTGAAATCCACTTTGTAAAATTTATGTTCCATGCACATCAGAAACTGGTGTTCCTTACACAGCTTTGCAAGTACCAAGTTCTTAGTTACCCAGTTATCTCATTATCTTTATGTAGTTTTGGAGGATAGAGTTACACGTGCACAGAAGCATATGCTGAGTGTGCATTCCTGTGCAACATGTTCATCTACATGGAGAGGACACCTGGTCGTCTTTGATGACAAAAAGTATCAACTGTGCCTGGTAATCAGCTAAAGTCCCTTCCAGTTCTGTGATTTGAACACCACAGAACAATCCAGAATGTGAAAGGGATGCATTAATAATATTTTCCCCAGAAAAGAGTTATGAAAAAAATACATCTTTTTTTCTGTGTGTGTGTGTGTGTGTGTGTGTGTGTGTGTGTGTGTGTGTGTGTAAGGTTTACTTCTTTTATTATATCCTCAGAGAGTTTGTCTCATTTATTGATTTAGATTCTTTTAAGCTTCTTGGTCACATTTTTATGTCCAAACTTTTTCATGGTTTTGACATCTAATGATTTCTTACTATTATTATTATTACATCAATTTATTTTTTTATTATCTGAAGTTTTACATATGTCTCCTTTTTCCCCAATTGACCCCTCCCCCCAGCCATTCCCACCCCAGGCAAGCCCCCACTGCCCCAGTGTCTGTGTCCATTGGTTATACTAATATGCATGCATTCAAGTCCTTTAGTTGCTCTCTAAACCCTACTCCCCTACCATTTGTCTCTAGATCGATCTATTCTTATAAAAGAAAATCTTAAAAAACATGTTCTTGATCCCCTTGGCCAGCGATATTACTACTAAGAAGTCTAGAAGGTTGTGTGGGAAGTGTGCACACAGATGCCACACTGCATACTCTGAGAAACTATCATTAATCAAGCTCAAGGACAGAGCAGAAGGAGCACACAATGGCATTTAGGTTTTTCACCCTCTCCCTAAAATTAACCTGCATGCAGAAGAATCTTTCTGCATGTAAAACATGTCTCTGCAAATCTTCAGTGTAGATCAGTTCTTCTAAGCAAAGGAGATTAGTGAGGAGAGGAATGGAACTGGATCCTGCTGTAAGAGATACCCACTTTGGAAGGATAGGACTGGGGGGCTGGTGAAGGAGACTGAGATGAGTAGGAGAAGCACCGGGTGCACCAAGTCTAAAGGGTGCACCAAGCTCAAAGTACGGGTTATAAAAGGAGTCAGTATTAGTTAGTGTGCTAGTTTCCTATGGCTGCCACAACAAATCACCACAGACTGGTGGCTATACACATTTATTCTCTCAGAGTTCCGGAGGCCAGAAATCCAAAATCAAGGTGTCGGCAGGGCTGTGCTCCCTCCAGAGGCTAAAGGGCAGAATCCATTCCTTTCTCTCCCAACTTCCAGTGGCTCCAGGCATTCACTGTAGCCACAACAACCCAATCTCTGCTTCTGCCTTCTCAGGGCCTTCTCCTTTTAGATGTCAAATCTCTCTCTGCCTTTCTCTTATAAAGACCCTTGCCACTGATTTAGCATCAACCTAAATAATCCAGGATGATCTTATCTTGAGTCTTTAACTTAAATACATCTGCAAATACCTTTTTTTCCTAATAAGTCCCACATTCAAAGGTTCCAGGGGTCAGGATGTGGATGTATCATTTTGGGGGGGCCATCATTCAACCCACTACTGCCCCCAACAGCATAGGAGAGCTGGGAGGTGAGGAATCCTGTGTGGGAAACATGGAATTTCAGAGAGCAAGGAGAAGAGAACTAAGTGAAGCCGGATGCTGTGAAGGAGGAAAAGAGGACAATGGCATCTGCACAGTAGTCAATGCCAGGGCGTCTGCATCCTGGGACAAGGAGTAACCACTGCTAAGCCATTGGATGCTGAGCCGAGGGTAAGGATTTCCTGCCTTAGTCAAAACAGACTTAGGAATTAGGATCCATAGGGCTTGTTGAAGAGTTATATGCAGTTTTGTTCTCAAATAAAACAGAGAAGAGGTGATAGGTAACCTGATTGACAGACATGGGACTGGCCAAGCACAGGGCTTTGTTCTGGATCTATATGGATGGAGGCCACCTTGGCAAGAATGAAGGAGCCACAGTATGTGGGGCAGAGTCCATGCATAGTGTCAGATTGGCTCTGATAATTAATAGACAAAGGGGCAGGTGTCCCTTGCCCCACCCGTGCATGTAGTGTACTCCATATACTGGCAGGGTTTGGGAAGTTTTCTTCTCTTGTCACTTCCTCCACACCTACTCTTGACCAGCAGTTACGAGATGACCAGTTGCTTGATAGTAACAATGAATCACAGTCTTTCATTTTGCTCAGCTACCAGGAGGTCCTTCCCAGGCCCTCATTTCTAGCTCCCTGGCTAGTTAGTCATGCCTGTCACTTTCCCTAGTAAGCTGTTTTTAGGCCAGTATTGTGTGGTCTGACCAAGATGGTCTGGGCCAAAACCGGGTTGTGACAGATCAGGCGCGAGGTCAGCTGTCTCCCACTGGCTTTCAGCCTAAAGTTAATAGGGTGGAAAGCATGGCCCATTTCCTCACACATGCTCAGACACCATCCCAACATTTCACTGTAGTTGTGGTGTAAAATGCTGATTTTCTTCCAAAAATGCCTCTTTATTTGTTTGCATGTTGACTAATCAAAGCCATACCCTGCCTTTATCCCGAAAGGATAGGAGGTGACTTCCAGATTCTATGGGACTTCTCAGAAACTCTGAATCACCGTTACCTGGAAAAGCCAGGGGGTTCTCATTTAGTTGTTAGTAGGCCATCCTAATCATACCTCCAATGATGCAGGCAGATAATGCTGCCCTCATTAGCCAGATGAGCACCTCTGTGACAAGCTGAAGTTAATAAAGTTCCACTAGTTCCTTATGGAACAGAACTGCAAAATATGATGTGGGTGTACATCAGACTGACAGTAGGAATGTGTGAAGCAGGACAGAGCCACATACCCTCAGGAGCCCGGTGGCCAGATGGCGGCCCCCAGTGACCTTCGCAGCCTTTGCCTCCCTGCAGGCTTTCTTCACCCTTGACTTCATAACCGACCTCTCTCTCCCCTGCTGCCAACCTCTCCCACCCTCCAACAGCGACATAAACCTCAGGGTCACAATGGGACCACACTAAAGTCAATTTGAAGGCCATTAGCTTGCCCAATTACTAGAAATCATCGTTATTGTCTGTTTAAAGTAAAACCTCTGAAAGATATATTATAGAAAGTGCAAATGTTAAAATACTATCTACTTATTATGGACCTGTTAATCAGATAGCTACTTTTTAGGAGAGGAAAAGGATCTAACTTGGTAAACTTGTCATGACAAGGTAGATGGGAGAATAGGAAGGAAGGTGATTAAAACCATGGGTATCTGAACAGGATGGCACACTGTTTAGGGGCTATAGGCAGCCAGGAACATCAGAAGGGCAAATTACCTAACCGCTCCAAGCTTCAGTTTCCTCATGTACAAATGAAGATATTAATAGCACCATTACATAAGGTAATCTATGTAATGTATTTGGCATTATGCCTGACTCATAAAAGCTGAAGAAATGTCAGCAGGGATATTATTGTTGAGGTTATGTTAACTGTTATTATTATTACCAGTCATGGCAGTAGTAGTAGAAGTAGAAATACTAGTCTTGGTAGTGGTAGTGTACTATGCCCTGAGAAGGGTTGGGTTAAGTGGAGCTGATACAGAAAGTCCTTAAAGGAGAGTGTAAGCAATGAAATGAGAAAGTGGGGGTAGGGTTGTCAATCCCAATCCTTAGCTATGTCATAGCTTTGTCTGGGATTAGCTATAAGGGAGACATCCTGGCAAAGTGATTTTAGAGCCAAACACACAGGGGCTCAAACCTTGGCTCTGTCACTTGGTAATGTGTGATTTTAGGGAATTCACTAAACTTCCCAGAGTCTCAGTGTCCTTATTGATAAAATGGGACTAATCATACCTGTATGAAGATTATACATATAACCTATCTGTGACATACTTAATGTGCCCAGTGCCCAGCAAATATGTCTCATCTTTCACCTGGCCAAGCTCTTTCCCCTCCCCACTGTGGCTGGCAGACTGCGAAAGGAGAAATCCATCTAGATAGGCGAGAAACATGAGAATTTGTACTGTGGGCTCTTTGTTAGGAGAAGAAAGATGTCACCAGCTCCCTTCCATTGTCCTCCCACGGGGGAGCTGATGGAATGTACAGCAAGGCTGCTATATGTTAGCACTTGCACCCATATTTAGTTATAGCAAGTAGTGGGTAATTCTGAATTCACTGATGTCATGCGCTATTGCAAAATGGAAGCCATCCAGTAAAAAGAAGCCCCGAAATATATTTTCACGGAAATTTAACTCTGAGCATTCTGACTTTGTGCCTTACCATGCATGGGATATGGGAACATGTCTCTGCCATAAAGTTGAAGATAATTTTAAAAAAATATATAAATGTAATGGCTACAAATATCTTCCCATCATAACCTAAGCTATTTATCATTTGATCTGAGTTAACAGAAGATATGTCATTTGTGATAGAGTAAGTTTAGAAATCTTTCTTCATTTTAACTGTTACTTTCCTTGATGAAACTTTAATTACACTGAAAAAATCTTCAAAATCACCTCATTTCTATTCTGAATATTGTTTTGATGACTTTATTCTTTTCTTTTTCTAAATTCACAGAATACACTTCCTTTCATGCAAAGTTAGTCCCAAGTCTATGTTTTCTTTAGGTGTTCTAAGTAAAAAAACAATAAGAATTTCGACATTTTCAGTGTACTTTCAAAAAACTCTCCAATTTATATTACTGCTCCGGACACCAATATATAGTTATATGTCATTAGTTACTAAATGTTTTCTATAATTATGTAAATTATGTTGACACTTTCTGGTAGGATGCTCACACTTTACTATTTTGTCATTTGCAAAGTTCTGAAATGTATCAGAGATAACCATTTTGCAGCATTTTCAAATTAAACAGCCGTTAAAGGGTTCTGGCTCTCTTGCTGCTTTCTTTGCCTATAATGTTTAGTAACTCGGCTCTGCACAAGAGGCTCTTCTGTAAATATACCCTCTCTCCCTATCTACCTCCCTCCCAACAGACTTAAAAAAATGTTAACCAAGTTATGATCACTGACCTTTTGGAGCTCATGACCAGATAGAAGGAGATACAGTCAAGTACAGACCTGCAGGTTACTACAGTACAATGTGGAAGACAAGAGTTATGATAAAGGTATGAATGCCATGATAGATGAGAACAGATGAGAGAATGAATAACTGCCCAGATGAGCTAAGGAAAGCTCCACAAATGAAGTGATCTCTAATCTGGGTCCTGAAGTTCCAATAGGAGTTTGGTGAATGAAGTGAGGAGAAGAACATTTTAGGCAGATGCATAGATAGAGGCATACTTGGGGAGGATAAGGAGTGGAGTACGCCTAGAATTGTAGGATGCAAGAATCTAAGCATTGGCTAATGAGACACATGGGGAATCATCCGTAAAAGCTTTGAAAGCCACATGTGAAAAAAATCTTCTTTATTCTGTAAGTAGTGGAGCCACTGAAGATCTTTAAGCAAAGAACTGACGAGATCCAACATTTTAGATCATAAACAACATGGTGTGGAAGACAGACAGGTGAAGTCTTTCTGGTTCCAGTAGCCTAGAATGATATGTCTTTCAAAGCCACAGAAGGGAAAACAATCCCCCTCCATCCCAATTATGCTTAGTTCAAATAGATTATTCCATTGCTGGATAGCCCATGAGGGTCTGAGAAAGAAAAATATAGTGTCCTAAGCAATTCTCAGACACTTGAAGAAAACAAGGTGATAAATATGGTGGATTCCCTACTTTACAGCCCAGAGCCCCAGGCGGGTGACCCACCACACCTCTACCATGCTGTCTCCTGCATGGAAACAGGGTGCTGCCATACTCTATGTGGGGACACGATCCACCACATCTCAGCCATATCCTGGTGTGAGGACATGCCGGCCTTACCTCTGAAAAACCCACACATAGACACATGATCTGTCATGCTTCACATCCCCACCCCAGCCACGCCACATCCCAGCATGGAGCCCTGAAGAAGCAGCTGTGTGTAGCCCCACTACTGCCCAGGTTACAGAAAGAGGCACAAAGAGTAGTGGTTGTAACAGGGGATAGGGGAGAAAATGATGAAGGAAGAATGTAGACAAAGGAACAATGAGAAAAAGGTTTAAAAATAAATGAATAAATATATGAATGAATGCATGATAAATCATGAGTTAGAAGAGAGAAGTAAACAAATCTTAAAAATAAGGGAGAAAGAAATACCAGAGAGGAAATATTTTTTTAAAATAAGAAAGAAAAATAAAGTAAAAAGGAAGACTAATCAGAGAATGAAATAACATGATGAAGTAAACATAGTGAAATATATATATATAGTTTTTTTCATTCCCCTAAGAAGCTTATTTATCTTTCTCACATGCTTTTGAATATTCTTAGTGAGTAGTGTTGAGCAGATGGAGAAATCAGAATAGAGCCCCTGAAGAGAATATTTCCTCTTTTCCACTCTTCTCAAACCATTTGCTAAGTGTTTTATCTTTGGGAAACCACACCCATGTGATAAATCATTCACTGTCTGACCTAGCTGGTCTAAACACACATCTCTATATTTCATGACTTCATCATGGTGGAAGGGGTGGGAAATCAACATTTTCCACATTTTAAGACAACAGAGTAGAAAATTTGTTGTAAGTACAAGTCTCCAGAATCATTTTGGGGTCACCCAGGAGCTTTACTGGATACACCGTGAAGGTAACTCCTATTACTGGTCGTGGACCATCTGGTCATCACAGTTTCAGAAGACAGAGCTGCCATGGAAGCTGTGATGCTTCTGGCAGACCTAGAGAGTCAGATGCATTCAGAATGGGTTGTGCACATCTGCACCCAGAAAAGTTGGAAACCAGCAGACACTTTCCTTCCTGTCTCAACTGCACAGGCCAGCAGGGAGGCCTGCAATTGGTATGGGGGCAGCCCATTCATCAGCATCACACAGGGCAATCAAGTTAAATAGAAGTTACTTCTCTTCAGGACACAAGGAGAACAACCCTCCTGCTCAGCCATAGGAACACACGAGTATGCAGGGGAACAAAGAGAGAGCCCCACAGCCAAACCCCACTGGGAGGAAAATGAAGGCCACAATGGGCCAGTGCCCTCAGCGTGGGTGCATGGGGCAGCCCTCTAATAACACCAAACAGAAGCCCCGTGTGGATAGGCCACCCAAGCGTATCCAACAACAAGTACCACGTACTCAGAAAGCTGCTAACGTACCAAGCCCCTTATTTGCAACACCGGGTGTACTTATAACAACAACCTTTCACAAAATCAGAAGGCAAATGTGAAGTAATATTATTTCAGTAGGGATATTGTTTTCTGCTCCCATTTCAGACCTCCTCCAATTGAAGGAAACATAAGAAAGAACTGTAGATTCTAAAGAGTTAGAAAAATTAACAGGTATGTGAAAACTTTGAGTATGGTTCAGAATGAGATTGAGAGAAACATAGAATGTTTTAAATGGTCCTCTTACCTTTTTGTCACTCAGGCCAGAAACCTGGTCTACATACTCCTCTTGGATCATGAAGGCAGCTAAGTTGGCAGTGTAGCTGGCCAGGAAGATGACAGCGAAGAAGGCCCATACTGACACCATGATCTTGGAGGTGGTCCCCTTTGGGTTCTGCACCGGGACGGAGTTGTTAAACACCAGGCCCCACAGTAACCAAATAGCTTTGCCAATGGTAAAAGATGGGCCCCCTGGCTCTGAAATGAACAAAAGACAAAGACAGAAAGTTAAGACAGTGTCACTGGTTCTGTTGAAACCTACAAGCACACAGAGCTGGTAAGTTCCTGCTCAGAGCAGGAAATCCTCCAACCAAGACCCAGCCCTTTCACAGAAAGCTTTTTAAGTAGAGAGCTTGTGTCTCTCTTCTCCTGGGAGGGACCCCCTGAGGGCATAAGAAAGTTTCTGGGAGAAAAAGCAGAGGCTTGGGTGCATATGGGATCTTGCTCCCACTAATGGTCATGACTCAGTCAGAGCACTGGAGGGGCCAGCTTTCTTCCCCTAAGATCAAGACCCTCAAGATCATATCAAATCCGAATAACAAAGGCAACCACCCCATTATCATCACACACATGTCCCTATTCCTGTTGTTCCTAAAATTTACATTACTATCTACCAAGAAAATATTTCAACTTCAAAAAGATCATCAAGAACTGTGTGGGGTCTTTTTCCACCATTGTCATAGACCTCCTCCAATTTTATTCACACTGATGCTAAATGGCTTTCAGTGCACTTTATCCTGGTTTTTTCTTACCGTCTAGCACCAAGCACTGAATGTTTCAAGGACAACTCTGACCCCTCTCCAATGCCAACACTTTCCAAATGGTTTCCTACAGTAGCAGCTCCTGCACGGAAGAATGTCAGGAAGCCCAGGCAGGTAGCCATGAACCCCTAGCTGTGCCACATGTAGCTGTGGGCACTGAGGCAGGCTATCCTCAACCTTCCTTCCCCTGATCTTCACACAGACAGTGTCAGGACTTCTGCTGATAATCTTCTTGTGACTTTACTGCTTTCTCTGCTTGACAATGATGAGATTTTGCCTGATGCCTAGGTCTGCGTGTAGCCCCTCCACTGTAGAAATGAACATCTGTCTGCACAGTTTTACAACACATTAGCTCAGGTCTTACGATATTACCTGTGATCCTACAGCATCTGCTCAGCCAACTAAATCACCGGTGACTACCCATGTCGTGCCTAATATCTAACTGTGCACACACATCTGTGCATACAGACCTGATTTCATGGAACAGATGTGTAACTAAAAAGATGTTTATAAATAAAAGTTTTATACATTGTAAAATGCCTCAAGGAGTCTTAATATTTAAAGTGGCCCCGTGTTGAATGCCTTTGTGAAGACAAAGCATTGTTTGGTAAAGTAATTGTAAAGTAAGTCCTTGTTCTGAATATTATATCTGAATTTTTGCCTCCTTGATTTTCTTCCAGTGTAGGGGAGGAGGCACACTAACTTAAGCTCTTGACATGGTCAACCTATGTATGTAGTCATGTGCTTCTCAGATGTTTCACTTGTTAGCAATGCCCATTGGGATGGGGAGCAGGTCAAGCTTCTGGATGACCCTCTGGCAGAGATGGAAAGCCCGGACTGTACCATGCTGTGGAGGCAGCCAAACTTCCACCCAGAGTTCACACAACAGATAAGAAGGTAGGTCGGCACCTGGAAATACTTCAGTGCAGTGGTGGGTGACAGCACGGACTGTGAAGTCAACAGAAGCACTAGGCAGCTATTTCAGAATACAGCAGCCTAGCACCCATCTCCAGAGATTCTTATTTAACTGGTATGGTCTGGGATTATTATTCTAATATGCAACCAAGGTAAAGAACCACTATTTTGAAACATGCTATGCTCCAAGCCCCACTCTGGACTTAGTGAATCAGAATATTCGAAAATGAGGTCACGCACCTTTGTTTTTTAAGTGTCCCACAGATAATTTTTATGTATATCCAGGGTTAAGAACCTAAGAATCTTTCATCTTGAAGGTCTAACTTCAGGATAAAACTCTCAGAAAAGGTGTAATATTTTCTAACCCTAGAGTGTCAGAAACTTTTAGAAGAGCTATTTATAAGGACCCCATCTCCCCCTTCCTAAATGCTTCAAACACAAAGGCAGCCCTCACATCTCTGGACTTACCTAGCCAGGAAACTGGGCTTCCCCCAGTAGTAGCTATGGGTGAGAACTGTAATCTCCTGGCCATTGTATTTCAAATATCCAACTCTTATATTTCCTGGCAGAGGGATAGAGCAGGACACGTGCTTTGGAGATGTTGTACCTCAGTGGCGGTCCTTTGGCTATGGAGAACTCTTTCAGCCACAACTACTCTCATAGCCTGCTCTTAGCCTAAGGTTATCAAAATAGCTTCCTCTTATATGGCTATGCTACAAGTATCTCCTGCCAGCTTTCCTCTCATTTCCCTTACGAGTGGAACTGGGTTTGGGATCAGACTTGAGCCAGGGTGGGGACATATAGATTCAAACTAACATCTTAATTGGGTTATTTCTAATGAGTCTTCAAGCTGGTGACATAGAAAGCTGAGGGTTCATTTTCAGAAATGGGTAAGTTAAGGAGAAGAAAGCAAATAAAGGGGTCAGAGGTTCGAAATTGAGAGCTAGAAAAATGCAGAAATGCAGCAGTTTTAAAGGACTTACCTCTACCATCAGCGAGGCACCTGTTATAACCCACAGGGCTGAAGTACTCAAAGACAAAGACAGCCACAGCTGAGACAATGAGCAGCATCACAAACATCATCACCCAGACGTCAGCACTGAAGGGCTCTGGGGAAGGAAGAAAAAATCAGTGCTGATGGTTAAAACAGAGAACAAAGAGATTCTAATTAATTTACCTATTTATTCACTTATCAAACATGCACTTTTGGGGGAAAACAAAAGAGAGGTGTGTACATTCCTTCAGACAACCAAGGCCTGGACTGGGAAGAAGTAAGAGGCTATGCCTGACCATCTCCATTTATTTGATGGGCAAGCCAAGGTTTATTTTCTTTCAAGTACATAAAAAGGACAGCATCTTGCCTATGAAATTTTGAGACTACAGAGATAGTTTCTGCATTGGACCAGTATGTGGGTCTTTCAGTAAATGGTACAACTGGAAGACATACCAGATATGGAGTAAATGGATCATATTGGACTGATTCTTGGTTTGTGGTGTCATCTACATGGCCACGCCACACAGTAGAGACCTAGGAAAAGTCTTCACCAATGCTTGCAAGCCTAAGAGCCAAATTCATTCTCAACAGACTTAGCTACTATTTCAGGCTTGAACTGATTCTATAATCATTACATACAACAAATAGCTCCCTCCCCCCACTTCTCTTAAACTTTCATAGACTTACATTTTTTAACCCAATTTGATGTATATATTTTATTAGACATCATTAGGGTGTGAGAATATAAGTCAGTGTTAAAAAACACATCCACATTGAATAGCAGTATCTACAACAGTGGGGATTTAGCAGATGACAAGGAACATGCTTCATCTATAATTAAGCAGACAGCTACAAGCCAGGCTCTATCATCAGGTCACATAGTTGATGGGACAAGGTCAGGCAAGAGGGCAATAATGATCCACTACACTTTCTTTAATCGCTTTTGCTGAGTTTCTTCCAGTTGTATTACATCTTTCTGGCTTACAGGTGTCTAGAAATTGAATACTACCTTCCAGTAGCCGTCTCTCTGAAGGCCTGTAAGAAGGGACACTCTTTGGTCCCATGATACACTGCTCCCTCAATTGTGTCTCAAAATAGTTCTGGCCTTTTTAGCTAACACATCACATTGTAAACTCATAACTATGTGAATTAATATGCTGCTTTCTCCATCTTCCAAATCATTAATAAAGATGAAGTTAAAAAAAGGGAAAAATGGCTGGAAATTAGAAAATATTTTCTTACTTGAAACCTTTACTTGTGAACTCTCAAGGGAATTATAAAAGCCTGGCCACTTAATCAATTTGAAAAGGACTTTTATAAGGGCCATGCCAGCTATGAAATGCAAAACCTTTTTGTGGCAGCCAGAGATGGAGGTAGAAGGTACAATTCAAAGCCTCTAAGCAGTGGAGTAGAGAACATCTCTTCCCATTGGTTCCAATTGATTGCAATACTACCCTGATTTCACTTTTGTTTAAAATTAGGGAATAACTGAGTAAAAAGTACTTTCTCTATGCTTTCTCTGCCCCTCCTCCCCCATTAAGCTTAGGGAAATTTTCTGTATAAAACAACAACAATCATATTTGTATTGGTCTTTACAATTTTTTTTTTAAAAGTTTCTTATGTTACAGTTTTTTTTAAAATATATTTTATTGATTTTTTACAGAGAGGAAGGGAGAGAGATAGAGAGTTAGAAATATCGATGAGAGAGAAACATCGATTAGCTGCCTCCTGCACATCTCCTACTGGGGATGTGCCCACAACCCAGGTACATGCCCTTGACCGGAATCGAACCCGGGACCTTTCAGTCCGCAGGCTGACGCTCTATCCACTGAGCCAAACCGGTTTCGGCAGGTCTTTACAATTTAGAAAGTGATTTCTCCACATACTTTATCCAGTCCTTATAATGGCTCTTTCATTTTGGGTTTACCATATTCATTTTACAGAGCAGTGAACTAGATTCAGAGGTCATGGTCCTCTCAGGACCAGTTTATGAAGTGAGGTCAGTGAGGGCAAAGGTCTGTGCTTTCCCATTGTATTATCTCACATCTTAGTCTCTGGCCACCACATTTTATTTTTTAAATATAGTTTATTGATTTTTTTTTACAGAGAAGAAGGGAGAGGGATAGAGAGTTAAAAACATCGATGAGAGAGAAATATCAATCAGCTGCCTCCTGCATACCCCCCACTGGGGATGTGCCCGCAACCAAGGTACATGCCCTTGACTAGAATGGAACCTGGGACCTTTCAGTCCGCAGGGTGACACTCTATCCACTGAGCCAAACTGGTTAGGGCAGACCACCACATTTTAGAGCTCAAACTGTGTGTTAGAACACAGGCTCTGAAGGCAGCCGTATCTGGATCTGCCCATTACTAGCTGAGAGACTCTTGGAAAATTGCTTTACCTGAGACTCAGTTCTTAAGCCAAAAAAATGGGTATAATGATAGTATCAATGAGATAATATAGTCACAGTTTGTACAATAATTCCTGGCATATCACATAGTAGGTGTTCAATAAATATTGGGTTCTCTCACCGCTGCAATTAACTTACTGCTACCACACACACACACACACACACACACACACACACACACACACACACCCTGTGTGGCATTCCTATGTCATTCTAGGGCTATCCCAATGTATCACTGGCTCTTCTAGTTTAGAAGCTAATTAAGGTTAGTTCTATGCTGACAGGGTTAGAATTAGAATGTGGTGTGTGTTTTTTGTGTGCGTTTGTTTGTTTTTATTGATTTCAGAGAGGAAAGGAGAGGGACAAAGAGATAGAAACATCAATGATGAGAGAGAATCATTGATCGGCTGCCTTCTGCATGCCCCACACTGGGGATAGAGCCCACAACCTGAGCATATGGCCTGACTGGGAACTGAACCTGGACCTCCTAATTCACAGGTCAACACTCAACCACTGAGCTATGCCGGCTGGGCCTAAACTGTAGTTTTGTTTGTATATCTTAATGTTCAAATTATCCTTGTAAAGGAAAAAGCAAATAAAATACATAAAGCTACTATAAGGATTAATGCATACATAGAGTGTGTGCTATCTAATAACATTTCATATAAAATTGGAAGAGCCAGAATTGGCTTGACTGCGAGTAAGAAGGTTGGCTGGGAAACTTGAGTAATTTAGAGAAAAGTATAGAACCTCTAACACCACTTTGCAGTGCCTTAATTGAATACCACTCCTCCCCCATAGATCCTAAGGAAATATTAGTCATGGTTTATTCCAACATCCTCATAAAAAAAGTTGATGTCCATTAGAGAGACCGTGACTTGTCCAAGGGCTTACATCTTATATCCAAACTAGGCTTCCTGTCTCCTATCCCAGTGTTCTGTTTTCAAGGTGACACATTATTTTTCAACCCCTTGTTCTCACAGCTCTTGCCAAAAATATAGGGTATGAGCTCATAAGAGAGTTCATTTAATTGAAACCCTGGTCTTACCTAGTCTTATATCTAAAGCATTTAACACCTAAGTGATGCTGGAGAGTGGGGAAGCACTGAATGCTACGAGGAAGCTTGGAGTGAGATGGGGAGGAGAATCAGATCAGCTTTATATGACAAAGCCTCAGAAAATTCATGTGGAAACAGAAAACCTTTTTAGGTAGCACTGAGCTCAATTCTTGAAGAAAATTTAGAATCATTGGTATTTCATCCTGCTGGGTAGCTCAGTTGGTTAGAGCATCATCCTGATATGGCAAGGTTGCTGTTCAATCCCCAATCAGGGCACATACAAGAACCACCAATGAATGCCTAAATAAGTGGAACAACAAATCTCTCTCTCTCTCTCTCTCTCTCTCTCTCTCTCTCTCTCAATCAATCAATCAATATATTTTTAGAAATAATATGTATTTCAATGATATTCACAATTAGAAATTATTAAAGCAGGAAGCAGCTTCAAGGATCTGCTAGTTGAAATGTCTTCTATGGTTGAGGAAGCTGAGTCCGAGGATAAAGAAAATTTGCTCAAAGTCAAATGATGATTAAGAAGCAGGAATGGGACTAAAGTAGGACCCTTGATTACCACTCCAGCACTGTTATCTTATAACCCTTTCTATTTTTTTTTTGGGGGGGGAGTGTTCTTCAGTTTTCATGTTAGAGAATAATCAATTTTGAAACCCCCCAAAATGAAATCCTGGTTGAGCTAAGCTTCCAGCAAACCACCTCCTGGCTGAAAGAGCCTGGCCACCTGCCCTTCACTGTGCCTCATTCCATCTACCTGCCCTTGTGTCTATATCCTTCACATCAGCAAGCTCATCACCTACCTAAGAAGGCAGATGGTGAGACAGTCCCATTGCTGCGTGACACCATGACACTGATGCCGGTCTCTATGAAGGGCACAGAGAAGTCGACCACCTCAGATCGCTCCTCGTTGATGGTGAGTGACCCCACCGCCATGTAGGCCCTCTTCATGACCACCTGGGAAGAAAGACCCAATGCTCCAATTAGAACATTCAGGAAGGGAACATTCACATGGGAAATAACTCATCACCCATAGTGGTTTTCTTTGTGCAGTGGGAAGAGTATATACTCTATTTACTAGTTTATATTTTCTAAGATTTGTAAAATGAGTGTTTTTGATATCTAAATGAAACAGTGTAAACTGAATCTCCATCAACTGGAGGTCCTAGTCATTGAGATCAGGCAAGGCCAAAGAAACATTAGTACAGTTAGCTGAAATTTTCCCAGGTCATGATCTGGAAATGACTCTTGATTCCTGATACTCACCTCTCCAATCATACCATTCCAGGTTCCATTGATTTTCTTCCCATGCTTGCCATTGGTGACCAGGTAAAGGTCATAGGTGAACTTCACAGATTTGGAAATTTTCTTAAGGATGTCAATACAGAAGCCCTTGCAGCATTTTTTGATGTAACCTGGCTCCTCATCTGTTTTATTCCTAAGCAGTTAAAGAAACAAAGCAACACAAAAACAAGGCTTTATGTAAGAAGCAAAATATTACCCTTTGCCATTACAACCCCAACCCCGTTCATAGCTCAGCACAATTTACATCAGGCCTAAACGAGGGAATGAATCAGACCACAGAGCTGCAATTCGCTCATTAACTCAAGGCAGCAAACTAGATTTTCTGACAATTTTTAATGCTCCTTTGAAGTATAATATACATCAGGGAAGTGCACCTGTCCTAAGGGTTCAGTTGGATGAATTTTCACACAATAAATGCACCAATTTAACCAGCACCCAAATCCAGATACAGAGAAGCTGCCAGCACCTTAGAGGCCTCTTTTATTTTGGGAGTTATATTTTTATTTTCTCCCCCACCCTAATCACCATTTATTCCCCCTATACCCTCTTTCACCTGAACCCAACCCCTTCTCTCCCTACAATCACCACACTGTTGTCCATGTTCATGAGTTCTTTCTCTTTTTTTCTTTATTGCTAAATCCCATTATCTCCCCCCATCCTTACCACCACCAGAGCTGTCTGCCTGCTCTCTTAGAGGCCTCTTATTCTCCCTTTCAGGCACTTCCCACCATCATCAAAGGGAACCATTATCCTGATTTCTAAAATGTTTCTAAATCTCAAAATTTTAGGACTTGTTGGCTCCCCCAAATATATTTCATCATCAATGTAAACTTGAATTTCCACAAACTGGAGATTCTAGTCACTGAGATCAGACAAGGCCAAAAAAACATTAGTATAGCTGGCAGAAATTCTCCCAGGTCATGATCTGGACAGAACCAGACATCAGACCACAGGGCTGCCAGTAATCCTATTGCTCAATGGTAAATGGATATCAGGCATGGTGCTCAATTCATTCTATGCTTCAAGTCCCAGGCAGGCCAAGTGCCAACAGCTGGGTTAAATCTGACTATCCCATGCCATCTGAAGCCACTGGGGAAGGTGCCGTACTCGGAGACGATGCGTTTTTGGCAGGGGACTGTGTTCCTCATGCAGGTTCCACTCAGAGGGTCCACACTCTCCACAATAACAAACGGAGCCTCCTCCAGCGTTACGATGCTCAGATGGTCATCCTCCTGCTCTTCCGTCTCAGGACACATTCGGGGCCACAAATAGTACTTCATCTGCAGGGACTTGTCTTTCCACTTCCCCACCTGCACAGGGATAAACAAAAGACCCAGAAACCATTGGTGGAGACATAGCAATGTCTTCTAGCCTCACCCAGGAAGATTTAAACAAAGGCCATTGTACATAATAGAGAGAAGAATCATCTTTAAGCCATATGCTCAAAATGAGACTACTGTGTCCAAATCTAAGAAAGGTAATCTATTCATTTACTCATCTACTTACCAAACATTACTAGAGGACCTACTATGTGCTGACACCCACTAAGAACTGTGGCTCAAAGGAGCATCATTCTGCTTTTCATTCACCTTACACTGAGTGAAGGAGTCAGACATGTAAATAAATGTTTATGGTGCTGTGGGGGTAAGTGCTAAAACCGAAGCCTGCACCAAGTGCTGGGAAGATGCCAGTTTCCTGCTTATATGACTGTTGTTTTTTTCTATTTAACTATGACAATGCGCATGATAGTGAGAGCAGCAAATCGCTTTGAAAAGGTCAACAGAATGACTGAAACAAATGAGCCAGAAGGATGTGTTTTGGCTTGTAACAGAGGTCCAGTGGGAAGCCATGAGGGAACTGAATAGATCTGAACTGATATAAAATGATAAGTCAGGATTAAAGAATACTGACTCAGCTTGGCTGGGAAGGGAGTGTGGCTAGGCTGGTGATGAATGCCACAGGTCAATGCAGATATGCACCTGCCGGGCTGGGTGAAAGCCCCAGGATGAATCATATAGGCCCCTCTGTGAGCCACCACAGATGGCCACACAGGCTGTGTACCCAACTTCAGGGAGCACCATTCACACATACTCCAATGTGAAATGTTGTTGCCCCCTGGAATCATGCTCTTGGTGGACTTGCTGCCAATCATCAGGAGAAAGGTGTGGGTTCCATTATCTTTTAGAAGTGCCATTCTTTCCTGTTTTCATAATAGAATCTGCACGACTGTGTTGGTGGGTTTTTGTTCTCACTCTGTCATTAAGTTTATTGAAGAAAGAGGGAACACCTTTTAATTTTCTATAACTAAAAATCTTGGATTATCACATGGAATTATGGATTGCAAGCTCTTGCATTTTCCCAAGCTATAATTTCCTCCATACCACAATGCAAATTAGCTGCACAGGTAAAGCGCTAGGACTACAAAACTACTTAATGTATTAACACAATAAGATGCATTAAATCAATAAGGAGCAAAAAAATGGGCAGAGATTCATGAATTTTCAAGCAGGCTTAGATTAATGGATTTAAATGTCCATATTTATACAAAACCCAAATTCTCTCCTTTGTTGCTGCTTGTTCTACACTTTGGTTTTACCTAGTGCCTCCCTAGGTGTGGTTTGTGCTCCCCTCCAACCTGTCTAGAAGGTGCTGCCCACTTCCCGGCACAATTAGGCCTACACAGCCATTGCCCTTGTCTAATTGTGTCACTGTAACATAGGCAACGGCTTACTGTCCTGGGCCATCTTGTTTGGAATGAACCCTACTGCTGGTTAGTTTTCTCCCAATTGTGTTAGCCTTATGTCACTTCTGGGTTCAGAATTAGGCAGAACCAAGGGTTTGCTTTCTTGTATATTTTTAAATCTTATTGGTACTATTGGTCCTCATTTTAATGAAAGTTTGTTTGCCCTCATATTGCTAAGACTACTTATTTCTAAAGCAGAAATGTCCAAATAGCTTCTAAGCCATGTGAAGATATCAATGTCTTCTGCCTGTGGTTGGGGGGTGGGAACTTGAAGGAGAGGGTCTTCTCTGCCCTGCCCTGTAGACCCATGATGTTGGGTCACCTCCAACCAGCCCTATTTACCCCAGTGGCCACTCTGATATTATTTTCTGCACATTCAATGACGTGAAAAAGATTGGGAAGTTCTAAAATACCTATTTTTCTGTCATTTTTTTCTACTGCTAACTTTCTCCTCCAATAATCCTTTAGCATTTTTTCCCTTTTAAATCCACTTTTATTCTCTTCCATCCTTATTGCTACTAGCCCAGTAGCCCAGAAGCTCAATCTGGGATTATTGAAGGCAACTTCAAACATCCCATAAAGCTCCTCCTGGTGTCCATTGTGGACACTGCTGCCGGATGGCTCTTCTTAAACATCACTTCATCATAGGACACCTACTCAAAAACTTCAACAACTTTCCATCACCCTAAGGATTGTGTCTACACTTCTTATCCAGGTATGTGCATTAAGGCCTAATCTACCTTGATAAGGTTAACTTCACTGTTTTGAAACATGGATCCTTTGTTCCTGTTGGAAAAGGCAGTTGTTGGTATTGGGAGCTAACATGGTTTGTAAATCGGGAACAGGCTTCAATAAGCTAGCTGCATTTTCTTTTCCGATAGATTCCCTATATCTGTGACTCAAAAAATGCTGCAGACATAGCATTCTGGTAAACTTTTTCATGGCACCCTTATAAACGAGATGAAATATAATATAGATTATTAAATACTTTGCTAGATTTGAAAGGAATGTAAAATCCATATTTAAAAATATATATTTTAATGAATCAGTGCCAACATTTAAAGAGGTCTCTAGTGACATGTCAGAGAGCTCTGTTCTTAGAAGTGGCCTGTACAGTGATTCAAAAAACAAAATAGAAGTCATAAGGTAGCCATAACACTATAGATACAGAGCTAGACAGAGTAGAAGATACCCTGTATTGGAGAATTAAGGTTGGAAGCAATGTGACTTAATTGGCATAATGGAGTGAAACAAATGGAATGAAATCTAGCAGTATTTATACTTAAAGTCTAGCATTTAGATTTTTTAAAAGCAACTGCACAGTACTGAAAATGAGATACTGAAGTTTACAGCAAACTATATAAGCTATTGCAGTAACAAATGATATGTTTATAGACGGAATATCAAGCACATGGGATGAGGGGAGGGCATAGAGCAGTGGTTCTCAACCTTGGCTGCACATTAGAATCACCTGGGAATCTTTTTTAAATCCTGTTTTCTGAGCCTCATCCTCCGGAAATTCTGTTTCTTTGTTACTAATGTTGTGGCCTCACCCCATAACAAAGAAACAATTTCCAGAGGATGAGGCCCAGAAATCAGGATTTTAAAAAGATTCCCAGGTGATTCTAAAGTGCAGCCAAGGTTGAGAACCACTGGCATAGAGGATCCCACTCTGCTCAGTGTTCATCATGCCACAGCTGGAAAACTAGGTTCTGATCTTAAAATTCTATGATCAGCTGATTCTTGTTTACAATATCATTTTCATTTACCCAACAATAATCTGTTCATCTAGTCCCCTCTAGCACACTCTCTCCCAACTTCCTGTCAAACTAGCTGGGTCACATCCTTGCTTCACTTTAATGAAAGTCAACCACCAACAACTACACACCAATTCTGTGCCACGCACTGGGCAATATGCTAGAGATAACAATAACAGGCAACATTAATTGAAGGTTTAGTATGTGCTAGACACTGAATGCACCTAGTAATCTCCTTAATCATCATAGCATACTTGTCAGATGGAGATCACTGCCTAATTTCCAATTTTTGCAGATGAGAACCGAGGGTGTTGATGACTTGCTCACAGTTTCAAGGTGAGTGAGTGCAGTGTCAGGATTTGAAGCTGAACAGGCTGGCTCCAGAGCTTGGGATCTGACCCACCACACAGTACTGCTTCTCAGGCAATGAAAGAGTAAGAGTCCCTGTCCTCCAAGGACAGTCTAGTGGGGAAATATAACATCCATGGACAATAATATCAAGTTAGGTTTTGGTAATTGCTCTAATAAAAGATTCAGAGTAGAAATGATTATGACAGAAAGGATCAGGGATAAGCTTGGTAAAGATCCTTATCTTTGATCTGGGCCTTGAAATGTAAGTGATGGCTCATCAGGTGAAGGGCTATCACTTTATCCACTGAGACCAAGGCAAGAGCCAGGGTTGCTTTCCCACAGCTGCTTGCTGGAGAGACTAGCGATAGTCCTTCCTAGCTGAAAGATACGCCGTGTGAGGAGGAATGGTCTAGCCCAGTTCTCCTCCTCTTTAAAGGCCTGATCACGCTAGCCAGGCATTATCTATCACTCTCAAGAACCAATTGAATTGCACTTATCTCTTCCCAACTTGTTGCTGTCTGGTGGGTAGTTTCAAATTGGCCCTGGGCAACCTGAAATTGGAAACAGAACGAATCAGGGCTTCCTCTCTCCACCCCTGCCTCCAATTGTTAAACATTCACCAGCTCACCTCTATCCAGAGCAACCACATCATTCATTATTTCATGCTATTTCATACTTTATTTAGTGACTTTAAATTTCAGGTGTCTTGTCTCCTAAACTAAATTGTAAACATGCCCTAAATGTTTCTGTGATTATGGACACATTTTTAACATTCTGTGAGCTCTGTTTCGACATCTGTCAAATAGGAAGTGATTTCTAAGGTGTCTCCCACACACTCTCATGATCCCAGGATCTCTTTAGGACAAAGGCTCTCTACTCTACTTCCCTCTGATTAGGCCCCAGTAAAAAGAAAGGTGTTCATGGTGTTTAATTCCTGAAGGAAGGGGAGTATCTGTTTGTTTATACGAAAGACTAACTTGTCATAAAGTCATTATTCTTCTGTTGTTGTTTCTTCATGGATTTTTGCAGTGAGAAGGCAAGTTAACAAATCCTTTGAGGACTAAAAGGAGAAAACAGTTTGGAAAAATAATCTGCTAGGAATAAGAGATTCACAATGCCAATACACAGTGCTCACATTAAAGAACATGTTTAGCTACTTCAAATGAGTTACTTCATCTTTTTTTAAGTAATAAGATAGAAATAAGAGAATAACTACAATAAAATAGGGACTGTTTATGTAGAAGAATAAGGTGTGTTTTAAGCAATTCTTCTTTTAAGGAGGAAGTAAAGTGAAAATATTATAGATGGCAAAGTTTTTAAGAGTGACAAAGAATAGTAAATAGAAAAAGAGAAGCCTGAGACACTAAAATAAAAAATCTTGATGTTTTTCTAGGATGTCTGAACTGGTGTGAGTATATGATACTGGAAATTCAGAGAGTAGTAGGAAATGAGGTTAATGGGAGAGCTTTCAGAGAAAATCCAATGAGAAAAACTGAATGAAGAAGTTATAGTCACAATTAAAATATGATCAGGAAAAAGATAAACCTTAAGAAATAATGAAGAAAGTGGCTATAAAGTGCCCTGAATTCCTTAGAGATAAGCACTAAACAAACATCATTACCACAAGCACATTTAACAGCAACATCTGTCTATAAAAATGCAGTTCTCAGCCACACTAACGTTTAAAAAGATCTCTTGGGGACCAAAATCATCTTTCTCAAGAGAAACAAAAATATCGCTGATTAGTTTTCTCAGAAAAACATGGAGTCATTTTAGGGTTTCTGGTTTGCTTCTGTCAGTACAAGCTGAGCACCTGCTCGGCTGGGAATTTCTCCTCGGAAGGAAGTCTACCTCGCAAACCCACAGCACATCATTCCAGAAGCCTTCTCTGATGAAAATCCTAGAGAACCAATCTGTGCTGATTTTAGACTCCAAAGTCTCCCTTCTCCTAACAGATTTCCTCCATTAGTGGCAGTGAATTTGGCACCAATTAGCACCCGGACAAGGCCACCCATAAGAAAAGACAACAGGGACAGGAAGCCTGCTGAAAGCCACCGTGTTTGTCCGTCCCTCCCATGACCCTCCCATCACCAAGGAGAGAGAGGGGATCCCAGCAGGGCAAGGGTGCTGTGAATGCCAATGCAGTCCCTGCCCAGAGAGCAAAGGGTGCCCGTCTCCCGGGGCTGCCTCTCTGGTCTGCACAGGAAGTCATGGTTTGAGATCCTGGAACGAAAGCATTTATTAGAGCCTTTTTAGGCATCAAAGGTTATTTTCAAAAATCAAAGCATTTCTGTTTCTTGCTTGAGATGACATCTGAGATCCAACACTAAACACTTGCCGCTTGTTTTAAGCCTTCATCTGGCTTTTAAAATGCAAAATTTAAAACTATGTGCCATTTCCCGGGGCAAACTGAGGGGACAGGCAGTCTCTGCAGGGCATCCGGAGTCTGCATCCCCTTCATCTCAAAGCTGCTAACTCTGGCTGGCATGTGTTGGTCCTTCCCCTGCACAGGCCTGAGACTCCGAACAGCAGAGATCGCAGGATAGGGGGCGCTCCCATCTCTCTTCCCCCAAAGCTGCGCAACTTAGCTCTGAGGACTCTGAAAGGTTGGGGGTCTGATAGTAACTTCATTTTGCTCCATCTTTTTTTTTTTTTTATCCACCCCCACCCCATCCTTTGAATGGCTGATTCTCTATATTCATACAAAATGTGTAAGTGTATATATATGTCTGTTTTCCCAAAATCAGATCGTAATATACATGTCTCTGCAGCTTGCTTTTCCCACTTAAGTGTACATCATAGGCTTTCTTCCAATTCAACAGATGGCAGATCTAACTCTTTTTAAGAGTTGCATGGTAGTCCATAATAATGAGTGTGCCTCAATTTATTTAGTCCTAATCCTATTGATAAATATTTACGATATTTCCAAAAATAATTAACCAAAGTACATAAGACATATCTTGTTATTTCCAATTCCTAATAATGAAAAGGCAGAAAAAGATATTTATGTTTTTAAATGCCCTGGATGTTTCCAGAACACTTCACGAAAGATGGACAGCAACTGAAATTCCTATCAGCAAAGCACGAGAGGGCTCCTTGCTCACATGCTCACACTCTCACCAGCACCAGACGTTTATCACTGTTAAACATATGCCAATCTGAGGAATAAAAGATGGCATGTAATGGCTCTCATTTTCATCTCCTTGACTCGCAGTGAGCTGGAGCACCTTCGCGCATCTGTTCACCACTTAGATTTCCTCTTTTACCCTCTAGTCACATCCCTCACCCATTTTCTATTGAGCTGTTTGTCTTTCTTATCTCCTCCGAGGGAGCTCCTGGTGGAGCATGATAGGAACACTGTACCTGTCAGATATGCTGGAAATATTGTTCTCACTCAGAGATTCATCTCCTGACTATTTTTTTGTATCTTTTATGCACAAAATATTATTTTTACCTCTTTTCTTGTGAAGTAAAATGTCTTTTTATATAGAATATTTGGTTTTCTACCTCACTTTAAAAGAAAGGTCTACCCGTCTCCCAGACTGCTCTTCATTCATACTTGCATGTAGAGCTGTTTCTTACGTGCAGCTTCACTTTCTGGGCGCACAGTCTCCCCTCTGTCAGCCCCTCCCATGTTTTTCAAATGCTCTGCCCTCTGCTCAGTTTCTCTCAGGCCTCATCACCTCCATGATGCCGCCCCTGGTCACTGCTGCCCAGAGAAAAAAGCTCCATTTGCTCTCCTGTAATAATTATGTGGGTCAAGCGCTCCCTTTGGCTCTCATACTAAAATGTTAGTTATACCTAATACACAAATCCTGTCTCTGGATGGCTTTAAGCACTCCAGGGCAGGGACTATATTATTTTACCTCTTTGTGTCCCTTCTATGGGCTTGAACAAGTGTGTTCTCAGTAATTATCGACTGATGTCACTGGAGGGGAAAATACATCATACCCTCCACAAAGTCTCCACTAGACATTGCTCAAGTGTTCTTTCAAGAAGAGGCCACAAGAGGTAAAGTCAGCCTCACTTCCTGCCTCTCGTCATTCTGTCTCTTCAGCCATCCGATGGTAAGTGGCCATGGACGGACTCAGTTCCATGTGGACTGTGTAAGTACAATGGTGCAATCTGCTACACCGATCATCCAACAAGGCCAGTGGAGCAGCCAGATGCTCCTTCTCCTAATCATCGCTAACTCTGTGACCTTTGAAAATAATTTCCATATTCAAATTTGATCCCGGACTGCCTTGGCCTATTTGTGCTTCTGCACTTACTGAGCTGGGGACTTATGGCTCTGGGCTCACAGGCCGAAGGGAGGCCCAGCCAGCCAGCCTGGCACCTGTGTGGCTCTCCCAGTGATGCTAAGACATCGGCTGTCATCTCAGGCCTCAGCTGCTATCTCTGGCTGACCCCTGCCTCTGCAAGAGAGCCTGGGGCTCCCTGGGGACTGTGCATTCCCCACTCAGAGTGATCCCTGTTCTCCACTGTTTCTTCCTCCACACCTCCTGCTCAGCAGAGTGAGGGGATGGGAAAGCGGTGAGTTGGAGTAGGATCTGGTGCCAAGTACCGAAGTGGCTGATTCCCTCGGCACAGAGAAAAGTTACAGTAATTTCAGAAAACACCATGAACTGACCTATGATATTATTAGAGGAGCGGTAGCTATTATGGGCCAGGCTCTGGGCCAGGCATGTCACATAGGATTATGGTATTTCATTGTCACTAACTTCCCAAAAGGTAGATATTGTTATGCCCACAATATAGGCAAATGAAACGGAGGCTCGCTGAGAGCCAGGATTTTATCTCTGATCTGTTTGCCTCTAAAAGCCATCCCATGTTTCTTTCTCACACCATGTTGTTAAGAGAATATTTCTGACCCCTTTATTCCTTAGCTTACTGTGATATGAGAGAGAAAAGCCTGTCTTAGCCATACAGCCTCACACCCTCACCTTAGCCTCCCAGAAACTATGATGGATGATTGTGTCCAAAGGCTGCATGGCAAGTGACAACTGAAGTCCATGTGGGAGCCAGACTGGCGGGGTGCTAGCAGGTGGCAGCAGCAGGCAGGGTGCTGATGAGGTGTGTGACGCAGGTGAGTTATTTCATCTCTGTGCCTGGTAAATATTGCTTTTATGCAGGTTGGTGCTATTTTTTCTCCTCCTTCCCCTCTCCTGGTTATGACCATCACTCCTACCATTGAGAACATCGGTGCAATGCCTATGTGCCTCACTTCCTCCCAGAAACATAGTTTTTTGTTTGCCAGTGGCAAGGGGGAAATACTGAGCAAACTCCAACTCCTCAAACTTTCAACTCAATTTGTTTCAAAATGTCAGGGTAAGCTTCACACAATCCTTTCAGTTTTGTGCCTTCTATCTCCTTTTCTACCCCCATGGACCCCTTCACAAATCCTTTCCCAAGATTAAGAGCTCAGAAGGTTCCTATAAAATCCCCATGTAAGAAGCTCCCCAAGTCAAGCAAGTGATATGAAGCCAGGCAGTGTGACATCAGAGCCTTTGCTTTCTGCCACTCCTCTTATTGCCTCAAATATTAGATAAGACACGTAAGGGCAGTGTCAGGAAAGTAGTAATTCTCAGCAAATGATCCAGAATAGTCCACCTGTCCTGTTCTCCTTAGGCAGCCCCACATGCCTTGGGCCTGCCATAGCACTAGAGATCCATGGATCCAGAGCAGCAGGAGGATGAAAAGCATGAAATGGAAGCAGTGCCACAATCTAGAAGGCACCACGTTATCATGGAAGACCCTTGGGAGCCAGAGACAATCATCTTGCTCCTCAAACAATGCCGACTGGGCTGATCCCAGCTCACTCTGACCTTTGTCTCCTGATGAGTTTCATCACATCCTCCTCACCATCCTCTCTACATTTTAAAGGTATGTAATATGTTTAAAAACAAGGTTATCTCCAAAAATTCAGGAATCTATGTATAAATCTTAAACACACTAGGCTATTATCTCTCAAGTACATCTCAGGACACTAAGAAAAATGATGCCAATGGATGCACATTCAGTAAATCAACCATCCCAACAAGCAAAGTCAGGTTCTCAAGCAAATTTTTAGGAGCTAGAATAACTGGCCAAGCTGGGAGCAGGACCTCATCAGGTGAGATTGTGGAGAGCTGTTTTTAGCATTGCAGGGTGTTCAGGCACAAAGGCCAAACAGAAAAGTAATGGGAGACATTCTGAAAAAGGAACATATTGCGTAACTATAATGACAGTGTTTTCCAGGCCACAAATCTGAATGTAAACTCGAATGATTGTGAATGTGTTTTCAGGGACAACAAAACGGCATAGTTGAGAGCATGATCACTCAGGAAACCCAAGGCATAAGACTGCAAATATATATGAAAAGAAACAAGGCATAAACACTGAAAATACACATAAAAATTACTGAGGCAACTAGGGAGCACAAAAAGAAGAGGTCAAAGTCATTGAAAATACATCATAATTTTAAAAGACTAGACCACAGAGAAAAGAACAAAAATCATAAAAGATCTGATCTGTGTCCAAGAAGGCACCTCATAGAATTCATGACATAGATTCCTCACACCTTGCTAAGGACATGCAAAAGTGCACTAAATCCCTAATAATAACAGTCATTCTAAGATTGGTTGGTATCTACCACTCCTCCTTAGCCAGAAAATTTTATGGACAAGGATACCTGTTAAGTATGTAGTAAATAGTTTTTCTGGAATATTCAAGATTATACTGTCATAAAGTAGGATTACAAAGTCATTCCATTCTTCACTGAAATTCCTTCCCCTAGCCTTGGAGAGTGGAAATGACAGAAAAGAATGGCATGCTGGCTTTTGTTCACAGATATTCTATCTCTTTCCTGGATTTCTCTAATAGGTTTCCCCACCTGCAGTATTATCTTTCTCCAGTTCATCCTCCACTTGGCCTCAAGAATGATCTCTTAAAAATACAAATCTGCCCTGTGCAGTGTGGCTCAGTTGCTTGAGCATCGTCTGATGCCAATTTGATTCCCGGTCAGAGCACATGCCCAATTTTTGGGTTTTGTCCCCAGTCAGGGTGCATACAGGAGGCAACCAATAGATGTTTCTCTCTCATATTGATATTTCTCTCTCCCTCTTTTTCTTCTCCCCGAGTCCTCCATCTCTTATTTTCCTCTCGTCTCTTGTCTTCATGCTTTCTTTTTGTCTTATCTCTTAAGGACTCCTAGACTTTAACTGATAACAACACACTATGCTGTTTCTTCCCTGAATGCCTTAACTCATGCTGGAATTCCCTATTTTAAACCCCTACTCTTCTGGATGACACCCACTCACCCTTTAAGATTAACACATGTAAGATCTATTCCAAGTAGCCTTTCCTCACCTACCCCCAGGCTGGGCTAAGGAGTTAGGTGTCCTTCTTTGGTGCTCTCCAAACACCTTGTGCATAGCTCAGACACTGAACCTGGCATAGTACATGTATTTAACTGCTTATGTGTGTGGTTTCCTCCAATAGACTATGAGCTCCTCAAGGGCAGGAATTGGGTATTATTATCATTTTTTTTTATTCCCAATGACTAGCATTGGGAATAATAGTACCACAGTGGACACTTAGTAAATGTTAAACAAATGAGTGACTAGGGTTTCAAAAGGAGAATCTGCTCTTGGCAGATAATAATATATATAGTGATTCTATTAATAATACCAGCTAGTATTTATTGAACATTTACTATGTGTTTGCCAAGAACCCTGCTAAGCAATACACATACCTTATCAAATTTATCAGAAGTCTTATAAGGCAGATATTAGTTTTATATCCATTGATAGTAGATTATATTAGTGGTACCCAAAGAATCATATATCCCAGTATTCATGCCCTTGTGTAATCCCTTCTTCAGTGGCTCTAGATTTGGCCTTGTGACTTGTTCTGACCAACAGGATAGCAAAAAATGTGACATATGTAGAGACTTGATGAATGACAATGTAATGGACCTGGCCTTCCTGGGATGCTGCTGACAACTCTGAAAAGACTTTGGCCATCCTCTTTGAAGATGAGCAAACATGCTGATGAGGCCCAGCTGATATCCAATACCAGCAGCTAGACACAGGAGTGAGGCCATTTTGGATTACCCACCCTTGGTTGAGCCACCAGATGACTGCAGCAGATGAGTGACCCCATGTGAGATGAACCCAAGAACCACCAAGCTTATCCCAATTCACATTGCCTACCCAAAGAATTATGAATGACAATATGATAGTGGTTTCAAGTCACTAAATTTTGAGGTGGTTTTACATAGCAGAGGTTAACTAAAGTATATACACTTTGGAAAAAGGCTACATATATTGGGCCAAACCAATGAAGAAGATAAGAAGCAAGAAGAAAGACAAACAGAGATAAAATTAATAGACAAAATAGCACCAAGTTCTTTAGAGCTCTTTAATATAAATAAGTACAGTGCTGACATAAGTCCTTCTTAATTGCAATGCTGTTGAAATAGTGCTAAACATAGAGCAAGAGGTTCTATAGTGCAGCCTTGGCCCTACCACTGACAAGCCCTGTGGATGTGACAAATCACTTTACTTCTTGGAATCTGAGTTTATCAGCAAAGAGGGAAGATATATATATATATATATATATATATATATATATATATATATATATATATATGAATGTACTTGTCTATGTATTGTATGTCTGCACATTTTACTACTCCTAGTCTTATAGAGAATCAAATGTACATCACACTGTCCACATATAAGTATTGATGTTATTGATATTGGTTAATAAGTTTGGGTTACAGAATACTAATGATTTACCTATGAACCAACAAAGGCCGATGGATCAGTAAGGGGGATGCTATAGAATGGAGAGCCAGAAGTGACACTGTCACCATGTTTCTGTGTATCAAATCATGTTTCTCTAATAGTTGTTTTAACACCTTTAGCTTCAATTATATTTTATCATTTTCTTTTATAAGATGCTCTTGGGACATCTTGTGTAACTTTTTTTTCAGTGTTTATAATCTATTTTTACATCACCATTAAAGGTCAGGGGAATATCCTGGTCTCAAAACAAGAATACTAAGTCAGGAGTGTGAAGACTAGGTCAGGCTCTGCCTCTAACCCGCCATGGGACCATGTCCCTTAATCTCGATGGACCTGATTCTTTACCTGTAAATCACAAGGGTAACAACATGTACCAAAATTACCCATTAGGGTTCATGAGTGACATGCGGTAATGTATGTGAAAGTATCTTGAAAAGGGAAGTATCTACTCCTTGCACAAATCAAGATAATATAAGTGCTCCCATTCAGCAAAAAATACCCAGTGTTTAGAGGTATTTATTTATTTAGTGGTATTTATACTGATGATGAGTCAGACACTGGGATAAGTGGTAGGTTCTGCAGGGGAAAATGGGGAATGACATTTTGAGATGTGACGCCATTTGCCTGTGGTCATATAATTAATAAATGGCTAAGTTGGATTCAAATCCTTATCTACCTCCCTCCAAAGCCTGAGCTTCTCTTATGATGCTGAGAGGCCTCCAAACGGAACCTCTTCAGGCCATAAGAGAGCAAAATTATTGGCCAGGTAGTTTACCATTAAAAAGGGTCAACAGCTTGTGGCTAAAGAAACAGATGATGAAAAAAGTGCTGGAGGAGAAAATGTCTGTTTATAAACACAGCTTAATTAATTAGTCAACTCAGATGAGGCCGAAAAGGCGGGTTTCCAGATCCCTGACATGGAGAATTAATTAGCAGAAAAGCACCCGTCCCTGGCCTGGGATGCCTCTTCAGACTCATGGTAGAATTAAATTGCTAAATTTCTTCAGTGCCCTCCCCCCCCTCCCCCGCCTTCACTAAATTGCCCCTGAACTTAACTAAAGCCATTTTATTGGGGAAGAGATTAACTAAAACCATATTGAGAATGACAACTGAACTGAAAAGGATCCACCAATGAAAGCTTCAAGTGCAGTCCAGAAAAGAAGGAGAAGAAGATTCCAGTGTTTCTAGCTCAAGTTAGGAAGGGTCAGACTAAAGTGAAAGTGAAGTTAGGTTATAGCCCACTCACACCTGGAAATTACCAATGTGCACCCACTAAGGTAAATGCAGTAGAAAACCCAAGCAACACTCAAATTCCCACCCGGCAGAGCCACCGCGTTCACTCCCATTTTGATCACGGCTGTCGCAAAAGTGTTCTGGAAAGCCAAAGCGTCCATACCACGGCCTCCATTTTCTCATTAATTCTGTTTTTTAATAGATAAAAGGTTATTTAGGAAATAGACAAGCCCTTTCACCTGAGTTACTTGCTATAGATGTGAAGCATGTGCAAAATCTGTAGGCATCATAACAAAATGGGGTTGGGCCAACCTAGGAGAATGAATTACTTGGAGTCAGCATTAAATGAGACGTGTATTGTTCCAGCTCTTGTGTGACTTTGCATCAAAGTGACTCTCCAGGGATGGGTACCTTCTCAGCTTCCACAGTTAACATTTTCAGGGGGTGCTCAGAGTGCTCCTAAATTGCTGTGTAATTTTTTATCTGTGAATTTCCATGTATGCTGCAGTTGTTTGGGACCTGTCCTCTGCCTAATGAAGCAGAGGAAGCTAATGAGGTATGAAGTGACTTTGTGCCACACAGCAAACAGAATACAATGTGCACAGAGAGAAATGAGTGAGGGGTCAGGGCAAAGAGTCAAGTGTGTCTTGAGGGCTGGGGACTGAGGGCTGGGAGCTGGGCAGAGGGTAGAGGGACAGCATACAAGGTCAGATTCCACTAGGGTGGGGGGCCAAACATAGACTCTCAGGTCTGAAGTGATCCAGAGAGCCTCAATGGTTTTCCAACCAGGATTTATACTAGAATCATCTGTAAAGCAACTAGAATGTTCATTCCTGGGCCCTGGGCCAGACTAGTTATGTTGGCATTCCTAAGCAGGATGTAGTATAAACCACAAAATATAGGGATTTATTTGGTGATTATAATGGACAGCAGGATTGAGGACCATTCAGACCCATCTCTTCATTTTACATTTTACTAATGGGAAAATGAGAGAACAGATTTGGTGACACACAAGACAGAGTGTGGGACAATGATGTTAGGTGACATTTCACTGAATGGCCCTGAGCAAATCTACTCTTCATTCGCAGCTGCAAGCTGGCTGTATGGGTAAGGGGATCTCACTGCAGGATCCTTTGCCTTGCCAGGCTTTACACTTGTGCATGCTGGTAGACTCCTCCATCAACGTGGAGTGAGGCTGAAGGGGTTTAGACCAGGGGTGCTCACAGTGTGATCCTAAGACCACCAGCAGCAGCATCCCTGGGAAACTTGTAAGAAATGCAAATTCTCAGGCTTCACTCCAGACTTACTGAATCAGCAACTGTGGGGGTGGAACCCAGAAATCTGGGTTTAACAAGCCTGGTATATGCCAAAGCTTGAGAAGCACTGGTTCAGACCACCATTTTTCAATGGTGGGCCTTCAGAGACAGGGAGCAGAGTGGGAGGTCATGGCAGTAGGAGCTTCATGAGGACACTGGCCCCTGATTCTGAGGGTGAAGGCTGGCAGGGTTTTCTGGAGTAATCAAGGACCACAGGGTAAAAACCATCTATAATGAGGATTTTCGTATTTACCATGTGTCACCTGCCTGACCTACAGCTAGCTGGTGGAAATAAATTGTCTTCGTTCCCTTAAAGGGATCTGGTGCCAAACAGATAAGTGCCTGCTTTGAAAAAGTTCCAGGTTTTTCCTATGATGGGGGTTTATTCGGTACCCTGCCTGGTATTAACTTAACTATTCCTACCATCAACTCTTGGTTATGCCTCAGATAATAAGAAAGATGCATAGAATAGTAAAACAGATAAAATTTTGTTTGCAGAATGTATTCACTACTCATACCCAGGCAGTGACACAAGCACCCACCCCCAAACCCACCCCCACCTGTTCTCATTCTTACTTGGCTCTGGGCCCTTCTCAGTGCCTACCATACAGCTGTTGACTAGAGGACTGTGCCAAAAGGATGGAAGAGTGGGTCACAGCAGATAATACATTTATAGATAACAAAAAATTCATGTCACACTTTGCTGACCATGTCAGTTCTGAGCTGCTACACATACATAAGGAATTCTTCATACTCAAGATGGATTTAAAAGCAAAACGAAAAACCCAAGTATGATTTGGCTATGTTCCTAACTCATCTTTTAACTCACCCTGGAATAGAAGGTAGAAATAAATTCTCTGACCAGTAACTACTATGTGTCCTGTGCTGGACTCTGAGTGAGGCCTGCGGGGGCTACAGAAGGCAGTAACACAGATTATGGTTTCAAGATGCTTATAAGCTAATGGATAAAAAATAAATACACATACTTGAAAACAACTTATAACATCTGATGTATTAATATGACAGGGTACCTGCTGTAAAATGTATTATAATTCCAACACAACAGAATTTCATTTCTAGTTCAAGAAACTGCATGAGATTGGCAGGGCAGCCTCCTCCATGCAATTATTTGGGACCCAGGTCACTGGAGAATTGGTCTCCAAGGAGGTGTCTCCATTCCAGCTACCCAGAAACAAAAGGAGTGTAGTTGAGCTTGTGTGTGGGGTTTTATGGGCCAGGCCTGCAAATGACACCCATCACATTGTATTGGCCATGCCCAACTGAAGAGAAGCTGGAGAATAGAGTCCAGCTATTTACTTAGGAAGAAAAGCAAACACGTTTGGGTAAAAAGCTACAGTCTCTGTCATACCAGGCATAGTTGGGGAGGGTATGTGAGGCCCAGGGGAAAGTCAGTTATTTTGTTTCATTGTTTCCCATTATCATGTATTCTGTAATTTCTGAGAATCCTACTACCTATACTTATATACTCCTTGATTTTTCCTTGAGTTCAGTGGGATACTACACAGTATAGCCCACTCCAGACATTAGTGTTATTGGGAGGTTCTGGAAAAATTCAGCAAAAGAGGGGCCTTCGAATGATGCTCCTTTGGTCTCTTTAAGTCCCACCTTTTAGCCAATATCACTGATTAATACCAATGCATGAAAACCACTTATCAGGAAGTGATCAATTTTGTTCTGCTGCCTGGACCAAGGGAGGATCCAGTAAGGTAGGACACCAACTGGTTTACTTAGTGTGAATACTTGTTCGGGGATCTGATGGGATATTACTACTAACAGAAGGTTTAAAAGAATTTTAGGATGTAGAGGACTATGGGGAGATTCCTCTTCACATTAAGAAGAGCAGGATGGTGAAACAAAGTCAGGAGTACTAAAGAGGGACTGGAAATAGAGAGAGCCATTTGCATTTTTTCCTCTTCTTCTATATAGAAGGGGACTCAAAAAACCCTCTTTAAGAGCTCCCTCTGGGTGAAGAATAGTCACCTATCTCATTTCTTCATTTCACTACCCTGCCAGCACTTTCCCAGACATTTTATTAGTTCAGGGAGGAGCAGGGGAAGATGGAAAAGCATCACACATCTGGGCTTACAACCCCCTGCTGCTTTTCCACAAAGATAACTTTCTAATTGGGATCAACAGACACTCAGTGTCTGTTGGAAACAACAGACATAGGTAGTAATCAAGAAGTTGAGTGTGAGCACAGAAGGATAAGCAAATACGTGAAGCTGGGATCTCTAACTTGGTGCCTGAATCTAGCCATTTGCTTGCCTTAAGCAAGACATTCTACTTCATTTAGGCAGTTGGATGCAGTGAGGAAATGAGTATATGTTTGAGTTTCCACACATTATGCTTGAAAAAGTATTTTACACCTTGGGCATTTTATGGTGGAGGTGTAAGTGCAGGAAGAACTTTCATGTACTGATACCTGTAATTAGAATACAAATTTGTTCTTTAATCCATTCATTTATTCACTCAACAAGTATTATTATTATACACCCATCACTTTTATACACTTTTCTGGGTTCCAGGGATAGAGATGAACAATCCAGGCCCCACCCTCCAGAAGTTTACAGGCTAATGAGGGAGAAAGGGAATAAGAAGATACATATGAAAATGTCAGCTAGTGAGAGCTGCTATTAAGAAAATTAAACATGGGAAAAGAAGGTGTGTGATGGGATTTACTCTGGGTGCTCGGTGAAGTCTTCTCTAAAGAGGGGACAGGAGAGCAGAGATTTGAATGAGGGAGAGTCATGTGAGTATCTGAAGGAGGAAGATTTCAGGCGGAAGACTCTATAAAGGCAAAAATCTTGCTGTGGGACCTTCCTGGGAGTGTGCAAGGAATAGCACGTCATCTAGTAAGGCTGGAGGTGGGAATCTGAGAGAAGAACAGCAGGAGATGAGTCTGGAGAGGGAGGGAGGAGACATGTCATATAGTAAGGCTTTAAATTGTTGTGTTTGCTGGAGGAGCCATTGCAGGATTTTGAGTAAATAACTGACATGAAGAGTTAGTTTTGAAAGTAGCACTTTGGCTGCTACATGAAGAATTGTCTCTGGCAGTGGTCGGCAAACTGCGGCTCGCGAGCCACATGCGGCTCTTTGGCCCCTTGAGTGTGGCTCTTCCACAAAATACCATGTGCGGGCACGCACATACAGTGCAATTGAAACTTCGTGCCCCATGCGCAGCAGTCTGTACTTTGTGGAAGAGCCACACTCAAGGGGCCAAAGAGCCGCATGTGGCTCTCGAGCCACAGTTTGCTGACCACTGATCTATGGGGAGCAAGTGTAGATGCAGAAAGGTGAGTGAGGAGACGGTACTTTGTCCATCATGGTAAGTAATAGGGAAAGTATGAATTTGGTATTTCCAGGATATATTTGGAGGATAAAGATGACAGAATTGCTGGTGATTTTGATATTGAGTGGAGAGAAAAAGAGGAAACAAAGATGAACCTTAGTCACTGGGTGAATGGTGGTGCCATCTACTGAGACCCTGTGCAAAGCAATGAACAGACTGTGGCCAGTGCGAACATGGATGCCAGGCGGTCTGAGGTTGATGCCCAGATATGCTACTTATGAGCCCTGTGACCCCAGGCAAGTTCTCTCTGTATCTCAGTTTCATCCGTTGTGAAGTGGAGATATTAGTAATATCTATCTCACGAAGATGAAAGAAGTTAATAAGTGTAAAGCACTTAGAACAGGGTGTAGGAAGCACTCAGTAAATATTGGCTGAAATGGGGAATGTGGAGAGTGGGAGCAGACCTGCAGAGAAAATCAAGAGCTTGATTTGAAGTAGGCTAAGTCTGAATTGCCTATTGGATATCCCAATAGAAATGTCAATAAGCAGATGGCCATTAATTCAGGGGAGAGTGCCAGACTAGAGATACAGTTTTGGGAAATATCCATACATAAAGATGTTGCAAGTAAAGGGATTGGATAGTATAATCTTGCCTTTATTAAGCAAATACAGACAATGAACAATAAATTTACATAATCTGAAAGCTAAGAAGGAAAGGCAGGGTGGCAGAGCAAGGTAAAGAAGAGCTAACGTAGACTGAAGGACAAGGAGGCTTTCTTGAGCAACTGATGTTTAAATTGAAACCTGAAGGAAGAATTTCCACTCATAGTTATGCTCAGGGCTCCTCTTTGTATATTTTTAGTTATAACACTCATGGCCCATATTGGACACGTTGAAAAATCTGAGTATAGAAAAGGAAAATGAGAAATTAATTGTGCACTGTGTACATTTCCTTAAGAAAGACATCAGTTGGTCTTCTTACATGAGATGCCCTGTCTCCAGTAAAGTTTTGGTATCTACTAGTGAAAGGAAATGTCAGAATTTCCATATATTTTGCATTTTCAAGAATGCAAAGAAATAATGCATGGTTTAGTCAGCATTTTCTCAAAATGATCATAATCATGATACAGGGCCTTACCTAAGCTAACAAATCATTATCCTTCATAACCTAAGTGTTAACACACCCCTGATGAAAAGGTGTTCTTTGGTGTTCAGGACATTAGACCTGTGATCTATACATAGAGGCTGTGTATGTTAAGATGCCTATTCATACAGTCCACCTAATATTTTTACACTCTTTTCCCTTTACCTTCTACTTTGTTTACCAAATAAATAAAGCCCATGCTGCATCAACAAATTGCTGCAATAACTCAAACAGAGCTTGGTTAAGAGTCTAGGCCAAAATGATGCCGCTGAACTGTAAATAAGTGGGCAGGTCTGACTGGCAAAGGGGATTTAAAAAACACAGATTAGATTTCCCACTGAAGTGGAAAGGAAGGTTTCTAATCTTCAGAAAGACCTGCTGTCATTTCTACTGTCCCAGATGGTGAAAGTTCTGCACTCCTTGACCTGAGCCAAAGATAATATAAAAGAAAACAAAGCGACAAATAAGATCTGCTCAATAAACCAAGCAAAAGCCCATTTCCAATGGCTTTAAATACAGAAGATGTAACTTCCCAGACAAGGACACTTCCCCTGGCCTTATTTTTTGCACTATGGTTTGCAAGGTAACTAAAAAGACCTCCTAAGAGACTAGTCCAAGGTATCCCACAATACCTGGACACAACAGTAATATATTTAAAGGACTCTGAATTTTGGGGGGGTTTTTTGCAAGGAGTAAACCCAGGCCAAGATATGTCCATATGCATGCTTAAATGTATGCTAAGCGACGTGAATGGACAAGTACATGCAGGCAGAAGGAGGTTATTAGCAGAGGCAATCACTGGGAACCAGGCACTGAACTGGGGGAAAGTAATATCTGGAGAAAAGCCATGTGTTCCTCCTGAAGAAAGTCAAAATTGGAGTTCATAGTTTTCAGTCTGACTCTCAGTCAAATGCACAAGAAAGGGACTTTTGTTAAATTTGCAAGTTAAACACATCTCCAGAGTGTAGAATTCCGTCTCCATTTATGGGAGGGCACTTGAACTCTCATTTCAAAATGGTCTGTCTTAATAATGTAAGAATCAGAGCACAGATATCAGCCTTTAATGCTGAAGAACCACTTGGCAAATGTGGATGGAGGGGTCTTTTAGCAAGTCAGAACTCTCAGAGAACTGTGTACTCCTAGTGACCTTACTACCACAAGCCCCGTCCTTTTCTGGCTATGAAATGCAAATGGGTCTGAATTTTCTGGACATAGGACATTACCCCTCTTACACCACTCTTGGTTCCTGTACATATGACAACCCATGGTGAAGATGAGACATTCTCTTCACCTTTGTTGTACCCCATGGGAAGGAAAAAGGAAATGAAACATAACATTTAGGGAATACCTCCCATCTTCCAAGCCCTGACGAAGGTCTACATACACAGTGAGATGTTATATTTTCTCCATTATACTGAGGAAGGAATAATGTTCAGGAAAGTTGAGTAACTTGCCCAAGATCATCGAGCCAATAAGTTGCAGTGTCAAAATTGAAACGCAAAGCCATGTGCTTTCCAGGGAAGAGAGTCTGGTTCTGATCATGCCTATCCTACGAAAGGTCCCAGCAAAATTTCAGTAACAATGCTTCTTGATTCATACACTGTGACAACCGGTCAATAGCAGACCTTACTGCAGCTAATGCCTTGGATCACTAAAATAAAAAAGATTTTGCAGTGGTAGAGGCAGTAAAAGCTGTCACAGTGTTCACACATTGAGGTCTATTCTACTACCAGGTAAATTCTGCCATTTTCAGCAGCCAGTGTTAATAGCTTTTTCATACCTGAAGACCATTAATAGGTCACTTCTCAATGTTCAATCTCCCATTTCCTTTAAAGTTCCCACGTGTGCTCCATTTACTGCCCTTTTAATCATTCTCTTGTTATCCAATAGACGCTCACCAGGTTCTCTTTAATTTCTGTGAATTCTGCAATTCTCAAGGAGACCCAGCATTCCAGGAAGATTGGAAAAGTACAGTATGTCTTGGAAGAAAGATGTCTCGATCAACACTCAGAACACTCTTGTCAGAAGCATACTGTGTCCTCTGCTGGGATTTCACAATTCCTTTCCTTCATTTCACTGCAGCCTTTTTATTTCCTCTGTTTCTTACCTAGTACTCCCTGTCATTGTTCCTTCCTTTCTTTCCTTCTATCTTGACTCTACTCATATTGTCTTTTCACCTGTCTCTCCCTTTTACTTCTTAAATTTCCCATGTTATTTTTTTCTTTACACTCTCCATCTCTTATTCTTCATATTTTCTTCCTCTTTTATATTTTAGAGACAAATTGAGTTGAAGTCATCCAACCCTGGTTCCAATACTGACTCTTCCACTTAGTGTGCCCTTAGATGATTAACCATCCTGTTCCTTCCCTCAGTGTTCCCATCCATGAAATATAGATGTCAATTGTATTTATGTTTAGGTTTGAATATTAAATGAGATAACCTGGTATAAATCAGTTCAGGACTTCATATGGAAGTAGAACATCAAAAAAAATCATTGTCCTGCTATTGTTAATCCTACCTTTTCTCTGTTACTCCTCACAGCTGTTGTGTTTGGTTCTGGCTCAGCATCCAGCTTATGTATCCTCACTATGTCATGGTATTAGAATGAATTCACATCACGGCCTATGCTCCTCCATTCCACTTTATGTGGAAATAATTAGACATTACAGCATTTTGGATATAGACAAAATGTTCAAGCATCTCAGTGATGTGCTGATTTTAAAGAGTGGTCACAACAACAAGATAAGGTGTGGCCAAAGCAGGTTTACAGTTGTGAGTACATGAAACACAGCGTTTATTCCTATATTATTATTTATTAATTATTGTATTATTTTTCATATGGACAGCTGTAAACCTCCTTTTGCCCCATCCTGTATTACATACTTCCAGACCATTCTGAACCACCTTTTAAGAATGAAGAGCTTAGGGTCGAGAAATGGCCAGGTTGCCCTGCACCTCCAGGAACAAAATGTGGACTGAGAGGGAGCCTACCTAATAGGTAAGGACCTCACTTGTTACCTACCCAGACAGCCAGAAGATTATGAAGTTTGTTTTAATTGGAAGTTTTAAAAAAATTGTGAGCAATATTAACTACTATCTCTTATACCAGATTAGTTTTTGGTGGACATAATTCAATTATAAGGAAACTATTTAAGAGGGAAACCTTCCACAAAAACTCCAGTAGTTTTCCTTACCATAAAATTTAAGACCCCAAATATATACATTGACCTGCATTGTTGCAAACTGCATCCTCTGCTATATACTTGCCTCATGTTTGCTTTGAAGTCCACTGTAACCCACATATCTCTTGGTAGTTCTCAGCCTGACCTGCCATTTCCATGTCTCAGACTTTTCTTGTCTTTATTTTCTTTGAGTTTTCGACTTCCTATTGCCCTTGTCTTTACTGAACTTCATCCTGTTGGTTTCTGATTACTTGTCCAATTTGTTGAGGTCATTTCCAATTCTAACTGCATCCCCCAAGGCTTTAGCCTCCACTTTAAATTCAGTCTCGTCTATGAACTTAATGAGTATGCTGTTGTGCTATCCTAGTCATTGATGACAATCTCAACAAGAAGTGAATCCAGGACTGAGCCCTGTGCAACACCATTTTTATGTGTTTACTTGTCAAAAGAAATGTATGTGTTTTTAACAAAGTTCAGTTTTGAAAATATATGCCTCTCTCTTCAGAATCTGGAGTCATCCAGGTAGAATTTGTGACATTTTTGGCAATTCAAGGTTGTAGTTCCATACAAATAAAATTAAATAACTTCATTGCTCAACAATGTAACATTCTTTCTTTTAAAATAAAATCTCACTAGTTGGAATGTAAGAATCAGTAACTATTTTCACCTTTCTTCCCTGGGAATCACTCATATGCACACTATGCCCCACTGAGGGGGCACTCGGTGGGGAGAGTAGGGCCCTGGCTTTAAGGTCCACCTCTGCCAGTCAGTGTATGTCCTTGGGTGACTCACCTAACCTCCATGAGCTGAGACCTTAATAAATTAGGGGTCTAATAAGATGATCACAAATGTGCCTTCCAGATCTGAGAGTCTGTGATTCTCTCGATTAAGAACCTAATTATTCTCAGTAGCAAATTACTACATACACTCTCTATTATAAGCTTTTCCCATGATACTTACATTTAATATTATAACTTTGAACACATTTAAGAAGTGACAGTTAGACTAGCTCTGCACACTGCCTAGAATTTATTTGCCAAAAATACATATTCATTTGCTTATGTAATCCTTCTCCATGTATTCCCACATATTTGAATGGTAGCTATGTGCAAGGTGCTCCGATGCATGTCATTCCCTTGTGATAACAATAACAACCAATAATCTATTTCAGAATCTCCCCCCAAAATGAGGAAATAGAGGTCCAGACTGGTTTAGTAACTGCCCCGGGTCACAGAGCTCGCTTGTGGCAGAGTTGGAGCTTGAAGTTCGGTTTCTGGGCACAGAGTTCTGAGCTCTTTCCATGTAGCATGCACCCCTGGCCAACTAACTTATTGTTCAAACTCAGTATAGCATATGCTATAAAAGAAAATACTATCAATGATATCAACAATCAACTAAAGTGCCTAGTCACACAATGAAGGACCATCTCTTTTTTCAATAATGAAGGACCATCAACACTGTCCTTAGAGACAAAAGTAGTTCTAAATTTTCTTACACGGGGATATGTAAATAATTTTCCTTAAGAAATATATAAAGCCTATTTTCTAAAGATACTTGGCTCTAAGTCTGGAAAATAATCATAATTTTGCACAAAAATAAATAATTTCCTCCTCCTTCTCTTGCTTCTCTTGTCTCTCCTCCTTCGCTTCCACCCCCAAGTCTTAATTTTTCATTTTCTTTCCCACTTGATATTGAATTAGGCCTCCAGGTAGGAGGAATGATGTCAAATAGCTCCCTTCCCTGAACTTCCTTAACATCTCTATCCTCCAATTCACTGATTTCTCTTATTCACTTGAATTTTCCTGCAAGGCAAGATCTACACAAATAAATGTTTAAACAGCAGGAGGAAAAAAAGGGCAGAATCTGAAAAGCTAGTTGAGAAATCTGGGGAAGAGTAAAAAGAAAGACATATATTTGAAACAAATGATTTGAAGAAACTCAAAAGCATCATTTCACCTCAGAAATTTGTTTAACAAATTAAGACACTGAAAGCTTTTTTATTTTTTTTCTTTTTAAACTCCCCAGACAATGCTCACTAATAAACAAGGGAACAGTTTGCAATAGCTGCTACATGGAGCAAAAACAAGAACCTGACACAGAGTAAATCATAGGAGGTTAATGATCAGAAGTTCCTCTTCCTGAAATTACAAAAACAAAAAACAAAAAAAAAGGATCCGAAGAGATATATGTAATGTTTCTAATGACATGCTCATGAACTGAACCATCTACCCTCTCCTTCCTGAGTTGTTCCTTTATTACGCATTTGTCTTCCTCCAACTCTAGCCATTGATTTTGTCTCCTTTAATATTCTCAGAACACCTGCCTTAGTGTCTCTTCCAGATAGGAAGAAACTCATATTTGTTATATGTTTTACATAGATTATCTCCTGGAATCCTCCTGTAACTGAACATGGTAGACATTCTTATGGTGAATAAGCCCTACAGTGATCCCCACTGAGTTACTACTACCTTGTACAATCTCCTAACCTTGTGACTTATTTCTAACAAATAGAATATGGCAAAGATGACAGAATGCCACTCCTTAGATTAGGTAATGCTAATAGCAAAGGTGATGTGATTATCACTCGTATGATTATGCTATTTTATAAAATTTCTTAAGATACTGGAGGGAGAAATTATCTTTTTGGCCTTGAAGAAGCAAATAGCCATATTGTCCACTGCATATGGAAAGGGCCACATGGCCAAGAGTTCAATGTGGCCGCTTGCCAACACCCAGTAAGAAGTCAAATAGCTACCAACAAGTGAATTCTGCCAACAAAACAGAATAAGCTTGGAAGTGAAAGTCTTCCTCATCCATGAGAACACAGCATGGCCAACCCTTTCACTGCAACCTTGTAAGACCCTGGGTAGAACACCCAGTTAAAGACATGCCTGAATCCTGACCCCCAGAAACTGTGAGGCAATAAATGTGCACTGCTAAAGCCACCAGGTTTGTGAAAATTAGTTATGTAGAAATAGAAAACTTAAACAACTGTTATCTATATTTCATGGAAGGGGAAAGCAAGCTTTGGAGAACATAAGTGTGCAAGCTTTGGAGAACTTAAGTGACTTTGTTCAAGGTCCCATAACCCATAAGCAAAAGGATGTATGTGTAAACTTAGGTCTCTTTAAAGCACAAAGGTCCAATGCTCTCCAATACATTATGTTGCCTTTCCACATTTCCCTTCTTATTGCCTGACATTATTGATGACATATTACCAGGTATGGGTCACACTATGACTTCTGGCAGTTATGAACCTATACTGTACATGGTCTTGAAGTTAAAAATTGAAGAACTCAAGTCATGTGTTCCTCACCCCCTCCATGGCCATCCTGTTGAAGAAGGCTGCCCACTCCTGACCCTGAAAGAGGGGAGGGAGGACAGGTAAAAGGCAGAGTAGAATGGAGGGAGCCATGTTGGAGAGAGGTTCTCACCCACTCAAAAGGGATATTAAGTGAATGTCCTTCAAAACAGAACTACACCACCTAGGATAAAGTTCTGAGGATATAATAAGACTCCCACCAGGAATACCCAGAGGCAGAAGCCCGAAACTGATTTATATGGCTCCATACTTTGAGTTGATCCTGGGCAACAATTAATCCTGCAGCTTTGCTTCAATACAATTGGTTTGGGTTGGGTGAAAGAACACTGACTTTGAGCTTGAAAAGTTAAGGGTATCTTAGGGGCTTATGTTTGATGTGGCTTATAGAGGCTGAAATTTCTCTGGTTAGGCTTGTCAGCTGTCAGGCAGAGTTGGACTGTTACTTCATATGCGCCTCAGTTAAATTACTGGAACAGAAATAAACTAGGCGTGTCAAAATTTTGACATGCCACTTTACATGGCAGCATATCTAGGAAGTAGTATAAACCTTAGCTCTACTGAGTCCATCATAATTCTCAATTTCTAAAGCACAGCTTCAGAAAAAAATTCAACAAACCGTTGTGACCCTATTCCATGCCAGGCCCAGGGCTAAGAGCTAGGAGGAAAACAGGTAAGATGTAGTCCACAGCCTCCCAGAGTCTATAATCCTCTAAGACAGAGAAGCATGCACATCAATAACTAAACAGCCTCCCAGATATTTGGAGAAGACCAGGCGACAGGTGGAAAAGGCCGAAGAGAAAGATTGTCGTTTGCTCTAAGAATTTCTAGAATTTCAAATCCCTCCCACTGCTTTTCCTTTGATGAAAGACATCATTGCAGTTACCTCCTATGATAACAGGCAGGGTCCAGTGGAAAAGGGGTATGAGATCGATGAACAGTTTTCCACTTAATCATCTTCACCTTCAAGTAAAAGGCATGTATAGACAGTGTGGAATGAGTACTTAAGAATACAGATAACTAGACCCTGTGATCTAGTTAAAGAAAACTAAATTACATGCCAAATTAAATACCTAAGAGGCACAGGAGATGTAGAAGTCTTGTTGCATCTCCTTTAGAGCCCAGTATCTCCTTTAACTTATTAGGATATTGGTTTTAATGTTTATACCTGGTTGGCACTGCAAGGAAGAGAAGGAACAAGGAAAGGGATAAGAAGAAATAACCTGGGGACTATAGCATGAGAGTCAAAAATGCTAGCTTTAATCAAACACTGGTTTGAATCTGGGCTCTGCCACTAATTTCCTTGTTTTATCTTGGGCAAGTTACCTTCTATATCTGAGCTCAGTTTCCTCATTTGGGCCTTCCAGATAGCTGTTAAAAACAAGTAAGATGATATATGTAAAGCATGTATGTGGTCCATAGATAGTGAACACTCAAAGGTTATTTTTTGAAGGAAGGAATGAAGATAGGAAGGCAGGCAGAGAAGACAGAAAACAGAGGGAAGATCACTGGCTCTTCTTTGATTCTCTTATTTTCCTTGATTACCTTAAGGCTTTCCTCTGAAACCTCTCATTTATCTACCTTCCTCTTTTAACAAGAGACCAACTAGTGCTGAGGACTGATTGCTCATGGTTTCCGGAGGCAGTTCCATAGGATTCAAGGTGATTAGTGGAGGGGGACCCCAAAAATAAAAAACCATGACAAAATATGGCATATTTGAAGAAATACTACAGAAAAATTAAACCATTTTCTTTACTATAAGCATTTTTAGGTCCTCTTTCCGCCATTTTTCCATGCTGCCATAATGGTGCACATAAATGTCTTGGCTGAGACTCTCAAGTATCAACAATGCTGAAAATAGAGGGAAATGCCAGGTTCTTATTAGGCTGTGCTCCAAAGTCATCATCTGGTTTCTAACTGTGATGAACACATTGGTAAATGTGAAATTACTGATGACCACAGAGCTGGGAAAATTGTTGTGAACAAGTGTGGAGTAATCAGCCCTAGATTTGATGTGCAACTCTAAGATCTAGAAAAATGGCAGGACAACCTGCCTGCATCCCATCAGTTTGGTTTCATTATACTGACAATCTCAGCAGGCATTATGGACCATGAAGAAGCAAGATGGAAACACACAGGAGGGAAAATACTGGGATTCTTTTTCTAGGGATATAATACATATACGTGCAAATAAAATGCCTCAATGGGCAAAATATTTTTCACTATTTTTTTCCTAATGTACATTTTAACTCTTCCAGATGATAATATAGTAGATAGCATCTCCCAAGTTAACTTGCAAGAAACCAATTTTTCATAGTGTATCACATGAGGCTAGGGTTTCATGGCATACCCTCTTGAGGAATACTGTTGTATGTCAAGATAGAATACCAGTGGGCATCACACTGTCTGTCTGAGGGACAAAGTCCCCAAAAAAGACTGTTAATAAAATAATCTAGAAGAAGAACCCCATGTTCCCCATCAACTAAGCTATACTAATCATTCAAACCTCTCTGGCCCTCTGTTTCTCATTTGTAAAGTAAGAGGTTTAAGATACATATTCTAAGTACCTTTCTCACTTTAATAGTTGAACACTTGCACATGAGCATGAACTACATAATTCAAAAACTGTTCACATTACTATTTTACTTCTTAGATAACCAGCAATTCACTTCTAGGAAGCCTTCATGATGTTCCCTGAGCACCCACCACAATCTGTGCTCTGTGATAGATGCTCCACACTCTTCAGGTTCTTTCAATTGATTACTAATGCAAGGACTCTCCTTATGAACAAGATAGAAATGAAAAAAAAATCACTTTAAATCAGCGGTCAAGACTTTCCAGAGCCTAGCCATTTTATATTCTTCATCTCTCAATAATCCTATGTCAACCTTGGGCACCCAAGGCAGGGGCACTACCCCAGGCCAGGGTGGCATGTGGTAGAAAAGAGAAAGAATGACAAGACCTGATTTTCTTATAAGAAGGAAAGGTAATATGGATCCAGAAATGTGAAAAGGAACCAGACAGTATTCTGAATAGCTAGAAGCACAGCAACTCTGACCTCCATTCAAATGAGGCATATGATCAAGAAAATTAGTCATCAATCATGTGTAAATAGATAGAGCTCCATATTTCCCCAAACCCAGTAGGGAGAGGGACCTAGGAAGAAGTTTAATTTCCTTTGAGAGAAAGATAAAAATTAGAAGAGAGGGGGAAGAAAAATATCCCAACGCAGACTTCTTCAAGAAATAGCTATCCTACCCTAGTCAGTTTGGCTCAGGGATTGATGGGTCCCAGGTTCGATTCTGGTCAAGTGCACATAGCTCAGTTTAGACTTGATCCCTAGCCCTGGTCAAAGCATATGTGGAAGGCAACCAATGGATGTGTCTCTCTCATATTGATGTTTCTCTCTTTGTGTCTCTTCCCCTCTCTTCTACTCTCTTTAAAAATTAATGATAAAATATCTTCCGGTGAGGATTAAGAAAAAAAAAAGGCTATCCTAGTTTTATATTCTCCAAAGCCAAGCATATAATGATGGTTCAATGAATGTTAGCTGATTGTTTGACTAGTGTTGATTTTCTGGCATTTGTAGAAATTCTGGGACAAAAATAGAGGCCAACATAAAATCCGTCTGTTTCATTGGACGTTAGGACCTATTGCTGATTTTCCTGTTGGCCTCATGTTGACCCTACACTTCTTAATATGAACTCTGCCTAACACTTTCCTAACCATGCTTGGCACTGTTCTACATCAGAGGTTGTTTCAGAGTACCAATAGATAAAGTTAGTCCACCAGCCCAACCAAAACCCCATGATGTTCAGATGAACCCATGTTGCTCTGTGACTTAATATTTGTGTGATTCTGAACAAGTTATGTAACCTCTGCAGATCTGGGTTTTCTCATCTATAAAATTGGAATACTGTTTATCCAATGGGAAGTGATGTGGATTAAATAAGAAAATTTAGGGTTTCATTTATTCATTCATTTAACATTTATTGAAACTTCACCATGTTCCAGGCTGCATTATACACTAAGGATATACTAGTAAGTAAAAGACTCAATTTCTACTCTTCCGGAACTCAGAGTCAGGAGAAAAGAGATGTGTAAAAATGAGCATGTACAAGTGTATGGATGAACGTATGTGTTAGTTGTTTCAGGAATACACATACTCAGTTTCTAATTCAATGAGGCCAGGAAAAGCTCACCAAAGCTGGCAACATCTGAACTGAGCCTTGAAGAGTCATTAAGAGTAGCCAAGTAGAAAGGTTAGCGGTGGGAAGACAAAAAGCTGACCATTAGAGACAAAGGGAAAAGCATATATAAATGCAGGGTGGTAAGATATGGTAGATTCAGAGAACCATACAGTTTCCTATGGACAGAACTTTGGGTTTAAGTTGAGGAATGATAGAAAATGAGAATGAAGAGGAAGGCAGGAGTCTTCAGCCAGAAAATAAAAATCAAAGCTCTTTGGTGTGTTTTTTCAGTTTTCATCTTGATATCACTAGAGAGCTATTGCAGATTTTTAGTCAGGTAACTGACATGAATAATTTTATATTCTAGGAGGATCCCTCTGATAGTGTGAAGGACAGATTAGAATAGGGCTAGATCATGGTCAGGGAAAGGAGACAATTGCAGTAATTCACATAATAAATGACAAAGGCAATAAGAGAGGAAATAAAGATAAGTAGGTACATAAAGGAGATAAATGAGAAAGAGAATCACTCCCAGGTTTCTACCTTGGAACACTGGGTAGATGGTGATGGCAAGGTTAATATAAGAAGAGAAGAACATTGAAAAGAGAGGGGAGAAGATGGGAGTTTAGTTTTGAGTTTGGTGAACTTGTGGTATCTTTGGGACATAAAAGTAAAGATTTTAAGAAGGTGGTTGGGCACATCAGTCCAAGGGTCAGGATAAAAATCTGGGTATAGAGATTTGGAAATCATCGCTTTTAGGCATGGATGTTCTATAAAGTCTATGTAGGTGGGTCCTTGAGAAGATCAAGAATGGAACTCTGGAGCACACCAATAAACAAGCGTAGGTGGAGTGAGAAGAAGGGTGAAAGGAAGGAGAGACAAACAAAACTGAGAGGATGCTGCCAGAAGAAAAGAGGGGTCACTCATGTCAACTGTCAAAGAGAGGTCAGGAGGTAATAAATCAATTTCTTGGACTGAGAGCTAGGATGTCACAGTGACAGTAGGAAGGGCAATGATAATGGAAGCACTTTGTACAGTGTTAACAGACAACTTCCATTCTGTTTCTCCAGTATACAGTGTGACCCTATATTAACCACCTGAAATAAGTTTGTCTCTTAAAACCTTTTTAATCTTTAAATTTAAAAAAAAATATTATATTGTGGTAAGAATACTTAACATGAGATCAAGTCTTTTAACACATTTTTAAGTGCACAATACAGTATTGTGAACTATAGGTACCATGTTGCACAGCAGATCTGGAACTTACTCATCCTGCACAACAGAAACTTTACGCCCAATGATTTGCAATTGCTCATTTCCCACTATCCCCTAGCACCTGGCAACCACCATTCCACATTTTGAATCTATGAATTTGACTATTTAAAGTATCTCATATTCGTGGATTCATACAATGTTTGTCCTTCTGTGACTGGCTTATTTTCCTTATCATATGTCCTCCAGGTTTGTACATATTGTTGAATATTGCAGACATTCCTTCGTTTGTAAAGTTGAATAATAATCCATTGTTTCAAGTAAATATGTCTCCATCCATTTACAGTGGCAAGTTGTGTCTCTCACCATTAATTGGTCATCTTTCCCCTTTTCTGCAATAGAGGCCTACGGTTCCTTTACCCCAGAATTTCTATTTGTTGAGCCAGACATAGAACTAAGTATCTGATTTTGTTTAAAAAATTACCTCAAAAATGGTTGCACAACTCTGCTACCTCCCTCCTGTACTCCCCTCTGGCTCTCAAAGTGTATGTTTCCAGTACTTTCCCTTTGTGACCCAAAAGCAGAGGAATGCTACAGGAGACATGGGGTTGCTGACCAGCCCTCACTGCTAGAGGGGCTCAGTGGGAATCCTCAGATAAAAGGCAGGAGAGAAAAGATAGATGTTATTTCTGGAATGATCATGATGAGAGATGTAAAGAGAAGCTTGCTCCAGGGCTAGATAGAAAGGTGAACCAGAAGGTGGCAAGAGAAAGAAAAGCTTCCTTGGTGTCTTTGCAAAGAAGCTGTAGGAAAATATTTAGAATGTGTGAATATTGAGAAGTCCGAAACCGAAGAATGAAAGACCTCAGCGATGGTTAACTAATGCCATGTGCTTGTTTGCATATAAAAGACCAAGTGAGACTCTTTTGCTGACTCATAGGCAGACTGGTGGTTGCCAGAGGGGAGAAGGGTTGAGGGACTGGGTGAAAAAGGTGAAGGGATGAAGAAATGCAAATTGGTAGTTACAAAATAGTCACAGGGATATAAGTACAGCAGAAGGAATATGATTGATGAGATTGTAATAACTATGTATGTGCCAGGTGGGTACTGGAAATATTGGGGGGAACACTTTGTAAAGTATATGATTGTCTAACCATGAAGCTGTACACCTGAAACGAATACAAAATATAAAATGCAATTAAAAAGTAAAATGGAAGTAAAGAAATCTGTTGCTGATGCTTTATATCTGACGGTCTCTGCTTAAACTTTTAGATAATAGCCTTGCAGAGTGATGCCAATTCGAGGATGTACAGGGCATTCCCAGCACTGGCTCCCTGAAACTGCCTGCTGCCAGTGAGTCAACTGGTTCTGTTTCTGACAGTTTATTTTCGTTTTTGCCGAGTTTCTCTATACAAGTGCTGACTCTGTTCTCTTTTGTAGCTGAAACTGTAAAAGATCTGGAATCCAGTTCTGGGCTGGTCCCGTCCAGATAAATAAGGTCCTGACATCTCCTGTCCGCCGTTGGCCATTAAGAGGAGGTACAGCTAGCTTTGCCTCCAGTTCTGCAAAGCCCAGCCAGAGGCTTAAGAAGAGTTCTCAGGTTGAAGATGAATATCTGGCCCCAAGTTCTGGCTACTTCCGTACAAACTAGAGAAACAGAGGCTCCCAGATAGGGTAGGAACAATAAGAAACAATATTTCCACTGAGACATGGAACTGAAACCCTCAGGCTTCCACAGCCTTCCCCTCACCACCCCTGAGTATAAAAAATAAATTGGCAATTACCTAAATTAGGCCAGTTTTATTACTTGTTTAGTTGCACTACACTTTTGAGACATGTGGAAAGATTAGAAATTAGTGGGCAGTTAGTTGCATGTCATTTTGAGGGAATCACCATTCAATCAAGAAAACCACCTGGTACAAGACATCCAAGGTATTCGAATGCCACATAATGCTCGTATCTCTTTCTGCGAACCAGCAAACCTGCAGGCCAAGTGCCACGGCTTTGCTCAGGCTTGTTCTTCTAACCTGCCTCGGCTCAGAGAGAACCACAAATCCTGACCAGCGATGACTGTACTCAACTGCCGGAGGCAAAAGCAAAAAAAGCTGGACACATTTGACAAACACTGTGCATGAAGCTTACATTTCAGAGCAGCAAGAATTGATGGTAAAGGGAAGCAGGCATCAGGACACTCAGGAGCCAGTGCACATGAATCCACACTGCACCCCCTACAGAACCGGCACCGGAGCAGATCTTTCCCTACCCTTCGTTCAGTGGCATGGCGTGGTCAGTAGGGTCTCTGGAATCTGAGTGCGCAGTCTAAATCCTGGATCCTACACCTCCTAGCTGCGTGACCTTCAGAAAACCACTAAACTTCTCTGGTCTTCGTGAGTGAGTGAGTGAGTGAGTGAGTGAGTGAGTGAGGTTTGTTTTTCGTCTTAAATAGCAACACCATAGGGATGTTATGAAAATTACTGTGAGTTAATACAAGTAATCTGCTTAGAACAGTGCCTGACTTATAAACATTGACCCATTGTAAAAGTGGTAGATAGCTATTACTAACACTTTATTATCTGTCAGTCAGGGCTCCCACTGCTTTAGAGAATCTTCTGCAGAAGAAGAATTGGTGCAAACTAGGGTTGTGACTCCCTACATCTTCTGAGGCTTTTCCTTTCCCCTGCTTTCTGCCCTGGGTGGAGTCTTCACTGTTCCTTACCCCCTTTGAGAAATGTCTTCCTTTTATTTTCTAGTTTCTCTTAGAGTATCTAATTTCTAATTTCCCTTTCCTAATTTCTCTCTTTCTTTCTCCATCTATCTGTCAATTTTCCCTCACACTCCTTTCCTGGCAAACAAAATCCAGAACACCGCAGGCACTAATTTAAAACGTGTTGAACAAATGGTAAGCCAGAGCATGAACATACATACAATTTAGCCCCTGAATACAATAATGACTTCAAATTATAAAAAGGAAAAAACAAAGCCCTATAAATCATTTCCAATTTTGAAGAAGGGCACCACAGAGGAAGAGATAAGTAGTCACTTACAAAACAATATCCAGAAACACAGAATAAAATAATAATAATACTTTACAGTGGGGACTTCAGTGGTCTATGTGTGCACCTGTGACACAGTCTCTGACTCCAATCACCAATGTCTCTTTCATGAAGGAGTCACAAATGATCCTATTGTATAAGGGGAAGGCAGTCAGAGGTTTCTCTCTGATTGCTCAGTAGCAAGGTCCCAAAGAAGGCTGCTCTGGGTCCTTAGTGCTGCAAATTACTAAGGCAAGAGGCAAGAGAAGCGTGACAGTGGAGGAATTCAACTTCCTTCCTAACCCCCTTCCTGGAAGGTAGCTGTGAATAAAGCCCAAGGAACCAAATGGCTGAGCTTCCCATCTACAAAAGAAAGTTCTAAAAATAAACAATTCTTATAACTAACTAATGAATAAATAGTAGTCACTAAAAATATGCCATAGAACAGTGTGGCAAATCCAAAAGGGAACTTGTAACTACAGATGGTCTGAACTAGGAGGGACCTTAGGGATTGAACACAACCCTCTTATTTTATACATGGAAACTGAAGCTCAGGGTTAGTAAGTAGCTTGCCCAAGGTCACTCTGTAGATTGATGGCAGAGCCAAGACTTGACAAGCCCAGGGGAATGGACTCCCCATTTCTCCGATACTAGAACCAAATTGAGTTGTGCAGCAGCGAGGGGAGGCAGCACAGAGAAAGAAGGCAGAGAAGGGGATGGGGAACATCCCTGCCAGCAGACTGGTTATAGAGATTTAGTGGAAGTTGAGTCCAAGATTGAAAAAGCAACCCGAAGAGGAAATGGAGCAACAAGACCCACCAGGCAAACCGCTGCTGTCCTGGAGTGCGTGGTTATTAAAATGGTGTCCTGGGGAATTGGGGATGTTCCAAGAATTAGCTCCAAATGGCCAAATAGGCTTTTCATGTTCTAAAAATGGCCTGAGCTCTCCCTGGTGAAGAAGGGCCCAGGTGCTCATCTGTTATTGAGCATGTTTAAAAAGGCATTTGGGAAAGAGCACCCAGAGACAAATTTGCAATGACAACGTCAGTCCCAGGAGAGCTGTGCTTGCTTAGGAAGGGAGCAGAGCTCATGTTCAGCGATATGGGAACAGCCAACACAGCCAGGTGTGCTGGCATCATCCAAAACACCTGTTGGCATCTGTTCCCCCTCCAGCAGTTCCCTGGGAAATGAAAGATACAGACCACAAATGCCAACAATGACAGACCTTCCAATTGTCAACACACTCAGATCAATGAGCCATAGCCAATACTTTACACCTTGTGCATGAGGGTGGGAGTTGGGGGATGAATTTTGTAACTTATATACATACAGATACAGTTTCTAAATAATGGGATAATATATAACACTAACAATTATGTAAAAAATAGATGAAGAGAAATAGATAAATAGGTAGACGCATATTTAATGATACATTTTATGTCCTACTTATATTTTTATATTTTAATGATATATATTTATAATATACCATTCACAGCATATTGTTAAAGGAAATGTAGATTACAAAACAGCATGTATAATACCATCTCAATTTTATAAAAATATACCTTTATATTAATAACGTACATTTATAATGGATATGAAAACAGAAGGAAAAAGACTGAATGATAGGGACCAAAATGTAAACAGAAATTATCTCTAGGTGGTAGACTTTGAGGTGAATTTTATTTTCTTCTTTATGTCATACTGTATTTTATTAGCTTTTCCCTTAATGAAAAATTACTATACTTTTGGAATCAGACACAAATGAAAAATAATTATTACATAAAAGGGAGGTTTATTACTCCAGATGAAAAAGGAGTCCTCTGGTTCTGAAAAAGAGACTCAGAACTTTGTGTGCAATACATTTAAAACCACTGTTTCGTCATAGCTGGTTTGGCTCAGTGAAATACATACTAGTAGATTGCTTGCCTCCTGCATGCATCCTAACCAAGGGCCTGGACTGGGAGGAGTCTGCAACCAAGGTACTTGCCCTTGACTAGAATCAAACCTGGGACCCTTTGGTCCCCAGGCAGATGCTCTATCCACTGAGCCAAACTGGCTAGGGCTATTGTTCTAATGCTTATTGTTGAAAGTATTACATATGTCCCCTTTTTTTCTCCATTGATCCCTTCTAGCCTTCACCATCCTATTGCCTGTGTTCATGAATTATGCATATATGATACAAGTTCTTTGGTTGATCTCTTCCCACCCACTCTCGCCTTCCCTCAGAGATTCAACAGTCTGTGCCCTATTTCTATATCTCTGTATCTATTTTATGTATAAGTTTATTTTGTTCATTAGATTCCACATATGAGTGAGATCATGTGATACTTGTCTCTCTGACTGGCATATTTCGCTTAGCATAATACTCTCTAGGTTCCTCCATGCTGTCTTAAAGGGTAAGAGATCCTTCTTTTGTACTGCTGCATAGTATTCCATGGTGTAAATGTACCAATGTACCACAGCTTTTTTATCCACTCATCTACTGATGGGCACTTAGGCTGTTTTCAGATCTTAGCTATTGTAAATTGCACTCCTATGAATATAGGAGTGCATACATTCTTTCTGATTGGTGTTTCGGGTTTCTTAGGATATATTCCTAGAAATGGGATCACTGGGTCAAATGGCAATCCCATATTTAATTTTTTTGAGGAAACTATACAGTTTTCCATAATGGTTATACCAGTCTGCATTCCCACCAGCAGTGTACTAGGGTTCCCGTTTTTCCATATCCTCATGGTAGTTCTCTGGGTATAGGAAATTCCATTCCGAGATGGAGTGGTTCAAATTAATAGAGTTGGGGTAGCGGGGATTGGGGGGTGGCTGAGATCTAAAATACCTTGTCTTTCGAACAAAAAAAGACCCAGCACTCCCCTTACATCCTTATTAGCATTTGCACAAAGAAAAAGATGCACATGCCATTACTTTCATTATTAACTCTCCTTTCCTTCCATCCTGAATGCTCAAAATCTCATCTGAGTATGGCTCTTCTGCCTGGACAACTTCGACCTCCTCTCTTCTCCCTCTGCTTCTTCCCTTTCTTTCTGCTTTATTTAATCAGACTAGTGTGAATGAAATCATCTTGTCCACTCTCTCCACTCAGACTCTGCCACTATCTCTTTAATTGCTATCAGCAATCAGCTTTCTGTTCCTAAGACGTGGCATTTGTCCTGCCTTCACTTCTAATTTCAGTTTTTCCTACTCCGCGTCTCTTTCCTTTCATTTGCCCACCCCCTTTCTTTCATTTTTCTGATCTCCTGGCTGAGTTTTTCATCTGCTGATGCCTTCCTTTCTTTGCCAGGTAAATGCCCTTGAATCACTGATATTCCCCTTGAAAGCTCATGCCTATGAAGCCTTCCCAGGATATTCCCCCACTAAAGAATAATTTGTTACTTTGTGAAGAAAAAAGACAAATTCACACCCTCCATATGCCAAACACCTTTTAAGGCATGAAATGTTTATATTTCTGTATTTCACTGTCCGACAAATAGAAAGCTCTTTGGATATGTAGTGTCTTTTGCCTTCTACCATTCTAGGGTGAACTGGAGGATTCAGTATAATACAGAACTAATTTCCCTGTGTCCTGATGCATGGAGACAGCACTCAGAACTCTCAGAGGTCTCCTAGAGCAGTGGTTCTCAACCTTCCTAATGCCGCAACCCTTTAATACAGTTCCTCATGTTGTGGTGACCCCCAATTTCATTGTTACAAATTGAACATAATGAAAGCATAGTGATTAATCACAAAAACAATATGTAATTACATATGTGTTTTCTGATGGTCTTAGGCGACCCCTGTGAAAGAGTCGTTCGACCCCCAAAGGGGTCACGACCGACAGGTTGAGAACCGCTGTCCTAGCGGCTCCAAGGTGAACTGCAGCCAGCAATCAAAAGGCTGTGTCAGCTCCATAAATACCCAACTCCCCATGCCTGAATGTACTCATTTCCAAGGTATACATTTTAGATTTTAAGGAGGGACAAAATCTTTCTGAACTCATTGCTATTCTGGGAGTTGCAAAGTCCAGTCTATAAGAACAGGTAGATAATTAACAAAAGGGTTGGGACACCTGGGGTCTGTGTTGAACTGGAGGGCATGTATTCCATCAAAGAAGGCCATCCCTCTCCCCCACGCCCCCCCCCCCCCCGCCCCTCCGCAGCCCCTGCAGAATGTGAGCCAGTGTTGTTGCCACTCTTCTGATTTTCATGAAGTCCAGAAATATGCATTTCTAATGGAATTTCTAAATGTCTAAGTGCTAAATGACAATTTATTCTCAGGCCACATATAACATGTCAATGATCCAAAAGTAGTTTATGCACTGCTAATTATGACTTTTCCTAAACACCCTCACCAGGTCCTTACAGTGTGACTACAGGGTCCAATGGAGACAACTGAGGAAGTACAGTAATTGCCACAATAGCTGCATGTGTCATGCTCACTTAAAACAGCAGGTTAGGGTAGGTAACTTACTAAATGCAGTCAGTTTTTAGTAAATAAATGAAAGTTAATGCTTCTTGATTGTCTGAGAAAATGAAATATAAATATTGGAATGCTCATACCCTGATGTGTCAAGTTATAAAAATCCATATTCCCAAGTTCTAAAACCCAGTAGAAATGGGAAAAATGGAAGATAAAATATACACACATTTCCCCTGTGGCTCAGAAGTAGATCTATCTATGTAAAGTGTAAGCAGAGAACCTATGGGAATAACTTGAAATTTTTTTACCATAAATAAATAAGTTACCAGTTAAAGTTCTAACAGCAGCCATTGGACAAACTCCTTAGAAATTTAACTGGCAACTTATTTAAAACAATAAAGGCATTTCCAAAAGCCCCTGTGGGGGGCTGGCAGGCTGTGGCTGAGAGCCACTGTATCCTATCTGACCACCTTAACAGCACTTGGTACCATCTGAAATGATCATATTTATTTATTTGTTGATATGCTTGTTGTCTGACTCTCCTCACCACTCCTTGAGGGCAGGAAACTTGTTAGTCTTATGCAGTTCTGTTCCTCCAATACCCAGAACAGTACCTAGCACCTCGCAGGGGCTCAGGGGATATTTGCTGGATGAATAAACCCAGACAGTCAGCCTAATCAGAGAGTTTCTATGGCAATTGTCGAAGACCTCAGGTAATTCAGAATCTCCTGTAGTGAGTGGGACAGGCTTTAACTCTTTCTTGCAGGGATTCTGGCTCTGTCCTCCACTTTTGGAGAGAGAAAGATTCAGTTTTATTTTAAAGTCAATGGCTGGGAAATAAAATGAGAACAGAGAACAATGACAGGGTGGCAGTTTTAAATATCCATTAAATAGATACTTCTCTTTGTGAAAGGGAAATGACTGTGATAAACTACCCCTGTGCTTTATATGTCAAAACTCATATTGCTGACCCTCAACCCTAGACTGTCTGGGGTGGGACCGGAGAATTGACTTTTCACATAAATTTCCAGGTATGCTGATGCTGTCAGTCCAGGGATTACACTTTGAGAACCACACACAAACTGTAAAACACTATTTAGATGTCAATTGTTACTATCATTCACTCTCCATTTCACCACCATTTCCTTTAAATTCGACACAGACTGTGACATATCTTTTGGCATAAGCCACTTTCCCTTGTGGAAGGAATTCCTTTAATGGTTATCTGCCAATCTACCAACCACACAATAAGGAAGTAATAAAGGGGAGATGGGCAGTTCTTTATTTTCAACCACAAAGTTGCAGTTTATTAGAATGAAACGAACCCAAGGAGATCGAATGGCATAAGGACGCACTGCAAGGTTTCATAAACTGTCATTATTGCTTAATGTGTGTTTGGTTGATCCTTAATGGTTACTGAGAAACCACAATGTACTAAATCTAAGCTGAGGTTTTTAATTCCCTGATTTCTGGGGGATGGGCCCTAGCACAGACTGCTGTGCTGTGTCATAGACTTTGCCATCATTTTCTTATTAGAAGACTTAATTTTTTTTAATCCAGCTATGCAAAAAGTTGTTCATATATAGAGGAAGAAAGTTTGTTCATTGCCTATTTATCACCAAGCACATCAAGAATTCTATTTGCTGTTCCTAGCTCCTTCCTTTTAGTAGCTTGAGGCCGAACCAATTCTGTTCTATTTTGTTTTGTGGTCCATTTTCCTCCACTTTCTTATTTCTAAACACAATGTTGATTGTATTATCATTGGTTTAAAATACATTCAGGTGAGCTAATTGAACAACTGCATAACACTTGCTACATGCTAGATATTGTACTAAGAGTTTTACATGAATTAAAACGTATTTGATTCTTATAGCAACATTTTGAGGTAGACAGTATTATCCTTCCTATTTTATAGATGAGGAAACTGAGGCACAGAAAGGGAGAGCAACATTTATCTACACTTCTTCAGATAAATCACTGTGTTAAGCAGAGGTGAGTAAGATAGGAAGCCTCTTGGCTTTTAAACTATGCCTCACTGAACAGTTTAATAATCCAAGGTTAAAGGGAGAGCATAAGCCAAGGCCTGTAGGCACAAAAGTACAAGAGGTGTTAGAGAAGGGTTGGTTGCAGTTACACTGGTGTGTTAAGCTAAAAGCAGAGGTGAAGGGGGGAAAGATGGGAGGGTAGGTTTGAATGCCGTGTCTTGAGAGCCTGCGTTGAAAGCACACTTTGTCCTGTGGAAGTATTTTCCAAATTTCACTCATTCAATTTTTTTGTTACCACTGTAACAATTTTTTGCCACATCTGTGTATCACCTGCACTATTTTTTTGTTACTATTTTTATTTTAACATTTATATAGGATTTTACAGAGATTTTAAACTAAAGGTCATGCAAGTAATTTTAGGAAAAAGATTTTAAAATTTTATTTTATTTTTTCCATCACCATTTATCCCCTCTATGCCCTCCTTCACCTCCCTCCGCCCCCACTCAGCCCCTGCAATCACCACACTGTTGTCTGTGTCCATGAGTTCCCTCTTTTTACTTTTTTCTTTTTTGCTCAATCCCTCCACCCCTCCATCCCCCCACCCGCTTCCTTCAGAGCTGTCTGCCTGCTCTCTATCTATGAGTTGGTCTCTATTTTGCTTGGTAGTTCAATTTGTTAATTGAATTTCACATATGAGTAAAATTGTATGGTAGTTGTCATTCTCTGACTGGCGTATTTCACTTAGCATAATTTTCTCCAGGTCTATCGACACAGTTGCAAAGAGTAAATTTCCTTCCTTTTTTTTTTTTACAGCAGAGTAGTATTCCATTCTGTAAATGTACCACACCTTTTTTATCCACTCATCTATTGATAGACACTTGGGCTGCCTCCAAATCTTGATTACTGTAAATAATGCTGCAATGAACATAGAGGTACAGTGCACAATGGTCACTAATCATCAGATAAATATAAATTAAAACCATAATGAGATATCATTTCACACTTATCAGAATCAACAAACCACAAGTGTTGGCTAAGATGTGGGGAAAAGGGAACCCTCATGCACCGTTGGTGGGAATGCAGACTGTGGAAAGCAGTATGGAGTTACTTCAAAAAATTAAAAATGGAACTGCCTTATGACCCAATGATTTACTTCTGGGAATTCATCTAAAGAAACCCAAAATACTAATTAAAAATATATATATATATATACCACCTATACTATTTTTAACTTAATATATGAAATAACCTTCCTTTTAAAAATAAATTTATTTAAAAAATCGCTGTAAATATGAGATGTGACACTAGCCAAAAACAGAAAATAACTATAAAAGTAAATAGATAGTTATTTAAATAAAAGATACGTATCCCTCTTAAATGAACTCATACATCACAGTGAAACCCACAATCACACTTGGAGAAACATGAAGTGACAATGATGAATCGCAGAAGATCAGTGTTCTTATTTGTTGAGTTTTGCTCCTTCTCTATCATAAATATATAAATGAACCTTCACCTAGTTTTATGAAATCCCAAAACTCCTCTCTTTTAGGTAGCTGAGTTCACAAAATATTTGGCTGGTTGTGTTTTATGAAAAACAAAGTTAAAATTTCACATCACTCTCCTCCTCAGATTTAGTGACTGTTTTGTAGGTCAACTATTTTAAATTCCCCCTGGTGATTCCGCATTTCTCTGCACTTCCAGCAGATGTCTGATCAACGGGGCTATATGGCTACAGTGGCTGCCTTGGTGGCTGCATTTTAGAGGAGCTTTAGGACAGAAGATAACTCTTTCCTAGAGTTATTGTTCTGTGCAATCAGGACCTAGACAGCTGTTTTTATAGGTAGTTACGGCCTTTGTTATTGAAAGAAAGATCTTCTTTCCTCACCATTTGAGGAGAGAGGTTCTTGTTCTCAACTGAAAAGAGTGTGTGTGTTTAATAAAAGATAGTGAGGGGTATAGGGTTGTAGGGGATACAGAAAAGCTTTTTTGTTGTCTTTATCTTTCTTGCCTCCCTCCCTCCTTCATTTTCATTTTTGTTAATCTCAGGAAAATGTTACACTGAAACAGCCAATAACTAACTGGGCTAACTACTCCCCTTGCCCTGTCAGGACCATTTCTTAATACAGTGGGGCCTTGACTTACGAGTGTCCCGAATAACGAGTTTTTTGAGATACCAGCTGTCTCTCGGCTGATTTTTTGCATTGAATTGATAAGAGTAATTTGAGTTAACGAGCTTGGTCTCGGAACGAATTAAACTCGTAAGTCAAGGCCCCACTGTACTTAGTTTAAAAACTCTTAAGTGACGGGGCCCACATGTTTCCACGGTGTTTTGTCTTGTAGTCTACAAACTTATTCCACTGAGATTGTTGTACTTTGAGCCCATTAGTCTCGTTGTGCTCTCAGACTCTGTGTGTTAAGGCACAAAGTATCCTGGACTAAAATGGAGCTAGGTGTAAATGACTCCACCCAGCTCTGCCAGCCCTTAGCTAAGTGAATTTCAGCAAATCATGAGAGCTCTCTGAACCTCAGTTTACTTTTGTATACAATATTTCCCAAAGATAGGAATCAAAACAAGATCATATATACTAAAGTTCTTCACCATATTATTAGTAAGGTGTTATATAAATGTCAGATGTGATAATGGCCAAATCCCTTTTAAAATCTCTTAATCTCAAGCTAGATAGACTGTTCTAGAATAGTACCTCTTTCCCAGCTCCTATTGGGAAAACATAATTTTTTTCACTAGTCTATAAAGAGAATGCTGAGGTGGCTTAACTATCCACCAGAAATTCTACCTGAGAGTTGGTATTCTGTTCCTTTGCCAGCAAGTTCCCTTTCCTATGGGCTGAATAAAGAAAACTGGCACACATTATTCCAAGAATAGCCGAAAACAACGATCTTAGGAGATATCTCACCCCAAACTGTTGAAGTAGAAGAATGTGGTAGGATACCTAGAGGAGGCTGGTGTTAACAGCAATGCTGTGCACCTGGCAAGTATGGTATGAAGAATGGTTTCCCTCCCCCTAAAGCAGCGGTTCTCAACCTGTGGGTCATGACCCCTTTGGGGGTCGAACGGCCCTTTCACAGCAGTCGCCTAAGACCATTGAAAAACACATATATAATTACATATTGTTTTTGTGATTAATCACTATGCTTTAATTATGTTCAATTTGTAACAATGAAATTGGGGGTCACCACAACATGAGGAACTGTATTAAAGGGTTGCGGCATTAGGAAAGTTGAGAACCACTGCCCGAAAGTCTCTTACTCTCTGGACCACTGCCCTCTATGTGTGCCCTTCTCCTCTTTATTTGCCTCCCCAGGATCACACTTTCCCTCTCACTGCTCCCTGGCACAGATTCACTCTACATTTAAACCTTCTGAACATTTAGCTGATGGAGCTGTGACCTTAAATGCCTTTAGAAGCAGCAGTGGGATGTCTTCATGGGCAGGGAACACCTAGACCCTGGATCACAGGTGAGGTGAGAGCTTCCAATCTACCTTAAGATTTTCTTTCTTTCTTTCTTTCTTTCTTTCTTTCTTTCTTTCTTTCTTTCTTTCTTTCTTTCTTTCTTTCTTTCTTTCTTTCTTTCTTTCTTTTTCTTTCTTCCTTCCTTCCTTCCTTCCTTCCTTCCTTCCTTCCTTCCTTCCTTCCTTCCTTCCTTCCTTCCTTCCTTCCTTTCTCCCTCCCTCCCTCCCTCCCTCCCTCCTTCTTCTTCTTCTTCTTCTTCTTCTTCTTCTTCTTCTTCTTCTTCTTCTTCTTCTTCTTCTTCTTCTTCTTCTTCTTCTTCTTCTTCTTCTTCTTCTTCTTCTTCTTCTCTCTCTCTCTCTCTCTCTCTCTCTCTCTCTCTCTCTCTCTCTCTCTCTCTCTTTCTCTCGCTCTCTCCTGAATGTGGGGTGGGGTGTGTGTGTGTGTGTGTGTGTGTGTGTGTGTGTTATGAACAGAAGTAAGCTAACAGAGGAAATAATAAAATTGCCCTGAATAATCTGAGATCTATGGTTATTGTGGGAGATTTGTATCCATGTTTTTTATTAATAGCTTTAATTCATAAAGACAATTTATTGTCTTAAGTGGCCAACACTTCCTTTCAAATCTTGTTCTGCGGTCCTATTAACAGAGTTAACATGCCAAGGTCAGAGCCTCTCTCCCTAGTACATGAATTTCTTTTATCCTATTCCTGGCCAGCTCTCATAAACAGGAATTATGGAGACAGACTGTGCATTGACTAGTACAAATCCATCGTCACTGTAGGAAAACCTCACAGTGGGAGATCTCCTGGTGCTAGGTCAACAGAGGCTTGCTTGTATATGAAGGACAGTCAGATATTATACTTTAATGTAAAACTTGAGATCTCAGAAAATGTCAATATTATATTAATATATGCACAGAGTAGCTTGTTTAGTGGGGAATACATAAAGGTATGAAAAGAGTAGTACCTGCTATCAAATCCCAGTCAGTCTTTAGGCACATCAACCTGTGGGTATGTGAGTTAGCCACATGCCATACCCACTGGTGAGAGAAGGGGATTGCTCTCCCTTCTTCCTGAGTCACTTGCAGTAGAAATAATAGAAATAGCATCAGAAAGCCTTGCCACTGTGGCTCAGTGGTTGAGCATCAACCTATGAACAAACCAGGAGGTCACGGTTCAATTCCTGGTCAGGGCACATGCCCGGGTTGTGGGCTTGATCCCCAGTGTGGAGCATGCAGGAGGCAGCTGATCAATGATTCTTTCTCATCATTGATGTTTCTATCTCTCTTTCCCTCTCCCTTCGTCTCTCTGAAGTCAATAAAAAATATTTTTAAAAAGAAAGAAAAAAGAAATAGCACCAGAAGGAATGTCACATCAAACATGAGCCCTACTAGTTTCTTGGGAACACTAGCCTGAATTTTACAAGCCTCTGACCCTCAAGAAAATAGCCCCATATGATAAAAATTGCAGACACAGAACACATAACCAATCCCTTTCTCTGTGTGATGTAACTACCAAAGAGAAAATATTGTTATTAGCGAAGTTAGAGGACAGCACATCCAATCAAAAGATCACAAAGGGAAAACTCTCTGTGACTTCTTGAAGACCAGGAATCACAGAGGAGCGCCTTCCCCACCAACTGCATGTGTCCACTGGTTGCTAGTGACTGAGTATAACCTAAGTAATTATCAAATTAAAGGCTGTCTTTTTAACATTCAGGGCTGTTAGATAACAAAGAAAGTGGCCAAACTTTATTGCCTTGAAAAGCAGTCTTATGGCATCAAAGTTAGACTATCCAAAACTCAGAAATTGTTTTCATATGAGAAGCAGAGTATCTGTTTAACAAACATGTGAATATCTAATAATGAGGGATCAGCTTGGAGAAGCATGATCTATCCTAATAATGGACTGTTAGGTAGTCATTAAGTTTCATGCTTTTGGATAATATTCATAAATGAGGAAAAGGTCTATCATATCATAGTAAGAGAAAAAAAAGCAGATTACAAACTGTTCACATACAGGGTGGGGCAAAAGTAGGTTTATAGCTCTTTGTATAGAAAATAACACAAAAATTAATAAATAATAATACAAGAATAAACTCTGTGTTTCATGTACTCAGAACTCTAAACCTACTTATTCCTCACCTTGTATTACGTTCCCAGTTATATTGCATCACATTGAATTCACACATAAATACAACATGCACAGCCCTAGCTGATTTGGCTCAGTGGATAGAGCATCAACTTGTGGACCAAAGGGTCCCAGGTTTGATTCCAGTTAAGGGAACATACCTTGGTTGCAGGCTCCTCCTTGATCCAGGCCCTGGTCAGGGTTCGTGCAGGAGGCAACCAATCAATATGTCTTTCTTAAATTGATGTTTCTCTCTGTCTTTCCCTCTCTCTTCCTCTCTCTAAAAAATCAAAAAAATATCCTTGGGTGAGGATTAACAACAACAACATGCACAGAAATGAAACACCAGTAAGAAATAGAATAAATGTAAATGCTAATTCTTTGTAGGTGTGTATGCATGTAAATTTTATTTTATCCTTCATAATGTCTTTAATAAGCATCAATTACCTTCGTAATAAGAAAATCATAAATGTGTTTTTTCCTCTATATTAACACAAGAATCCTGTAACCTCTACACTACTATTTCTTTCAATACCACTACTGACAAAACATTATCGCCTAGGAATTAGAAAGATAGTGCAGAGGACTTGGGAGCCAACCATAGACAATTGTCATGAAATAAAAATCTCAATAAAATTTAAACAAGATGGATGAAAGTCATATTTGTGCTCTGGAGACATATTCCTCTTTACCGTGTTTCCTTAAGTCAAGGTTAAGTCAGAACTCCAGTCTCTGGGTTCAACTCTGTTTTTTCTCCCCATCAGCATGTGCAGGTTTCAAAAGTAGAGTCAACCAATATTATCTTGTTGTTTTATTCCTTCATTCAGTGGCTCATGACAAGCATACAAAGACAGCCAGCATTCCTGAAATGACATTTCTGAAGTCTATTCCCTCATTACATGCTGCTCTTCTCTTTGAATTATTTTACAAACGTACATGGGGGTAGAAGCTTCACTTTGTGGATTAAGTCTAACAGCAGTGCTGAAAGTTTGTGGGTTAAGGGCACACCTCCTACTCCCAGGCGGTTGCCCCCAGTTATCTCTTTCTGGCACCCCAAAACCAGAGTAGGCAATGAGGATGGGCTCGGCTCTTGGAGCTCAGGGAACAAGAGAATGGGACTCTTGGATGTGAGAACCTATGATAACCACAACTCAGAAAGATAGCCAAAAATACATTATCTTGTACCCTGTCTGTAAGTCATCATCATAAAGAAAATGTTTATGAGCAGAGCCTTACTAGTCAAACAATATGAAACATCCACCCAATTATTATTTCATACCAAATAATAAAATTCAACAATCAACATAGGTTATAGAAATGTTAAGTGTCACAATAAGCACTCTTCTCCTTGTAGTGTCTTTTCCCCCTGCCCTCAGACACTAGAAAAACTACAACATTAATCTGATGGTGGCTCATGGTAGGAGCTCAATAATTACATGTGAGAAGAAAGGAAATGGAAGGAAAGGGAGGAAGGAAAACTTTCAACGTTGAGTAGTTCATGTATTGGTTTGGGGGCAGGACTGCACATTACAGAGCGGTAAGAACATATTCTGTGTCATTCCTCCTGTTGTTAACAGTTATGATACTCAACACATCTCTCTGTTAAGAAACTTTCCCTACAGTTCACATAAATCCTCTCTGCTTGATCTTAAGTCCACTTACTCTGATTCTGTCTCAGCGGAGAAAGTGAACAGCTGATCCCAACCTTTGGAACAATAATTCTTCATACACTTAAAGAGAGTAAGTCATCACTTCAGTGCCTTTTCTTCTCCCCCTTACGGACCCCAATTCCCACAGACTTTCTCCAAAGATCCTGTTTTCTAATCCCTTAATCCAATGATGCATATTAGTACTCAGTTCTAAATCAGCAAAAATAGCATGTTGTCAAATGGCAGTATCAGGAGATCCAGAACAAACACGTCGAGAAGCTTCTTTTTCACCTCCTCAGACACCTCCCACTGAGTCTGGAGAGAGCAGGGGTATTCTCTGGCCTCTCCTATGAGGCTGGGAGCAAAACATGGCTTGTACAGGTGTGTTTGAGCATCACCAAATACTTACTGGCCTACTTTACAGTCTTGCACTGTGCTGGGCACAGACGCATAGTGGAAAACCAAACAGATGTGGTCCCTGTGTTCATGAGCAGTCTCCATTTGTATATGAGTGAGTCTGTGTTTGTGTGTGTGTGTGTGTGTGTGTGTGTGCAGTCATGTCAGCGCAGATAGAGAGGCTATTTTATTTTGTCAGTCAATGGCTTTCAAGTGGAATATGTCATAGTAGTAATTGACTTCAATTGTATTATCAGCAAATGGGTCACCCTAGGCCTTCGGTGCTAGTATCACAGAGCACCCATACCTAGAGTTAGTGCTGTCTCCTGGGTATCACAAGCCTAAAATGATACCTTGGGCTTGGGGAGCCCAAAGAATGACACAAACATGACCTATGTAAGGAAGGCCATCTTCTGGTAGGTGGAGGCAGGGAAGAGGGAGTGGGCTTCTAAAGTACATACTTTGCCTCTTTGGGGCAAAGACAAGCAGAGATGAAAACCTTCTGCTATTCTGGCCCAGACAGTCCCTTTAAGGCCTGTTTACATCTTATAGTCTGAAAATGCACCATCATCATTTCTTGAAGTCATTACTCAGAACACACCCCTACTGCATTTCATTTTTATTATCCCCATTTTAGGATCATTTAAATGGAAGCAGAGAGCAGTAGCAATGAAGCAAATCATGAGAGGCTCTGATAAAGACAGAAGCCTGAATGCTTGTTGGAACTGCTTCTTGGTGCCAGACTACTTTTAATGCAAGTTTATGAAGCCATTCCCCACTTACAAATGAACCTACCCTGTACACAATTAATTTTCACCACTCCAACTTACCGTGTATGCCTCTGTGTGTGTGTGTGTGTGTGTGTGTGTATACATTCCTTTTTAAATGTTCTTCTCCACATTCTTACATACCAGAGTGAGGTATCCTTACATAGTATCCCATCAAAAGTTCCCAAGAGCAGGTACTACTTGTTTTAAAAAAGGAGGTCAGTGAGTTAATATATAAAATGTGTATGTGCTTGGAGTGTTTTCAGAGTGAATACATGAGACATTGGAAATAATAATTTCCTGGAGGAACCAACAATCACAGATGATAAGAAGACATTATATATATATATGTGTGTGTGTGTGTGTACGTATATATATATATATATATATATATATATATATATATATATATGATTGATGTCAGAGAGGAATGGAGAGGGAGAGGGAGAGAGAGAGAGAGACAGAAACATCAATGATGAGAGAGAATCATCAATTGGCTGCCTCTTGCACACCCCCTACTAGGGATTGAGCTCACAACCTGGAATGTGCTCTGACCGGGAATCAAACTGTGACCTCCTGGTTCATGTGTTAATGCTCAATCACTGAGGCACACCGGTTGGGCCATTTGACTTTTTTTTTTAAATACCATTTGACTTTATACCATGAGCAAATATTACCTTAAAAATTACACTAGGAGGGTAGGAACTACCAAATGATATTTGCTGGATACTGTCTGTATTTCAGTCACTACTAACTGTTGGTTCACTATAAAGTCTCCTTTAATCTTTATAACAGCCTTACATAAAGCCCTATTTTACAAGATGGAAAGAGACTCAGGTAATATCAGTGGCTTGGTTTATACAGCTGATAAATGTCCACATGCACTGGGCTCTTTCTGATTTCCAAAGCCATGCTCAGTCCCATAGACTATGTTGCCAGGACTTCATGTCTTTTGAAAATAAACCACATTTATAATATCGTACCTTTGAGACTACTTTTAAAAATCCTGAAGGAACCCTATGAAATCCCATCGTATGTTTCACCAACAACTCAATGAGCCTTCCTGGACCTGCTTGCTAACCCTGGTCAGGCCTGTGTCCACTGGACAGTGAGCTCACTACAGATTGTCACCAGTCCTCTGTTGGCACTCAGAGCACTCACTCTGAAGGCGGACACTGTACCTGCTCTCACGCTCCCTTAAGTAAACCACTCTATCTAAACGGGAGACTTTCGGGTAGAAGTGAAGTGGCTGGCCAATACTCTAAATCTCCTATGCCTATGGGTTCTTCATCTATTTAACAATTATCTCTCAAGTGTCCACTCTTCTTAGTGTAAGAACTAGAGGAAGCAAAAACAAGGTCCTTGTTCCCATCGAGTGTTCATCCTGGTGTGAAGAGACAGGCAATAAACAAATAGCAATCAAATGAGCAAACATCAGATAATAAGTATATTGAAGAAAATTAAAATAAACTGTTGTGATAGAGTGACTGGGTGGCTACTTTGTCTCAAGCCAACAGGGAAGGCCTTCTGAGGAGGTGATGTTTACTTAAATGGCAAGAATGACACATTTGTCCTCAGAGCTACTGTCCTTAAAAACAGACTCCAGTTTCTTTTGTATGCTCCAGCTCTCACCTGATTTTCATTCCAAGTGCCTGTTTACAATGTGGATTTTTAATCCCAGAAGTTAGAGCTGGAAAGAACCCTACAAATCTTCCTAATCTCATGCCTCAATTTTAGACACCAGGAAAGAAAGATCTAGAAAAGTGAAAAGAGTGGGTCACACAGCCAGTTAGGAACATGACTGAGAGTCCAGTCTCCTAGCCAATATTTCTTCCACAAACCTAGATTCCTTTCCAGCTTATCTTCTCTCCTCCACTTTCTTTGAATTTATTGGAGTGACACTGGTAAACATAACATCTGAACACTGTATTGTGCGTTCACCACCCCAAGTTATCTTCCCAGTATCCATTTCCTCACTGTAAGATTCTACCCTGGTGCCTGCCTCTCTAGAGTCCACAGATACTAAGTCTCCCCTGGACCACAAGGAGGGACCTGCAGGAGTGGTATCAGGAATCCTGAGAATGCAGGATGATGCTGGGGCTTGGGTTACTGTGGAAGAAACAGTACAACTTCCCACAGTGTGATGTGTGATTTCACCACATCTCAGACATGCCCTGGAGCTGTGCCTGGCTCCTGCCACCCCTTCCTGCCCACTAGAGAGCCCTAAGGAGAACTTCCTACTTTAGAAATTGCGTGGCTCTGTGAACTCAGTGAACACTAAAGTTCGTTCTCCAGCAGTGTTCCCTGATTTAACCAAGTCGATATGAAAATGTTCTATTTTGTTATTTCAACCCCTCTCTGAATGCTTTACAAAATGATTAACCACAGAATTTCTTTAAATAATAAGTTCCATTAGTACATTTAAAGTATGATCTATGAAAACTCAGCCTACACACAGATCTTATTTCCCACCACCAGAAACAACAACAACAAAAACCTAGCTACTGTATCAAGGGCAATAGCATAAACTTGGATTCCTAATGATGGATTTTAGACTCTTGTATTATGTAATGGTTCTCATTCATTAGACAAATATTTATTGAACAACTCAGTGTAACACACTCTTCCAGGCTGCTCTGAGGACACAATAAAAGACGCATCCTCTGGCCGCCGGAAGCATGCATGCAGGCACACAGCCCTAACACAGGCTACAACAGAGGTATGGGCAAATGCTACAAGGGATGAGGGAGTAAGATTAAATTTAGGTCAAAGATCAGGGAAGGATACAGCAACATTTTAATTGGGTTTCAAAGGCTGGTTATTATTTGTAGAATTGTACAACTCATCCCAGGAAAAGGAAACCTCATGACATGTTGTATACTCTCAGGACAGAGAGGAGTCCAGTATAGCTTGATGGTGAGACCGAAAACAAAGAAGAGAAAGACAGGAGTTGAAAGGTAGACCAGAGCCTTGAATGAAAGAGTAAAGTTTAGACCCAATCCATAAACCACAGAAAGTTTGAGTGGGTTTTGGGCAAACAAAAAACATAATCAGATTTATGCCTTAGGAAGCCTATTCTGCATCCATGTTTAAGGGCTGATCTGAATGGACAAATGTGGGAATCAAGAGGCAAGAAGGCATACATATCACAGTCACATTGTTCCTGGATAATAGAAAAAGTAAGGAATACATTCAAGAGCTAGAATAAAGGTAGAAGTGATAAAAAAAAAAAAGGGAGAGGATCCAAATTCCAGGGTAGAGAATCTAGTTTTAGAAATGGGTGGGAACCGCAGGCCTCAGATTTCAGCCTAAGGAGGAGAAGTCAGCACCAGTGATAGTAAGTGGTATCTCTTTAAGAAAGTACAGTTTGAGATGCCCCATACTTGAGAGAGTAATCATGAGTTTACCTCACAAAAGCTACCCCAGCTGGACGTCTTCTGATCCATGCCTGAAGCCTCAGTTATTAATAACTCCTCTTCTGGAGATGTACAGAAGTGCCTATTACACACGAGGGTCCCAGCACACTTCTTAAATTATTTTGTCTCTACAGCAGCAGTGAAAATCAGCTTGATTGGGATGAAGAGCAGGAGCCCAGGGAACAACCATTTCTGAACAAATGATAACTCAGAGGAGGGAGGGCAACTTTAATCAAGAACACCAGGCATAATGTAAGCCTTATACTGTGCACTGAAATGAGGAAAAACATGACAGATGGAGGTCTTTCAATTTGAAGAATAAGGTCCTAGGTTCCACTACCTGAGCCACATATGCCCAGTTTCACAGGTGAGCAGTCATATACTATCTGTCCAGGGCTCTCTGTAACAAGACCATGAATTTCAAGTTGAGCTCTGGCCTCTTTTCCTGGCTACTCAGTTGAAATATAGAGTTTGGTTTCCATCCTAGTCAGAGTCACGCTGACATCTTAAAGCCTGTTCTCAGCCAATCAGTCCATGGAGTCTGTAGAAATTGCCTTAAATCAATGTTTCCCAAGGTGTTTCACAGAATATGAATTTCAGGAACAAAAGGGTGTTGTGTTAAAATAATTTTGGGAAATGCCAAGTTAAATAGTAGAAAATATGTGTGTGTTTTTTTGCTAAAAGATACCTCTGAACTTTCAAATGCTAATATGTTCTGAGAATCTCTCAGGGTGAGAAAGAGTAGGTAGCATCTCCCAACCTTATTTATCTGCAGAACCATTTTTCAGTAAAGCATCTCAAGGAACCAGGGTCCTGCAGAACACACTCTGAGAAATACCACTGATGGCATTACTCTCAGGACCCTTTGTATTTGACTAGGAATCAGGAACAATAATAAAAACTAATACCTATGGAGTGCCACCTATGTGCCAGGCACCTTTTCAAGTCATTTACGTATAATAATATTTAATCCTCATAACAACCCTTTAATAATGGTGGGTGCTATTATTATTCCCATTTTACAGATGATGAAGTGGAGGTACAAGTGGTGAAGAGATCTTTACAAGGTCCCTAAGTAGATAAGACGGTTAGTAGAGGGCATGGGAATTAAACCTAGGCCATAATTTCTAATGGTAGAATTTTAGACATTGTGACTAGCTGGCAGAGGGAGAGAGCCTGAGAAAAGACTTGCATGGCAGGCCTCCCAGCACTGTAAATCCACACCTGCCTGCTCATAAATTAGGCCTCCCTAGTGTACCATGTAGGACATGACTTCTAAATTGTACCAGACACAGTTTCTTCACCAAATTGTGTTACATGCATAATCTTCCATTAATACAAAGTCATGATTCATACAGCACTATAACTAATAAAAAGGGAAATCCATAAAGAAAATAATCGTTTGATTAACCAACAGAGCAAGAAAATGAAGATACAAGTTTAAGAAATAGCTTCTTCTGTGTTCTCAAAGTATTGATTTCTTGTTCCCTGCCTCAGAGAGCAAAACCAAGAAACTGCTTTCATTTAATGTTTTGCAAACTTTCCACCCCTTCCTCTCTAGTGTGCTTGAGAATTGCCAAAGACATGTCCTACCCTCTCCCACTTCCTCTCCTTGTTCAGAAGGATTATCACCAGTTTCGGGTGCATCTGGTAGCCATCTTCACTGAAGGACAGATTTCTCCCCTCAAAAGTGACATTGATCAGATACCTGTGAAGATAAAATAAAAGAAAGGTTAAAAGTATGAAGAACGTATGTCAAGAACATGATAGCTAGAAAGAAAGAGACAAAGGTGGATGGAGATAAACACATAGATAGATATATAAATACCATGTGGAAACGTGGTACCCCTGGAACTTTTGATTACTCAATAGAGTCATCAACTTTTCACATCATAGGAATAATACGAGAAGTTAATAATCTGAAATAAGGGCACCATGTTTGAATTTAGTTTATAGCTATGACTTTGAGCAAATCACTTAGCCTTTTGAACATCACTCTTCTTTTTTACCTACAAAAATGGGGTAATAAAGAAATCTACTTTATTAGGTTTACACAGCTTAAATGAGATAACTCACCATGGGACCTGGTGCATAGTGAACCCTCATTATGTTAACAATTATTTTTAAAAGCAGTGGATTAAAGGTGGCAGAAACAAGAAAAGAAAATGGGAATGTGCCATGGCAACTTTCTGCTAAGAAAGGTGGCATATTGGAGCTTAGGCTCTCTCCCCCTACCAGAGATATTCATAGGCTTTTGAACTCCTGCTAAGATCCAGCCTAGCCCATACTTCTAAGAGATGTGAGATGAGTCTAGTAGTCCAGGATCTTGTTCCACAAGATGCACCTGGGGACCAGGGCTATTGTACTGTACACAATGAACAGAAAATGCTGGGGGCAAAGGGGGAATGAGGGAGAGGCATTTCACAGAGAGTTTTAGGCACAGGCTCATAAATTAGCAGAAACTCTGGAAATAACTAGAGTCAGACCAATGAAATTGTCTTTCTCTCCAACACCTGCACCTACACTCACGCCATCTACCCTGTTGGCCACTCTGATCTGTTGAAGAGTTCCCTCATTGGAAATTTCCATAGGCATGCTCATTACAACCAAATTAGTTCAACCGTGCTGACAGTAATTCATGTCCCTTTACCATAAGGGCCCAAGGAATCAATAATGATTAGCTCTGTGTGTCCACAAGACATGCTACTCTGGAGCCTCAGCCTGATGCTACTGTGAGATGTGTCTCTGCTAAGAAGCAAAGAGGGTATCTTATCACTGACATGAGGTCCTAAAGGGCTTTGGAGATATGGCCAACAATGACTTCCTAATATTACACTGAAGGGGAGAAGAAGAAAGCATCAGGAGGCAACTTAAAGTTGTATTAATTGAATTATCTTAAGCCAATGATGTTATAAATATCTAAAGGGTCCTTGGCAGAAAAGAGGTTCCACATCCCTGGCTTAGGCAATGGTAAAGATGATTAGGCATCATAAGCCAAACTCTCATGTATTTCTTCTCACTTTTAGGGCTGCCTGGGATCTTTTAAGCCTCTCATTCTCTGGTCTTGTGTAGCTTCACAATGTAACCAGGAGGAACCCCTAAGATAGATCCTAGAATCTCAGAATTCAAAGAAACATACATCAACTAGCTCACCACTTCTTGCAGTTTATACTTCCTGTGTATAGCATCATAAACTTGGGCCTCACAGCTCTTTTTGAATACTCCCACAGATGGGGAGTTCATCACTACACTCCACCCTCAAGGTAGCCATCTCACTGCTGCCCTGCAAGCCCTTGAGCCTGGTCTCCTCCTTAGATATTATACCATTTTGTTCTACTCCTTCTTTCACATGAGAGCTCTTGAAGTATTTGAAGACATTTCTCATGCATCCCTAATAAAATAATATTAATCTTTGAAGAAAGCTTACGCTCATTTAAGTTGCACACTTTTAATGAGATCGGTAAGAGAGTCTGGATTATTTGTCCAATGTTCCACAGCTAATTGGAAGCAGAAATAACATTTTAAGCCACATTCCCAGTCCCATGTCCTCTCTCCCGTACCATCCTGATTCTCATATGCCACATTGGGTTTAGTATCCCCAGATCCTTCATGTAGTTATCATATGCTATGACTTCAAGTTCCCTCCATTATCCCTTGGCTGCTCTCTCTGGGCATTTCCAATTGATAAAAGTGTAGCACCCCTAATTCAATCCAGTGCTCCACATGGCATGCTTCCCCTCCATACCCTGCACTGCTCCTCATCTCTTACTCAGTGATGCTTGCTCAAGCCCATCACTAGTTAGAAGATAAGAGTCATGTCTCCTAAAGTTTTCAATAATTTCAACCAAATCCCTATATCATTCATTTCAGGGAATATAATTACAAAGGTATAAAATAAAATATTTTAACAAACCAGAATCTGAGTACACAACATAATTTACTTGTGAAATATGTTGTTACTACAACAACACTGCATTGGTTAGAATAATTTCTAGAAATATTCAGAGGTTTATAAGATGTAACAAATTTACTTTCATTTCTTTTTTAGAAGAAAACAATAAAGGGGAAGACAAAGGAGGAAAGAAGAATAGGAAGGAAGAAGGGGAAAGAGAGAAGGGAGGGAGGAAAGGATAACTGGGGGGGAGGGAGAAAGGGAAAGAGGGAATAAGAGAGGGAGGGAGATAAATAAATTACTTCTATCACTCTGATAATTCTGAATTTATCTAAAACAGCACTGAGAGTATTTAAAAGAAAGTGTCCACTTCAGAAGGCAATTATAAAAGTGAAATTCAAGAAAGAATTCAAGTAATAGGCAGCATGAATGGAATAAGTAAATAGCCTCTCATTATAATTTATTTGAAGGGGACAGCATTGAATTCAGTGTATAAGTTGAGAAACTCAAACTTTGAGAAAATAAACCGCTAACAAGCAATATAATTGACCTTCAGTTAAATTTCTTTAGTTATTTTTGCTCCAGATCCTCTGATTTTCCTTATAAATTTTTCTCTTTCTGAGATATTCATCTTCTTCCATCTCAACAGGTTTGTTTTATTTTATCTAGGTATTTCTTGCATATTTTACACTTATCAAAAATATTTAAAATTGTATGATAATATAGAAAATATTCTTCACCAAAGTATTCTTTAATCATTAATATCTGTTAGTACTACTTAGATTAATCATTTACATTGTGTTTTTTCTGAGTAACTCCCTCTGACATGCCAACATTTAGTTATTAGTGAGGAGCTTACAAATATTCACCCGCCTTGCATAAGAATTCCCACTGGTAATGAAAATTGTGGTCATTTCTAGACATGTGACCTTGGCACCTGAACCTCAGCTTTTCTTCTTTAAATGGAAATACCATTTTTACTTCCAGTTTATCAGATACGGCTATTGTGATGATCACATGAAATAGTGAATAAGAAGACTATGTAAAATATGATATAAATAAAGCTTATACAATAAAAAGACATTCAGAAAAAGAATACAGTGGCATGATTTGACTACCTATCTTATTTTAGACTTCAGGAAAAGTGTGATGATTGCATTTAACAAGACTCAATTATCAACGGAACACAGTGGAGGAATGGAGATTGCATTCCACATATGGAAGATACACTAGGTCAAGTGGTGATATTAATCAATTTAACTTTCCATAAAACATGAAATCTCCCATCTTTGCATCTGACTGCACTTTGTCAATTTTGAATATGACTTAAAGCCTTAACAGTTCCAGGTGCAACCCTCGCTAAAGGGCTAAACTATAAGATTTAGAGATACCATTGCTATTTTGTCTTACTTTAAATGTGTTGTCCTCAGTATGCAATCAGAAAGCCTTGCTTCAAGTGGCAGCCAAATTCAGATGCTCTGCCTATAAGACTCTAATCTGCTGAAAGCCTTATCAAGGTTTGGTATTTAAAAACTAGTGCTTGATTTGTCTCCGGGATGTAGTTTGACCAACAAGAACCCTGATGGCCTGTCTCAAAAGTTCGAACATTACATAAATCTCAAATTGCTAGAAATAGAAGAAAACTCAGAAATTATCCATTGATAACTCTACTTTTAGAAAGGAGAAAATAGGTCCTAAGTTGCTACCCAACTTTCCGAGGTGAACTTGACCTGCTTGTTCAGGACTTCTGATAGTCAGTTCATGGTTCTCTCTGCTGCATCACCAAGTGAAGTGAAAGCAGGTTTGCAGAGCCCCAGATGTGCATTTTAGTATTCTCATGTCACATGTGCCCTAGACTAGATAGATCCCTAATATGGATTGCATAAAATAAAATCCATCTCATTTCCCCCTTGACTCCTGCTTGTAAAGAACTTCAGAACCCTGAAGGGCTCAGAGCCAATATATTTGCTTTTTATTGCCAAAGTCATACTCCAGTAGGTTTAACAGGGTCAAGCTGAGGTGAAAAGCCCTTGTGTCTCTTTGACTTTGACCATGACACTCAGAGCTCATCCACTGCACCACGTTGATACCTAAAGCAATGATTTAGCAGTATGCCCCATGTGGGAGGTGTCCCAAAGGGCTCAGCTAGAATTTTCACAGCAAACCAAAGTCCTGGCACCAACAATGCTCATTTTGCCTTCCATTGGTACAAGGCTCTAGATTTTTTGTTGTTGTTAATGTACATTAATGTGATAATAAGATAAGTAAGTTACTTATCTCATCCAATCCTTTCATTTTCAGATAAAGTCCAGAAGTGTTTGGTGGCTTTGCTGGAGACAGGATCCAGGGGTCCTCACCCCCCACTGCAGCACTCTGTCCACTCACCACCATGCCTCAAAAATGTTGAAATCATTCACAGCTCTGAGTTTCCATTCTCCAGTTATTATGAGAGAGCAATAAAGGAACACAGTTCCAAGCAGGAGACTTGAATTCTTGAGCCCTTGTTTATAATGTTCCTGCTCTGAAAAATCTACAACTATAATCATGTCTTTGGTGTGTCACTTACCTTTTAAAGCCATCAGCTCTATCACCTATAAAATACCATAGTACCTACCTGATGAGGGAAGTTCAGGGATGCTCCTTTGACATGCTCTCTGTCTCTACATTTCATCTGATTAATGCTGTGGCTATATATACTAATAAAAGGATAATTAGACCAGGTTGACCGGATGTCTGACTTTCTTCTGGACAAAGCCATGGTGGTGGGGGCTGAGGCAGAGGCAGTTAAGAGTGATCAGGCCAGTAGGGGAGGGCAGTTGGGGCCTCGATCAGGCCATCAGGGGGTTAGGGGCGATCAGGCAGGCAGGGAAGGGCAGTTAGGGGTGGACAGGCAGGTAGGCAGGCAGAGGTGATTAGGGGCAATCAGGCAGGCAGGCAGAGGCAGTAAAGGGTGATCAGGTAGGCAGGCAGAGAGTTTAGGGTGACCAGGCAGACAGGCAGAGGGGTTAGGGGCAGTTAGGCAGGCAGGCAAGTGAGGAGGTAGGAGCCAGCAGTCCAGATTGCAAGAGAAATGTCCAACTGCTGGTTTAAACCAGCAGTCGGACATCCCCTAAGGGGTCCCCAATTGGAGAGGGTACAGGCTAGGCTGAGGGAACCCCCTCCCACTTCACGAATTTCATGCACCAGGCCTCTAGTTACATTATTAAACTCCACCAATGGCAAAACTGCAGATTTTCAAAAACTCTTTCCCTGGTCTCTTTTTAGAAATTACTATTTTTGCCCTGGCTGGGTGGCTCAGTTGGTTGGAGTGACATGCCATACACCAAAAGGTGGTGGCTTCAATTCCAGGTCCAGGCACAATTCCAGGTTTTGGGTTCCATCCCCAGTTGGAGTGCATTCAGGAGGCAACTGGTTGATGTTTCTCTCTCTCCCTTCCTCTGTCTCTAAAATTAATTTTTAAAATAACATATCCTTGGTTGAGTATTGAAAAAATAGAGATTGCCATTTTTGTGGACATGTCTTCTCTTGAAAGAGTAGAAAACAATTTCCAAAAGGATTAGAAATAGTGAACTTTAAATCATTTAAAAGCTCCCTAATTAGAGACCAGTACTGAGAGAAAAAGGTAAGGATATTTAAAAAGTAGATGTTTGATGTTACAGTTTGGTAGACTAAATAGAAATTTCTGACTTTCCCCCCCAACTTGAAAATTCATAATTATTAAAATGAACCCCAAACAACAAATCCAGTGTAATGCTGTCACTGTGGCAGACCACATTCAAGAAACAATTCTCCTCTGGCCTTACCAATGGGACCTTCTGGGTCAAACCCATAGAAATATCTCATTAGTAAGATATCCTAAACTCAAATGACTGACATAGGCAATGCCCCAAAATGCTGGTAGAAAGAAAATAAGGAAAAAATAGTCATTGGAAGAGGAAAGGAATGCAGTATGCAACACACACACACACACACACACACACACACACACACACACACACACACCATCATCCCACCACCACCAGCAGTAGCAACAGTCAGTTCACGGTGGTATTTAAGAACAAGGATAGTGCATTCAGACCATCTCTACTCATATCCTAGATCCACAAGTTCCTAAGTTATGTGTCAGTGTTTTCAAGGCACATGAATTATTCTTGCCAACAATAGTTTTCTTCTTAAGGAAAAGGGATTTGCAGAAGTTTTAAAGGTTTCCTTTCACATATAATGTCATATATAAAAATATTAAATTATGCTGTTCTACAAAATAATTAGAAATAACAGTTTCCTAAGCTGTCAAATTCAGTCCTTTTCTCTTATTTCTGCAAAGTGATACCTAGTAGAGAACCTCAAGAAAAACGATTTTAAAGAGCAGATTGTAATATTAATTTATAATTACTTGAGACAGGTTAAAAATAGTTTGTCTTCCAGTAGATTACAATTTTTCTCTGAAATGCTATTTATACCATTAATTTATTTTGGTATAAAATAATTTATTTCAAATCATAAAAGGTTCAAGTCCAGATAGTCCACATCTTAGTTATTTAAATTCTAAATTCATAGTATTAAATGAATGAGATATTTAAATATCTTGAAGACTGACTTATACATTTAATAAACTTCCTCTCTCCTGCTGGTGGTGAGATTGTGCTTTGGCCTTTTAGCAATCTAGATTGAACTGCTGTCATTGAGGGGGAAATGGTGATGTGTCAATTCACCACCTACTGCAATGGAAAAGTCTTCTCATGCCCCTATGCCTAACAATGAAAAATTTCTGGGAGGTATTACCTGAATTCTGCATCATGACTGAATGCCATAAATTACTTTTTAAGAATGTATTTTTTTTATTGATTTCAGAGAGGAAGGGAGAGGGAGAGAGTTAGAAGCCTCAAGGACGAGAGAAAAGCTTTGACTGGCTGTCTCCTGCACACCCCCTACTGGGGATCGAGCCCGCAACCCCAGCATGTGTCCTGACTGGGAATCAAACCATGACCTCCTGATTCATAGGTCCACCCTCAACCACTGAGCAACACTGTCTGGGCTGAATTACTTTTATCTGAAATGCAAGAACATACAGAAGTATTGTGGGGCAGTGCCCAACAATCTCTGCTCTAATATAAGAAAGTAGAGTACATTAACCTTCCTCCAGAAAGATGGTAATCATTGAGTGGCCCTGCCACCAGCTGTGACAGCCTTGTATCTACCCATTTGTACCCTTTCACCAAATGGACTCAATGTGGAAGGCCACAGCCAGAGGACAATTCTCCTCTGAGCTTACTGATAGGTCCAACTGGTAGTATCAAGCCCAAAAGCTTATTCTCATTCGTAAGATATGTACTACACTGAACTGAATGAAAAGGCCTGGATAATGCCTCAAAATGCTTAGTGGTGAGAAATGAGTAGAAAGAAAATAAAAGCGAAAACAAAATAAGTGAAGCAAGAGGAAAGTAATACAGTATCACTCAGCAACAATAATAATAGGCCATGAAATATGGTAAGTAAGAGCAAGGACACTGCACTCCGATGATCAAGTCTTTCATCTACCAATTTGGAAACTGTGTTACCTAGAAATCATTTAAACTCTCTTTGCCTTTGTTTCTTCACCATAAAAATGTGACATAATAGTACCTATCTCATAGGATTATTGTGAGGATTAAATGATTCTGTACTCAGAAGACTTTGAACTGCACTTATCTGCCCCTGTACACATGAGCCTTATGTTTGAATTGATGTTGTTGTTACTATTATGATTACCTTTTTAATATATCACCTGGATATTAGAGAATGCAACAGTTTGCAGGAACTTTTGAATCACAGTCTAACCTTTCATATTTAGAGCTAAATACACTAAGGCCTGGGGAGATGCTGCCAAATCCTTGGTACATTAAATTCAAGTCTCCCAATTCATGGGCCTCCCAATTCAGGCATTCACAGGGGGTCTTGAAATATATCCCCTGCAGGTAAGGGGGGCCACTGAACCATCAGGATAGTACATGTCCCCTCATTCCCACAATATTCCAAACTACTAAGGCTTGGGAACATTTGTTTTTTCTACCATGATTAGTGACCTCTGTAAGGTATTTTGCAGTGGGGAATCACTTAATCATACTACTTCAATATAAAGCTCACTTCCCAAGGAAGGCAAAAGATGAGCTCATATCCCCATCATTTTAGTCTACAATAAATGACTCCTCAAAATGACCCCCATCTGACCTCCCAGAATCCAGCTTTAACACTATGTAATTCTCTTTAAAATTCCTTTGCAGGAGGCACACTCATCTTGAGTGTTCCTTAGAGAACTTAGCAATGCCACATTTTTATTCCAATTAATTAAGTGTGCTAAAGCTGTTTCTCATTCAGGGAACTGTGTATAGAACTCAGTAATGAAAAAGAAATCCTCCTTGTCCTCACCCACAACCCTTAGACACCTTTGCTATGAGCAAGACCTGCTAAGGTGCTACGGGAAACGCACTTTCTAGAGGCAGACAAGTGCAACTACCCAGTGGGAAGGAACCAAGTAATTCTTCTGGATAATGTTATTGCCGCTGGAGGTTTTTTCCTTTTAAGTTAATATTTCCCTGCTATGCATAAGTTAAAAATCACTTTTTGTTTTAAAAGCACTGAATAAAATTCCTTTCCTATAGATTACGTGTTCAGTATGCTGCAATACAGCCCGGTGCAGGCCATCCAAAGTCAGTGGTGGGACATTCCCAGAGAAAATGCCATAACAGCTCCAAGGCTAGCTGATCACTGAGTACATTGCTATTTCTTTTTTATGCCTAGGAATGATTTTAAGGTAAAGACTTGCCTTTCTGACACCCATTTTAGTTCACGAGCTAGCAATGCTATTCAGGGTCTAAGCCACAACCAGCTGAACAACGACTGGCAAAGAGTTCTCTAGGACATTCAACTTTGCCCTGAAGCCTCTTCCGTCTGGTGAGCTTTCCAACTTATTGAAAGAAACCCTGGGCAGGGAGAGCAAAAGTAGGTTTACAATTGTTCATATGGAAAATAACACAATGATTAATAAATAATAACACAAGAATAAGCTCTGTGTTTTGCATACTTGCAGCTGTAAACCTACTTTTGCCCCTCTATGCCCAAGAAGCCCTTGGTCTAGAATCCAAAGTGACCTGAGCATGATATCAAGGGAAATGAATAAGGAGGCCTTTCTCTTCCTTTTGGCCTTTCTCCAATGTTCTTAATTTGTTCTTCCCTGTACTGGAGTCCCTCTCTACTCTTTCTTATACCTTAAGCGGTCAACAAAATCAACACATTGGCAATACCTCCATACTCTCCCCTCCTACACCCTCTGTAGCTACCATATGCTTAATTTCACAACTCCCTCCAACAGCTCTACTACAGGGTGCAAAAGAGGTGAACAAACAAATTACTGAGAGGGCTTCAGTTGCAGGACTGAGAGTGGATGTTGTGAGGAATTAACATTCATGGGAAAAGGGTGCTATGGGAAAATCCTCCAGTAATTGTTGGCAGGGGATTTCTAGAAAGTCATATAATTGAATGTAAGGGGTAGAGGGTCAAAAGAGGAAGGGTATGCCAGAGACAGTGTATGGTTTCCAATAGACAGTACATGCATGATGCCTGGGTGAAGATTATGTCTTTAAGGGTCATGGGCATTCCATAATTATGTCATGCTACAATGACAAAGAGTGGTGAAGGCTATTGACTCATTCAGAACCACATCTCTGTTTTCAAAAGAGCCAGTTATGAACAACACCTGCCATGGGATAAAGTCCTTTCACATAGGACTTAAAATGATTTTTCCCTGGCCAGTGAGGCTCAGTAGTAGAGCATTAGCCCAAGGACCAAATGGTCTCAGGTTCAATTCCAGGTCAAGGACACAGGCCTGGGTTCTCTGGCCCAAGTCAGAGTACACTAATCAATGTGTTTCTCTCACATCTCTCTCTCTCTGTGTCTTTCTCTCTTTTTCTCTCTCCACCTCACTGCCCTCTACTCTCTCTGAAAATCAGTGGAAAAAATACCCTCAGGTTAAGATTAACTAAAAAATGAATTCTTGAGTCTAGGGTCCAAGGAAAGACCAGCAGAAAAAAACACACCCACATCCCAGCTGCAAAGTGGGATATAATATGGGAGTAGAGAAAGTGAAGTGTCAGGAAAATTAGCAACGAGGAATTTATTAGCGGGACTCCTATACCACAGTTTAAGACACAGCTTTCTGGGGCTAAAGTTAGTGGGAGGAGCCATCCCTAAAAGTATGACTGGGTTTGAAGATGCAGGAAATGTATACTAGTCAATAGTAAAAGGGATATCATAGACCTGAAAACAGTGAGATGAAGTGTGTAAATAAGAAGAATACACCAAGCTGAAACCGGTTTGGCTCAGTGGATAGAGTGTCAGCCTGCGGACTGAGAGGTCCCGGGTTCGATTCCGGTCAAGGGCATGTACCTGGGTTGCGGGCACATCCCCGGTGGGGGATGTGCAAGAGGCAGCTGATCGATGTTTCTCTCTCATCGATGTTTCTAACTCTATCTCTCTCCCTTCCTCTCTGTGAAAAATCAATAAAATATATTTTAAAAAAAGAAAAGAAGAATACACCAAGATGAAAACCATAATGGGAAGGTGCTGGTCAAACACCTGTGTTGTTTAGGAGTTGCTCTAACTCACAATCCTTTATGGCACTGTTTCTAGACCAGGTTAGAATACAGAGGTTGGGGGAAGATCAAACATGTTTAGTTAGTTAGTTAATTTTAGCTAGTGACTTAGTTAGACACCCGTTGGTCTTTTCGAGTATTCTAAAATGGGCTTGACCTTTGAGTCAGGTTTTAAAGCAAGGTGAGATCAAGAATGTTTCAAACCAAACTCATTTCCCTCTTCCCTCATCCTCAACAGGACAGCACCATGAACCCCAACTGCACCTTCCCAGGGAAGCTGAAAGAAACGTGTAATCATCTCTCCCTGCTGTACTGTGTGGGGGACAGAACTCTGCTGTTCCTCCTTTGTCAGGGAATCCTAGCTCTTTCTCTCTCTGTAGGGTGCTGTTTCCATGGAAACAGGATCTTTAATGCCTCTGAAATTACTGTGCATTTATACCATTAACTATTTGTTGACTAGGGCAGGTCACAAAGAGATTTATTTTCCAACCTGTGAAAGGTAATTCCAGTTTTTACATCTTTTTACTGCAATTACTTTTTAAAAAAGTAATTGACACCGATGCCCCTATTTCCTCACCAGAGCCCACTCCTTTTGCTTCTATCATTCTACTAAAACTGTTATTACAATGTATGTCATCAATAATCAAGGAAAAGTCAACAAAAATAAAATCAAATCAGTAGACTTTGCCTCATTGGCATTCTCCTTGACATTATAGAGTTTCTAAGAGTTGACACACCCAAGTTTTCAGCAACCCTTCTTTCACTTGTGTATTCTCTCTCCTTTTTCATATATTTTCACTTGAAACTCCCTAATTTCAGGGCCAAGACTTTTTACTCCTGTTCTCTCCCTCTGAGCATATTATCCATCAACACTCACCTCCACACCAAGGCCTCCAAAGTTGCTATCAGAGGCCCGTTTCTCTCTTGATCTTCAGTCTGATATTTCTGATTAGACCATTCTACCTGAGTGTTCTTATATCAGGTCAGACTTCACATAGCCCACACCAAGCCAGGTTGCTTTGTCTTTTGGCAACAAGTTACCACTCTTAGAGCTTTAAAATTCTGGCATAGCTTTGACTTCGCCCTCTCAGTTATAATTTCATCTTTACAATATGAAAAAGCTGGCTGTTCTTATGAGCTGCATTTTTACAACTAGTCAAATCAGTTAAGATGTCAGGTGTAGGTTAGCATTATATACAAAATAAGCTAATTGATATTTTCCCCCTTTTCAGAGTTTTGTATCCTTGAAGTACATAAATCTCATAGCTTTCTGGCCTATAAGCAATGTGAAACTGTTTGGAAGTCATATTTCTGCTCTGAGTCACTCAAAACCAACAACATAAAACTCTAACAATGTTACCATTCATTGAGCACATGCTAAGCTCTGTTCTAGATGTTTTGCATTATTTTAAATTCTCACAGCAGTGCTACAAAATAGTGGATCATATTATAATGAATGTCTAGGTTGGTGGCACTGGGAGTTGATCCCATTCAATTCTGAGTGAATCTAAAACCCATATTCCTTCTACTGCCTCACACTAAGAATAATGTTGTCCAGAGAAATAGTCAGCAGAGAGGGAAACAAAGAAGTCCAAGACCTCTAACTAGATATAACTAAAATCTAAACCCAGATCTGAATGGTTCCAGAGCCTGGGCTCTTAGTCACTATTTATACCACTAATCAGTAGTCCATCATTTGTTCTTAACTACCCCTAAGGCTAGCATCATAAGAGAGGTCTACAGGGAATAGAGCGAAACACTTAGTTTCTCTACAGACCTAAGAAAGACTAGAGCCACATTGGTGGTAGGAGACACATTCATAGAATAACCATAGAACTCCTGTTTCTAAGGGCTGTCGATCTGTCATATTTCACAAGGACTAACCCCAAAAAAGTGAAGAAATTGAATTAATTTGCCTTATAAGAAAACAGGAGACAAACCATAAAGCAGTCAGCTTGACTAGACTTATGGAGGAATTAATTCTTAGATCATGCTCTGGGAGGAAGTCAGTATAAAGGTCTACGACTATATTCTTGGAATTCTTGTCAGAAGCAGACAAGAGTTAGAATATTTATTTAGCTTAGTTAAGACTGGAAGAAAGTTTATCCTGGTTTGGCATAGAATATCCAAGCTCTCCCTGAACTTAAAATACAGTGTTAAAATATTTCTTTGGAGCTACAATCAACTCTCAATTACCCTCAATAAGGGATGCAGAACCATACTGATGATCTGGACAATCAAATACATAGATTATTCTTGGTGCATATCCCGCTGATCTCTTCATGGGTTTAAATTGTAGAACAGCCCCTTCCTCAGGCAATGCTTTCGTTACAGGTCCCATCAGACTACATTATCTCAGTTATTCTCCTTATCTATGATTTGCCTTCAATGCCTTCTTTGCTGGCTGCTTTTATTTACCTTTTCCCTTCTTTGAGGTGTTTTAGGAAATTCAGTACAGATCTCTATTCATTTCAGCCATTCTCAGGAGACCAACTCTTCCTGGAAGGGGGTGAGTCCCAATTCTATGCCTGTAGCCCTGACCTCTTTCTCATCTCCCACTTCCATCCCATGCTGGCCATTTCTACTTGCATTTCCGTTACAAACTCTTAGTGCTGGGAATGGATTTGTTTCATCCTTCCCCTCAAAACAGATGACTTTCTAATTTCCTCTCTCATTGAGTTAATATTTATCAAGTACATAGTAGAGATTCAAGTACATATTTAGCTTTATTCCTTTAGCTTTGAAATTTCCCAGGTAGCCCTGACATCTTCTTTTTCTTAGTTTCCCACACCCAACAAGTCCTTCCAAACACTCCTGCTTTTATAAAACAATTCTTGCATTTGTCCCTTCCTTCCTAGTCCAACTTTCATCCTCCTAGGTTAGGCCTTTGTCCCTTCATACCCAGATACCTCGGCCGTCTGCCTTATAGCAACTGCCTTCCACATTCTAAATGCCACTTGCACTTCATCTTACTCTAAGACTTCTCATTGCTATGTGACTTTTGTTCAAAAATCTCTAAGATTCAGTTAGATTAAACACCTGCCCTTATTCAAAGCATTCTACATCCTGGCCCCATCTCTGTTTAAGTTCTCTTGTCCTCTATATGAATCCTTGATAAAGACAGGTGGTTTTTCTTCACTGTCCCCTGAACATTACTTGTACTTTCCTGCCTCTTCCATTTTCTCTCAGTTGAGTGTAATTCAAATTTTGCTCATGCCTATGGACTCAGATAAATGTTTAGCCTTTCTCTACACCTTGACCATTCAAGGTCCCTTTCTCCTCTTCTCTACCCCTGCCCTTTCGAGCCTCCAGTCTACATTTCAGCATTTCATTTATTGTTGACCTGTCCTTTTTGCTCCAATTGTTACCTAACATATACTAGTATATGTGTCTGTATCCTGTCTTCCATGCTAGACAATATTCTATTAGAAGGTAAGAATCAAATATTGCCCTTCTATTATCCTTTACAGAATATAAATTAATGCCTTTCTTGTGGTAAGTTTTCAATAAATGCTTACTGATTTGTTTCGAACTTCCAGGAGACTAGTCTTAAAAGCCTTTCCTCTGTTTTCTCACTTCCCATTCCCACATCCACTCTTCTATGTCACTCTTCCTTTCTCTCCTCTCATTCTCTTACATACATATATACACACACACACAACTGACATTGCGAATTGATACCAGCACTGACTATAAATTCCCTGTGAAAAAAATTGACTATTTTGATAATTGATTTTTAAAAATAATAACTTCTAAAGGCTACATACTTATAATCTTTCTCTCTTTTCTAAAAAATGTATAAAACAAAATGTTGGGCTGACTTCAATCTTACAAGAGCTCTTTTTAAATTACTCCCCTTTGAATGTTCTTCTCATTATATTATCTATAAAAACATGTCTGCAACTTATTCAAATCTTATTCTATATGAAAAAAAGAATTAATATTGGTATTTCTGGCAATGATTTTTTTGGTTTGAAAAATAAAAACATTGGGGAATTCTAAAATATATGTAAAAAATAATATTTAGATGTTTTTTTACCCATGTAAATTCACTTTGTAAGTTTAGAAGCAGAGAAAAATAAAACTCATTTTGCTTATAACACTGAAATGAGAATATCTTTTAAAAAGAAACCAGAGAAAAATGGAGATTTAATTTGTTATTTGTTTTCTAGTATTTTTCAATTTAAAAAAAATATTTTTACTGATTTCAGAAAGGAAGGGAGAGGGGGAGAGAGATAGAAACATCAATGATGACACAGAATCATTGACTGGCTATCTCCCGCACGCCCCACACTGGAGATCAAGCCCACAACCTGGACACGTGTCGTGTCCTTACTGGAAACTAAACCATGACCTCCTGATTCACAGGTCAATGCTCAGCCACTGAACCACACCGGCCAGCCATATTTTTTCGATTTTTGAGAAAAATGAAAATATTCTCAGGGAGGGGGAGATACTTTTTCCTCAATGTTCATATGGTTAGGCACACACAAAATCCCTTTCTCACCCTTTCCCATTTTCCAGCTCCCCCCACACACAGCAAGAGCAGAAAACAAGGTCTGGTGAATATCAGATATTCACACTAAGATATTGTCTTCATTTGGCCCAACTCTTGATAACCCAGCATATCAATATCTGCAGAGATGTCTATGGGTCAGTGCAGATAATGAACAACGTGATTATTTCATGGATGGGAAATTAAGGGTTGAGAACAGTTCAGACTCTCTCCTTTGTAAATAACATGAGGACACAAAGGTTTAATCCCTGTGAAAAGCAGAGAGAAGTTAATTTGATTAACAGTTGCCTGAATTCCCTCAAATCATTGAGCACCCTAGCATAAGTTAGAGGAATTTAGTATTTGAGTGAATTTCCTTTCCTCTCTTCCAATTATTACCAGGTTGCTCTGATTATATGAAGTTAATATACATTCAATGTGCCTAGGGGAGAGAAGCAAAACAACTTGAATATGTTTGATTTTTCTATTACAAAAAGGGGGTTAGGGTGGGTGTATAAGACTGGAAAGAAATTGAGAGGAAGAGAAGATGAAACATGCAGCATGCAGGATAACATTTCCATGGCAACCACAGTACATGCATAGGGAACTGCCAAAATAAGTCATGATCCAAGATCCAAGTAAGTAGGTGTTGGTGGGAAGAGGAAATAAGAACTCAGCAATGGTCAGAAAGCTCCTAGAAGAGATGAATTATCTTTTCAAGTTTAACTCTTCTTCCCATTCCTTTTTCTAACCATACCCAAAGCTCCAGTTTAAGTGAGAATGCAACTCAACTGTGTCTGCTGCCAAACTCAAATTTTATCCCGGAGTGTCTTGGGATGATAGGAATGATGCCTAAGAGCCCTTAGTAAAGCCAAAAGAGAAAAATCTTGAGAGAGGTAAATAATTTCCCTGTAGCCATTAGTTTGATTTCCCAACTTTTTTCAGCAATTTTCACAGAAAAAAAATGTTTTAATTTTTTATAGGTGGCTTAAAGGGGGAAAATAAGATTGATGGAAATATTGTGGGATGTATAAAGATAGGTACAAAGTTTCTCTACATCAGTGGTCTAGGCTGCCTACCCATTGGTGAAACACAGGCAGAAGCTATTCGTAGACATAGTAAATATGTCTCTGGAACAATTAGATATTTGAAAAGATCTTTTCCTGAGACATTTAAAATTACCCAGAAAATAATATATAGTTCTTCCTTAACTTTAGGGGGTCACATGTAAGAATGATCAAGAAAGCCAGGATTTTTGTGCCCTCCCACTGCATGTGCACTACACTGGCTTCCCCACAGAGGTCTACATCAGGAGGCTGAACTGGGTCTCTGACACTTACTTGGGGAACCTGTTAACAATAAGGGTCTCTGGGCCACACCTCAGAGACAGGTATTCAGTATGCAGGAAGAGGGCCTGAGAGTATGCATTTTAAAGCTCCGTGGTGGTTATGCCATGAAGACAGACATGGAACTATCCATGAGGCACACTCCCCTCTTCCTGCTCTCTGGGACTCTCTGCCTCACTGAAGAGTGAGGAGGTGGGGAGCCTTTCCTCACTCCCAGGAGTGAAAGAATGATCCAGCCTGGCAGATAGGTGCCCCTCACACACTAACCAGGCCAGGAAAGTGTTATTCTGCAGTGAAAAATGAGTCGGAGGCCAGCACTGGTCACCAACTATTCCTGCTTAGGAGAGTTTGCTCTTAGAATTGCTTTCCTCTAAATGTTGGGGCGAGCAGAGAAAGAGGTGAACCAAGGAGAAAAAGAACATCATTCACCACAGTGAGCATAGATAGTTGTGAGATTAAAGATTATTAAAATAAATAGCAAAATTTTGAGTGAGAAATAAAAGCACTATTTTTTTTTTATTTTCCTATCAATCCACAGAGGTCCTTCCCTGAATTATAACGGTACCACAGAAACAACAGAAGGTTTGAGGCACCCTTGATATCACTGACCTTAAACTTAGTTCTCTTACCTTTCAATAACACCATCCTTCTTCTGATTCAGATTTATGGAACAAATATGAAGAATCTCTTCCCAAACTAACTAAATAATGTCTATAAAAATGTAAAATATACTTAGGCGAGGCATCTCACAAGAACAATGTCAAGTTTATGCAACACGTGATCATTAAGCCCTATTATATGTCAGGTACTGAGACTGGTCATTAAAATTGAGGTCTGTCTGATCTCCAAATTATTTTGTTGTTGTTGTTATTAATTCTCACCTCAGGATACTTTTCTTTCCATTGATTTTTAGAGAGAGTGGAAGGGAGGGAGGATGAGGGGGGGAGAGAGACACACATCAATTGATTGCCTCCTGCACACCCCGCAACCAGGACTGGGATAAAATCTGCAACCCAAGTACTTGCCCTTGACCTGTAATCAAACCTGTGGCCCTTCAGTGCACAGCTGGCACTCTAACCACACTGGCCAGGGCCAAATTATTCTTTTTAAACCTACTATGCTAACTCTTTCCCACAGTTTGGGGTTATTAAAAAATTAATACTGCTGACTACACGTCTTCTCTTGCCCTCTATTTCAATCCCCAAGTAGGCCCCAAGGACACATGGCATTATCACAGGGAAAAAACAAATGTCCTCTTCTGAGAAGATTTGAGAAACTTCTCCATTCCTTTGTCCAGAGGTGGGGAAGTGGGGAAAGTGAAGAAAGCCTTTACATGAGTTCAGTAAAGGATTATCTAATATATATATATATGAAGGGAGGGGGGGAGAGAGAGAGAGAGAGAGAGAGAGAGAGAGAGAGAGAGAGAGAGAGAGATTGCCTTTCCTTTTACTCTTATCCTTTCAAAAGATGTATGGATCCTTTTACTTAAAGAATGAAGAGTCTTTGAAGTGATTTTGAAGGCAAGGAACAAGGAGCTTGGTGTTTTGTGAAAAGCTGCAAAGGGATCTCTGAGATTTCCACATCGACCCCACTCAACTCACCAAGAGGAGACAACAGATAAGAAATAAGCATTTACTAAGAAAATAAAAGAACCTATATTTTCTGGGTGTGTCCCAACAGTCATATACATAGGACAGAAAACCACTGTATGAAATGTACATCACTTCCGCTCACCTATCTGCCCTTCCCTCCTCTCTGCCTTTCCAAATTTTGGCCTGGCACTGATATATCTCTCAGGAACATAACATAGTGAAAGGGGACCCAATATGGGGCACCGCTGAGAAGAGGAACACCCCAAAAATACAACGTGTTAAGTACTCTAACAGTCTTACAAGAAAACAAGAGCACAGAGGACACAAAGAAGCTGTGGGGGAAGGGCTTCACACAGGGGAGCTATTTTAGTGGGGTCTCAAAGAATGAGCTGTTTACTTAGGAGAGAAAAGAGAGATGAAGCTATAGCTGCAGGAGAGGCTGGAGAATAGGGAACAAGGTCACTGGAGTGGGGAAAAGCAGCAGCAAGTTTTAAGGGTGAAGAGAGAGACTGGGCCATTTGTGAATGTCTTAACACGATGCTCTATCCCAGCATTTTTCAACCTTTCTCATCTCATGGCACACATAAACTAATTACTAAAATTCTGCAGCACACCAAGAAAACATTTTTTTCCAATCTGACAAAATAACAGGTATAATTTTGAGTCATTCAGACTGGATGGCTATTGTTGTGTTGGCTATTGTCATTTTTTAATTTGACAATCTGAGGGAAGAGAGGTCAGTGCCCCTAACTAAACAGTCAGGTATTGCCTGTTTTAAAAATTTTTGTGGCACACCAGTGTGCCCTAGCATACTAGTTGAAAATCGCTGCTATATCATATCCTTATGAATACATATCCAAGAAAAGTTTTCAAACAGGGAAGATAAATTATACAATTAGTTTTTCTAATTAATTTTTTTATTATGAAAAAAATAATATTTGGCATGAAGACAAGTTAAAGGGGCCCCAGTATAGATAAGAGAAATAATGTGAATTTGAGACATAGTATTAGAAATGCTGATTGAATGCAGGACAATCTAAGGGACTATTGTGAACAGGGTGGATGGTTATGGAATGTGAAATGCAGTGAATATAACTGCACAAATTGCTCCCTCTCATAACAGGGAGAAGAGGTATAGCTCTGAGTTCTGTATGACACCTTGCATTTCTGACCTTTCTGATTTAACCACAACCTCCTTAGGATTTCGAGGTCAGTGGTGAACTGACTGGTTCTTATTATAACTGGAAGAGGATGGAGAAGGAAGCCTGGGAGAGTCAAGAAGGAAAGCGATCTTGGAGAATTAAGAAACACTTAGATGCAGCATAACCATTTTGTTTGCTTGAAGATCATGCTGGCAGGAGTGTGGAGAATGACCTGAGGGAGCCAGCATCCCAGGAATAACCTTTGACATGTCTGACAGAAGAGTGATTTAATACTTTGGGAACCCTCCTTTCTTTGGGTTTGAGAATTCTAATTCCTTTCACCTCTTGGAGTCCCTTTAACCATATCCGTTATTCTCACTCAGGCACTCTCAGAATCACTGCCATCTCTTTCATCTGGTGGGATATAAAATTACATGGTTGCCTCAGTAATTTTCCCCAAAGTCCACACCCTGACCTCCTTTCAAATGTTATCATGCAGAAATATCTGTGCATATAATTTGAAAACGTTGTCCAGGTGATTCTAAACTCTATCCCACCACACAGCTGCACTCCCACTGAAAATGTCTACTTTAATATGTGCCTGACCTACCCCGAATGAGAAGAAAGATTGCACACCAATTTGACACTTCAATGAACTCATATGGAGTCGGCTCCCTCTCATTACAGCATCATATTACAGGACCATGTTTAAGTCATGGCTCACTGCGATTCTCGGCTCTATTTGCAGTCCCCTTCCACCCTGTTTTTCTGCAAGTCAACTCTTCATTATCAGCACTAATGGAGGACAGGGAGGGCATACGTAACCAAAATCAACAGATAACTCTGAACCGTATTAGAGGCAAAGGGTTCAAAATTCTCCCCCATTGAGTCTTCTGCAGAGCTCCCATGATAAAGCAAAACTTAATAATGCTCTAGTTTTTCTCTTTGCTCCTCCACACCTGCTGATGGAAGTCCTAACAAGCTGCAAAATGACTGAATCTCAGCAGGAGGTAAAAGGGTGAAAAGCAAAAGACCTAGAAACTTCACAAAGTGGGTAATAAGTGACTGAATGACAGGCTCTTGGAAAATCAGGCTCTGGTTGATGAGGCTTATTTTTCCCCCAAAATGCAATGAGGAAGAATCATCAAGCAAGCTTGCTCCATGATGTAAATTCTGAGTTGCCATGAATTACTCGCACAAGTCAGGAGAGAGGCAAAGAATGAGAAAAGCCTCCATTTTCACTTCTTAAATGTGCAACCATAACCTTAAAACTCATCCAATTCAGGAAGCAGCTTGTCTCTAAATGTGAGGGGGGGGAGGGAAATACAGTCTATTGAGTCTATAAGGGCTTCTGACACACTCACAGATGGTGCAGTTAACATTTAGTTGAGCCCATGTCCCTACCCTTTCCCCCTTGTTACTCTACTGGCTTTGGGTAAAACCTGATTGCATCTTTCCTTTTATTCTAACCCGTTTTCTCTTCTGTGGGTGCTGCAGTCAATAGGGGGACTTTGTTTCATTTGACAGTGACATTCTGAGAATAGGAACTAGGGTGGGGAAGCCCTCATCCTCAAGTTTTTTCCCCCCAAGATTGTATTGAGGGTGGATGGTCAATGTTAACATTCATTAAATCTGTGCAGAAAGTATTTTCAGTACTTTCCTGGACATTAAAATAATTTCCTATGTTTCACTCTATAGAACAACAACAACAACAAACAGTTAACCTGCACCAACTCTATTGTTCTATAGTTAATTAAAGAAGTGAATGTTGATCCTAGAAAATGCATTTGGCTATGTTATACAGTATTTACTACTATTGGAAACTAAGAAGCTTCCGTACCCAACTCAACACATGCCTTTGAAATATGCACCAAACTTAACAGGTAAGAATCACTTCTCATCTCACATGTAGGATGATAAATAGACTCTAGCCACTCTCTCTCCTTAGGTATATAACAGTCCTAAACAAGAGCCTGGGGCAATATTCAGAAGTAACTGCAGTTACACAGAATAGCACCATTTCTTCCAGCTTCAGTGTTTAGCTGGAGGTCGCCTCCCCACATCAGTATCAGTCTTGCTCCATGGATTATGAGGCAATGAACGCACAATGTGTGCTGCTAAGTCTGCACATGCATGCTGTTCTGTACTGTTGGGGACTGATATGGGAAGAGGTAATTTTACATCCAGGAATGTCTCAAATTCCCAAAGAATTCCTACCTTGTGGAAACAATGTAACCTCCCAAAAGGAGAGTCTCTGTAGAAAAGCAAGGCATCAGGAAAAGAATTCCTTTGTGGAGACATACAAATAGTAGCTGAGGGCATTGTTTTGATAGCATGATCCTACTTTTGCATACAATAAATGACATGTGTGTCCATATAAAGAAAATATATTTACAACATATCTTTAAGCCTACAAGAAAATACCTCCAAATATTATCTCTGAGTGATAAAAATCTTTATATTCTTCCTATGCTCTATAAATTTCCAAATGTTTCTATAATGTACATGTATTACTTTTATATACAAAAAATTATATTTAAGAAAAAATATCTACTTTGGTCATCTGCACAGAATAATACATTTCAAATAAAAATTATTGTTGTAATATGTAGACACTTGGGAAAATATCTATACATCAAAATGTTGTCTGAAAAATATAATGAAAAATTTGGTACATGTTGTGATGGCAGTTGTATCAAAATAGGTAGGCACTGGTGAAAGGTTACCATAAAATTAAAGTATTTGTGCTATGGTGGTTGAGATATAAATTAATTTTCTTTTGTTTTCAATGTTTCTATCTATCTATCTTTTTTTAAATATATGTTCTATTGATTTTTTTACAGAGTGGAAGGGAGAGGGATAGAGAGTTAGAAACATCGATGAGAGAGAAACATTGATCAGCTGCCTCCTGCACACCCCCTACTGGGAATGTGCCCACAACCAAGGTACATGCCCTTGCCCAGAATCGAACCTGGGACCCTTTAGTCCATAGGCCGACTCTCTATCCACTGAGCCAAACCGGTTAGGGCAGTGGTTCTCAACCTTGGCTGCACATTAGAATCACCTGGGAATCTTTATAAATCCTGATTTCTGGGCCTCATCCTCCGGAAATTCTGTTTCTTTGTTATGGGGTGGGTCCACAACATTAGTAACAAAGAAACAGAATTTCCAGAGGATGAGGCCCAGAAATCAGAATTTTAAAAAGATTCCCAGGTGATTCTAATGTGCAGCCAAGGTTGAGAACCACTGGGTTAGGGCTATCTATCTTCTTTTTTTTTTAATGCAATTGGTACCATGGCTCATTTAGTCAGCTCTTAGAGACTAGAACCAAGTGCCTCAAGGAATGAAGGTAAGTGGCTCTGAGAGGTAAACTGGCAAAATTCAATGTATCATGGCTGACATGGGCTTGCATAGGACAATGAGGAGACAGTAGAGTTAAGAAGACCTAAGCTCAGACCCTACCTGTAGGACAGCACTTATTATGCAAACCTGGGGCAAGCTGGCCCTCTCTCCCAAACACCCATCAGTGCGGTGTTGTGCTAAGGGCTGTGGACAGAGTAACACATATATACTGTCTGGCACTAATAGGTAATTAATAAAAGGTTGCTACTAGGATCTCCTAAGTCTAAGTAGAGTAAGCATAACCTGGAGCTTTTATCAAGGTAATTTTTATGGATAAGAAATCTTTGAAAGAATCAAATAAATTAACATATACGAGTTGTTTAACAAAGAAAACTTTCTGTCTAAAGCCTATAAAAGAATAACAAATGTATATGAAGAACCAGTGACTTTTCTATCACTGTAGAGGTAAGAAATTCACCCGGAAGAACATGAAGAAAAGAAAACAAACAATTTTTTATCCAAATACATTTGGCAGGTAACACTATAGTTGATATCAATAATCATAACTTTAGTGACACCAGTACCTCCAACCACATAATTCACTCCTTTTTCTATGTTTCCAAATGTACCAGGGAATCTGTTTGTAACTGAACGGTGACAGCTCCAGCATTTCAATAGAAGAGCAAGAACAGCAGTCTGCCTGTGGGGCAGGTGGAGGGGGGAGGGATATAGCACACTCAGACTTTTCTTTTTCAATCTCCACCCAAGGTTATGTTTATTGATTTTAGAGAGAGAAAGGGTAGAGGGAGGGAGAGAGAGAGAGAGAGAGAGAGAGAGAGAGAGAGAGAAACATTGATGTGTTGCCTCTCATACATGACCTGATCAGGATAGAACTCACAGCTTAGGTATGTGCACTGACTGGGAATGGAACCCACAACCTTTTGTGTATGGAATGATACCCAACTAACTGAGCCACCCGCCAGGCTGGGACTTTTCTTAAAGTATCATCTGTATAATAAGTACACTGGTTTTACTTAGATTGTATATCAATTTGCTGGGGTTTAGAAGGGAACTGACTGGAATTTCAAGAAAGCCAAATACCATTCCCCTCCTCTTGGCCAATGTAATTTGGCCAACTGTGCAATTTTTTAGAAGGAAAAGAATATAATGAACAATCAACTTCACTGCTACATCTTTTTAATAGATATTTTTTCAGTGAATATTTGGAGTTAGTTGAAACTGGCCAAAAATTCTTTATCACTTCTGCCATCAAGAGGTAATTTATTCTTATACCCCACTCCCTCTCTAAATCAAAGCTGGGCCTGTGTCTGCTTTGACCAGGAGAATACAGTAGAAGTGACACTGTGCCAGGTGAAACCAGCCACCATGCTTTGAGGAAGCCCAAGTAGACAAGAGGCGAGGCCCACTTGAAGGAGAATTGAGTCCTGGTGCCTCCCAGCTGACAGTGAGCACCATTTAGCCAGTCTTATGAGTGAGCCACTTTAATGTGCGATCCTGCAGCTCTAGTCAAACACTAACTGATGTCACTTGGAGCTCAAATAAGCTGCTCCTACCTAGTCCTTTCCAAACTGCAAAACTATTAGCTACATGATTGTTGTTATTTTAAACCAGAAAGTTTGGAGGTGATTTGTTATGGAACCATTGATAACAGAAACTATATTAGTAATTGGCAATAGTTTATACTTCACTCTCTTAGGAGGTTGATTAGGATGGCTTATTGCCTTTATTCTGATCAACTCTGAGGGAAATAAAAAAATTGAGATTTGGGGTCTAAAAATTCACAGGTCACCATAATTCCATCAAAGTAATAACTTCTGTTCACATTCTGCTCAAATACCCCACTGGCCTTCCTCTATAATATTATTTATTTTTTAATTAATATCAAGCAATATTATGTGGGAGGCTCTGGGCATTCAGTGGCAAACAAAATAGATACAGTTTCCCTCCTTGATCTTGAAAGCATCTAAGTTCATCTCTCCAACTGCAGCAGCAGTGCCTGATCTTACTGAATTTACTACAACTGCACTGTCCAGGCCAGATCGCAATGGAGGTTCTGCTTTGGAGGTGAAGGCTAGTCTGCCAAAGAAGCCCAGACAGCACAGCTGAAATGCACATTGAACTGCTGTCACCCATTCCTGTGGCTTTTCCTCAAACCCAGTGTTCAAAGATCTGGCAAGAACTCTTCCTATCCTCCTGATCACAACCTCAGTTCAGTGGTCTGTGGATGAAAGACAAAGCAGAGGTTTACAGGAGCTGTGAGAAGAATCCTTGAAGACTCCTGAAAATTGATATGCAGCTCCTCTACCAAGTAAATGTAGAGTCTTTGCTATACAAACCAATACTGGTCAATTCAAACTCCAAGATTTTTTTTTTCAATTTGAATAATCTCTGCAATAACAGAATCACAGCAATTTGCCAACGAATAATCACATTAATTAAGATTTGTTTAATGAGTGTTTTATAATTCATGGATCTCTTTCATGTGTATCATAGTTCTTCCATTATCCTCAGGAACTATTTCCCATAGGACCTTAGCCCCATTACTCCTCAGCTACAACCATCACACCCAGGGTAATTGTTAAAATGTCTATAAGTTTACTATTTCAAAAATATGTTCCTCAAGATCTTTCCCTTTAAGAGAGAATATCAAGGTATTTTCTTTATATTTGATAACTTTATGTATTGGTAACAATAAGAAATGTTTAGAGCCATCCAGTCAGTATGGCTCAGTGGTTAAATATCAACCTATAAACTAGGAAGTCATGGTTAGATTTCTGGTCAGAGCACATGCCCAGGTTGCTGGCTCAATCTCAGGAGAGGGTGTGCAGGAGGCAGCCGATCAGTGATTCTTATCACTGATGTTTCTATCTCTCTCTCCCTTTCCCTTCCTCTCTGAAATCAATATATGTATATAAATACACTAGAGGCCCGGTGCATGAAATTCATGCACTGGGGGCAGGGGGAGGGGGGATATCCCTCAGCCCAGCCTGCACCCTCTCCAATCTGGGACACCTCGGGGGATGTCCTAAACCTGCAGTTGGACATCCCTCTCACAATCCAGGACTGCTGGCTCCCAACCACTCACCTGCATGCCTGCCTGCCTGATTGCCCTAACCATTTCTGCCTGCCAGCCTGATCACCCCCTAACCACTCCCCTGCAGGCCTGATCGCCCTAACTGCCCTGCTCTGCCAGCCACCTTGTGGTGGCCATCTTGTGACCACATGGGGGAGGCCATCTTGTGCGAGGGCTTGATGGTCAATTTGCGTAGTACCTCTTTATTATATAGGATATAAATGCTTAGAGCCAAGAAGACCTTCATCATATGACAAAACAGCCAGAGCATACAGATAGTGTCTGTTTGCTCAGATTTTTAGCAGTTTCCTGGTCTGCTCTATGCTCTTGACTTCAGTACATCAGAAATGTGTCTGCATCAGTGATAGATGAAAATATCTGGAATGAAAATCATCATAGGTGGCAATAAAATAAACCAAGAAGTACAGCTGTTAAATGATCATTGTGATTTGAACACAGGAATAGATCCCATTAATCTGCCCTCCATAGGGGTCCACACATCATTAGCACAAGTCTATCTGTCCCTGGGAAGCAGCTCCATTATAAACCAGGGATTTAGCTCACTTCTAAGGCCACATGAGGAGGAGCCTCACCAAATTTAAAGGATGGCTTCCCATGTTCTCATTAACACAGGAGACCAAAGGCCAGCATTAAGAATTTGAAGTACAATTTTTGGATTTCCATCTCTTTCCTTTCTACTACTCTCTTATGCTCTGGCCTCTCAGGTTCCTCTTTTCACCTGGTTTGATGCCCTATTATTTCAGCTGCCCCAAGTTTCTGGATTCAGAGCTTTATCAGACATCTTTTGCAAGGTGTTCCAAATTCACTGTTTGCTCCTTCTTTCCTGTCATATCACATAATCAAAATTCCCATTCCTTAGAGCTAAGGTCTAAGCCAGACTAGGAAGAAAGCAACCTACATGCTACTAATTCACACAATGGTAAAGAAATGTTGTTCATGAATGTGCAAGAAGGGCACTGTTCAAATTTAGAGGATCATTATAGTATGAATATTGTTTATTAATGTTTTCATTACAATTTTCCAGCACATAGTAGTATAGTCTTTTGAGGAATGGATGTATTTTTCTAATTTTCCCAAAGGTGACTTGTGGGCTAAAATATTCTGTGCATGATTGGTAAATCTTTGCCCTCCCAGGGTATTTGTTTATTATTTTGAATCAACTTCTATTTTAGCAGAACTTTTAGGAAGAGATTTGTGCAGCGGGTGAGCTTTTCTTTAAGCAATCCTATACACTGAAGACCAGCTGGAGGAGGAGGGAAGAACGGCTAATAGGCCTCAAAACCCTCCCTTCTTTCCTGTGCGTCCACTCTTTGTACTTGTTACTCATAAAACATTGTTGTTGTCTCATAGCTTCATATATTTTTATTATTTACATACAACATGTTCACTGTGGCAAATCAGAAAATGCCGTTTAGAAAACAATTTCACTTTTCAGAGGTAAACACATTATTATTTTAGCAATTTTCTCATTTTTGTGCAAGCATAAATATGTAAATGCATTGAAAAATAAAACATCATACACAACTGCTCTAACCTGTTTTCACTTAATATTTTCATCTCTTTCTCTACACACACATGCAAGAAGTATGCAATATATTTCTGTAACTCATACTATTTCATTAAATGGTTAACCAAAATTTAATCAATCTCTTCAAAATGGAAATTTAGGATATCTGCAATTTACAAAAACTGGATAATCACCCTCCCTTGCATATCTTTTATTAGTTAACCTTTTCTTTATTTTAAGTAAGGTTGACCAGACCATCCTTTTGACTTTAATCACTTTACTCTGGCTGCCTCTTCCAACCCAGGGAACACATATACACATATATAAATGAACACAAATATACTCGTAAATGTGTATGTCCTTTACACTGTCACTTCCATTCACAATCACATTTAGATTCATATAGAAATCCACTGAGTATATAGGTTCATGTATCCACTTGTCTCCGTCATCTGAATAGATGGGGAAGGCAGGATGAGTGAAGATGGGAATGGGTTAAGAAAGACATTCTGAAGGCTTGGGAGAAATGAAAGTCAGGTTGAGATTCATCAGAGACATAAGAAAGTAATAATGGGTTTATGAGAGTGGCATCTCCAGTTATGGGAAAAGAAAAAGGTATTGCAGTCATCAGCTAGGAAAGATAGGAGGCTGAGACTGGGCGGCTGGCAGTGATATTTAAGCTCCAAGGGTACGATGCAGTTAGGAGGATTTGAGCCAGATAGGCAGCTACATCATAGCCTTGCAGAGCCAAGGCTGGGGCTAGGAGTAAACGGTCTCTGAGAGGTCTTAAAGGAGAACAGAATACTAGATGGGAAAAGAGAAAGAATGGGGGAGAAGAGTCCAGGCTGCTGAAGAGAGACAGACCTGATCCCTGTAAGCTACATTGCTCAGATGGCCAATCCCTACACACGCTGCTGCTCCCTAGCATCTCTCCATGACTCAAACCGAATCCTGACACAACCGATATTTCTTATCCTGCACTCACCTATTTTCAGACATGTGCTCTAATAATGTCAGCAGCATCCCAGTCCTTCTTGGTTATCACACCATCCCCCAGTGCCATCCCAACCCCTGAGAAGCATTCATACACCCACCTAATCTAGCTTCTCCAAGTGAACTCCTTCCCTGCCACTGCATGTATCCCCATGAGATTTCTTTTTTTTATTCATCTCTATATCCGTATCTCTGTTAAATGGTGATAAGACAGTGTGTGCCTCGTAGCACTGTTATGAGGGCTAAATGAATGACTACATGTACAAGGACTTAGAACTTTGAGTATAGTAAAAGCTCAAAAATATTAATCATTATTACAATGATTTCCTCATTTATAAATAAAATGCACATCACTGATGCTTCAGGTCTCATCTCTTACTTAGCTCCAAATTTTGAGAAGCCAGTTTCCTCTGCCTGACAAATAGTACCAAGTGTCTAATTTCAATGGGTATCTCCACAACTGAAACCTTCTCAGATTGTTCCTTCTCCAACGCCCAGGTACCCTACAGGGTCATCACATGAACATATCTTGATTTGACCATCCTATCTATTATTTTACCTTTCCCATAATGGTAATATGCTGCCTGTACCCACCTTTATATAATCACAATACCTAGCCTAGTGCTTTACACATGGGAGGTACCTAATGAATGTTGAATTGTATTCTCTTGTTCTCCTACCTTAGCTTATCTCCATTACCTATTTTCTCCTTAACCTCTCCATAAATCACAAAGCCAGTTCATGAGGAAATAAATGCCATATATTCTATTTGTAGTAATCATTGTGTCTGTTATTTTAGCTTCTTTGGACAAAGTACTCTAAAATACATTAAAAAAAACACTCCCAAATTCATCAGACAAAGAAGAAATGGACAATACAAGGCATAGTGCCTTGCCTTCTCTGGGTTTATAATTTAAAAGTAATTTCATGACAGAAAGTCACAGGATGATAAATGTCCATAAATATTCTAAAGGAATGTAGGTAAATCATAGTGATATTAAGTTTGTTGTGGCCAATTGCCCTAAGTAAACCTGATCCTACCACCAGTCATTTTTATTTTCACTGAAAATGGCCCATGACCTTCTTCCAATTGAAAGTCATCAATGAAATCTCCCAACGTTATTATGCACTCAGTTTAAATTTCTGTTCACTATAGCAATTATTTTAAAATAATATAGAGAAACTCAAGAGTTCAGAGAACTTTAATAAAGATAGCTAAGTATATGAAAATAAAACCTTTGGTGAACAGTGTGAAAAACTAGAGTTATTTAGTCTAAAAGGGGTGGGCGGCGTAGAAAGGTGATGAGATTCTGTCTTCAAATTCATGAAGTGTTGTCATTAGTGGGGTACTAATTATTAGCAATACATGCCCCAGTGGATGAAACAGGAGAAAATATATCAAATTACATCAGGAAGAATTTCAATTAGACACAAGGAAGAACCTTCCAGCTTTTTCATTATTAAAATGAACTACTTTGGGGAAGCTGTCAGTCTCCATCTCCAGAGTGCTGCAAGAAGACAAGAAACAACTCTATCTTTGTGGGCTTTGGATAACAGCAACCCATAGGCACAATGACCTCTAGAGGTCCCTTCCAACTATTTGGTTTAATGACTTTCACAGTGTTTACTGGTTATCTCATTTATCACATAAGTATATTGAAACTGGCAAAAGGCTGGGGATCAATAAGGCTGAGGGAAAGGGGGGATTAGCGGTAGAATTAAGCACTGAATAGACATCCGAAGTGCCATCCTCCAATACGATCATATTCTAGCACTAAGATCAAAAGAAAAATGCATAAACTCATACTTTCCCAGTGGGAGACTAAATGGTCAGAAATGAAATAAAGTTTCTTCTAGTGACCTAAGCAGAACTCAATTAGTAGAGAAAATAAAAAAGGTCAAAGTAGACTCATATTTAACCATATTTTCCAATATACCAATATGCCTCCCACAGATCTAAAGCCCAGCATTATGCTATACTGCTATGCGGATAGCTGTATTCCCCAAAGAAGTCTCAAATGTTTCTTCCTCTAGCCTGATCTCAGCATTCCCTCCCCTAAATCCCATGACAGACTATCAAATTTCTAATCACCTTTAATATCCAAACTCAGATGCAACTTCCCTAAGATTTACCAGACCCCCCAAACCAGAATATATCTCCTCTGCATATCACTGCATTTGTATCTGTATCACTGTATCCATCAGAGCTCTGTGATCCCTGCTTGCCTCAACTCCAGATAGCTACAGAGACAAAAGACTGGCAGTTAACTACAGTAAGAAGAAATTTTGGCCAGCCTCTTCCTAGACTCGGACAGCTCCCATGCTGTCTTCTCTCCCTCTGAGGTAGGTTCCTTTCCCCTCCTCTCAGGAGGAACACATTCAGTATTCCTTGTGAAACCTCTTCACTGAAGCCTGGCTAGAGTGGAAATCAGTCTCTCCAACCCTTCGTTTCTTGCTGTTCATGAAGGCCAGAATATAGCTTCTTTCTGTTCAAAGATCTTTTTCTTAGTCACTAGGGGCTTACACATAAGTGGGAATAATTTTTTAAAACACAAGATTATAATAAAAATGAAAATGTTCTTACGGTTTTGCTTTGGCTCCTTAGCCTTAATTCCCTTCTGAGATGGTAAATGGAAGTCTCATTTTGCTTTCATTCCAGAAGACTCTACCAAATATCAATCCTGTCACCTCTCAACCTATTAATGAAGGTTTTGTAGTCCCCTTTTCATCCTACAGAGTCATTCAAAGGAGAGCATCAGATCTATCCCAGGATTGGATGGCATCACAGATCTCCATACCAGATAACACCCAGTTAAGTAGGTCTTCTCACTTTTTAAAGAATATATTTTAAACAATGGCCTGTAACAGTGGAGGAGCATTCGATATCCTTTCATATTCAATCCCTACATCCTCTCCATGAATTCAACAGCTATGATGCCACAGAGCAATAAACAGTGCTGATAATACTCAAAGAGATTCCCATTTTTTATATATTTATATAATTTACAAGATATTAATATCATCTTCCCATAATCTTTAGGATGTTGTGGGAGTCTAAAGAAAAGTTGAAGTGTTGTGTAAATGAGCAATTAATTCGAGGCAGTCAAGGCATATTTTCTGAACACTTACCAGACCTCTTATGTCTGTGCACAGCAGTCATAAAGTCTGTAATTGCCATTTAGCACCAATTTAATGCTGGTCATGGGCTAGATGGAGAATATGAGGATGTATAAAATATTGATGCTTGGTGGATAGTAGAATGAAAAAACTGGACTAATTTACGTTTTTGAAAATGTTATTGAGGAGATTTCTATTCAATTCCTGAACAAAAGAAATGAAAGAGACAAAAACTCTTGGATTGGGAAATGATGCATTGAGAATTAGGAAGAGGTAAAACAGGGTTATTGGGCACCAATGATTAAGAGGAACAAGTTTCTTGGTCTCCCATAGAGCTCTGGTACAGACTTGCTCTGGTGTGAATCCAAGCTGACTTTCCAAGCAAAGCTAGAAGTCTGATGGATGTGGTGTTTTGGTCAGCAGGCACCAAGAAAGTCATAGGCTTTATGCAGTAAGAGTAAGGTGGAGCAGGCTGTGACTCAGCAGACAGAGAGTTGTGTCAAACTTAGCCCAGCTATCCTGGACAAAAAGGTCAACAGAGCAAAAATGATATGGCTGCCAATTTACCATTAGAATTGGTTTGGGAATTGAGCTGGCAGTTATAAGATTCTCTTTTGTTTTTGTTTTGTTTTTAATCCTCACCTAAAGATATTTTTCCATTATTTTTAGAGAGAGTGGAAGGGAGGGGGAGAATCAGAGAGAAAGCTGGGATTGAGCCTGCAACCAAGATACATGCCCTTGACCAGAATCGAACCCAGAGCCCTTCAGTCCACAAGCCAATGTCCTATTCATTGAGCCAACCCAGCTAGGGTTAAAACAAGCAATCTTAAACACTCTTGAAACAAAAGTTAAAGTAGTAAGTAAATGGGAATTTTAGAAATGAAAAATATAATGGCCAAAACAAACAAAAAAATAGAGTCAGTGACTTTAATAAGAGAGACGAGCAGTACCTACTTCTTGGAGCTCTAAGTATCACACCAGATTCATGGGGCACCATAAATACACACGTTCCTTGAATCTTCTAAATTCCGGTAACTAAAGCCCTAGTTTTAGGAATTACAGCTATTCCTGCTGGTATTACTGGTATTTCTCAGTAGTTCTTTTTTGTTCTTCCAGCCTTCCAATTTCCTACATTGCAGTCACTCTTGACGGAAACATTCACACATTTATGGTGAAATGATATAACCACTTTGAAAAATGGCTTGGCCCTAACTTAAAAAGTTAAACATATACCTATTCTATTTCTGGATATTTACCCAAGAGAAATGAAAGTATATACCTACAAAAGAACATGAACAAAAATATTCAAGGCATTTTTATCCATAATAGCCCCAAACTAGAAACAAATCAAATTCTCATCAATAGAAAACAAATTCTAGCATATTCACACAATGGAATATTACTTAAATTTTTATAAAGGAACACACTGATAAATGCAACCACACGGATGAATCTGAAAAAATTATATTGAGCAAGGGAAGTCTGACACAAAATAATACATAATGTATAATTGCACTTAATGAAGTTCTAAAACAGGTATAATAAATCTTTGGGAAATAAATCAGATAGTGGTTACCTTTCAGGGGAGGTAGAGGTAATGGAGGATTGACTGGGAAGAGGCATGAGGCAACATTTGATGACTTGAGCTAACCCATGAAAGCATTTGTCAAAACTCACTGAATACATACCTAAAATATATGTTGAACTGATTAGTGTGCTTTGTTTACATTATAATTTTATATTTCAAGGATATTTTAGAGTGTAAACATCAGTCTAGGCCAATCTTTTCTATCAGCTTTTGAACTATCTATAATAATAAAAGCGTAATGTGCTAATTAGATCAGACGTCTCTGGACGTCCTTCTGGATGACCTTCTGGACAAAGCTGGGGCTGTAAGGGTAGCCCGGGTCCCGGTTGCAGGAGGGAAACCAGTGCTGGCAGCCAGGGGAAGGAAGGCCTACTCTTGCACAAATTTCCTGCATTGGGCCTCTAATCTTTCCATAAAGTATAACTCATTTGTATGTTTTATTGTTTTGTTTGTTTATTGATTTCAGAGAGGGAGAGAGAGATAGAAACATCAACGATGAGACAATCATTGATAGGCTGCCTCCTGCAAGCCCCCTACTTGGGATTAAGCCCACAACCTGGGCATGTGCCCTGACCAGGAATGCAATTGTGACCTCCTGGTTCATAGATCGACGCTCAACCACTGAGCCACACTGGCCAGGCAAGTCATGCGTTTTTTAACTTCAAAATTTTAAAGCCTAATCTAATACAGTCAATATCTCCTAAGGGTCCAGTCACCTTCACATCTCCAAGGAGTTCTTGAACATAGCTTCTCTTGGTGCTTAATTAAAATTTAGACTATGTTACAGTGTAAATATTTCTTCATTTCAATGTATTCATTTCAATAATATTAACTAAGCATATCTGTAAGTCAAGGTGCTAAACAATATAAGAAATCTAAGACAGATAGCATATAGTCCTCCCTTTAAGATACCATGTAGAGTAAAGTAATGAAATACCAAACAACTAAAACAGATAGAATATAGGTAATTTTAAAAAGTATAAGAGGTAACAGGAAGTCAACAAGATATGAAACTTCTATAACATTTGAGAAATGTTAGGTACTTCTTTTAACATCCTTGGTTGAAAGCCATTCAAAGTTAATGACATGACTTTTTACTACCACTCCTCATTCATTTGATATGTTACTTTTATGATCCTAGCAAACATATAATTAGCAGACATTGATGATTTTATTGCACCAAAACCTCCATTCCCATTAGTCCTAATAATTTTAGCAAGTAATCTTCAAAGAACATTGGTCTTAGTGGCTTAAACCTCACACATCCAAGAGATCCCCAATTACACAAGACAGCCAGTGTGATTTTCTCCTAAAGAAGCACCAACTTCTTCCCAAACAAATGACAAAATCTAAATGTCCTGAAAATTATCTAGGCAGAAATCAGTATTCATATTTTTCCAAAGAAAGAGCAGCCATCAATTACTTCTTTCCTAGGACTGAGCCATCAGTGTTTCTAACAGAAGAAGAAAGCACATGCATTTATATTTCATTCCACAAGTGAACAACTCAGAACCTGATTATAGTTTTGCCTTGTTTGTTTGTTTGTTTGTTTGTAATAAGTGTCATAAATGCTTAAGAAATAACGGCAGGGAGAGGATAGGACAAAGTTGCTACTATATAGCTTACATATTTGGATAGGTAGCTTTATAAGATCTCTCCTTCTTCTGAATAAAAGCTTGCCATCATTACCCATAACATAGGGCTGTCAGGATGCCTGGCTTAGAAAAATACAGAGTGTTTAAGATGCTCTGTCACTAGTGTTTTGTAAGGATATTTTTTTTCCTTCCTCCAGATAATCCATACTTACAGCTCCTTTGTGACCTAAAGGGCATGTAATTTTTAGTTTCTGTCTAGCACTGACAAGGTGGGTATTGTTTCTAGCCTTATATTCCAAAAGCAAAATGGCTGAAACTCCGACTCAGAAATGAAATCGATTTCTAAAAATGGACCCTACATCACTCGTCCAAAGTCTGCCTCTCAAAATGTGGGTGGGAATAAGATTCTCTCCTTCCCATTGTCCCTCCCCACCCATCACTGTTGATGGATAAGAGATGTCAGCTTGTCAAGTCTTATTGGGTGCTACCTGATGTAAGTCCACACTGAGACAGTAAAAATCTGTTTGTAGTCAGCTCTTTTAATAAGCCCCAGTAACAGGAGAAAAGCAGATCTATTCAGTAAGATGTTTCTTCTGGTATAATGTGTGTGTGTGGGGGGGGGGGCAGTCTTGATATGGAGGAGAGTTTTAAACAACGAACAGTTCTTTCTTTAGAGCAACTGTGGAGAAATAGCTTCCCTAGGTATTTTGTGATTCTAATAAATATTGTTTCCATGCTTATGACTTAAACCTAACCTAGACTCCAAGCTCTTTATAAAGGAAGTCAGACCTTCTCTGTAAAATGCCTCCATCCACAGAGTCCTGCTGGGTTCTAAGCATTCTGTGGGTTCTGAACTTTAATGAATAATATTGATGCTGCCTCTTAATCACAAGCTCCAGGGAAAACTCTAGAAGGGTGCCCAACCTTCCACCTATCCCAAAAACGATAGAGTGAAAAGATCAAATGTTCTGAGAATATATTTTATGAAACAAAGTAATTCTTTAGAGAACCAAAGTAAACAGTTTTGCCAAGGGAATTCAGAATTCTAAGAAATATGTTTCTATGCATTATAACCACATTATTAAGATAAATTGGTTGCCAAGTGCCTGAAGACAGTGATCCAGACTTTCCTATTCATAGTATCTAGTGCATTGCTGGTGTGCCATGAGCCTCATGGATGATGGTCGAGGTGGAGGTTATGATAGTAACTAGAGGCCCAGTGCACAAAATTCATGCACAGAGGTGGGGGGTGGTTCCCTCACCCCAAACTGCACCCACTCCAATTGGGGATCCCTTGGAGGATGTCCGACCACCGGTTGGACACCCCTCTCACAATCTGGGACCGTTGGCTCCTAACCACTCACCTGCCTGACTGCCTGATTGCCCCTAACCCCTCTACCTGCCTGCCTGATTGTCCTTAACTACCTCTGCCTGCCTGATCACCCCTAACTGCCCTCCCCTGCTGGCCTGATCTCACCCCCAACTGCCTTCCTCCCCTGGCCAATTTGGTTCTGATTGGTCAGTTTCTATGCCAGTCAGCGTCAAAAGCTCCACCTCCTAGGCAGCCATTGGCTCCTCACAGTTGACCCAGATTTGGTTCTGATTGGTCAGTTTCTATGCCAGTCAGTGTCAAAAGCTCCACCTCCTAGGAAGCCATTGGCTCCTTACATTCACCCAGATTTGGTTCTGATTGGTCAGTTTCTATGCCAGTCAGCGTCTTTGGGTCTATCAACTGGGCCTAATCAGAAAGGCACAGCTAATCAGCAGCCCTGGTGGAGGCCTGGAGAGAAATGGAGGCGGGGCTGTTGGCCAGGCAGCGAGAAAAAGAGAGGCAAGTTATGATCAGTGACTGCCACAGAGTCTACAGATCAGACCCTGCCTCTCTCTCTCTCTGCAGGCCTCTCTCTGTGCCTGATCCACAGCCCCCTAGGCTTGTGGTCGGCAAACTGCAGCTCGCGAGCCACATGCGGCTCTTTGGCCCCTTGAGTGTGGCTCTCCCACAAAATACTACAAAATACCATGTGCGGGCAGGCACATACAGTGCGATTGAAACTTCTTCGCTCATGCGCAGAAGTCGGTATTTTGTGGAAGAGCCAAACTCAAGGGACCAAAGAGCAACATGTGGCTCGCGTGGAGCAGTTTGCCGAGCCGCAGTTTGCTGACCACTGCCCTAGGAAGTCAGTGCTGGGTCCAGGGCCTGCAGAGGCCCCAGTCAGTGCTGGGTCACCACGGCAACCCAGCAGGGCCAATCAGGGGGTTGGGGCACCACACCCTGTCACACACAGAGCCGCAGGGTGATCAGGGGGTTGGGGCGCTCCCCCCTATCATGCTGATCCCGGTGCCGGGAGGCATATTACCCTTTTACTATATAGGGTAGAGGCCTGGTGCATGGGTGGGGCCGGCTGGTTTGCCCTGAAGGGTGTCCTGGATCAGGGTGGGGGTCCCCACTGGGGTGCCTGGCCAGCCTGGGTGAGGGGATGATGGCTGTTTGCAGCTGGTCACACACCCTTCAGGGTGGGGGTCCCCACTGGGGTGCCTGGCCAGTCTGGGTGAGGGGCTGAGGGCTGTTTTCAGGCTGGGACTGAAGCTCCCAACTGCTCCTTTTTTTCTTTTTTTTTTTTTTATTCTGGGCCAGCTTTAGCCTGGCTCCAGCTCTGAGGCCTCAGCTGCTGAAAGCAGGTATCTGGTTTGTTTAGGTTTTATAATCGAAACTCTGTATCAACTCCAGCTCTGAGATCCCAGCTCGCTGAAAGCTGGTTTCTGGGGTTTTGTTTAGTTTCTATATTTGTAACTATGTTTCAAACTGCAGGCTCAGAGGCCGGCAAGGCAGGCGGGGAACGTTGCAGTCCTCCGTCACTGAAGCAAGCAAGCCTCATGTTCAGTTTAAGCTGCCTAGCTGCCGGCAGCCATCTTGGCTGGCAATTAATTTGCATATCGCCCTGATTAGCCAATGGGAAGGGTAGCGGTCGTACGCCAATTACCATGTTTCTCTTTTATTAGATAGGATAGTAATGAGAAAGACAATGATGCTCAGTAACAAGACTGAGCCAAAATGTTACAAAATAATCTGACAAGGTAAACTATTCTGAAAATAATTATTATGTGTGCATTCATTCAGTTTTCTGAAGCCTCTCAGTTATCATCCTCCATGTCATACTCCCTTCTCCTAAAATAATACAAATAAGGCAGAAAGTGAATTCCAGGAGTCTGGCTAACAGCATTTAGGTTAAATTTATTCATTGTTAGACTGAGGAATAGTTTTCTTCCTGGTTGGAATTAATAAAATAATAATGATAAGGGTTCTTAGTTGTTATTTTTAGGTTCTTTTTAGGGATAGTCCTGCATAGAAAGTTAAAGAATTGTCTCTAATCCCCACCCTCTAAAACAAGCAATATGCAATAAATACCTAGTAAATGTTTAGAATGAATGAATGCATGCTTGTAAAATGAATGAATAAATGCATGACTGAGTAAATTAATAAATGCTTCTGAAACTGTATTTCTATGATTATTAGAATACTTACTTATTGTACATTTCTTATTGTTTTAAGAAATGTGGGACGTGCTCTGTAAGAATGATCTCAGGGAAGCTGACTCTGATATTGCAAATGAACAATTCAAGATTATATCATCTCCAAAAGCATATTGCAAAACATGACCCCTTGGTGACAAAGCAAAACAAAACGGTCATAATGATGTTATAAGAGCAAGTTCTTTTTTAAGCCATTATAATATTTCATGTCAATATCCACAGAATTTGAAGCAGAAGATATGTAGAAGCAAAATAATTTGATTCCCCCTGCAAAACGGTAACAAAGGTGTAATTCTTCCCATATTTGCTTACTTCCTTCATAATACTTATTCCCAAATAATTACACCGTCTATAATTTTCTGAGTTCAAAATGACTGAGCTAACAAGCACAAAATCCTTTCTGTAGGATTAAATAAAAACACTTTATAACTAAAATATCAATGAATAGTTGATTAGCTAAACCATGACCTGATTGAAAAACCCTTGAGGATAATAATATATCTAATTTACCTCTGTAACTACAGGAAACTTAATATAAAGTTTTAAATGAAACTACCTTTTTAATGAACATGCATTGATTAAATGTGGAAGTGGGACTAGGGTGATACAACAGGCAATAAATACAGTGTAAGTTTAGAGATAGGAGAGCACAGTGTGGGGAGGTGAAGTCAGAGCTGACTTCATGGAGGACAAAGGACCTAAATAATATATTGAAATTAATGGCTATGCCATGATCCAGCGCCTACTATGAAAAAGCCCTTAGCTCTCATGGTCCATAGCAGTCTCATAGTGGCACCTTACCCAAGGTTTTACTGATGATCAATATCTCTCACTCTTTCATGAGGACCTTGCGTTACTGGGTCATCGACTTCATTGTCGCAGTGGACCATGGCAGACGAAGTGCGAGATGTGTTTGAAACAATGCAGTGAGACGCATCATCATATAAGAGATTGACGCTGACTTTTTCAAGAAGGATAAAAGGTAGGGTGGGATGAAGATGAAAAAGAAAAGGAGAAAGACATGTAGAAAGAAATAAATGCTTTCAATGACAGAAATTCTCTCCTCTCCCCTCCCCCCCAATTTCAGTTGAAGGATTAATCTGCCCTTTTGGAATAAATATCATAATATTCTTCAGGAGAGCACAGAATAAGGGGATTTAGACTGCCAAGTATCCCTGTCACTATTTCTGCCCTGTCCACACATTGTGGTTTTAGTTCTACAATCTTTGGTCTCTGTGACTGACAAACTCCTATTCATCACCTCTGTATACTACACCTACCCTGTTATAACTAAATATATAATGGCTTGGTTCTTCTGACATAAGAATAAGAACTATAGAAAACCACTAAATTTTGTGCAACCACATAAAATAAGAAGAATGGATTCTCAACAGAAAGGGGAATAAAGAAAAGAGGACTAGTATTTCCTAATCAATAAGTGTGTTATGCACTAGGTGATCTATCTATCTATCTATCTATCTATCTATCTATCTATCTATCTATCTATCTATCATCTATATCTATCTATCTATCTATCTATCTATCTATCTATCTATCTATCTATCTATCTACTCATTCATCACAGAAACCCTAAAAATTAGGCATTAATATCTCCTCTATATAGTTGGTAAAGGTGAAGTGCAGACAGTTTTTACAAATTATTATTTTTTATTAAATTCCTTGGGGTGGCATTGGTTTCCAGGATCATTTGGGTTTCAAGTATACATTTCTATGATACAAGATATGTATATTGCATTGTGTGCCCAGCACCAATAGCCAAACCATCTTCCTACGCAAATTAAATAGCTAGGTGTGCTGGTATATTGGGATTCATAACCAGGTTTGGCTAACTCCAAAATATATTGCAGTTTAAAAATCAAGCAGAGCATAGCAATTCCAGGTTTTAAAACAAAATTTTGATTTGAAATAAAAGCAAGGCAGTGGGGAAAAAAAGAGAAGATAACTAGACTGAAACTCAGAAAGACCTGCTTGGAATACTATCTCTATTACCAACCATTGAACACATGACTCTGTTAACCTCAGTTTTCTGTTCTGTACAATGATATAGTAACAACTGCCCAACAATATGGTGTCACAAACTCAGTATGTTATGGTACCTCTGTAAACGTGCCCAACTCTGTGGCTGGTAGAGTAGGATTCCTGGCACAGAATCTTTGCCCAGTAAAAACTTGTTGAATGATAAGAAAGTAAAAGTCAAAAAACCCACCAGAGCCATCTCCTTTTTGCCAACCATAACAAATGGTCACCTTATTCTTAAGGATTTCCAATGCCTCACCACCCTCAAACCACTCTACCTATGCCTTCACTGTCATAAATCAAAAGTGAAAAATAGCAAAGCAATGGAGCTAGAGGTGAAAGCATAGCCTAAGGATGAATGGGGGCGGGGGGGTGTTCAAAATGGAAAACCGTCTCCTCTTTTTTCTGCAAATCACAATACCTTTTTCTCTTTGTCCCCTGAGGTAGCTTCCTATGGCCACAGTTTCCCTTAGAAGAAGAAACAGGCAAACAAACTCTAGAGGGAGCACAGGAGCTTATGGTCAGATACAGAGGCACCGCCCTCAACCAGGGAGGACACACCTGGGCACTTCTCTCCCATTTCTTCTGTAACACCCTTCCCCTTCTCTCTCCTCCATGATCCCCTTTGTCTCTTGAATCTATAATAATGAATTTTTGCTTCTCCTTATGGTGGAAAGAAACTCTTTGCCTGTTATGAGCAACTAGTTCTTAATTTTGCTTGACATGGTAACCCCAGCCTCCTCTCCTGGGACTCCCCCAGAACACACACACACACACACACACACACACACACACACACACACACACACACACACACACACACACACACACACTATCTCTGCCCTTTAGTGGGGATTCAGCTGCAGCAGCTCCTGTACAATTGTCCAGAAGGGTGTGGGAGAACTTCAGTTCCCAGAACAGCACCCTGTTGCCTGTGTGCCACATACAGTGCTACTCCTCCTCTTCCTTTTCCCCTTCTAAGAGGAGGAGACAAAATCCCTCAGGCTGATCATTCAAGAAATTCAACTGAGAGTATTTTAAAAGAGAATCACAGCTGTGAAAGTCCACACAAGTGCTCACATGCTAGGAAGAATGTTCCAAGGAAAGAAGGGCAAACACCTGGACTGAGGCAGTTTCACAGATGAATGGGTGGGGAGAGGGGGAGAGCAGGCGTTGTTGCTGGCTTATACCCAAGTGTAAATTGCTTGCTTTGCCCTACAGCAGTTTATGGTGTTGGGAAGCTTCTCCAGGAAACTCCTGTGGGACTGGAGATGATAAAAATGTAAATAAGAGAAACTATAATGCTGCCTCACACAGCAGCTTCTAAAGGGGGACTGGAAGTCCCTTTAGCCAATCACGTGATTTCCCTGGTAGGCAAACTCTGTTACATGAGGTTAAGCTTAGTGGAGATGAGAAAGTTAATTCGCCATGGGGCTATCACTGATGATGTGGCTTCGGTGTATTTAATTTTCAAAAAGGTACAATTACTGGTTTCCTTCAGCCATTGATGGAAACACAGAGGAGAAAATATGCCTCAATGAGTACCTCTCTCCAACTAGCCACATGAATAATGACTAAAGATGCCCTTCTCTACCAAGGCTCCTATTCTAAAATATACAAGAGCACTGCCCCTACCTACTCAGACACATGTTAAGTCTTAACTAAGTCACAGTGTTGGCTAGAGGCCACCATCCACCCACCCACCCACATACCTGCTCTCAAACACAAATCCTTCCCTACAGCCCCTCTCACACTGGAATTGCTTACATACACTCACCCCCACCCATCATCGCTCACCTTCTTCCATTTCCAGAGGCCAGAAGCTGACCTATGCCCACCACCCAATAGCAGAGACTGCTGCTCCTGCATACAACCCAACACTCATACCTCCCTCCTGCACTGATCCACCCATCCCTTCCTGGATCAATCCCCTGTATAAATACGTGCACAGGGTATCCTGTCACTCATTTGTGTTTGTTTTTTCCCATTTGAATGAATGTTCAAGTGTAGACCTACTCCTTATTTCACTTACGCACACTAATTAGACAAATGTCAATAAATCACTCCTGTACTTCATTGTAAATTCCAAAGCATGCACATAGTTTCTGTTCAGGAAAATGTTGACATTCACCAATAAATTTTAACAAATAATTGTTCTGTATGGAATGTCAGCCAAGGGACATCCTTCCAAAACAAGAGTCTGGAACTCCAGGTTACTACAAGAAGCTACACAGAGGCACCTGAACAGGATACTGTCACTGTACAGTGTGCAGGGATTTCAGTAAAGCCACACCAACATTTCTATTCATTGTCACAGGGTTTCTTTTTCACGCATAAAAACTTGTGATAAGTCCAAATCATAGACATCAAGTTCACATGGCTGCTTTTGACACGTTTACATCACATCTGTTTCAAAAATCCATTCTCGTGCTAACCTGTCCCTTTTGACATGTTGCTGTCTTAGGGCCACAGAGTGAGAGACAATTCTTTTGTTACTCCATGTAAGTGAAGACAGTTTGATAGGGCACTCACTCTCATAACTGAGGCTCCTGTCCATTAAAATGCTACAGCCTCTGTGTGCAAGTACTCTAACTGGTTAATCACAACTCTACCTCATGAGCTGTGGAGAAGTTCCAGTTCAACTCCCTTCTGCACCTTTGAATGGACAGAAAGGACCATTAACCCAAACCATGGGTTCCCATGTGATGCTGGGAAAGAGCCAGCCACAAGGATGGTGTAATTCATTTATAGTGTGGAGGAAGAAGCGACAAAGGAAGGAAGGAAGGAAGGAAGGAAGGAAGGAAGGAAGGAAGGAAGGAAGGAAGGAAGGAAGGAAGGAAGGAAGACAAGTCTGAGTCTCAGTCCCTGAGATTAATGGAGATATAGGTAAATGTTGAGTGAGGCTGTTTTATCTAATTTATAAAATGACCTTCTCATGTGGATAATCCCGACTTATGTCACTTCCCAGGCACCTATGGCCTGGCATCTGTCACAGAGCATCTGGCTCCTCAGTGCTGGCATAGTTAACTGAGCAGTTTCTTTTCTTACATCACCAATACAAACTGGCATGCCCTTTCTACTGTGTCAGACTGTCTACACCAGTGAACAGGACTTACACCAGAAAAAGGGAGAGGCACTAAGGTACCTGAAAAGTAAAATAGACTATAGCCAAAGTCATCCTGAAGGTCTTTAAGAAAAGCATTTAATTTGGGGCAGAATTATTTGCTTGTGAATATTCACCAACAGGACAATTAAAGTTTCACACTGTTGTCAGAAAGTAAGTTGTTGAAGGAAAGACAAGTCCCTGATTCCCTTCCTTCCACCAGCAGATTTCTGAAGGGCTAGAAAAACCTGGGATAAGCCCTCAACATTATGGCAATTCTATTACTGTTCTTCAAAGACCCTTTATCCCCTGAAGTTTGTTTTGGTAAAGTAATAAATAAACACACACACACACACACACACACACACACACACACACACACACACACACACACTGAACAACTTACTCAGAGTAAGGGCTCCCAGAATTTCCACATAAGAAGAGCAGCAATCTGGTCATAAGGAGAAAGACTAAAGGATTTGTCTTAAAGTTGCCCTTGCTAAGTAACTGCACAATTTTTACCTATTTACTCTTTAACATGTATTGTCTATGTATTGAGATAAGTGCTTCAGAAACAGATATAATCAAATTAGACATGGACCGTGGACTCATGAAAATAAAGTCTAAAGAGACAGACAGATAATAAATAAACAACCCCCATAAAATTGAGACAATAAAATAGTAACTAATGAGAGAAGCTATTTGGAGAATTGAAGCCATACTATAGAGTGAACAGAGTAGGCGGGAAAGGTCACTGAGCAAATAACAGTTAAGCTGAGCTCTCAATGGCAGGAGTGAGCTGACTAAATGAAAATACCAAGAGGAGGCAGCGTGTTCAAGAACTCTCAGGCAAAGAAGCCTGACGTATATGAGGAAAAGAAAGGAAGCTGTGGAGCAGGAACACACCAACCAAAGAATGAGAGTAACAGACAAAGTACTCAAGGTAAGGTGTTGGATTTTTAACGCCTTATTATATGTGTCAAAGGAGGTCATGGAAGGATTTTTAAATGACATCATCTGGTTTCTTGTTAAAATTCATTCTGGATGCTGTGTGGAGAGGGTGACTAGGAGTCTCTTGCAGTAATCCAGGAAAAGGATGCTGGCATCTTGCAGAGGGTGATTGGTGGGAAGGAGAGCAGAGCCATTTATATGATGAGAGGCAGGCTCAACAGCTGCTGCTTATGTGTGGATGTGGGAGTGAGAAAAAGTAGTAGTTTAAGGAAACCTTGAGCACTGGGATGTACTTGGCTGCCCATTTACTGATGTGGAAGAAGACTAAAGAGAGAGCAGTTTGTAAGGGGAGAGAGATTTGTGTTTTGGCCATGTGAAGTTTGAGGTGCATTCCAGACACAGTGAAGAAATGTCTGGTAGGTAACTATATAGTCTTGTTTACAGTTCTGAGTAGTCTGAGTTGAAGATGAATATTTGAAAGTCATTGTGTATAGAGTACATATAAAGTCGTCAACTTCATGAAGTCACCAATGAAACCTATGTACATTTAAAGATAAAAAATTAAATAACAATAATAAGGGAGTCCCAAACAGGGCCCTTTGGACAGCCAACAATATAGGCTGGGAGTTAACAAAGAAGATCAAAAGGAACTAGCCATTGAGATGGGAGGAAAATCACAAGGGTGGCTTCATGAAAAACAAGGAAAGTATTTCAAAAAGAGGGCTTCATTTGCGTCACATGTTGCCGAGAGGACAAGATGACAATGAACTAATAACTGTATTTGGCAACATGGTGATCACTGGTGACTCTGGCAAGAGCCTCAGGAGCCATTCCAATAGTGGGGTATGAATGGAAACCCAAATGGAATGAATTCGGAGAGCATGGGAGGAAAGGAAGTAGAGAGTGGAGAGAGGGATTACAGACAACTCTTTCAATAGGTTTTGCTATTAAGGGGAACAGAAAAATGAGGAGGTAGACAGAAGCAGATGCGTTGTCAAGAATTTTGGTTTTGTTTTATTTTAATACTAGAGGCCCGGTGCACAAAAATTTGTGCACTGGGGGGGGGGGGGGAGGGGGGTTTCCTCAGCCCGGCCTGTGCCCTCTCTCAGTCTGGGACCCCTCAGGAGATAACGACCTGCTGGCTTAGGCCTGCTCCCGGGTGGCAGAGAGCAGGCCCAATCCCTAGGTGCAGCCCCTGGTCGGGCTCAGAGCAGGGCCGATTGGGGAGTTGGGGCGCCGCCCTGTCATGCACAGAGCAGGGAGATTGGGAGGTTGTGATGCCACCCTCAGTCATGATCAGGGTAGGGCCGATTGGGGTGTTGGAGCACCGTCCCCTATCACACTCAAGGCAGGGTCGATGGGGATGTTGCGGCGCCACCCCCTGTCATGCACAGAGCAGGCCCATCAGGGGGTTGGGGCACTGCCTCCTGTCACTCACAGAGCAGGGCCCATCAGAGGGTTGGGGTGCCGCCACTCTCACACTCAGGGCAGGGCCGATGGGGAGGTTATGGCTCTACCCGTCACATACAGAGCAGGGCCCGTGGGGGGGGGGGAGTTCCCCCCTATCAGGCACAGAGCAGGGCTGCTCAGGGGGTTGGAGCGCCTTCCCCTGTCACGAACAGAGCAGGATGGATAGGGAGGTTGTGGCCCCGCCCCCTGTCACACACAGAGCCACAGGGCGATCAGGGGGTTTGGGCGCTGCCCCCTGTCACGCTGATCCCGGTGCCGGGAGGCATATTACCCTTTTACTATATAGGGTAGAGGCCTGGTGCATGGGTGGGGCCAGCTGGTTTGCCCTGAAGGGTGTCCTGGATCAGGGTGGGGGTCCCCACTGGGGTGCCTGGCCAGTCTGGGTGAGGGGATGATGGCTGTTTGCAGCTGGTCACACACCCTTCAGGGTGGGGGTCCCCACTGGGGTGCCTGGCCAGTCTGGGTGAGGGGCTGAGGGCTGTTTTCAGGCTGGGACTGAAGTTCCCAACCGCTCCTTTTTTTCTTTTTATTCTGGGCCAGCTTTAGCTTGAGGCTTGGCTGAAAGTAGGTTTCTGGCCTTTGCATACAATGTTGCGAATCTGCTGGCTAAAGTCCCGTGTTATCTGTTACAATGTTTGAAACTGCAGGCTCAGAGGCCAGCAGCTGCAGGCGGGGAACGTTGGTTTCCTCCATCACTGAAGCAAGTAAGCCTCATGTTAGTTTCAAGCTGCCTGGCTGCCGGCCGCCATCTTGGCTGACAGTTAATTTGCATATCTCGCTGATTAGCCAATGAAAAGGATAGCGGTCGTACGCCAATTACCATGTTTCTCTTTTATTAGTGTAGATAGGAGGTATTTTAGCTTGTTTGTGCCTTGTGAAAATAGTATAGTAGAGAGGGAGAAATAACAAAGCCCTTGAGAAAACAAAAGGCTAAGAATTCCAGAGATCTGAATTCAAGCTCTTTTGCTTTCTCAAAACTATGCTACCTGTAAAGAGTCGGTCTCTAATAGACAGAGGGATGTCATCCACAGTGCCTGAGATGAAGGCAGAGGGCATGGATACTGATGCGGGTAGGCTGGTAGGTCTGGTGGTACCAAAATGAGGAAATTCCCGGCAGAATAATTCCATTATCTCAATGAATGATGAGGCAGATTTATCAGCAGAAAGTGCCAGTTAGAGAAAGAGGAGGTGTCATAGGTTTAACGTGAGAATTAAGAGTGTGCAGTGACTTTGGAGTGGAAGAAAGTGAAAATGATAGGAAGCTCAGCAGCAGTGCTTGGCAGGACAAGTCACAGCTTGAGACCTGTGGCTCTGTCATCATGGTTGTGCCTCCCCAGCTTGGAGGAGAAGCTACAGGTGGTCAACCGCTTCAACTCAGGCATGAAATAGGCAGTTTGTTTAACGGGCTGTGTATCAAATACCACTTGGTGCACCCCTTCCAATCGTCTCACCTGCCCTGCTCTGGGGACGTGGTAACCATTTGTGCCCAGGCTTCAGCCAGCTTCCTGAAGTACCTCCTCTCAGGCACATCCTGTCCTGCTCTGGCTTCTTGCCCTCAGGCCTCTCTGCTACCATGATGTGCTATATTAGTCAAGGAACTGCTATATGCAACCCGGAAGTGTGGGAGAGTGAATGGGAGCCTATAAATAAATGTTTCCTTCTTTTGTTTTTCAGCACACAGTTCTAAGGCACATTTTTTAAGACTCCCGAGAGGATTCAGGCTGGATAAAGAACCACTTGCCCTCAGCAATGCTCAAACCAAGTATGACTGCATCAATTTTCTCTCCTCCCCTATCTCATTCTTCTGGTCCCTACTTCCTGCTTCCTGGAATCACTTTTTAAAAAACTGCCTACATATAAGTCTTTCCCTAAGGATCTGCCTTAAAGGGAACTCAAGGTAAGATTACTGGTGTCAGGAGTGGCTCCTGATGGATTTGTGGCATTCAACAAAGACCCCACTGCTGGGGGTAAGTGGGGTAGTGGAACTATTGGCATACACTAGCATCACAAATACTAAGATTCTCACCTGTGGCCCAGCCGGGTGTGACTCAGTGGTTGAGCGTCGACCCAGGAACCAAGAGGTCACTGGTTCGATTCCCGGTCAGGGCATATGCCCGGGTTGCAGACTTGATCCCCAATGTGGGGCGTGCAGGAGGCAGCCAATCAATGATTCTCTCATCATTGATGTGCCTGTCTCTCTCTTCCTCTCCCTTCCTCTCTGAAATCAATAAAAATATATTTAAAAAAAGATTCTCACCTGTGGTGGGTTGGGATAAGGTGGAGGTAGAGGGTGACGTATTGGGTTGTATGGTGGCTCTAGTATTTGAGCAACATGTGGGCAGTTGACTGGCTCTGTCAACATATTTGTAAGTATTAAAAAAAGAAACTGGAAGGGTCAAGTCAGCCAACTAGCCACTCAAGGTAATCTGTGAAATATAGAAAGCCTTTCAGGCCATTGGTGGTTTTTGTTGCTGTTGTTTTAATCCTCACCCAAGCATACGTTTTTAATGATTTTAGAGAAAAAGAGAGAGAAAGAACATCGATCTGTTGCCTCCTGTGCATGCCTGACTGGGGGTCAAACCCGCAAAATAGCTATGTGCCCTGAATGGGAATCAAATCCACAACCTTTTGGTGCATGAGACAATGCTCCAACCAACTGAGCCACCTGGCCAGGGCCAGGCCATATTTAAGGAGACTCGCATCTCCTGTAGCCACAGGGCAGACACCTAAAAATCATACCAGGAACTAACTGTAACAGTGACAATGCTATAAGAGAGACTAAATGCAAAACCCTGGAATGTCTCCTATGTGAAAATTCTAATACAAAAGAATGGGACCCTGAGACCCACATGGAGACATTTGGGTGGAGAGTGAGGGAGGATTTTCCTGAAGCCTTAGAAGGCAAGAGAAGCTCCTGTCCTCTGCCCTCATCCCCCACATGCCCCGCCATTGCCAGAAGAAGGAAACCTGACCTTGAAGACTCTCATCTAAGGCAGGTGCCTTTCAATAGGATGCATGTCCTCCCAGATATGTGCCCCTGTCTGCCTCCATCCCTTACAGGCCAAAAACTAGAGTCAGGCCATGCACAAGTACAGCTGGAAAACACAGTTCCTAGATAGGGTTGATAGCTAAGAGGAAACAGCTTACATCCTGCAGGAACTGTAGTATGTAATACAGATCTTCAGAAAGCAAGGAACACAAGTGGGAGTGGATTGGGGAGCAGGGAGAGTTAGAGTGGGTAAGGGAAGAATGTAGAATTTACTGACATGGCAGCACTCCTGGTAAAAACCCCAAGAGGCACCCATAATATGCCCCTGAGCTGGTGACCTAGTGAATGAAGTATTAGATAATGAAATGACTTTGGCAAGATATTGAAAAAGGGGTCCGAAGATTAGGGAGGTGGGTATGCTACACTGGAAGGACTATTGATAATTGACTATTAGACTCTGTTCTGATATGCATTTCATAAGGCTCTCCTAGAAAGTGCTGGTGGGATCAAGCTGCAGCCACCAGAGGCGTTATCAGCTCCATAAAGCTCTTTTTAGTGGATTTCCCTCCTGCCCTCTCACTCTTCTAGTCCTTAATTTCTGCTCCAAAAGATTGTTTGCCACATAAACTCTGCACAGAGGCTCAGACAAGTTGCTTCTGAGGAGCAGAAATGAAAGCAAGCTAAAGAATCCTGAGGCTGCGCCTGGCCCTACCACTGAGTCCAAAAATCATTGCCTGATGCTTTCTAACATAGTGTCTAGGACACAGTGGGTCCTTAAGAGATGATAATTCCTCCTTTCCTTCTTCGTCTCCCTTCACTTCAATCAGTAAATTCACATGGCAGTTAAGGGCAAACAAATCCCTGAGACAGAACTATAATGCACTTATATCAGTTGCAATCTCTTGTTCTGTGCCTACCAAAGCCCCTTCTGAACCCACTCTTCCTTGGGCATGACTCTGTTTCTCATTTTCTAGAACACTGGTTTCCTCTCTTGACACGATCTAGCCTCAGGATAATTCCCCTGGAGGAATGATCTCTCCTTCTGGGGAAATCAAAGGCAGGTCAGAAATTAGTCACCAGACTATGACTTTGAATACAACAGAAGAAAAGAAGAATGAGAGGGAGGAGGGTGATAGGGGAAGGGTGAAGGAGGGTGGGCAGGTGAGAGGGAAGGGGAGGTATAAGGCAGGAGATTGGGAGTGCTGTAGTTAGTGAGTTCACACACTTTATTTTATTCAAGCATCACAATACACATGCAAGGTGCTCTTGTGTCACACAGATCAGGAGGCCAAGGAAGGCTTAGGAACTCTGTTTTAAACAACTGATTCTTCAGTTAAACTAGCAGCTAGGAATTGCAGGTTGCACGATAGGATGAGCAAGAGACAGGGTTTGATCAAGGAGGAAGAAAGCCAAGATCACAGACACAGATACCATTAGGCTTCTGCCTCCATATAGTGTGGACTTATTTACATATACCAGTTTATGGGGGAACTTCATAGAACTGGAATGCAGGCAACCAGACTATTTTCTTTTTCCCTCTGCTGAACAAGTAAGAGTTACCAAACAAGTATATGCGGAACAATTTCCAAGGAAGAAGGACCAAAGGTTTGTGAGAAGAAGCACCAACTTTTGTGACAGTGCCAGGATGAGGGAACCCAGAACCAGGGCAGCTATGGGAACAGGTAGAGGAGCAAGCCAGGTGCTATTAACCAAAAAATGAACTTGACAATGACACCCCAGGCAACTGGACCAGACCCAAATTCCCAGCACATCTTCAATTGTTCTGCTTTGTCTCTGGAAGGTCCAAAGCATTACGCCACCTCCCTTTGCTTCCCTATTAAGATCTTTGCCCATTAATTTCCACCTGTACCAATGAAACAGCTGATTTCTTATTATACTATATCCTTTTCTCCAGTTTCCTGCTGAAGTCATCATAACTCTTTGCCATTTCAGTATTCATTCTTTAAACCAGGTCCTTTGTATTTTGTACCTTCTTTCTCCATTCCAGTAATAACTAAGCTTCAAAGACTCATAACACCCTAGAGTGGAAGAGACCAATTTTTTTTAAATTCAAGAAACAATTATATAGTATTTACCCTAAGTCACACCTGTCAAATCACCTAAAATTATTAACTTATTTAATATTCATAACAATTCTATAAGTTAAGTACTATAGTTCTATAGTTAGTTATTATCCTAATTTTTTTCAAATGAGAAAACTGAGGCTCAAAAAAAAAAAAAAAAGAAATAACTTGCTTCAAGCCACACAACTAGAGAGCAGCAGAGCCATGATTTGAATCAAGCAACCCAGCTCCACAATCTGTGCTCTTAACCATAGGGACCATTTGAACACATTTCCTTCATTATACAGAGGAGAAAACTAAGACAACAAGTAGCTACATGACCCAAGTAAGGGCTGGTATGCAGGTCTTTTGATTTCCAGTTCAATGTTTCTGTTGCTATAGACAGATCATGGCCATGGTTCCACAAAGCAGTCTTCACATCTAGGCTATATTTTAATGGTAGCTCCCCATGAATTCTTCAAATGATCTGTCAATTTATTCATAATATCAAAGCAGATCTTGAATTACCAAGGCTGTATAGAAAAACATTTGAGTTATAAGGATCTACACCTAGTCCTTTGGGGCTTTAGGATTGGATGACCCAGGTTCCAGGGCTTCCTCATTCTCTGTGAGGCCACAGCATGCTCCTTCACCTCTCTGAAAGATCTAGTTGGTTAATGGGAGGCAGTGTCCTGCAAACTATAAGAAGCATATAAATCCTATATTGCAATAATAATGATGATTAATCCTCATCAAAACTGTGAAAAGAACACAGTTTTACCCATTATTTCTGCGGAGGTTGTGGAATAGTGATAAGGATATAGGCTCAGATGGTCATTGTTTCTCCAGGTGGGAGGAGCTGGTGCTGAGATCACTGCTGGATAGGGGAAGCTATGGGTGAACCTAGGAGATGCAAACCACGCTCTTATTATTAACATCTCTGGATAATAGTTTTGTGGGACAAAATGTAAGGCTGTTGCCCTAACCAGTTTGGCTCAGTGGATAGAGCGTCGGCCTGTGGAGTGAAGGGTCCCAGGTTCAATTCCGGTCAAGGGCATGTACCTTGGTTGTGGGCACATCCCCAGTAGGGGGTGTGCAAAAGGCAGTTGATCAATTTTTCTCTCTCATCAATGTTTCTAACTCTCTATCCCTCTCCCTTCCTCTCTGTAAAAAATCAATAAAATATATTTTTTTAAAAAGTAAGGCTGTTAACAATGGAGAAACTGGGGATCATGGAAACATAACTCCAAATGTTCCCCCTTTCCCTGGGCATAGAGAAGCATGCCTTCACCTACTCTTTCACATCAGCCCTTACTGTAGCATCACAGTCAAATCTCATGCAAAATGATCATATCTGGTATTTTGGCTGTTTTCTCAGTCACCTCTGTCACTGGAAATTGTGAGCTTTTCAAGAGCAGTAACCCCTGTCTTATGTCTCAATATTCGCAAAGCCAGTATCATGGTTGGCACTCAGAAAATGGTGACTGAATAGTGAATGAGTAAATGACTTTGCCATCTCCTTGAACTACAATCATTTTTCTTTCATTCAGGAGCCTGGGACTCAGGTTGTCCTCTAATAACGACACAGTAAGTAGCCCTCTCAGGATTGTGTTTTGAGCAGGACAGTTACTAAAGTACAGAAGTCTCTGCAATTTTTGGGAAGAGTGGGAAGAGATACTAAAGGCTGGAGCTTTTTTAGATATAATTTTTGAGAACCACTGTCTGATAGTTCTCCAACGTTTTATCACCCACAACTTCCTATGCACTAGAATGTTTTCTACTACATATTAAAAAATACAAACTAAATCAAAATTTTAAGAATCTCAAGCAAACATTTCTTGTGGAACTTTAATCCCCAAGAAGACACCCAGAGAGCTATAGTTTTTAATTCAAAGATAAGTTTAAGAAAGGGAGCATAGATAAATGGCCCAAAATGAGATGCTGATTCATACATTCTTTGTGTGTGCTTCAATATTGAGAATATTGAGAATTCTTTAACGGCAGGAAGCAAGTGTAAATTTGGTAAATTTTCACAGCCCCTAGCATTGGTTATGTACACAGCAAATGCTCAATAAAAATTAGGTAGATGAATAAATGAATGGACAGAATACAATGTTCTATTGCCACCTTTAGCAACAGTCACCTATAAACTAGTGTTACTCTGATCAGATTATCAAAATAACCTACCACATTCTTACCTATGAATTCTCTCTTTGGACTCTTCTTTGCACAAAACTTATTTTCAATTCTTTATTCAGTCATTCAGAATAAAACCCTGTCTCCCTCATCATCTCATAGTAAACTGCTCTCCATACACAAGTGTCTTCTCACACAAATCAAACAGCATAATACAATGGTATTTTCATTCAGGGCATTCATTGTGTCTCCATCTGAGAAAGAGATGAAGTCAGAGATGTAGTTAAAGTCTAAGACAGATGTTTTGTCTTTTTCTGTAATTTATTTGGCACTAGCTTCTCTGTGCTTCAAAACAAGGAACCAAAATATGCTAACAATAACCTAACATTCACTCCCTGCATCAGGGTGGGGATGGGGCCTAATGTAAATTAGTCCCTGTGAGTCATGTCATCTATCATTATTCCTTGTGCCAAATAATTTGCTGCCATCCCTCTAGCTGCATCTCGCTGTTCCAGTAATCTTTATCCATGTCCAAACTTATTCTCAGAGACATTTATTTCTTCTGTCCCTCCCATTTCTGTGTAGTTCTCTGTCTGCCCTAGCTTTTGAATGATGGAGATAAGGCCAGATAAGTCTTGAGCTGGGAAGGGCAGATTCACAAGAGAAAGTCTTGGAGGAGGAGGAAGGAAGAGCTCTTGGGGATGAAACTTGGGGAAGATGGAGAGAGAAGATGATGTCCAGTGAGTTGTCAGAGGAAAAAGAAAGATGGGAGAAACACAATAGAATTATGCAAAGAAGACTCTTTCCCAGATAGCTAGCTCATTGCAGAACTTTCAGAAAAGCGATAGAGGAAGTGATGGAGAGTGGGTTTGGAAAGCAATCCTCTGGTCTATCACAGGATTCATTTTGTTATTGAAGGGAAACAACCTGCAAGAGAAGAGAGAGACAGAAAGAAACCAGGAGTAGGGTGGGCGCCACAAAAAGGAAGACATATGGGGAGGGGGGTGGGAGGAGAAGAGAGAGGAGGATAGAACATGGTATGCAGTGGGAACACTGTTGGAAACATAAGAACCGCCCCCAGAAAGAAAATGCCAGCATCTCTGGGCAAAAATCTAAATTGTCAGCACATGTATCTTTGCTTTCAGAAATATACACTTTTTTTTTCTCTTTCAGGATGATTCTTCATTCCGACATCAGAACACTTCAAACTGAGAGACTAAGAGAATTTCATTCCTCTACCATGCGGCATTTCCAGGCCCCTTTCCCAGCATTCCACACAAATGTGCTATCACCACGCTTTAGACAAACCAATCCTGGGAGCCCATGGCAGAGAAGAGTCAGGAGCAAATAATTAGATTTTATTAGATTTGTGTCTTACAAAACTAGAGTGCAGCAAATCTGTCCTTCTTGGAAAAATAAGGAAAAAAATACAATGTTTAATGCTTACACTTTCTAAATACAGTTTTCTATTTAATTCTAGTTGTTAGTGTCAATATGAGCAGAAAGAGTCCCCAACCCCACCCCCCCTAAAGTAAGTAAAATAAGATAATAGTAACAAAACAATTACCATGTTTTTTGAGCACTTTCTTTGTATTCAGCCTCTGCTAAACACTTTGTCTACATTGCCATTTAAGCAGCATGAAAACAATAGAACACAGTTACTGTTATCTCCGTTTTTATAGATGAAGATGTAAACTCAGAGAGGTTGGGTAACTGGGTCAAGGCAACTCAGTTAACAAGCATAGGATGTTAAGAGACCCCTCTGGTTTCCAATATTGTGCAAAGGGCCAAAATTTTACTTTACCAACAGTGAGTATTAAGGTCCTTCCCCATTAACCTTTTCCTATACCTTGTAATAGGGAGCAAAAATGATGGAATCTTCCCTTCCCTTTAATTATTTCCCTATGCTGTTTAAAAATAATAATACAATGATGAAATAATTAGGCAACTGACCTGAATAATAAACAAAATTAAGTAACCAACTCCTGATCAATGGTAGTTAATGGTATAAAAGAAAAAATAAAGATATGCATGGTCTACCAATGTCTGCCCTCTCTACTATATTTGACACTATTTACTCCTTTTCTTTTCTTAAAAGTCATTTCTTTTCAGCTTTAATCCCCTGGCTCTTATAGAGCTGAATACCACACGCTTTCTCCCTGTCTCTTCCAGGGGGGAACCTGGGACCTGGGCTGAATATTCTGCCTCCTCCAACTGAGTGTTCAAGGCTCAGTCTACATCGCAGTTAACTTTTCTCCATACACTCTTTTCCTGAGAGAACTGATATTTTCTCAGCTGGTCACTGACAGTTGCATCACTGATGAATTTCAAATCTGTAACTTTACATTCCACACTGTATAATAGGCACTTCAAGAAATCCTCACTAACATGGCCAGCCCTCAGCTCAGAATTTAATGCAGATTCTGTGACAAACAGGTTCCCATTTCAACTTCTCAATTTCTATTGATCCATTATCATCTTTGCCATCTCAAAACCTAGAATCCAGTCCTATTTTATTTTCCATATTATCTCTATATAGGACATCACCATATCCTAAAGAAGTATTCTTCAAAATTATCTTGCAATACTGGAGACCACCAAAATTTTGGCTCTTGTAACCCTGCATTTAGAGTAGGTCCCACTTGTCTTCCCATCTTGTGTAATTTTCCCCCCATTCTCTTATACAGTGGTACAAGATTAATCTTCTTAAAATAACCATTTCATCAAATCTCTCCTATGGCTACCTCCCAGGATAAACTCCAGCGATGTTAGTATACTTGTCAAGGTATACTAATGACCTATTAGTTGGCAGTGACACTTATCAGCCCCAGCCAGAGACTGAAGAACTAAACAGACTATTCCATACACAGAAGATTACAAAGCAGAAAGGTATCTCAGTGGTGTCTATTTCAACTCCTTTATAGAAACATAACATTTACTAGCTAAAAGTTGATGTAATCCTACCTTTTCTGCTGCATGCTCTTTACCACACTTTTAAAATGAGATTTGGACAGAGTCAATGACTTGATTAAGTTTGCACAATGAGATGCCAACTCAATATGGTGCCTTTCCAACTATAGCATGTTGCCTTTAAAAAAACAACCATCTCACTGTAACTCCACACTTATTTCCCATTACTTACCTAAAATTCCATTCAGATTAAGTTGATCCCAATATAACCCATATCTGAACATTCAGTGTCAAGTGTCAAATCCAAATCTTTGTTCATCCTATCACTGCCACTTAGATAAATGTCACCTTGGACCTCTCATTCTTTATTCTTTAAAGTCTAGGTCAAGTTTCACTGCCTCCAATCCCTCCACGATGTTTCAAGGCTGCAACTTCAGCCTACAGAGCCAGCACTCCTTGACTATAGCATATAAATTGCACTACCCATTTGAGGAACTTACTCATATTCTGTTTCATACTTCTACTCAATATTTTTGTATGTGCAGGCTTTGCTTCTTCAACTGAACTCAAGTTCTGGAAAATATTAGAACATGTATTTTCTGTTTTGTTGTCCCTCACACCAAGTACAACTTTGTGCACTGATCAGGAGCTGAACTATTTATTGAAAATATAAAGAATCAAAGAACAGAACCTGAAACAAAGTCTTAAACAGATAATCCAAAGGCCCAGAGGAAATCAAGTCCGCAGATAATTCAAAGCTTCATTTTACAGTTAGCTTAAGTTAATTCACTCATTCAACAAATATTAATTGAGTACCTGCTCTGAGCCTATTAAAGTGCTAAAACTAAAATGCAATGGTAAGTAAAACAGACACATCACTGGCAACATGGAGTTAATAGTCTAGCCAGAGGTAGACACAAACATTAAACAAGTAATCACATATATATTTTACGTGTGTGTGCAAGTGGCGTATATGTAATTTAACTAGGACTGTAGAGAAAATTAAAAAAAGAGGTGGATAGGTTTAAAATATATTTTGCTAGGGAACTAGTAAAATTAGAAAAGCGATTAGGTGAAGGGAATGAGGGAGAGAAAAGAATCCAGGATGACTTGCAAATTTCTGACACATGCAACCAGAAGGATAACTATGACGTTTTCGTAAAATGGAGAAGCGTAGTAGAGGGCAAGGTTTATGGAATATTATCATGAAAATCCAACCTCGGGCATGCTGAGCAATTCCATTAGTAGAACCCTATCAAATAAAAGTTGACAAGAAGCAGTTTGAGGCTCACATCCTGACCTTTATTCTTGTTCATCTTCAGGTGGTATTTCTGAAAAAGCAAATGCTCTACCAAAAACTGGGCCTGAGAAGAGGAAAACAGAATCAAGGAACTCAGCCCAGAATTGGGTAACTAGACTGTGAATAACAGCAGGTTAGTGTTCGCTGAGGCAGGAGAAATATAAAATAAATCTTTTCAATCAAAGAAAATCAAATCTGACCCATTTATTTTCCTTTATTAAGTGAATCAAAAGCTTGGCTGAATGAAAAACTAAAACTTACCTGAAAAAGGACGGCCTCGGGTGTTGTATATATCCATATAAAAGGCAGGCTTAACATAGAGGTCCTTACTCTTCATACCCTTTTTGGTGCGTGGTCAGCTGCTGTATAATAGTGTGCTAGTAATGAGGCCACGGTTCTGGATTCAAAACCTACTCATGCTACTTCAGTCATTATTGGGTTGGAAGGGATCATAGAAGTTTAATACCTCATAAAATCAAAGAATCAAAGAACTTTAGAATCAGAAGGAATATAGGGCTCATCTCTTCCAAATTCTTTCTAAGCAAGCATCTTTCCCGAGACATCATTTTGCAGATGAGAAAATGAAAGTCTGAAAATGTAAAGTGAGCTATACCACAGGTGATAGTAACAAAGCTTGGAACTGAACCATGCTCTCTGCCTCTCAGTAGAGTACCCCTTCCACTCTACACTCCACATTGTCTGGGGTATTGAGAGAGGTGTGGCTAGAAAAGAAATTCCTGTTGTAAAGTAATTTGAGAACCAGTTTTGAGATCAGTAAGTTAATATTTGGGGAGGATGACTACCATGCTAGTTTTCAATTTGGCTAAAATAAGTCTCCCTAGAGCATAATCACGAGTGAAATGTTCCAAACGATATTTTAAAAATACAAACCTGATAAGTAGGTAATATAATATTTGTGATATTAAAGATTAGGAACACAGATCAGCTTACTATAGAAATCTAGACACAAGCTAACAGACAGTGACTATGCAAGTAGAGAGGAGAGCATGGCTTAACTTAGAGAAACAGTACAAGAATTGCTAGAGTCTGACAGTATATAAAAGGAGTGAAGAGCAGCAAGGAATTATTTCTAAGTACATTGCTGATTAAAAGGCAAAAGTGACCATGTGAACATTCTCTGAACATAAAGCAAATGTGGAAAACTAGTTGAAAGCCCACATTTTACTGCCAATTAATCAGAAAAATTACCTTCACACATGAAGGATGGCATATTTAATTTTTAAAAGAATAATCACTTTCCATTCCACATGCCTAAGCCCCACCTTTCATCTTTACTGATTCACTCAGATTTTCATTCAATAAAAAAAATGTGTGAGTGTTCTGTGCAATGAGTCCTGGGGTGGCTACAAAAATGAATGAGACATTTCCAGCCTTAGACACTCCCAGATATACTTTTAATTTAAAGTGTTTGTACTTGTAAGTGTTATAATAGAGGTATGAGCGCAGGCTGTGCAAGGACAAAGACAGGAATGACTAATTCTGCCTGGAACTGTTAGAGAAAGCCTCATAGAGGAGGTGACATTCATATGTTCACCTAGGGAACTGAAAGAGGAGCATCAGAGAGTGCAGCCCTTGCAGAGGTTTGGAGTAGTAAAACAAAAAAATAACTGTCATATTTAGAGAATGCCAGTCATGCCATTTGACATTACTAGATCATAGTATATATTAAGGGCAAAGTGGGGAGTTGGAAGAGGGAGGCAGATAAGACAGGCTCAAATCATGAAAGTGAGGCCCAGTTATATGCAAGGGTCTTTTATAGCTTGCTGACCAGTGGGAAAAAGGGAGCCATCAGAGATTTGTGGGGAAATTACCTTTCTGCTCTAGACAGCCAATCCTTATTATTTTCAGCATCGTGAAATCTCATTTAATCCAATAAGGCATGATAGGTTACAATTTCCTCCTCATCCCCCACTTAATTTGAGAAAGACTACGTAAGCCACTTTGAGGTCTTCAAATGACAATGTCTCCATCTAAAAAAAGTAGCGACAGATGCCAAGGCAACGGATTTTTCATCATCCAGTGGAAGATGCTTGCTGAGGCCTTCGTCATGCTTTTGGAATTGATGTGTGATCAGGCCCTGATTCTTTCTCTTTTGTGAAGGACAGCACAATATATTGGAGGAATCTTGAGCACACACCCCTCCAGGGGGACCACCTCTTCACCCCTGAATTAGATTCGCAGAAGCAGGGTTTTCATTTTCTCATCAATGCATGATGCTATGGTAAGGCAGACTACTCTCCTGCCATGATGCCGCCCCTCCTTCAGCAGCATCTGCTGTATCACCACGGGCCAATGCAGCCTGGACCAACAGCATCCTGCGGGGTGCTGTGACCCAGGGCTCAGTACCTAGGCATTATAGGATCATGCCCTACTGTTATTGCTCCAGTGTCTTTTCCCTCAGATCTGTCCTGTGCCTTCTTTTTATCTACTGTCAATTTCTTTTTTTACAGACATATTTCCTTGATGCTCACTAATAACCAGAGTGACTCACTCGACAGCTGGTACAACCAAGTATGGAGAAGTAGGATTCTTTCCCAGTGCTCAGAAGAAATGAAGAGACAGGCATTTTTTTTTTTTTTTGGAAGAAAAAATAAGCCTCACAATCTGAAGCACGTGTCATCACCAGGGCTGACAGACTTAGCATGTGTGTCCTTTACACGGGACCAAAAGACTTCAAAGGCTGAATCAAATGCTGCACTTGCTTTCTTTTCCCACTTTCCAATCTTACCTTTGAAACAGAAAAAGAAATACATTTCAATCTTCCTACCCTGAGATATATGAACTATCATCTCCCACAGAAAAAGGGGTAAAACACCAGGCAGCCACTCAACTCTCGCATATACCTTCGGCTCCTCCAGGAGAGCGTGTGGAGTTTCTAGGTCACCTGTTTTAGACAACGTGTAAGTATGGTGGACAGCACGGTGAGGTGTGCTGTGAAGATGAACTATGCACGCCTTTCTCTTAAGACAATACTAAATATATAGGATGAAATGAAGTCAATATCACTTCAGGAAAGAGGAAAACAATGCCAGCAATGGAAAGGAAATCCCTATACAGTACAAGGGACATTAAGAATGGCTACAGCTCTCAGTCGCTAAGATTCACAAGTCCATAATTATTTGAGGTTTGCAGTGTAGTAGTTACACTTTCTTTCACCTCCAGACCCCAATGTTGTCTTGTCCCTGATATTAAATCTGGAAAAATCTATATATACGTAAAAACAAACAACTAAACACATAATCCTTCTTAAAGCACCAGTTATTGACATATGCAAAATAAGGATTTGACTGCCTGAATAGGCATTTTCATTTCAACCTTGAGGAGCCAACTCAATATTAGAACATGCCTGGTTGAGCCCCAAAGCAGAACACACATGGTGTGGCAATGAATAAATGCTTATTTACAGCAATTTAGTTCCTCCCTTATGTTATGCTATTGGTGAACAAATACCAGAAAGTTCCATGCCATAGCCTAGATCTGGAACCTGAATTTTGGGGAAGAACAAGTGTCCTGGATTCATTCCTTCCTGCTCCCTCAAGGAAGCCCAAGTCTGAAGGCCCTACAGCACCTTCATGAGAAGTGCAGGGGAGATAGCTGGGTGGGTGGAAGATAGGAGTTAAAGGCAATGATAGCAATCACCTAGTAATCAAATACTGTACATGGTAAATGTTTCTGGAGACTGTCATGGTTCTCGCATACAAATCACAAAAAGCTTTAACAATAATGTAGTGTTTCCTTCTCTTATTATTCCTTAGGACAAACATAAGGTTTCCTGTGCCAGGCAGTCTTTAATCAAATAGATAGCATTACTCTATTTTGAAATATTATGCCCTCCCTTAATACAATTCCAAAGCTATGCCTTGACCCAGCTTTCTTGTTTGCTCATAACAGTCAGAACCACAATAATGCCACACATTATGAAATCACCTGCAAACTCCTGCCAGAACATTGTCAAGCCCGACTTAATCGATTTCCCTATAGGTCTCTCCCAGACTTCAGGTAAGAGTTGTGAGATCAAGATGGCCCACCATTAATGTTTTTACTTTGGCCCTCACCCCATGTCTTCCAGATTCTAAACTCTGTTTTTCCTTTCATTCTGTAATGCCTTAGGGGCAATTTCATTAAATGTAATAACAGTGTAGTAATACAAAGAACATCATTTCCTAGTGCTAATAACTTTCATTTCAAAACCACTTGTGCACTCCAAAATTTAGCAAAGCATAAATTACTCATCAGGGTCAGCAGACACTGAATCTAAAGCTTTTAAAATTCTGTTTCTTTTGGGTTTGTAATCGGTCTATGTATAGGGGAATTAAAAATGCCATTTAAAGTCAGATTTCTTTTGATGCTCATGCTGCCAGCCTTACTGACAAAAACTCATCACTCTGCATAGAATAGACACGTGGAGTGCCAGCAAATGGACTGAAATCCATGTTAGAACATCCTGACCACCCAAAAGAGGATCACCACTGCTGAAATATCCACATCCTGTATCCATTACAGAATTTGAATTTCATAGCACTAACAGGGTTCACAGTTTTTAGACTGGTCATCAAGAGAGAATCAAAGGAAGGAATTGTTTCATTAGCACCAAGTTCAAATTCATACAAATTATATCATTGCCCTTCACCTTATTGTGATCACTGGGCCCACAAAAATGACAGCAGAGTTGAGCATAGTGATGGGCAACTCTGGCTGCCCTTGAAGATCAATTTGGGAGGTTTCAATGCATGTTTGTTCCCAGGACCCTATCCCCTTCCTATCCAACTAAATCTGCATTTCTCAGGGTGGGACCTTGAGCTCCGTATATGGTTTCTTAAGGCTTCCAAGGAAATTCTAAAACACAGTCAGTACTGAGAAGCACAGACACAAGGAACTCAAAACACAGGGAACTAAAGATAATATGGGAACAAGTCACAAATCAACTCTTCCCTGAGGCTGTGGAATCAGCATCAGGTGATACATTTGAGAAGACTCCTTTATCTGAAGAAGGAAAATGTTAACTTTTGATGATCAGAGCACACATATTTCATTTGAATTACTTCATTCGCCATTGTACTTCCACCACCCAGTTTCCCTGCTGTCTCTCTCCGTGTTTTGGGGGCGCAGGTCTCATTTCCACAGCAACACAGTGAACTCCTGGATGGTTGGCCAGAGTTTTGAGTACACAGTAAGTACCACCTAGTTTGTTACTCATAGTCGATGAGAAAGATTCTGCAAAAAGCTGATCACGTGGAGAGAACAGTTCATTACACGGAAGTGTTCAACTTGGCTGGTATGGGTTAATTTTGGAATTGGGCTGAATATTCCAGGAAGGAAGAACTTCCCTAAGGATTGAGCCGCTAGAGGCCGCTCTGAGCCAGGTCCTTGCTAAATCGTGTTCAGAAGTGAAATCACATCCAAGGGAAAGAGAGGCTGCAGAGTAGCACTGGGAGTCATGGCAACACTATGGTTCCTATTTTTAAACTTGTTGGTGAGTGAGCACACAGAGTGCGTGTGTGCACGTGGGGGAGGGAATTCTGATGTATTTCAAAAGAATATTCTTTTATGAGGTTTTTTGAGTTTGGGGGTGGCTAATAATCTGTGACAATGAGATCACAAAGAATTAAGCTAGAATCAGCTGTATCAGAATGGAGAATGGTCCTTTTCTCCTTAAGTCCACTGTCTTGTTCTCCATTAGAAGGGACCCTTCATGGCCTTCTGTCAGATGTACCAGGAAATTCTAGGTACTTTTAACCAATGTATTCTGAAATTCTGATCTTCATTTCTTAGGCTCATTCTGCTAGCCTCTTAGGCAATTTGCTTTGGATTACAAGAAAAATAAGTCCAAATTAGAAAATCAGAAGAACTTTCTGTGGATGCCACACTCCTCATAAAGCCAACTAAATGGATGATGTGTATTGTCTATATGCCCAACATCTAATACAGGGGTCAATATCTCATAGGGGATCAAAATACCAACTGAATGTGTCACCAAGTCAACCATCGGTAAATATAATATTGTGAGGTACAGAAAAGCAGCCCTCTACACATCACATTTTCTTTACTTTCAATAACACCATTTTTACTTTTCTCCGATCTCTGGCCGAGTGTCAGCCTTAAACAAATCCATACTCATCCAACCTGTCACAAAGGAACAGTGGCCCTGGAGGACCTTTGCAAATCATGATGGAGACCAAGGTCTTGTTTAGTTTTATGACATGTCCCTGACATTATTTCCAGTATCTCCGTAACCTCCAGGAGCTTCCACAAATTTTAGAACAGAAAGCCTGCTCTCACTTCAGTTCCAAGGACTCTCAGGTCTACAGAAACAACAAGTTGTTATTTTTCCCTGTGTAAGCTAAAGGATTTTTGGAATGTACAGGAATAAAATAAGAAAAAATAATCATCCTTTCCAAACAGAAAAGGAAGTATAGTGAGATTACAGCTGGGCCAGTAACTAGAGATGAGACACACTTCAGGACGGAGGGGGAAATGAAGAGGCTCAGTTTGGGACATCCCTAACATGGGTGCACTGATGCTGCTCCTGGGCTGGACTTACCATGGCTTCAGAACAAGAATTCAGCACAGAGGCTAAGAAAAGAAATCCTTCACTAAAACCACTTTGTCCGCAAATTAATAATGTCTTCATACACATCAGAGTTATGCCTAATTGACTCAGCTACAGAGATAGTTCTCAAAAGATGGACAATGGGGGCAAAGTACACCTGGAATTCATGAAAACGTGGATTTGAAACCCAGCTTTATCTGTAAGTAAAGTAGGCAAGTGACTTAACCATTCTGGATCTGTTTCTTCCCCCTGAGAAATGGAAGTAATAATGCCTCTGGACAGTACTTTTTGAGATTAAATAAGGCTCTATAAAGAACTTGGCACAAAGTAGTCACTTAATAACCTTTCTTAAGATAAATTTTCTAAATTGCTGAAGTTTAGTATTTTTAAGTACCAAGCTTTTTCTTGATTATAGGAAGCATTTTAAATGGAAATTTTCAGAAAGTTATTGTGGAGTTCTTTGACTTCTTAAATCAAAATTGTCAATAAAATTTAAGCTCTTACTGATGACCTAACAATGACTATGTTATCTTGCCTTGAGGGAGGCTTTAAAAGGGATATAGGCTTTGTGGGGAGAATATGGAAGTTTGCTTAAATGGTCTTAGATGAATGTTCCCTTCAAGGTATTTTGCTAGGTTTTCCTAGTACTTTCTGCACTTTACCATTCTGTTTGTTATTTCTTAATGCTGTCAGTTTACCTACCCATTTCCCATCATGTTTGTTATTTCTAAGCTGTTGTCATCTGGAAAATCAGATAAGCAAGTATCTTAGACACTACTGGCTGCCTACCAAAGATACAGCCTTGACTCTCACTAGCTAACAGAACTTTGATTTTTAACTGGGCATATTACTGCCCCCATCAAAAACTAAAATAAAATCAATTTCCAGCTTCCCTTGCAGCTAGCTGTGGCCATGGACTGATTTCTGATTAACGGGCTATAAGCAAAGTGTGGGATTTCTGGGTAATTTCCTTAAAAGGAAAAGTGTTTGTCTTCCTTTCTTTCTAACTTCAATTTGCTGCTTGACACTGGCGTCCAGCAGCCCTCTTGAGCTTGGGGATATAGGCTACACCTTATAAACAAAAAAGTAGAAAGCTAGCAGAAGTCTGGGTCCTAATGATCATGCAGGTACCAAGCCAACTGTAGACAGACCACTTAAATATGTTTATGTATCATGTTTAAACTGAGTTACTAATTCTCTATGCCATATACACTCCAACTGTCCACAAACTTCTTAGAAATATGTGTAAAATTAGAATAGATGAACTCTTAGTTCAAATAAACTACGTTCATTTTAGGACAAGACTTTTGTGTCAGTGATTTTTGTTCAAAGCCCTTTTCCGCTTTCTTCGTGGTTCTTGGCTATGTTCCAGATACATCAGACTGTTGAATATGTGACCTCCCCTCTTCCAGGTAAAACAAGGAAGTCTGTGTTGTGAACACACTTGAGATGTGGCAACAGAGCAGTGAGAATAATGACACGGTGTGGCCTGTGGTTACTCATAATTTTGAGTTACAGTCTATAACATATACCTGGCTTTTCCTCTATATTCAAAAATGAGAGAAATTTGACATGGTAAAGTCTACGTTAATAAACTATATTCTACTGTTGATTAAACAAAAGTTCCTAGATTGTTGTTCAAGGAGGGGGAAAATGGGTGTGAGTGTCTGGAAATGCTGCTGAAAAATTAAAGGAAGAAAGAATCTAAGTTTTCTCTGATGATATCTAGAACCAATCCATACAGTGAATAGAAGTCCTCACGAGTCTGTTGTAATGTCTCAGTGAGATGACAGACATGAGGATTCCCTGTATGAAAATGGCCACTTTTATTATCCTCTTTATTAGCCCTAATACTGACCAACTTGAAGTTTTTGATCATCGACTTTTATGTCAAACACTAAATGTATTTTGACACATATCCTCATCTGGACTCCATCTGTGATCCTTTTAGGGGAATTCTGAAAAAGACCACTTAGAATGAATATGATATTATTTTATGATATGATACGATATGATATGATATTCACAGTGTGGTTTCCATGGATATTTCTGTTGTGTTGACACAGAAAATCTTTCCTTTAGAAAAAGAAAACATTAAGGGATTCTTGAAAGTATATAGAACAACTTGACTGCTGTGCCTTCCTCTTTTGCCCAAACAATAAATGTGATAGGGTTACTTAGCAACCATCCTTACAGCCATCAAGACTTTAAAAATGGAATCAGATTGGAAGGAAATACCTTGTGGATAATCACCAAAGCTAATTCCAGACAAGCCATTTTAAAGGATTCCTCCCAACTTTTATCCCACACTCAACTTTTCTCGTGCCATCAAATTTAATATGGAAAAGTGTTTTAATCCAGTTCTGTCAATAATGCTCTACACAATTTGACAAATGTAAATGTACATACATAAAGACGTGCTGTATGGATATATACTGCATGCACACATGAGTATGTATATGTGCAAGAATCCCACACATGGTCATTTATGAACACAGCTAAAATCAGGAAAATTTTAAATAAAAACTGGTGAAGAGAGGAAAGGGGCAGCAAAAGATCAATGAACAAAACACCCTATAGGGAAAGAGATGGGAGAGAAGAAAGAAAAAAGGTGGGGGCGGCGGGGAGGGCGGTGTGAATCAGTAATGAATGAGAAACAGAAAAGGCCTGAGCAGCGAGGGAGGCAGCAGGCAGCCCCCGGCCGGCTGCTGCTGCTGGAAGCTGGACAAGAGGGAACAGATTTCAGCAGCAGGGAGCTCTAATCTGTCAGCAGCAGTTCCTTCATGTGTGACCAGCCAGCCCAGCTTGGGGACCAGTGCCAGTCTGGGCGCACTAACCCCACCAGGGCCTCCCGGAAGAGAATGAGCCACTGATAAAAGCCTGAAAGTCAAGGGACGGTTCCTCTACCCAGATCCTGCTGCCACCCTCTTGCCAGCTTCTACATGTGCCTCTGTCTGCAGTGCTGGTTCAGATCCCTTAGCAACCACTTCTGAAAACCAGGCAGGCTGAAACCCTGCTTCTTCCAAATCTTTATCAGCCACATCAGGTCTTGGAGATTCCTTCCAGCAGACGACCACCTATGCACCCCTGACGGATCCAGTGGAGAGGAAACAAAGAGAAAGGTTGAAACCATTATTTATTTAAAATATGTGAGGTCGTATATGTAGGTGCAAAAGCCAGAACACCATCTCTGCTCTCAAGAAGCTCCTGTTAGTTAAGCTGACCTTGGCCGGTGGCGGTCCAGCCCTCACTCAAGCTTCCAGCCCATGTCAGTAACCATAAATGACAGCACTCTAGCTTCTTGGCAGCTCGCCCCCACTCCTATCCCCACCCAGCCAGCCTTTATCCTCTGGTGGGAAGAGAGAGCAGATGGAGAAATGATCCCACTCAATTCCTAAATAACACCACCTTCAATTCCTATTAACTGTGAAATTGCACCCTTGTCTGGGTAAGAACCAAGGGAGCAAGAATCATGGGGACATTGCCAGACCAGAGCAAAGGCTAACAGGAAAACCCTGGCTGCCTGCCAGTCCTTCTGAGGACATGGTCAAGTCGTTAAGAGGCAGCATGCTCTGTGAGAACACTGCTCCTGCCATAAGGACACCTGGTTCTGTGCCCACCCAGCCTTGAACAGATGAGTGACCACTCTGAGGTTTTGCTTTCAAAAAGTTATAAATCCATTCATCATTCTATCGTCTATTCTGTGAAAGGGTTGGATGAGGTGAGCAGCAAAAGACTCTTCCAACTCTGATGCTTTGATTTTAAAGGAAGCCTAGATTTCTTTACTTTTAAAATATTTTTATTGATTTCAGACAGGGAGAGGAGAGAGAGAGATAGAAACATCAATGATGAGAGGAGAATCACTGATCAGCTGCCTCCTACATGCCCCACACTGAGGATCAAGCCCACAACCCGGACACATGACCAGGAATTGAACCATGAACTCCCAGTTCATAGGTCGATGCTCAACCACTGAGCCACACCAGCCAGGCTTATATTTCTTTAAAGCTTGGCTAATATGCAGCCCAGTAAGGGACTGAAATCCTGGTTCCCCAGGCTGACCCAGGCCAAATCCTGACACCATCACACAGCCTAAGCTAGAGGGTCTCAGTTTTCTTAGAAACATATAAATGGGATAATGATTCCTATCTTCACTTATGCTTTTATCAAACAAATATTTATCAAGGTTCTACAACCTATCAGTCACTGTGCTGGGAACACAAAGGTTAAAAAATGTCCTGCTCTCATGGAGCTTGAATTCAACCAAGAGGAGTGAGCCAACAATGTATTTAAAAGTAAAATATATGCAGTGTGTCACATAAGAGGTACAGAGAAAATAAAGCAGGGGGTGGGCATAGGGCGTGCTTTGGAGGGAGGGATCAGGGAATCCTGAGGACATTTGCATGGATCAGGATTTTTGCAAGGATCAAATTAGATCACTCACAATTCTGGTGTGCGGTGAGTATTCAGAAAGGTAACTAATGCCGGAGTTAATAACTTCCTCTGACTGCTGACAAAGGGGCTGCTTCTGAGCATACACCTCATGACCCTCTTCGTCACCCTTCCCATTGCCACCGACCCACATCCTTTGTGACCTGTCTGCTTTCTCCACTGAGAGTCACTGATCTACTCTGATCTTGCTTCTTTCCTCTTTGAGACCATCCTATCCCTACAGACAATGCACCACCTGTGTCTTCTCTCCCAGCACTATGTACCTCTCCCTCTCCCAAAAAGTTATTCTAAGTGAAACAGAATTCTTTTCCCACTTACTCCCCCTCTTTGTCATCTGCCCTCTCCTCCAAATTGTAAATATTTTTAAAGAAAGAAGAAGAAGGGGATGTAAAAAAGTGGGGAGGAAGTAGAAGAGACAGAAAATGGAAGAAAAAACCCCACCAAATATGGCATGGATAACTTTAAAATTCTACAATTCAGCCACAGAATTAAATAGCAATTAAAGAAAGAATCATGTAGGGCTCTCTGCGTTAAACATTGAGAATGCTCTTCACGGGTTTGAATTTAAAGGAAAGAAGCAAAGACTACTTAATGAAATGACCATCTATGTATCTGATATGGAAAATGTGAAAGATTGGAAGAAAACAGAAGAGTTTGAAAATCCTTACATTCTGTCATTCTTCCATGCACAGTTAAAGCTTTCTTTGCCTGAATTACAATAAGCATTGAATATGTCTTTTAGGATAGTGATTAGATTCTCTGGTTATTTCCCCCAATTTATATTTCCTTCCACACATCTCTCTCTATATATATATATAAACAGGTGTGTCTTTACATTTCGTATGAAAACATAGCTTTCATTAGATTCCAATGGACTTCTTTAATCAGATGAAGGGCCACTGTGCCTGATGGTCTCCTTATAACTATGCATTCACAGAGCCTTTGATTGGTTCACATGTAAATTACATTAAGTTCACCTATAATATATATTTGTCTTACCGTAAGTCTGCCTATGCTGGGCATTCCATGAACATTAATAACAACCAGAGATGGGTACTAACCAAGCAAATTTTGCCCATAGTGTCTAAAAACTAATGGACTCAATTCCTCATTTATTTCTTACCTTCTCAGCACTTTCCAGGCCAAGAGAGTCAAGTGGGCACCCCATGGGAGCAATCCAGCTGATCCAACTGTTCCAAGGATGGCAAGGCTGCCTCAAGGATAATGAAAGATCTGTTCATCACAGCTCCTTTAATGAGAACCTAGAAAGCACCTTTCTTCATATCACTTATCCCCATCTCTCAAAAGCTAGGCCAGGGGAGGATTCTGGCCTCTTGAGATGGTCACTTCAAAGGGGAAGGAAGAATTGGGATGGGTGGGTGCAAAGCATGTGCTGAGGAGAAAAACTGAGGACACTGGGGAAAATAATTAGGCAAGACTCATAAGAGGTTCTATGTTTACGATCCAGCCATTTGAAAGAGCATCTGCTTTTTCTACAAGTTCAAAAGTTGTGCTGAATGAAGAGCAGGAACACTGGGTCCTCAGGACAGAAAGAGAGCCTAGAGGTGAGCGGCAGGTGCACCATCACCTGAGTGACAGAAACAGACCAGCGGGGTGCTGAAGAGCACATTGCAAAGGAAAATAACCATTAACTACCACCCACCCCAGGGAGTGATAAAGGAAAAATATAGATGTATGCCTACTAACAGCTAACAATTCTTCTCTAGCTCAGGGAGATAAAGAAGGGTTTGGACGACTGGCCAAATCCCTTTCTCAACCCTTTCAGATCATCTGAAACCAAAGGGTTTTCAGATTTTTCTCAGAAACTAAGAAAGTCCTTCACTTAGAGAATGCACACATAAGAAAGTCTCTAACTCTTTCAATCAAATCAAGTTCCCAGTTGGAATAAAACTCCCTCAGCATGTCTCAGGCTATGGTATAGGGCAGTCATTTTCAACCAGTGTGCTGTAAGAATGTTTAAAACATGCAATACCTGACTATTTAGTCAGGGTAGACTGTTAAATAAAAATAAAAAAAATGTCAACAGCCAATACAACAATAGCTGTCCAGTGTGAATGAATCAAAATTATGCCCTTTTTTTTTTTATCAGATCAACAAAAAATATATTTTGTGTGCCACAGAATTTTATAAGGGTTGAAAATTGCTAGTATAGAACACTGCAGTCCATTTACCAATAAGGCATAAGTGAAAGCTACAAAATTCCAACAGCAAGTTCATTTTTATTAGTGTACAAAATAGGGTTGTTATATTTAGCAACAAATACAGGAGCCCTGTTAAATCTGGATTTCAGATGAACAACAAATTATCCTTTAGTATCAGCATGACCCATGCAATATTTGTGACAGATGCTAAAAAAAAAAAAATGATCTATTGTTTATCTGAAATTTAAATTTAACTGAATTTCTGTATTTTTCTTGTTACTCAGGTCAAAAGCCTTGGCCAGCAGTCTAAGGCCTATCTGGAAACAGTCACCACGTCTAGCCGAAGGAGCTTCAAGAGCTAAGAAATAACCAGTAAGGAATTTGGATTGACGTGTGATAAATAACATTTATTTAATAGTGAACTAAAATAGCCCATTTTAAGGATCCTCTCTGAGAATGCTTACATGTCATTAAAAAAAAAAAAAGTCTTCCTTCAGTAACAAGTGAATCACTTCAAATATGTGTCTCTTTTTGGCACTCAGGGGTATCACAGGGCCTCCTGTCCCTGTTCCCTAAGTCTAGACTTAGGAACTTGCCTCACGTGAAAGGAACGCCACAGGCTGGTCAGGTATAAAGGAAGGCTTTACCTCCCCTTATAGTGCTTCTGAGAGGACAGGCCTGTTGATGCTTCTGGGTGTTCAGAAGGTCAGAGGACAACAGTAACCCTTTCCCAAATCTGTCTTCCTAGGGCCGGGTCACTCCCAGATACCTCCTGAGGGGCTTCCTCCCACTGCTGTTACAGGGGGGTGAGCAGCAGGCCCACAGGGGCCCATCCTCACAAAACAACCAACCATTTGCAACAATATTATTTTGCAAAGATTTCCTGCTGTGCCTAAATGGTGTGGCTGCTTGGTTTGTTATTTAAAAGAGTAACCCTAGTGAGACCAAACTCTGAAGGGAGGAAGAGTCTGATTTCAGACCAGGATAAGTAGAAGGAATAAGTAGATGATTTTGAGTGCTGTGCCTGGTGATAACAGCTCAGACTTTAAGAATAGCACCTTCTTGTCCCTGTTAGTCAGCATCAATCCTTTCTGGATCCTGATAGAAAAACAGATTAATATATTTCTAAGAGAGGCTAGGGATTGGATTCAAGAACCATGAGAAGCTGCATTTGGGAGGAAGGGAAGAAAAAGACAGTGGAAATGAGTGAGGGATGCAGGGATAAGGACAGGGAGAGAGCACAGAGAAGATGTCCCACATTGTTAGATACAGACCTCTAGAGAAATCATGGAACTAGGGCAGGAGAGAGAGTTCACAGAGGAAATGCCTCAGTAGAGAAGGATGTTGAAAAGTCGGAAGACACGGGAAATTAAGTGATGGTGGACCTTTTCTCTCTCCTCCACACTGGGACTCAAGGAATTTATGAATAACCTGCACGGTGTAGACTGCTGTACTTGAGAAGATGGAGGCGGGCATGTGTGGCTATCTTGACAATAATCTCTAAGGAAGAAGCATAGAGAACCCAGGAGAGCTACCTTCCCAGTGGCCAGAAGAGACGGTAACAAAGGTTCAAACCAACTATGGTTTTAGTATAGTGGTTAGAGGCCAGGCTTGAGAAATCACATTTACATTCTAATGTAAAGAAGCCAAATGGGAAATAATATGTACAGATCCCTGTTTATACAGAGGAGCTTTTAAGATAAAAGCAGACATTCCTGGACCATATTTATGGACTTTAAGGTAACACCCACTTGATTGCTTTGTGCTGTTTAGCAAATGTTTTATTCACTCATTGTTAGCATTTTTTTAAAGAACAAACATTTGGTAAAATAATCTAAATCAGATTTAAATTTAACACTAAAAACAATGGGACAAAACATGAATATAAAGAAAAGAATACACAGGGAGTTTTTATTATCTTGCAGAGAGGAGCAGAATGAGAAAGCTCCTGTAGGGTGGGTATGCACTGGACAGCTCAGCATCTTGGAGGATGTCACTCATTCACTCCAAGTGTCTTCCTTGGGACTCACACTATGCTAGGAGTGGGTGACATAGACATGAGTAAGACAGAAAGGTCACCGCTTTCCCAGAATTACAGGGAGGAGAGATAATAAAGCATGTAATTATAACATTCTGAAGAGTGGCTTTATTGGAAAAGCACAAGATGCAGTGAAGGCATGTTACAGGCTGATGTTAGTCCAGGGCTCAGGAAAGCCTTCCCAGTGGAAGCGATGCCAAGACTGAAACCTGAAGCATGGAGAATCTGAGACAGGTAAAGGAGCATCTGCATTTGTGTATTGGTAGGAAGGGATTACACAGAGCACACTGACTGGAAGTGAGGGAGAAGAGGGTATTCTCAAAGAACTGAAGTAAGGCCAGTATTGTGGGAATGCAGTGCTTAAGGCACAGAGCAGCATGGGACCATTTTGGAAAGACAGGAGGGACCATGCTGTGGATGACTCTGTAAACCATATTACGGAGATGGGACTTTATCACAGGGGCAATAAAGACCTTTTGAAAGGTAGTGAGCAGGAGAGGGATGACATCACATATTCACTTCAGACCACTTGGCTACAATGCAGATTGAAAAGAGGCAGAATGGGGAGCCAGAGGATATTTAAGAGGCCCTGCAGCAATGCAGGTAAGAAGAGATGGGCTGGGGTATGGTATGAATATGAAAATAAGGGAAAGCACTCCAGAAAAAATCCACAGAAAATGGCATGATTGGCTATTAGGTGTCAGGGATATAGAATCAAGGACACTGAAAATATTTATTTTAGGCAACTGGGCAATAGGATGCCCCCTTTATAGGTGGTGCAGATTTGGCTCTAAGAAGTAGGAGGAGAAAGCAGGACAGCTTCGGCTATGGCATGTTCTCAAGAAACATATCTAGTCACAGTTAGAGATACAGACTTGGGGCTCAAGTGAAAGATTGCAGCCAGAGATTTGGGGGGACTTATAGACATTAAGTGTATCTTTGGCAATGGATAAGAAAAGAAAGGGTTTAGGACAGAGTCCTGAGAAGCACTAGTATTTAAGAGACGTGTAAAGGAAGAAGAGCATGCCAATGAGCCTGAGACAGAATTACCAGAGGTAGAAAGAAAACTAAGACAGTCACTACCGACAGTAGTGATAACTAGGGAGGCAGGAAGAGCAAAGTTCAAGGTGAGAGAATATTGGGACTGGATCACAGATGCAGCTACATTAATACCAGTTTTAGTTTCAACTCTAAATTTAGGAGTTTAGCTAAAAGGCAACAGTCCAACTCCCTTCCAAGGATAAGCAGGTACACATTCAACCACCACTAAATGTATGTCAACCTCCCCAGATACACTTTCTAATATTTTATTTCTTAAGCTGAATGGTGGGTACCTGAGCATGTATTAAGCTTTTCTGAATACCTTGCTATGTGTCTGATATAACTGATAAATTTACAATGGATGCCCAAAACATATTGTTGAGTAAAAGAAAGTTGGGTTATTGAAGAGCATGTATACATTTCCATTTATATAAAATTATAGATTTATATCCATATAGGTATCCATGCACAGGGAGATGTCTAGAATGATGGTCACTAATTCTTTCAACCATGCTTATCTCTCATTAGTTGGATTTAAGGTAATTTTTACTTTCTTCTTTGTGCTCTTCTATGTTGCTTGATTTTTTTTATAATTGCACATGTAACAGTTTTATACAAATAACTAAACCATAAAAGCATCCTATAGAGTTTTCTGCCCTACATCGTTACATAATTACCCTTTGAGAATAGGCTGCAGTTATGCCTGTGTTATGAGGTGAGGTCAGGGGAGCAGAACTCCACCACCCTTATGTTCTTACTGAATAAATCAGACTAAGAGACACCATAAAAGACACCTCTATTGCAGCATCCTCACTCTTAAAGGTAGAGAGAGGAGAAGCAAAGGAGAGAAAAACCAAGGAAAGCATCCTCTTCATGTCCTACACACCCATTAACTCATTCTCCATTTCCTCCCAGTACAGCAGCACTCCAGGGGTAAGTGGGCTGGTCCTCCCTTGTCTCGGTGCCTGTGGTGTCTTTCAGAGTGATCAAGTATGTGGTGACCAGAGAGGGTTCAACTCCAAACAAATCTCTCGCTTGGATAATTTACACCTACAGGCCTTATTTTCTTATATTGTAAAATGAAAACAATTTTTAAAACCTGCTTCCTAAAGTTGTTGCTTTGAGTATTAAATGAGGTAAAAAATGCAATACACGTAGAGTAATACCTATCACATAGCAAATGCTCAATAAGTGAGAGCAGTTTTATATTTCTCAGAACAAAAACACAGAAACAGCCAGCTTTGGATCGGAAACACTCACACCGTCATGAATAACTGCCATCCACTGGCTAGCCTTCAACACTGATAGCTTGAACTGTTTTTCCTACTGTTTCTGAATGTCCAGCCCCAGCTTTGGAAGCTAAACTCTGACCTCCACTGACAGTGTGTGCTCTGTGCCATACTCACCTATTCAGCATATTGGACTGGTAGATCCTCTTCTCATGGGTGTTGTAACAACTGCTCTTGGGCTCCGGGATGAAGCTGTGCTCAGACAGCATGTCAGAAGCAGCGGTGGTGATTATGGCAATTCCATCCCTCACTCTGGCAGGGAGGCCATAGTCCCATTCATCATAGGACACAGAGATGAGCCCGGTGGGGAACTCCGAGGGCACTGTGTCTGTATCCCCTGCCACCAGACTAGGCACAATCCACGTGTAGCCACAGCCAGTCAGCCCTACTGAGTTAGCCACTTCAAAGATGTAGGTGGCCTCTTCCTTAGTACAATAAAGAAGAATGATGGGGCTTTGAAGTTTCTTGAGCTGGTTCTGAATCTTGGAATCTCCATCATCCAGGGACATGTCCAGCAAGAGGACTTCCTCTAGCTCCCAGCCCACAAAGCTGTTCTCAATGGTGCTGCGAATCTTGTTCACAAAGTCCTGGTAGCCAGGGAAGTAGGTGGTGACGATAGAAAAGATGTACCAGTCATACTCCTCCATGATGTTGAGCATCACGGAAGCTTGCTGTTCAATAGATGGGCCAAACTGGAAGAACATGGAGGATTCATCCTAGAATAGTAAAAATGTAAAAAAGAGAGAGAGAGAGAGAGAAATCAAACCAAAGATGGTAAGGGAAAATTTGAATCAACTGGACAGAAATGTTTGTGTCCATTGTTTTACTTTTTAAAATTAAATATGTTTAAATTGTAAACATTTTTAATACCTTTCTTCCTAAAACTATGTCCTAAACTCCAGAGAAATTCAACATTGGTCTATACCAGGGGTGGGCAAACTTTTTGACTCAAGGGCCACAATGGGTTCTTAAACTGGACCGGAGGGCCGGAACAAAAGCATGGATGGAGTGTTTGTGTGAACTAATATAAATTCAAAGTAAACATCATTACATAAAAGGGTACAGTCTTTGTTTTTTTTTAGTTTTATTCATTTCAAACGGGCCGGATCCGGCCTGCGGGCCGTAGTTTGCCCACGGCTGGTCTATACTCTCCTTGTCTGAAATATTTTAGGGCTATTGCCAGGGCCCAAGGCAGCTTCCTAAAATCAAATATGAAGTGGGGTAGACTATAAATGGGGGGCAGGGGTGGGCTATAAGGGGTCAATGGGAGAAAAAGGGGGGACATATGTAATACTTTCAATAATAAAGATATTGTTAAGCCTATAAATGGCCTCATTTCAGCTCAGGTCAGGTTTATGTTCATGCACACACACTTCCCACTTTTCAAGCCTCTTGGGCTCTCAGTTGTGGATGTGTATCACTCAGTCAGAGTGAATGGTCCAAAAGCCCATCTATCTACACGTAAGCCTACCTATGAAGGTGGGATAGGCACCCTCAGTGTGGGTATTAGGGAGAAGCACGTATAGTACAAGATTTGCTCAGTATATTTTCTATAAAGATATATCTGCTAAATCAATTGCACAGTTAGTTTTCTCTCTATCTTCTACTCTGATCATGAGACATGCAAGTTAGAGGAAGGCTCAAACAGTATATCTAAGACACAAGTTAGAATGACTTGTATTCACGCTCCTATGTGATTAAGCTTTATTTAGAGCAACATACAGAAGATTACTCTTTCTCTTACAGATATAACGCTGCAGGTCTTGGTCTGACCTATGCATCACACACACAGCCCTCTGTCAATTCTGAGCATCTTCTTTCTTGCCTTTTGAGGAAGAAGCCACTTTAAATGTCTGCCATCTAAAGCTGTATTTCTCTTGTCCTGAGATGTCAAGCCCTGCATTTTATCCACCTTTCAGCTGGAAGAATCTGAACCCACAAAACGAAGACCCCTGTCCTCCTCTGTCAGTCCATTCTCCTCTGACCTCCTCCTGAGTGGTGGCATCCCTTTTCTTGGTCAGTGGCCCTAACATCCCTTCTATCTGATGGCTCGTTTCCATTTTATAACAATCCAGGCTAACAAAACAGTCTTTGTCAAAGTGGCAGTTTTTTACCTCCCAGACTAGAGCTTCCAAGTGCAATTACAAGAGACCAGGCTTTTAATATATATATATATATATATATATATATATATATATATATATATATATATATATATATATTTCTTAGTTTGGGAACATATTGTTGTACAGCTGAGAGATTGCTGAGAATTTTGGCAGCACCCACTACTGAAAGAAAAATGCAGGTGAGAAAGATCTACCTGGTGTCCAAAGACCCTGGTTTGGCAATGAAATCTGCCAGCTCCTCTGCTCTGCTAGCACTCCTGATGCTTTGTGTGGCATGAACTTTTCACATTTCACACAGGCTATCCAGAATGAAACAGTAGATGCTTAGTCATTGGGCGCGATTCTTTCTGCTAAGGGTGAAATGATGCTTATCATGGCTTTCTCCCCTGGCTTAACCATGTGGTCAAAGAGGAACCCCACTGGACCCTATAATTCAGAAATGTAGAGAGTGTGGGCACCAAGATTGGGTGGATAGGAGAGTGGGAATAATATGGAATAAAGTAATAATATCATGTGTGTACATTCCAAACTGTGGCCAGCCCTTGCTCCTGGTTTTCTCCCACTGCAATACAAGAATTGCTCTTCTGGTGAAGCTGACCTTATCCTTAGTTACAGAATATGCTAGGGGCCCGGTGCACGAAGATTCGTCAACGGGCAGGGGGTGGGGGGGAGGGTTCCCCTCAGCCCGACCTGCACCCTCTCCAATCTGGGAGCCCTCAGGGGAGCCATCTCCAATCCGGGAGTTTCTGTCTGTCTTTGCAATCATATGAGCGAATTGTCTGAGACCCCCCAACCCAGTTTGGTTTGTTGCTCACAAAATAATAGAGGTTTTTTTTTTTTTTGCTTTGCTTCATTGGTGGAGATTTCCTGGAAGTTTTAGGATATTTTCCCTTTAATTTTTCCTAGACACTCTGATTTTACTTATGTCTCTCACCTTTGCTTTCCTTCCATCCCCCACCGCAACAGTAACTTGCTCCAGGCTTACTTTGCTCTAGTGTCTAGGAGATCCACCTGCCACCAGAACTATGATTCCCAGCATTCCTGGTGCTCCCCGCTCTCTGGGCTTCCATTTCCGGTCCTGGGGCTGCCATCAGAACTACTATTCCCAGAATTCCTGGTGCTCCCCACACTGGGAGCAACCCAGGGAGCCACAGCCCCCCAAGCCTCCTGCTCTCCTGCTCTGCTCTCCGCCTGGCAACCGAGGTAGCCACAGCCCTCCAAGGGAGCAACTGAGGGAGCAACCGAGGGAGTCACGTCCGTCCCCCCAAGCTGCTGGCTCTCCACTTCTGCTCTCCACCTGGCGCCTGTGTATGCAAATTAACCCACAATCTTTGTCAGGTTAATTTGCATATTAACCCTGATTGGTTGGTGAGCATAGCGAAGGGATGGTCAATTTACATGTTTCTCTTTTATTATATACGATTGGGAATCCAAAACAATAATGCTTAATTATTCCAAGACTTGTCAGGGGGCTTACAGAGATGCACAACAACATGACAGGAAGGAGACTAAGAGAACAACCCTTCCAGAATGACTATCACTTTAAAAAAGTAGCCACTTGTTTTTCCTGTTATTCTCTCAGCTCAAGGGAATTCGGGTGATTCTCAAATGAGATACATTATCACTTGAGTTTTCACAAGCCTAGTAGATATAACAAAGTGGCAAAGGCTTCCAAATATACCTTAAAATGTACAGGCTTAGGATGAAAGGGATCCCACTGTAAACAAAGTCTATCCATTCTATGATAAATGAACATGTCCTATCACCAACATAGTTCCATCTACAGTGAAACCATTGCTGGTTCAAATACACATGGAGAGTTAGCCTTGAGAGTAAATGTCCATAGTAAATGAGCCTATGCTAATGAGATTGAATTGAAAAGAAAACCAATCTATTACATACCAACCTGGCCCTCTCCTCTCTTAGTCTTCTGTTAAAACTCTCTCACAATTATAAATGAGTTCCTAAAGAAACTGCCAGCTACTATGTGAAGAAAGCCAATGTACGGGGAAAGTAAGAAAAGAGAAAAAATAATGTAGCTCCATCTCACCCCTACCACGTCTTCACCTTACTTCTTTCTAATTCTATCATCCTCTACAATCATCCTTTTTCTGAATCTTCTGTTCCCATCAATGTCCAGTTCCACCATTTTATCTTGACAATCTTCATTAAATAAGAATTATTTATTATGACAATGTTATCTGTAGCATCAAGAGGAGATGAATGAAGCCAAACAGAAATCAAGAGACAGAGTTATAGCTTGGGAAAATGTTTCCTGGTGTAATACGTGGCCCCTTGTTATTAACACATTGTTTGCGGGTAGCTTTTATCGCGCGCTAACAGGTGGCGCAGGCCATTTTTGCTAATTTTTTACACAAATGGCAACATTCAGTAAAATTATGATAACTTTAGTTTACATATTTATACGTTACCCGCATTCTACCGCTAGTCTATAAAAAACGTATTAATACATGTCCCGCGCCGCTCTACTACCAGTCAACATAAAACGTATAAATACATTTCCTGCATACAATGTGTTAATTTAGTTGACACAGCAATCTGGTGTACAATAATCTGGAATGGGACAGCCCTTTTTAAACAAAGCTTTGGGCTAACTATAACTTGCAAGCAGTGACAAGCTTTGCAAATTATGGCCACAGCCACAAATCAAACAGCAATCTTCATGTATGCAGGGAGTGGAAAGGACTGCTGGTCACACATCCATCTTTGCAGACATCCAGCATGCATTGTGATCACCACGGGAAGTGTCATCTTCTGGGATGAAGGACAAGAATATAATTCAGTTTGCAGCTCACTATGCTTCCCCACTTACATTTTATCTCCTAATATTACAAAACTAGAGGCCCAGTGCATGAATTTCGTGCATGGGAGGGGTCCCTCAGCCCAGCCTGCACCCTCTCAATCCGGGACCCCTTGGGTTATGTCCAACTGCCTTTCGCAATCCAGGACCGCTGGCTCCTAACCACTCACCTTCCTGCCTGCCTGATAGCCCCTAACCATCTCTGCTTGCCTGCCTGATTGCCCCTAACTGCTCCCCTACCAGCCTGATCGCCCCTAACCACCTCTGCCTCACCCCACATCTGGAACCCGGGATTCCCTCCTCAGACTGGTCGCAGGCACCCTGGACCTGGGCTTCTCTCCCTCTGGCTGGCTACAGGCACCCAGAACCCAGGCCAGCTTTGCCCGGGCCAGCAGCAGCCACAGGGGAACTTGGGCAGGCGGCTTTGCCCAGGCCACAGCCGCAGGCACCCGGGACCATGGGGCGGGCGGCTTGTCCCTCTCCCGGGCCACAGGTGCAGGCACAGCCACTGGTGCCTGGGACCATGGGGCGGGTGGATTGTCCCTCTCCCAGGCCACAGGCGCAGGCACAGCTGCTGGTGCCTGGGACCACGGGGCATGCAGCTTGTTCCTCTCCGGGCCACAGCCTGGCTGATCCCCAGTCCTCTCTCACGAGCTCATTTGTGCCTGGCTGGTCCCCATTCTTCTCTCCCCAGTGTTGAGTGTCTGAGACGTTACAGCATGATTGTGTGAGGGCATGACAACAATTTGCATATTAGCTCTTTATTACATAGGATGGTGTGTGCTTGAATCCTAGTCATATTTTTTACATAGATGTACTTCAACTTGCCTTGAGAGTACTTTAAAAGCATCTACACTAATAAAAGACAAAGATGCAAATTGACCTACCTTTGCTATGCCTTAAGCCACGCCCACCAGCCAATCAGAGCAACTGTATGCAAATTAACCAAACCAAGATGGCGGCCGGCAGCCATGGAGCTGGAGTGAGCAGGAGAGTTGGTTGCCCCAATGATGGAAGAAGCCAAGCTTCCCGGCCGGCTGCTGCCTCCTCTCAAGGCAACAAAGTTTCAAGTATAGAAGGTAAATAAACCCCAGATACCTGCTTCCAGTCACCACGGCCATGGAGCTGGAGCGAATAAAAACAAAAACAAAATATGGAAAGACTGGGAGCTTCAGTCGCTGGGGGGCTTGGTCAGTCTGAAAACAGCCATCAGCCCCTCACCCAGGCTGGCCAGGCACCCCAGTAGGGACCCCCACCCTGAAGTGTGTTTGGGCAGCCTGAAAATGGCCCTCAGCCCCTCACCCAGGCTGGCCAAACCTCCATGGGGTGAGGGTCCCCACTGGGGGGGCTTGACCAGCCTGCAAACACCATCAGCCCCTCACCCAGGCTGGCCAGGCACCCCAGCGGGACCCCCACCCTGATCCAGGACACCCTTCAGGGCAAACCAGTCGGGCCCCACCCATGCACCAGGCCTCTATTGTATATAATAAAAGGGTAATATGCAAATTGACCCTAACAGCAGAATGACTGGGAATGACTGGTCACTAGGACACACATTGATCACCAGGGGGCAGATGCTCAATGCAGGAGCTTCCCTCTGGTGGTAAGTGCGCTCCCACAGGGGGAGTTCTGCTCAGCCACAAGCCAGGCTGATGGCTGCCAGCACAGTGGTGGTGGCAGGAGCCTCTCCTGCCTCCTCAGCAGCACTAAGGATGTCTGACTGCAGCTTAGGTCTGCTCCCTGCTGGTAAGTGGACATCCCCCAAGGGCTGCCAGGCTGCCAGAGGGATGTCTGACTGCCAACTTGGGCCTGCTCCCCCAGGCAGCAGGTCTAAGCCAGCAGGTGGACATCCTCCGAGAGGTCCCAGGCTGCAAGAGGGCATAGGCCGGGCTGAGGGACTCCCCCGAGTGTACAAATTTTTGTGCACTGGGCCTCTAGTTCCTGCATAAAGGGCCATCATGACTGAGATGAGCAATTGGCACAGGAAAGGTTCAATTGCACAATTAGACCTCATCATTCTGGAACCATTATCTTGAACCCCCATCGCTTTGATGTTCATGGTGTTTGATTTCTAATAAGAAGAAACAAAAAGTACAGGTACCTTTTCATTGTATTATCTGTTTCAGAAAATGAGCACCAAAAGAATTAGCAGTACATTATATTCTTTTTCTGCATCACCCAAATCCCTTAAAGACCCACTTCAGAAATAAAGGACTAATGATTCCAGCTGCTAAGAATGTCCTGGCAATGGGTTTCAGCCACCAGCCCACTTTGGGGACTGCATCAGCAGAGAGAACCATCTTGCCCAAAATCATGCCTTCAGGCTGGAGTAAACTAGCCCAATGACTGGTTGTCATGGAATTAAAGACCTGGTCCTTGCTCTAACTCTGGACAGCTCTGAAGGATGAGTCTATCCTCAGAACTCCCATCAGGGTTGGCTTGAGCTCCCATTAAAACTGCACTGCTTCTCCACCTTTCCTCTGCCCACTCCTGCCCATCTTCCCTTCTCTTTCATAGCACTGATCTCAAATGCACTCCCTAATGAACTACCTGTCCACCCACCTCGGTCCCAGAGTCTCCTTCCCAGGGAACCCAACCTCAGACTATTCATTTCCCTTTTTTCAACATGGAAAGAGATGACTGAAAAGAGAACATAATATCTATTTTCAAATACAGAAATGATCTATATGGAGAAAGGTAAGTCTTTGACCATCAATTCCAGAGGAGGACACTGTGACTAATGAGTAGGAATATTGGAAAGCATTATTTGGCTCAATATAAGAAATGGATTTGCAACTACTATAGCTATTTAAAATGGAATTGGCCTCATAATGTAGTGAGCTCTCTGTAGCTATAAGCATTCAAACAGAAGCTAGATTATCATCTAAGAAAGGGATTCTCTCCAGCACTCTGTCTGGAAAATGTCAGCTCATCTTTAATATCTAGTTTAGATGTCAGCTTTTTATGCATATTGTCTTTCCTAACTTTCCCAAGTCAAGTTCGTTTTCTTTCCCCTGTGCTTTCAAAATATTTTGCATGTGCCTCTATCATAACATGTATCACACAGGAAGCATATATGCCTGCTTCCTCCCACTAAAAATATATGTTTCTCAGGAGCAGGAATCATGCTTTATTCATCTCTGGGTCCCTAAATAGTATATAAAAAGTGTTTTATTAGTATTATGAGCAAGATTCCTTTATTAGGTGGAAGATTAACTGAAATGACCTTGACAATCTCATCTGGTTCCAAAGTTCTATGCTGATAGTACAAATCTACTTCATAAAAATACAGTATGCCTGAATAGTTATATTTTAACTGCACTTGTATAAAATGCGAGGGGCTTCTCCTTGAAGCCAGCCAGAGAGGCAGAAAATGGTACTGGCCGCTCCTCGACTCTTCTTTGTAGCAAATCCCTTAGAAGAATCATTTGTACTTACTTCCTCTTCTCCCATTCTCTCTTACACTAATTTTAACCACACTTATGACCCCACTACTCCACTAAAACTCCTCTTGTGAAAGGCAAGGTTACCCTGACGCTGCCAGCTCCAGCACCCTTCTGCAGTCCTTACCTATAAGCAGCATTTGGCACGGCTGAAGCATCGCACCTAGGTATGCTTTCTTCCCCCGGTTTCCAGGGCTTCCCATTTCTTGACTTTCCTCCTACCTTACTGGCCGCTGTCCCTCTGTCTTCTTTGCTGGTTTCTCCTCTTCCTTCTAAGCTTTTGAAGCTAGAGTGCCCAGGGCCAATCCTTGGCCCTGAAATTGTTCCTATCCACATTCACCTCCTCAAATATCTCATCCAGTCTCCTCATTTGAATCCTATTTATATGCCAAACACTTCCATGCTTTCTCCAAAACTTCAGACTTCTATATCACACTGCCTATTCTGCGTGCCCACTCAGATATCTTTAGAAACATGTCCAACATTTCCAAGACGGAACTCGGCCTTTCCCATTGCAGTTAAAGGCAATGCTCTCCCTCCAGTTCCAACTCCTCTCTTTCTCTGGAACCCTCTATCCAATCACTTAACCTTGACTACTGACCTTCAGAATGTATCTAGAATTCAACCTTTTTTCACAAAACTTTGTCTGAGCCACCGTCATCCTTTACCCAACCACTACAAGAGCCTCCTAACTGTCCTCCCTGCCTCAGCCCCAGCCCCCTACAGTCCATGTCAACAAAGAAGCAGGATGATCCTTTTAAAACTTAAGTCATAAGATGTTATTCTCTGCCTTGATGGTTGCCCACTTCACTAAAAAGAAAAGCCAGGGCCCTTCCTTTGGACCCCCATTGCCCCACAGAGCCCACATCCTCCCTCTCTCCCCTGCCCCCCTCTGCTCCATGCACTCTGACCTCTATTGAACATATTCACACATTCCTGCTCCAAACCTTTAGTCTAGCAATTTCCTCCCTCTGAAACACTCTTCCTCCAGCTAGCCAGGAATCCTCAGGGCTAATATGTGCACCTGCTTCAAGTCTTTGCTAAAACCTCGCCTTCTCAGCAAAGACAAACCCTGACCCTGCAGTGGAATACTAATGCCCTTAACCTGGTCCACTTTTTCTTATTGCCATAGTAGTTATCACTATCTAACCGACTACACAAGTACGTATTTGATAATTTATTATGAACATACTGCTTCTCCCCAAATAGAGCTTAAACACCAAGAGGGCAGGGATCATTATTTGTTTGCACATTATTATATCTCAGCACCTAGAATGAGGCCTGGCCTGGCCCATAGTGGGCTCTCAGCAGCAATTAAATAATGTGGTAATTGATGTTGCAACTAGATAATCCTCAAATCTGATTTATCTTGGTTATCCAATTGAGATTATATCTTTCCAGTATCATAAAGTCTTTCACATTATTCAAATGTTGGTACTTTATAACATCAGAGGGATTATGATCCTGCTAGGACATTGATGTAGATTTAGATGAAATAAATCTGGTTTTCTTTCTAGACTCTTCTCTTAGTACATGAGTAAAGAAAATCCGTGTGTTCTTCTAACTTCAGTTAGAGGAGGATCTGTGTGTCTGATTCAAGGCTAGAACTGATAGGCTTTTGCTGAAAACTTTCTCCACTACCACCAGATTCAGAAGACAAGTGTGGAAATGATGGGGTGAGAGGGCAGGGTTACCCTGGCTGCCCTCAGAGAAGTCCTGCGTACTTCTTTAGTTCTCTCACACTGAGCACAGAGTAGAAGCAGAATATGGAAGACAAAATCTTTTTCCTCTCCCCAAATAAGGAAAGGTTTTTCCCTCCCCACTTAATTCCAAGAGACTCCCTTTTTGGTAATTATAAATCCTCACTCCACACGGTCACTTTTCCAGGTGACTAAGGCTGGTGTTAGCTATTTCTGCTGGTTTTGAATCGTGTCTGACTTTTGTAAGCAATGCTTTGCAAGACAGAGAAAATGCCTGATGTTCTCCAGCCTCGTCATTAATCAGAAATATCCTGACTGAAACACTCAATGGAAGCTTCCTGGTGGAGAATCGTGATCTTTCCTACCTGTTAAATGCCAGACCCTTTAAAAAAAATACACCTTTAAATACAAAGGAAAACACACTGGATTTTCAAAAGCCCATGAACAGAAATTCAAGCAGATTGGGCTAGTTTAAGAGCCATTCTGGGATGACTAACAAACTCCCAGCAGAAGCCAGCATTCCTTTTCATATTTGTTCTTTCAGAAGATAAATTTGCTTTCTCCTTGAATTTGCCCCATTTTCCTCGCTGACTGAGTCTCCCTTTTGGATGTGCTTCAATCACCAACTTTAAGCCACAGCTGAGAAACAATCTAAAGGTATTCACTTTGAGAATGCCTACAAGGCTCTTCCTATTCTGGGTCTCAGAGACAATTTTACAGCAAGAAGAAAGCTTATAAGTAACAGGGCAGTAAGAGGGGAAGAATAAAAAGGCAGATCCCCTCTCACTAGGATACCCAAATGAATTATAGAATTAAAGTCAGGGAACAAAGGGCCGAGAAAATACCAAGAGAACTTCTGAAATGAGTTTGTGCTCCTCTGTAAGGTACTGGGACTGCCAAAACCCTAACAAGGCTATTTCATTTCATCTTAAATTAAATGGCCCGCTCCATTATGCATATCAAAACAACTCTCAGAAGGATTGACTTGTATTTTCATTAAGAGGTTCTTTTCTATAAAACAGCAAGCTGTCAAGTTCACCAACAATCAAGTCTGTGACTGAATAAATGTATTTTTAAGTAAACACAAGGGAACAAGGTAGGGGAATAGAGGCAGCTGGGAAAAAATGAAATGGATCGAGAAAAATAATGTAAAAATGAAACTAGCAGAATTAATTAGGCCGTAGGATTATCAACATCAAATCAAGTTTATTTAGACAAGTTTACAAAGTTGAGTGTCTTCAACACTAATACAGATCTGGGCATTTTCTAGGATAAAAAGAAAGCCATCATAAAATTAAACCATATCATCTAGGGACAACAAAACTTTTTTTTTTTTGCTGTGTGTGAAATATGAAATCCAAAACTGCTTATGCCATAAAAAATACTTCCATTTAACTTAGGCTGAGAGGGTAGAGATTACAGAAGAATGGTGATAATTATCAAGGAACAGGGTTAAATACAAGCTCGTGATGGGACTTGATGTACTAGCAGCATGTTTCAAAGTAGAGATGTTTATATTTGTCTCCAATAAATTAACCTTCCCATCTCTTCATACGTATTTGATCAGAACATCACGTTCATATACCGATGGGAATAGAGAAGTGAGGAGGTGCCAGCAGAAAGGGTAGAAAAGGCACTTTATATTTGATTAACTATGAGTGCTAGCACCTCATTTGCTGCTAAAAATAACAAAAGCCCTGTTTCTAGATACTGATTCATATACATGGGTCTCCGGAAAACAAAGATCTCTTTGTCGTTCTGTTCCTGCTCTACACAGAAAGACGAAGCATCACTGAATTTTTACAGTTTGGATCAATCCTGCTCGGGGGGGCGGGGGGGGGGGGCACAGGTTAACAAGCCATTGTCTTCAATAGCAAAAGGAAGTTTCTAAGAAGGTTTTTCTCACCAAACATGCAGGGGTCGGTTTTCCTAAGTCCCTAGACTGGAAAACTGATCACTACTTCCCCACAGACAGCAAAGTGTGGCTGTTACAATCAGCACGGCTTTGAATGTATTCATATGTCCTAAACCAATTTTGGTCCTCAGTTAAAAGAGGCAACACATTTTGAAGGACTCCAGAAATGAAAACAAAATTGCACACAGGCAGATGAAAAACACACATATACACATCTTCAAGAGCTTGTTAGCCCTGCCTGTCTTGGCCTCGCACCATTGTAGGACTTAGAACTGGCATGCCCTCCAATCTTTAAACCAGGACTGGCCAGGACTCACCAACAACATCCAAAGCTGGATTTCCTCCTATCCTATAAAATGCCCACATCTCTATTAGTGTTTATCTAAGCCCAGTATTTGATATACCTGCTATGAGTCTGGCTGGTGCAAACATGCCCACCCAGAACCCTTCCTTCCTAACAGCCTGGCCATGTGCCCAATCCAAAGGACTAAGGTTCCTCCTCACGTCCTGTTTCATTCCATCTGTCGGATGGATGAGGAACCCTACTCAAAACTTGTAACTATTCCGCACAGTCTCTGACAAACTGCGAGCACCCTTGATGCAGGGTCCTGCCTCCCTATATCTGCAGGTGCCAGCTGAGACCTGACACTCCTTTCCTGCCTTATCTATGAGGTGATTAGCATGTTACTAGTGCCAACTGGTTTATGTTGCTTTGTCCACTAGTATATCAAACTCCAATCTGAATCATGCCAAGTGGGTCACCTGGTTTAAAATTGGTTTCTCATAGCTTGCTGGCCCCCGCTTTGTGGCAGGCAGCCTCATGGCAAGGTTACGTCCAGTCTTCCCCAGCCTTCTGACCCCCGCTATGCTCACTGTTAGATATCACTATGCCTCCAGTATTTGACTGGTTGCATCCAAGGTTGATATTTTCTTTGTTCATTTTATACTGAAAATTGATCCCCTTTTTCAGAATTATTAAACTCTTACTTTTGCTATGTTTCACTTATGGCTGTTGGCTATTAGCACTAGAAATGAATCTTCAAGAGTTCAGAGTTCCCATTGTTTACCCTTTGTTTTCTCTCCCTGACGCTCTGGGGTCATGAGTGGGTGAAGTCTCATTATTGAGAGTAAAATACAATCTACTAGAACTGCTACCCAGCTCCTAGCCTGACACAGGGAAACACTAAAACTATTTTTATCATACAATTTTGACCATATTCCTAGAAAACAGCATATTCATTTCTTTATCCATACAAAGAAGGAATAGTTGGTTTAGAACAGGTGTGAGGAAGCTTTTTTCTGCCAAGGGCCATTTGAATATTTATAACATCATTCGAAGGCCATCCAACATTATCAACTTAAACAGAGCCTGCCATATTTGGTCAAACATTTATTTAATTTGCCCCTAATGCCTTGGCCAGGCCAGACCAAATGATTTTGCAGGCCATATATGACCTGCAGCCAGGAAGTTCCCACCCCTGGTTTAGAAGGTACAGAATACCAGGGATCAAGCTTCTAACACAGTCAAGGCTCTCTCTGAGGCCCGGCCTGTCCCCTCTGACTTAGCAGTACCAACCCCACCAACATTCCTGGGAAGCGTGTGCTCACTGCTGTCATCAGCCCTGCAGCCCAGGCTTGGGCTTCTTCCTTCTGTCCTCCCTTTTCCCATAGTCCTCATTCCACAGATAAAGACCCCATTGGAATGTCCTAACTGGCCTCCACCCTTAGCCCAACCAGTGTTTCCATTCTCCCCTCTGGGGCTTGGGGAACTGAAATACTGTCAATATCTCAGCTTGATTCTGGAAACAGCCAAGCAGGGATGAGCAATGGCCATCACTCAAGGGAGATATCAAAGTTGGCAAGATCTTTCCTGCAAATAAGAACATGACAAGTTAAGGGATGACCCATGTATTCTTTCTTATTTTGAAGTTTGTTTAAGTATTTGTTTTTAAACCACATTCAGTAGTCTCCAACACTTCTATAGCTCACAGAATTTCCCTTCAATATTTTTCCTCTGATGGAAGCATGCAAGCAGAAAAAAAGAGCTCTTTAAAGGGAAATGCCAATTGGCATTTCAAACACAAAGGAGCTCAGCGCTTATCCTTTCGCCCACCTTCAGCAGACTCTCTGGAGGACAGAGCTACGTTACAATCAGATGTAGCATTTATTAATCTCTAATCTGGATCCTTCACAGCGGGGCCTCTGCCTGTAGATGAATCATCCCAGACAAGTATGTGTCTTAGACACAGTCTCATTCTGTTTAGGACTGGTGGTAAAAACGCAGCTGAAGCTATCAGACTCACATTAGCTGGCTGGGAATTCTGATCTCTGCTAACTGAACAAAATGGGGGCATCCTTATGGCTCAGCAATGACATTTTGATGTTAGCTGGTTATTACTGAAAAGTGCCGATATGTTGATCTTTCATAGGCACAGTTTAAACCAGGGGTGGGCAAACTTTTTGACTTGAGGGCCACAATGGGTTCTTAAACTGGACCGGAGGGCCGGAACAAAAGCATGGATGGAGTGTTTGTGTGAACTAATATAAATTCAAAGTAAACATCATTACATAAAAGGATACAGTCCTTTTTTTTTTTTTTTTTAGTTTTATTCATTTCAAACAGGCCGGATCCGGCCAGCGGGCCGTAGTTTGCCCACGGCTGGTTTAAACTGTTAAGTAATGACAGCTCAAGATCTCAAAGAATAGACAGTACCCAGAGGGTCTTGAGATGATACCGATCTAGTTCATAACAGCACAACAATTAAACACGTTTGGGAGAATGTGAGGTGGAACTAGGTTATTTTCCAAGTCCTCGAGGAAAATTCCACAACTTTCCTCAGACACATAGGCCAATGGGTCCAGCAATCCTGACTTGTAGGAACCCTTCCCTGTGTGCATCTTGATTCCATTAATGCCCTTTAGCCCTCTTGATTTCCTTCGTGAAAGACACATAATAGGCACTCAAAACTTTTATGGAACTAAACCAAACTGATGGTTTGTCATAATCTTGTGTAAAACAACTCCCCTTTTTCCTCATTCAGTATGCTTCCTATTACAATATTAAGTTGCTTAAAGCATGCAAGGTGCTATAGATGCATTATGTCAATTGATTCTCATATCCCTATGAAGTAAACCCTATTACTCCATTTCACCAATAGAGAAAGTGAGCTTTAGAGAAGTTAAGCAACTCACAGGAGGTCACTGCTGGTTTGAGAATCTAGCTAGGTCTGACTTCAGAGTGCACACACTCAGCCACTGTATACCACACACCCTCAAGCTTCCTTTGGTCACCGCCACAGCTCCCATCTGAACCATCTACTCCTCCTGTTCAATTGTGAACCACAGTCATCTAGTAAAAGTCGAACCCCTGCCTAGTAGTACAGAGATCATTTCCATGAGTTCCTTAAGCTTCACTCCTGAAGCATCCCTCCATTAGCACACTGGCGCAGCTAACTAGTAATGGACTTGGTACATACTGTTGCAATACAGTATTTTTCTATTGGACATCATACAACCAGTTCTTTATGATCTTATTGATTGCTTATTAATCAATCAAATAGTTATTAAATGCCTATCAGGTGCTATAGGAGGTAGAGATGAAGTGTAAGTCATCCTCAGGCTGAGCTAATTGGAAAATAAGACCAAATTATACAAAGTAATTGATGACTTTTCTAAGTTAAATGATAAGATGAGGTTTAGAATATGTGTCATAGAAATGATGAGAACAAAGGGAAGTATGGCTGGGAAGCTATATATTTGAAGCTGCTTTCTTTGCTGGTTCTCTCATCAGCTCTATGCAGTGAGCAAATGAAGCTCCCATGCATTTCAATCCAAGTATCAGGCTTTGGATAGAAATATAAGTGATACTGGTCTTGAACTCAGACTGATATCTGTCCTCAGGTGGACAATGAGCCGTTGATGCCCACTATCTCAGGCATTCCACAGTCTAAATGAAATTATATATAAATCTTTCTTCTTGATATACCCAGGCTTTCATTTTCATCTCAAAGGATTAGATTAGTAGGACAGGACTGTCCTTTATGAAGTCAAACTACCCAGTTAAAAAACCTTCTCTTCAAGTGATTGCAAATTGATTTTGTTAAGATTTCTTTTCCATGTTCCCTCAGAAAAGCTAGGGGAATGACAATTCCTAGTCTTTCCCTTCTCTCAATTTATTTGATTTCTTTACATTGGCCTTTTCACTTTGGCCCTCCAACAGTTTTCAATAATGGGACAGGAGATCAATCAATTATTTTAGCACTCTTATAAAGAGATGACCTGGGATTGCAATGTCAACCCAAGCATCTCACAAAAATGGCCTGATGCCACATTTTATCCAGCCCAATGTATTAGTCCCACTGCCCCATTTATTAAAATACTAGAGGCCCGGTGCACAAAAATTTGTGCACTCGGGGGGGGGGGGGGAGGGAGGGGTCCCTCAGCCAGGCCTGTGCCCTCTCCCAGTCTGGGACCCCTCGGGAGATAACAACCTGCTGGCTTGGGCCTGCTCCCGGGTGGCAGAGGGCAGGCCTAATCCCTAGGTGCAGCCCCTGGTCGGGCTCAGAGCAGGGCCAATTGGGGAGTTGGGGCGCTGCCCCCTGTCATGCACAGAGCAGGGCAGATTGGGAGGTTGCGATGCCACCCTCAGTCATGCTCAGGGTAGGGTCGATTGGGGGGTTGGGGCACTGCCCCCTGTCACACTCAAGGCAGGGTCGATGGGGAGGTTGTGGCGCCACCCCGTCACGCACACAGCAGGGCCCATCAGGGGGTTGGAGAGCTCCCCCCTGTCACTCACAGAGTAGGGCCGATCAGGGGGTTGGGGCGCCGCCCTCTATCACCCACAGAGCAGGGCCAATCAGGGGGTTGGGGAGCTCCCCCCTGTCATGCACAGAGCAGGGCCCATTAGGGGGTTGGGGAGCTCCCCCGTCACTCACAGAGTAGGGCCAATAGGGGAGTTGGGGCACCGTCCCCTGTCACACACAGAGCAGGGCGGATCAGGGGGTTGGGGCGCCACCCTCTATCACCCACAGAGCAGGGCCGATGGGGAGGTTATGGTTCTACCCCGTCACACACAGAGCAGGGCCCGTGGGGGGGGGGGGCGGGGGGTGTTGGGGCACCGCCCTCTATCACCCACAGAGCAGGGCCGATCAGGGGGTTGGGGCGCCGCCACTCTCACACTCAGGGCAGGGCCGATGGGGAGGTTATGGCTCTACCCTGTCACACACAGAGCAGGGCCCGTGGGGGGGGGGGTGTTGGGGCACCGCCCTCTATCACCCACAGAGCAGGGCCGATCAGGGGGTTGGGGCGCCGAAACTCTCACACTCAGGGCAGGGCCGATGGGGAGGTTATGGCTCTACCCCGTCACACACAGAGCGGGGCCTGGGGGGGCGGGGGTTGGGGTGCCGCACCCTGTCACACACAGAGCAGGGCCGATCAGGGGGTTTGGGTGCTGCCCCCTGTCACGCTAATCCCAGTTCCGGGAGGCCTCGCGGCTCCGCTGATCCCAGTGCTGGGAGGCATATTACCCTTTTACTATATAGAATAGAGGCCTGGTGCATGGGTGGGGCCAGCTGGTTTGCCCTGAAGGGTGTCCTGGATCAGGGTGGGGGTCCCCACTGGGGCGCCTGGCCAGTCTGGGTGAGGGTCTGAGGGCTGTTTTCAGGCTGGGGGTGACTGAAGCTCCCAACTGCTCCTTTTTTCCTTTTTTTTATTTTTATTTTGCTCCAGCTTTAGCTTGAGGCTTGGCTCCAGCTCTTAGGCCTCAGGCTGAAAGTAGGTTTCTGGCCTTTGCTTACAATGTTGCGAATCTGCTGGCTGAAGTCCAGTGGTATTCGTTACAATGTTTCTTAAACTGCCTGCTCAGAGGCCTGCAGCCTCAGACGGGAACGTTGGTTTCCTCCGTCACTGAGGCAAGCAAGCCTCATGTTAGTTTCAAGCTGCCTGGCTGCCGGCCGCCATCTTGGCTGACAGTTAATTTGCATATCTCGCTGATTAGCCAATGAAAAGGGTAGCGGTCGTACGCCAATTACCATGTTTCTCTTTTATTAGTGTAGATATATATATATATAGATAACTACCTAAATACTATCAGTTCTCAAAACTGCAGCCGTGTATATTAAAGAAACATAATGTTCTTCCTTTCTTATTTTCTTACTGAAAAATCAAGGGTATAGTTTAAGATCTGTTTATATTCTTGGCCCCATGAAATTAAGTTACCATATAGTAGCAATGAACTCCCTGAGTATTAACACAGTAACACAGTTTCTCACATTTTGCCCAAGAAAAGCAGACACTATCTGAACCAGAGGTGCTTCCAGGTGTAAATGGGGTGGGACACAATATCTGTGTCTGTATGTTGATGCCTATGTTAGTGACACATATAACAACTTACTAACAAAGTTAGTCAAATCAGTCACCTTTTTACAGCAAATTTTTAATATTCAGATTTTCAGTCACAAAGGATAAGTTCATATCCTTAATTCTCTCAACTTCTTAATTCTTTTCTACTGTAAGGTAGAATAACTCCCAGATCTGCCCCTCATTTCCCTCATGAATACAGGTCAAGGTTCTCCTGCTTTGGCCACAGTAAAAATCTTCAGATACCAAATTGGCTTTATTTATTAAATATGTTCTGGAAGAGGGTTTCCATCTTGCTCAGTGAATGATTTCTAAAGGCAGAATCAGTTAAGCTTCCTTCTTTGAGATGTCAAATAATCACATCCATCATGCCCAATTTTCTCTTAGATTAACCTCCCCTGCCCACAGGCTCAGCCCCTTTTTGCACAGCACAGGTACTGTTACCCACCAGTAGGCACCTAAACAAAGCAGCTATCCTTAAACTGGCTAGTGCCTGAACTCTGGGCCAACTAGAAAAAAGAGAGCCCAGCTCATCAAACCTCTCTCAGGAATCTGAACCAAAAACAATGAAAGGATGGGCAGGTCTTTCTTCTATAATGTGAAACTGACTGGAGGCCATGGCAACCCAATGTCATGAACACTGTGAAATAATGATAAAGCAGGAGCTACGGGATGGCAGACAAAGCCTAACGTAGAAGTCTTCAGAGGTACAGGAAACATGGAAGGGCTTTAAAATACGACCAAGATATCCTTGAGAAAGACCAGCAGGTAGCCAGCCGTGGGGCCCGCGGAAGGGTCTTAGTTCCTCCTCACAGCTTTCTAGCTCTCTCCAGACACATCTCATAATAAATTGCCTGGTATTTTGTTTTTGTTTTGTGGTTTGTTTGTTTGTAACAACTTAGTTGGTGTTTGCTCCTACCAAGAAAAAGAGCCTAATAAAGCCCAGCTGATGTGGCATAGTGGCTGAGTATCGACCTATGAACCAGGAGGTCACGGTTCGATTCCCGGTTGGGGGTTGGGGGCTCAATTCCCAGTGTGGAGCATGCAGGAGACAGTCAATCAATGATTCTCTCTCATCATTGATGTTTCTATTTCTCGCTCCCTCTACCCTTCCTCTCTGAAATCAATAAAAATATATACATACTAGAGGCCCGGAGCACGGGATTCATGCACTGGTGGGGGGTGGGGGGGCCTGCGGGGATCAGCCCGCTATGGGAGTGCTGCTCATCCTGCGGCTGTAGACCTGCCTTCTGAGCAGCTGCTCCCTGGTCCAGCATCTTCCATGGAGCCAGAGCACACGCCTCTCCAGGGGACCCGGTTGGAGCCAGGCCCAGGGACAATAGCACTGAGAGGTGACAGATTAGGCCTCAGTCCTGCAGCAACCATGAACTTGCCTCCCAGCCTCTGGGGTCAGCTCTGCAAGCCCAGCAGCAGCAGCAGCACTGCACAGCCTGTGGGCATCCAGACAAGGTGGCACGGAGTGAGGAGGAGGAGCCTGGGGTAAGGAGGCTACATTCACAGCCAGGGTTCCTGCCTGTTGGCCCAGGGTTCGCAGCAGGAGCAGCCGCTCATCCTGGTCAGTTGAGCGCGCTCCCACTGTGGTAGTGCACTGACCACCAGGGGGCAGCTCCAGTGTTGAGCATCTGCCCCCTGGTGGTCAATGTGCATCATAGTGACTGGTCAACTGGTCATTCTGATCATTCCACTGTAAGGTCACTGGGCTTTTATTATATAGGATTTTTAAAAGAGCCTAATAAAAATAAAAAGGCTACCATGAGTTGCCTGTACTATTTTCTTGATTTATAGCATCATCATTGGAAATTACTCTACAGCTCCCAGTTTTCATGAGGAAAATGTCCTCTTAGATTGATTTCACCTTGGAGAGTATCGGGCTCCGTCCCTGGCCAGAGACTGTTGGGGCAAAAGGGTGGCTGGACCAATCCTTTCAAGTAACACAAAGCCATTCACACAAGACCCTCTCTGCCAAGGCCCTTCACTTATTTCCCATTCAGTTCTCATCCACTAGCTGATTGTGATATTCATTCAAGTGTGGCTTGTTTTCAAGCAGTCCTAAAGATGGATGGCAAGCTGGCTGCACTGATACCCCAGAACTCAGGACACACCGTCCCATGTTCTCAGGCACATCCCGAAAGGGCAAGATTACACACTGACAGCAGCCCTCCATCTGTCCTTCCGTCTATCCAGCCATCGGTATTTATTCAGTACACAACCCTGGTTAACGCAGAACTGGGCACGGCAAGTAGGTACACTTTACTTGGAGATAACATCAAATAATTTACTTGATGATTTACAGTTTACCTGGAGAAAAGCCTGTTTGCTTTAGCAAGCTATGTCATAGATGCTAACAAAACCACATCCCTTTCACAGGCATTAATCTGAAGATGCTGGCAATTGTGTGCCAAAGTAAAATAAATAAATAAATAAATAAATAAATAAATAAATAAATAAATAAATAAATAAATAAATAAAGCTGGTGGATGACGTCAGGTATCTCAGATTGCACGCGGACTGCACATGTACAGGAAATAATGAGAAGCAGAGCCACGTAACACACAGTAATGAGACAGCTGCGTCCATGTGCTCTGAGGCTCCCAGAACCCACACCAACCTCTATTCAGCCCTGAGGAAGGTTGTTCCTGTAGCATGAGGCCAACATCGAACAGTGCAGAAAGTGAGCAATTTGTTTTTTCTGAACGCCTATTTTGTTTGAATTTCTGCTATTCTAAATGTGGACACCAGTTTCTAAAATTTTTAACTAGTATTCATTGTCCACAATGAAAGAATGAATGGGCAGGTACTTCATCTACAATGTGAAACTGACTGGCAGCCATGGCAAACCAATGCCATGAGCACTGTGATACAACGATGAACAGAACTGGATGGCAGAGGACGCCGAAAGTAGAAGTCTTCAGATGTGCAGGAAACACGAAGGACTTTAACATACAGACCAAGATATCCTTGAGAGAGACCCAGTTGCAAGAAATAAAATTTCTCCCATCCTGTTCTGCTATTTCAAGTACTTTATCAATATGCCCTGAACGAAGCCAAATTCATTCCAGTCTTCAACTTTTTCAAGTTGCACATAATGCTGATCTGCATCTGTTCAAATCGTTTCCCCTATTCTTCAGAATTAGGATGGGAAAACTGGCTCTGCCCGTCAAAGTGAGAGTTCTGTTTCTTCTGAATTGCCAGGCATTTCACACTGACCTGTTTGTCCTCCAAAAGAACTTAATGTATCTGAATATAAAAAGGTAAAATATTAAGTGTACTCTCTGTAAAATGGTGGCTGAGTGGTTGTCAAAAGGTTAGATTTAGAGTATTTAATAGATTTCACTGAAATTTGGTATGTAGAAGGAGCTTACATAAAATTATTTGTTAGTATAAAAAAGTAAAAGTCAAAGAAAAATTTAGCCCTTGGGATTAGCACATACCAAACACTCCCCTATTTTAACCACACACAGAGGTAGATATGTGTTATTGATTCCTGAGAATGGTCTAAAGAAATTCTGTGATGGGTTTCTGTCTGATAAAAATAAGGGGCACTGGCCTCGAGACATTTATACAAACTTTTACTCACTGAGTTTCATCCTCAGGTGCCTCAACCTTCTTTGTGATTTTGATAAGTTGTTTCCTTTAGCCACTTCATAATGGCCGCCAAGTAAAAATCTAAAATTTAGATTTGGCTCTTTATAAACTCACATGGTTTTTAAAGAAAGATTTATAAGATAGCAAAATAGTAAGCATTAAAAAAGAAGAATACTATGGTTATGGAAGAAGAACTGGATTTGGAATCAGAAACTAAATTCAAATCTGAACATTTTTTAGCGGTGTGATTTTCAGACAAGTTATTTAAATTAACCCTTATTTTTCTTTAGAAAACAAAAGTGCTAATTCTTAATATTTATAGTTGTAAAGAGGATCCGATGAGAAAACAATATGAGGGTGCCAAATACAGTGCCTGACACACAGTAAATTCTGAGATTCATTAAGTGTGAATCTACTTACTACATATTATGACCAAATATATAAGCAAGGAAAAGTTTTATTTTATACATATTTATAAACTGGTTAAGCTGACAAATTCACCATCATTTTTATGGTCCTCACTGTTGAAACATCTGTTGTATTTGATCAAACATAGCTTTCAAGTTGGGCTCCCAAGATGTCGCTTTCTGAGTATGTGAAAACACTCTACCTTCTGAGGTCTTGACATGGTTCCCACTGATTTTTCCCATGACAAAATGTCATTCACTTAATTGAATAGTTGCTACAATTTCAGGCCTAAGAGGCATATGCTTGCCTCCTTCATCTTTCCTACTGTCCAATCATATGTCTGAAGAACATTCACCAACTCAGCATTACCTCATTATTGATGATACTGGTTCTATTGTCTCAAAAATGTCATCTTCTTCAGTTATTGTTCCCAGCCACCATCAGGTCTCAGATGCAAGAGTTTCCATTGAGTCTGTTTGGAAGGTGCCATTTTGATGGCTCTTTACCATCAAGCTACCTTACTTTACCAGACACAATTCCTCTTCATTATGTTAGGGAAAACCAATCCTTTCTTCCCATGTAATTATCATGAATATTTTTATCTAGGCTAACCCCAATCTGAGTTCTTCTCCCAAATTTAGGAATACCATTAGCTTTTGGCTCATCCTATATAATAAAAGCCTAATATGCAAATCTACCAAACAGTGGAACAACTGGAGGAATGACCAGTTGCTATGACATACATTGACCACCAGGGGACAATGCAGGAGCTTCCTCCAGCCCGTAGGCCCCAGGCCAGCCAAGGTGTGTGCCAGCAGGGCACCCCCCGCCCCCGATCTCCCTGTGGGTCACCCCACAGATCAGCCCTGATTGCCAGCCAGGCCTAGAGACCCTACCTGTGCACAAATTTTGCGCACTGGGCCTCTAGTTTGCATATAATGGTTTTTTCTGAGCATTAAAAGAGACTAAAGCTACCCAACTCTCACTCCAATTTATGTCCAGGCCACTAGCCCCGCCCACTTTCCATAATTCTCTTTGTTGACTCATCAGCCAGTGTGTACCCACTTAAGTATCCATTTAATGTCAGCAATCAAAATTTTAGGATATAAAATTCTCTAGGTACACATACAGAGTATGCAAAATAATTCTTACTGAGAAAGAAGCAGTATTTAAACCATGTCTGCACAGAGTAAATGCCTTAAGTAAGAGCAAGAAGTAATAAGGCAGAAGTAATCCTATCTAATAAAAGAGAAACATGGTAATTGGCGTACGACCGATACCCTTTTCATTGGCTAATCAGCGAGTTATGCAAATTAACTGACAGCCAAGATGGCGGCCGGCAGCCAGGCAGCTTGAAACTAACATGAGGCTTGGTTGCCTCAGTGACGGAGGAAACCAACGTTCCCCGCCTGCCGCTGCAGGCCTCTGAGCTGGCAGTTTAAGAAACTCTGTAACAAATACGCCCAACTTCAGCCAGCAGATTTGCAACATTGTAAGCAAAGGCCAGAAACCTACTTTCAGCCAGAGGCCTAAGAGCTGGAGCCAAGCCTCAAGGTAAAGCTGGCCCAGAATTAAAAAAAAAAAAAAAAAAAAAAAAAAAAAAGGAAAAAAGGAGCGTTTGGGAGTTCAGTCACCCCCAGCCTGAAAACAGCCCTCAGCCCCTCACCCAGGCTGGCCAGGCGCCCCAGTGGGGACCCCCACCCTGATCCAGAACACCCTTCAGGGCAAACCAGCCGGCCCCACCCATGCACCAGGCCTCTACCCTATATAGTAAAAGGGTAATATGCCTCCCAGCACCGGGATCAGCGGAGCCGTGAGGCCTCCCGGCACTGGAATCAACGTGACAGGGGGAAGCACCCAAACCCCCTGATCGCCCTGCGGCTCTGTGTGTGACAGGGGGCGGGGCCACAACCTCCCTATCCACCCTGCTCTGTGCCTGATAGGGGGGAGCTCCCCCCCCCCCACGGGCCCTGCTCTGTGTGTGACGGGGTAGAGCCATAACCTCCCCATCAGCCCTGCCCTGAGTGTGAGAGTGGCGGCGCCCCAACCCCCTGATCCGCCCTGCTTTGTGGGTGATAGAGGGCAACACCCCAACCCCCTGATGGGCCCTGCTCTGTGCGTGACAGGGTACAGAGCCCCAACCCCCCTGATGGGCCCTGCTGTGTGTGTGACAGGGGGTTGCTCCACAACCTCCCCATCGACCCTGCCTTGAGTGTGACAGGGGGCGGCGCCCCAACTCCCCAGTCGGCCCTGCTCTGAGCCCGACCAGGGGCTGCACCTAGGGATTGGGCCTGCCCTCTGCCACCCGGGAGCAGGCCTAAGCCAGCAGGTCGTTATCTCCCGAGGGGTCCCAGACTGCTAGAGGGCACAGGCCAGGCTGAGGGATCCCCCCTCCCCCCCGAGTGCACAAATTTTTGTGCACCGGGCCTCTAGTCTCTATATATATAAAAGGCTAAGTGATCGGCTGACCATCCAGTAGCTATGACACACACTGACCACCAGGGCCAGATGCTCAGAAACCACAGGCATGTAAACATGGAGCAGACTGATGAATCTCAGAGGTAAGGGGGAGGGTGGAAGGTTGAAAGAGATTAACCAAGGATCTTATATACATACTAGAGGCTTGGTACATGGATTCTGCATTAGTGGGGTCCTTGGCCTGGCCTGCACCCTTTCACAATCCAGGACCCCTCAGGGGATGTTGGACTGACGATTTCAGCCTGATCCCCACAGGCCAGACCGAGGGACCCCACCGGTGCACAAATCCATGCACTGGGCCTCTAGTAAATTATAATTCTAAATGTCTGAATCACTTAAAACACAGTACATTTCTATCACAGGCAACAAAATGGCCTTGAAACAGATAGATTTTCCTTTGACAAATCAAATATCTTCACAGATGTATAAAAATAATCAAATTTTCCAATGCTGTTCCTCAACATCAAAGCCACCCCCAGTTCTCTAACGTTTTCTCATTTAGCAATGTTTCAACTTTTATTCTTACCTACACCACTCAATGGTGTAATACATGCTCTAAGGTCTGTTCTCTGGAAGGGCCTAGTTATGCCATGGTTACAGTTGTGGGTAAATTTCATACTCAAATACTCTTGAACAACTAGAGTCCACTGGATGTTAGGTTGAAAGGGATGTTTAGAACTTCAGAAGTGACCAGTGCCCATCCAAGGGCTTACAGACACAGACTTGGTGAGTTCCTTCCAAACCAGCCATGTAGAAACTATATAGTTCTATTGAAGAGACAAATGTTTCTCTATTTACTAGTAGAGGCCTATATTTTCCTTATTTTTCTACAATTTTATTTTTATATTATCTAAAATAGCTAACGATGGCTTGTAAATACACACACTTGCACAGAAAGATCTACTAGTATACATTCAGAGTACCCATCTGTTAAATACACATGAGGAGTGTCATGGTGACATGGAATATAACATTGTTTAGTAAAAGAGAAACATTGGGGGGAAAATCTGCTTCTTCCCAGAAATTCCCAAAAGCATTACGTCTCTTCGGGGAGACGTAAAAGAAGACTTTAGGAGCATACAAAAGTATCCTCTTGATATGAACAACATTGATCCCTGGAGAAGAAGTGGGGGAAAGTAATGCGTCAAGGATTCTATTGAGAGAAAAGAGATCGATGCCCCCAAACTCCTTCAAAATTACTAGAAACTCTTCTGTAGTTTTATATAGAAAAAAGGGAAATGGTAGGTCACTCCATGAGACCATGGGGAATCTGCTACATGAACCTAGCTCCACATAAGGAACTAGAGGTCATGGAGGAGGACCAGTTTCAACACATTAAGTTAAATATGGAGGTACTTCCAGATGTACATCCTGGAGCAATGGTCCTATCTTGAGAACAGTGGATGAGCAAATGAATGTAACCTGAAACATTACAAGCTCAAAACAATCTAGAAAAAAAGTCAGTGTCTACTAGTACAGATGCTGTACTAGTTTTATTTTATACATATTTATAAACTGGTTAAACCAGAGAGACTCCTGGTTCTCTCTCCATCTGAGGTCTAGAAATCAGGCTGATCCATGTCTTAAGTAAACTTCAAGAATTATTGAATAATCTAGCATGGATATTAGAAAGACCTTCAGAGGGTGACACTGCTTTTCCTGCTATATGGGTAGAACAGAGATTTTTAATAGTAAATTTTTAAAAAAGTATAACCCTCCTTTTTACCTCAGCTGACTACTGGTATAAATGGGTATAAAACCAGTGATACATATTAGATAAAGACAGAACTGCTTTGGGTCCAATTTAGTTAGCTTTGCCAGAGGTTTTGTATTTAAAAATAGGGGAGTGGGGTGTGTAATGAGGTGAAAGGTGAAAATCCAGATAGTTAATTATAACTCATTTGCCCAATACTCAGAAACCGATATGATTCCAAGCCAACTTTATCAGAGACGCTCATCCCAGGGATGTAAAGTAGAGTAATATGAATGGGAGTAGTAGATTTGTTGAGTCTAGAACAGACATTTAATCTGCTCTTGTTACAGGCCTTAACTGGAACATAGCAAAATGGATTAACAGCCTCCGGGTTACTATTCTTGCCCATTCAAATGCAGAAAGTAAGAGTAAATAGAATTTTTTAAATGGTGCCATAATAGTGCAGAGCTTTACTAAAGTTTTTTTGTTGTGTTTTGTTCATATCAAGAATTCAAGTTGGGAGACATATGTTGTGAATATCCTAGCCTTATACAGGGTATCCCAAAAAAATGTATACACACTTCAACAGCCGATAGCTCAATTTTGAAAATGAAATGTATTTTAACAAACACTACCTTTATACCGGGAATTACTCAAAGTGTATATATATATTTTTTGGGACACCCTATATTTACCTCTACAAACATAACATGCATTTAATCACTTCTGAGCACACACCACATGAAAGACCCTGTCCTAGGCACTAAGGAGGATGCAAAAAATAATGGGAAATTATCCCTAATCAAAAAGAGTCTATAGTTCTGACACCCAGAATATACATGTGACAATAATTTGATTATCACAAAATGAATGAAAAAAAGTTATGGGGCTTAGAGGGAGAAAATGGGATCATACATGATCAGTAATCAGAAATTTTCATGGAGAAGTAAGATGATGGTGGCAATGGTAGGGGTGGTGTTGGTGATTATTATTGCCAGGTATTAAAAAGGTGAGAGGCCAATTGGAGTGGTGGGAGCAGTTCAAAAGAAGTGAGGAGTTGGTTTAGATGATAATAAAGGGTTAAACTATTCCTTCAGCAGATATTTAGGAAGTACCTAAATAACACCAGACACTGGGTTTGGAAAATGGGAACAGATACAGAAGATTCTTGCCTATGCTTTCATGGGGTCTAGCAGAGGAGCAATAGGTAAACAAACAAAAAATGATACACTAGGTAAGCACTATACTGCACTGAGCATGGCAGGTTAAGAGCAGGAGCTCTGTGGTAAGACTGTCTATGTTGGAATGGACTTTACTTACCATCGATAGGCTGTTTGTTACCTTAGACAAGTTACTTAGCCTCTCTGGGTCACTACAATGTGTAAGTCATGCACCTGTCTCACGGGGTAAATGAGATGATGCCTGAGAAGTACTTAGTGTAGTGGTGGAGTAAGTGCTCTGAAAATAGTATATATATATTTGTTTGCACTTCTCTGTCTGCACATCTGATGTCACAAAGACAGTCTCTTAGAAGTAGAATTAGAGGAGAATCAGTCAAGGATAACTTTTTAAAGTTATTAATACATTCTTACACATTGTTTCCCAAAAAATGTCAGATCATTTCAGGTCTTATAGCAGTGTAAGAAAGTGCTGATCTCACTACACTCCATAGTTAATATAGTCTTTAAAATTTTTGCCAATTCAGTAGGTGAAAACTGTAATGTCATTGTTTTAATTTCCATATCTTTCATTATGGTGATGCCAAACATCTTTCATGTTTATTCTCCATGTATATTTTTCTTCCCATTTTGAAAATGGGAAAACTGGGGATTTTGGTTGCCAAAATTTGGACTTAAACAGGTGGGAAGTGTGAAATTACTGAGAGGGAACAAATTAATACAAGCTTAAACTACTGTGCACATGTGCTACTTCATTTCTTGTCATTTTATTGGGAAAGAACTAAAATGAACTAGACTAATACTAATAAAGGTTTATGGTTTGGGGAGCAGGAATTAATATATAGTAAACTAGGGAGAAGAAAATAAACAGAAAACTTAAGGTTAGAAAGATGAATGGGGAACAACATAAAGAGAAGTAAAAGACAATGAGAGCAACAAGATTATCAAAGCAAGAAAAGGAGATGACAAATGAGACCCCCAAACTTCTTAAAATTGACATATTCAGTTTCATATACTTTCATCCCCTACCTGTGTACTTGAACAAATAGGGCTTTAGTTCTACTGTTTGTTCTGCAAGATGCATGATGATGTGGAGGGCAGGGTGGGGGAGGTAAGAATGGAAGGAGAGAGCAAGGGTACACTAATGGGAGCCCCAAAGGGGACTCAAAGCCAAGATCACCCTGAGCCCCATTCCATTAACCTAGTGGCCCTGTCTCTGCCCTGACCTGGAGGGAGAGGAGAAGAACCTGAGTGAGAATGGCTTCTGGGTATGGGTGCGTCAGCCCCAGTCACCTCTGGAATGCCCCCTTTAGTTCAAAGAATAGGGAATCAACACAGAGATAACCGACTAAAAAATGAGGCCAAGAATAGGAGTGAAGTGGAGCCAACAGCTTCCTCTCATCAACTTTGTTAAGAACGCTTCTTTTTCTCAAGTGATCACCTACCACACGTTTGTCCACATCCTGGCCACTCAATAGTTTCCAGCCTCCTTTCTTTTCCATGCCAATGTTGGCCCACCTCACCTGTGCCAGGACACTGCAGGAATGGCAAGTCAAGTTGGGAAAAGGAAAGGTGGAAGTCACTATCCCAGTGACTCGAACAGTTCCACAATACCCTCAGCCCTCTGCAGAACAAGAACAATCATGGCTGCAAGATCCACGGTGACTGGGATAAAAGACCCCTAAATAAGAGATGGTACCGCATCATTTGTTATCTTTCTATCACTAGCACCTGGGGCAATTTCTCTTCTAAAACCTTAGGATTCATTAGCCTTTCTCCTTTGTTCCTCTTCTAAAGAACACTGATACTCAGAACATATGTAATGGGTACTTAAGGTGCTTAGTATGTGTGTATAGCCTCATGTCAGGTTGTACTCCCCACTCCTGGGCAGTACCATTAATTTTGGTCCAAATAGCAATTCTTTATTGATTTCAGAGAGGAAGGGAGAGGGAGAGAAAGATAGAAACATCAATGATGAGAGTGAATCATTGATTGGCTGCCTCCTGCACGCCCCCAACTGGGGATCGAGCCCGCAACCCAAGCATGTGCCCTTAACCAGAATCAAACCTGGGACCCTTCAGTCCAAAGGCTGATGCTCTATCCACTGAGCAAAACTGGCTAGGGCTTAGACTGACAGAGTCAAAAATCTTTCCTAAACTTTTTACAACTTCTGTGTTTCTTTCTCTTAGTCTCTCTCTGAGTCCTTATGTTTGCCCTGATTGCTACTATTCTACCCAGATAATTAAAATTTGAAGTCTAGCCATGACTTCCACCTGTCCATTTATCCTGCAGACCTAGAAATTGTATATATGATTTGAGCAGGGGCCACATTATAGATGTAGTGGACCTGGACCATCTCCATGGCTGTTGTACAACCTTGTTCTTCCCCCTCTTCCTTATGGTCCTCCTATTCTTGAACACTAGATAGATGATAGATAGATAGATAGATAGATAGATAGATAGATAGATAGATAGATAGATAGATGATAGATATAGATAGATGATAGATAATAGATAGATAATAGATGATTGATAGATGTATACAGATGTGTATAGATGCATATAGACATATGGGTATATGTTTTTATTTATACCTTACTCATGTAATTCTTCCTATATCAGCAGAATAGTTTCTACTATACTGAAGTCCCTCAAACTCAGCTTCTACCCCAGGTGGATTTTTCAAGTTGTTTCTTCTGAAGAATATCTTACTCTCTCTGAAAGGTATTCTGGAGAATACAACTCTCTCTATTCACAGTACATGACAGCGCAAATTATATAAAATTAGAGAAGTTATAAGTTATAGTTTCATGTAAGCATGGATAATGTGCAAAATATTTAATAACTGGCACCTTTGCCAGCCAATCAGAACTGATGGTATGGAGCAAGGTCTCAGACACCTGTTCTGTTAGGCATTAGCCCTTTAGGTCCTGACTCATGGGAAAGCCTGGAGGAAAGACTGGGTGTACTCACCAGCTTCAGAGCAGCCACTATTTACTGACTAGTATAAAAGTACAGTTGGCCCTTAAACAATGCAGAGGTTAGGGGTACTGACCCCCTGTCCAATAAAAAAATCTAAGAATGGCTCAGCCAGCATGGCTCAGTGATTGAGCATCCACCTGAGGGTAGAGTTGTCCCTAAGTACCCTCGGAGCATTGACTCTAGCACTCCCTGTGGACACCAAAATCTGTGGATGCTCAAGTCCCTTATATAAAACAGAACAATGCAGACAGTGGCCCTCTGCATCCATGTTTTCCCAACCACGGGAGAAATACCGGTTTTTGACCCATGATTGGTTGAATCCATGGATGTGAAATGGGGACTACAATTGGCCAACCATTAATTTATTGAAAAAAAATCCAAGTATAAGTGGACCCATGCAATGCACACCCATGTTGTTCAAGGGCCAACTGTAGTTTAACAACTACATAACCACACTGTGCTCACCTGATGAACCTCAGGCTGGCATTTCATCAGGAATGATTTTACTTGATCCCATTTACTTGATTAAAAATATCTTTCCATCTTTCCCCAGTCCTCCCTGTTGTGAAATCACCTAAAACCCATTATTTTAAGTCATCCTTTACTTGACTATTCACTTTTGGTTTTAAATATTGGCCCAAGATCAATGCTCTGAGATTTCTGTTGATCTCTAGAAAACCAACTCATCATTGATCAAATATTTTTCTCTTAATTTCCAGTAGAAATGAATGACTTCAAAGTTGCCCCAAATTGACTCTGTGGCTTTTTAAGGTTCCAGGTGTTACATACCCTATAAATAGGCTCCTTTCCTTACCCAGCTCAGTTCACCAAGCTGCTCTGTTCTGTAACTTTCTTCATTGCTTTTTAACTTTATGGATGTTACCAAAACTGAAGTTTGCTTGTCTGTTTGTTTCCAAACAAGAAGTTAATCTCTAGAATAGCACTATCCAACAGAAATAGAATGTGAACCAGTTATGTAATTTTAAATTGTCGAGCAAAACATTAAAATAAATAGAAAAATAGGTGACCTAATTTTTATATTTTATTTAACTCAATATATTCAAAATATCAATGTATAATCAATATAAAAATTATTAATGGGATGATTCACAGTCTTCTGTTCATATGAAATCTTCAGTTCCCAGTATGTATTTTGTACTTATAACACACCTCAATTCAGACTAGTAACATTTAAAGTGCTCAATTGCCACATGTGGTCAGTGGCTACTGTACTGGCCAGTGCATCTCTAGAGCCAGACTCCCTAACTCAGCTACTTATAGCTCTACCACTTCTTAGCTGCTTGATCTTGAGTAAATAACCTCGCTGTGCCTCAGTTTCTCATCTGTCAAAGGGTGATAATAACAGTACACACCTCATAAGATTGTTAGGAAAATTTAATGAGAAAGCACAACTCCTAGAATATAATAAGACTTAAATAAACATTAGCTATTGTCATCAACAGCATTATTTTGCCATTTTATCTCTCAATACTAGTATCTGTTTTCAATTTTTTGTTCAGTATCTAAAAAGAACTGATGTTATCACATCAAAAAACTTCTCTTTCTAGGAACTTGTTGCCCAGCCACTGCCTTTACTCACTTGGAGAAAGAATGACCTAGAACAGTCCTGGATCTTTAACTAATTAGATAATGCCTATCCTGGTCTAGACGGATCAAAGATAACACACAAATGTGCATTTAGCCAAGTACAGCCCAAGTACATACACAATGAGAAGTACAATTTTTATCTACCTGGTGTCTAATTCCTTATTCACCAAAGAGCTATTTTTTAAAAAACTAGTCTCCTCATTTATGTAACTTCTATCTATACGCCTGAATTCTAGCCAATATTTCATAAAGGTTCAGTCAAAGAAAAGCATTCACCATGACTTACCCCTCCAAATATTACAGAACGTTATTTATATGACCTTTAAGCAGGTGTGTATCCATCCCCAGTCATAGCTTCATTTCAACTACAAGAAATAGCAGTTGCACCATGGTTCCCAAAACTCCTTTCAAAAAAACCCTGTAGATACTGGGAGAACTGGGAATATTAAGGACTGGAGAGAGGGAATTAATGGATGATGCAGAATGGTTCTATTAAGAATAAAATTGTTTACAGAGCACAAGAATTTACACAGCTACATGGCAGGAGAATTTATAGAGAACAAAGTCAAGAGTCAGAAATAATCTAAGAGCAAAAATATTTTCAGAGCTACGTTGTATAATATTATCTGTAGAGGAAAATAAATTTTTAGAGCTCAGAAAAGGTGTTCTAAGAGCAGGTTTTACCAAGAAATATAAGTGGCACAGTGCATGAAACTTGCAAAAAAAGAGGGGGAAAAAGCAATTTTGTGCACATAGTGTATGCCTATATTTTATTTTTCTCAGAGAAGAATATTTTCTGATCACAGATGTGGCCAAATATTTCAGCAGGATGCTCAACAAAGATCCTTATGAAATCCTGATGAAAGGGTGGGAAAAAAAAGAAAACCTTAATCCTGACTAAATCCTGTTTAATTCAGCATTTTTATCAACAACATAGAAAAGAAGAGTTCAACCAATTTACAAAATATGAACATGAAAGAAAGTTGGGAAGAATAGCAAAGATGTTGGGAGGGAGTTGGAAATCAAACTTCAAAAATATATGGAAAGGCTAGAAAGATTAAATCAGCCTAAACAAATACTGAACTGGGTTAAATTCAATGCCAATTGCACAAGGAGAGTACAGAGAAGGCTTGGATTACTTTGGATCTTAGATAATTGTAAACTTGGGAAACCAGTTGCCAAAGCAGCGAATGCAAACTTAACCTACTTTAATAGAAGGATATCATGCTCAACAAGGGAGATGATAATTCTATTGCATTCAACAGTAAACAGAACACAACGATAAACTGATCATTGGTAGCTTGATCAAATATCTGAAAACCACTGAACTGGAGAACCAGCTGAAGAAATTTAGGCTGCTTCGTTTGAAAAAGAAAACTCAAGAACTTCCTGAGAGTCATCATAATGCACCTGGAGGCAGTCACAGGAAGAACAAAATAGTTAAAAATAAAATCAGAGTATAGAATATGACTCTCACAGTGGCAGCTATAGCACAGTAGGTTTTGTCTCAATATAAAGACAACCTTTCACAATCTGAATGGAATGGATTCTCTTGGCCATCCAAGAAAGTTCCCTGTCACCAGAAATGTTCCGACAGAATGGGTCTCAGGGCCACGAGTCAGGGATTCCTGTGATGAGTGAGATGTTGAACTAAACGACCTCTAAGGTTCCCTCTAAGACCCTATCAATATGATATTTGTGTAATAAAATATGAACAACGTGAATCAGTTCTCCCTACACTCTAACATAAATCTGAGATGACTACACGTACATTCCCCCCTCACGGAGTATGTGTGTTATTACTAGAGTCAAACCTTAGCTCTTCAGTGCCTGTAGATCAATTATGTCAACAGAGCTATGTGCTGGAGTTTGATCTAGTGAGGAGAACATAAAATAGGATCAGAATTTATTTGAGTTGATAAAATAGGCTTCACTTTTTCTATAATTAGAAAACATAGTCAATCAGCAGGCCTGTCAAGGGAAGGAAACAGACTACAAAGAAAAAATGAACAGTTTTCAGCTCTTCTGGCTATTTTGGTGACACAGGGGAAAAGGAAGGGAAAGCTGATTCATATTTTCTCTCTCTCTCTCTCTCTCTCTCTCTCTCTCTCTCTCTCTCTCTCTCTTTCTAATACACATACACCCCTCCCTCTTGCTCTCTCCTGGAAGCAGCCAGAGACTAGGCTTTTATGACTGTCACCATCTCTCAGCAGCTTGAGAGCAAATATTCCTCTTCTATATCCAGATTATCTTTGCCATTGAGGTTAAGAACAGTATTATACTTTTCCTCTTCTCGAAGGATACATTTGTCAGATTGTAAGATATCACTTTTGTCTTTGACTTGAGGCTACAATAAAATACAGAAAGATTTCCAGATTACTTCTCAGCTCTTCTTGCATTAAAACTTATGATTCAATATGGCTCCCTTTCTGACAATAACATAATGAAACAATAACATAATGAGACTTATTTCTTGCAGATCTGATAAAAGAAAGAACTCTAACTACTTTATAGTTCTACTTTGTGCATCATCCTTGAGCTATCTTTCATTTTGGTGGATCAAACTTAGGAGGCTCTTTGCTCAAGCATGTCAAACTCAAAGGCTAACACGGGCCAAATAAACAAGGTTTAAGTTTATGTGGGCCACAAAAAACAAAAGCTTCAATTTTCAAAGAAACGTAGGCTTATTTCGATAGAGACATGCTGAATACAAAGGGTTGTAATAAATGAGCAATTGTTAACATAAAAATAATAGAACACTTTAATAAAAATTAGTATTTTTTGAACATTAACTTACCAGACACTGAATAACTGCACAAATTAATAAGCATAACGCAAATAAACCTATTTTTCTTGTTCTCTGAAAGCGAAATATTTCCTGTTGTGCACACCAAACAAGTCAGTGCATGATTAATGATGTGGCAATCGGCTGCTAAAATATTATCTGCTAGTATTAGTGGAGAGAAATGGTGCCCCTGCACGTAAGGCGCATAAGGGAAATGAATACCACACAATTATAGTAATCAGTCATTAATGAATGTTGTAGTTCGTTATTAATAATTATGTATAGCAGGATATTGTAAAAATTAAGTTATGGAATTTTTATTAAAATGTTTCTTACATATCGCTATATTGGCTAGGCCACAAAAATATTTATTGTGGGCCACATGCCACCCGCAGGCCACGAGTTTGACATGCTTGCTCTACCAGGGGTGGGCAAACTTTTTGACTCGAAGGCCACAATGGGTTCTTAAACTAGACCGGAGGGCCGGAACAAAAGCATGGATAGAGTGTTTGTGTGAACTAATATAAATTCAAAGTAAACATCATTACATAAAAGGGTACGGTCTTTTTTTTTTTTTTTTTTAGTTTTATTCATTTCAAACGGGCCGGATCCGGCCCGCAAGCCGTAGTTTGTCCACGGCTGCTCTATACCCATCTATATATTTTACCTCCCATCACACTCTAGCTTCACCTTGCCTCTCCACTAAAGGTCAAACCTTCAGCTCAGCAGTGGGTCAGGAATTCTGAAGGTAGAGATATGGAAGGAGTTCGTTCTTTAGTCTATGGAGATGTGGAGGATCTGTCCAGTCTTCATCAGAAGGGGCATATACTGTGTGAGGACCCAGAGTCCTCCCACATTTAGAGAGTATCAATGATTTGACCCAAGGGTACTGTTGTCCCCAAAAGAAATCCAATTTTTCCAAAGACCAAGTAGGAAATTTTTTAAATCTACTAACATAAAGAACTATAATTTATATACTCAAGGTCAAGTTTACGTAATACAAAGGTGAAAAATAGGAATAGCTTCACTTTACTCAATACCTTTACTGAAAATGCATTTAGGTCTTCCATAATCAAAGGGCTTTTACACCAGTGATAAAGAAGAAAATAAGTTGGTAATTCCATGTACAATATCTACTTTCTGCTTATAAGCAACAGGATTCCCATGTATGAGTTGCAAACATTCTGTTGATTTCCAAAATGTAGGACAAGAGGAATACTAATATGAATGGATTTTTAGAAAACCACAGGCAGTAGGTTGAAATGTAGCTCTTTGTTCCAAGCAAAAGGCAGAGTTAGGTGGGTGTTAACAGGAAATATTTCAAAAGCTAAAACAGCATGGTACTAAAGACACCATGATTTAGGCATTAAAAATCTGGGGCACATGGACAAAGGTAGCTGACTGAAGATTGTGAATACCTGAAGTGACTGATGAAGGATTTTGAACTCTTCCCTGGGACAAAATATTTCCCATTGTAATGAAGTAAATGATCAGAGAAAAAGAGTAAAATGAAATTATTTTAAATAAACAAAGAGGCCCATTCCACGTAGCAGAACTCTAGAAACTTCCTGCTGCACAGAATTGATATAGATTAGTTCAAAGATGAGGAGAGGCTGAGTCTGAGGGTTCAGTGTCTTTACTGAAGGTCAGGGGAAGGCAGGAATGAATGTATAACTAACGTAGAACATATTCCTTTGTGTCCTAGTTAGCTAGCTACAGGTGTCTGTCTCCCTACTTAATAGGAAGCTTCTTAGAGGCAAAAAAATACTTGGAATAGTGACTTGAGTATAGTTAGTGCAGAATAAATACTTGTCAAGTGAATAAGTAGTTCAATATGAGCTGTCCCCATGTGATAGACTACATGTGTTCATGACTTTGATCGATAGCCTCTCTGGATTGACTTCTTTGCAATGTGACTTTGCAGTTCCTCCCATCAAGAGGTATAGTCTATTTCCCTACCCCTGGATATGAACTTGCCTAACTTATTTTAGCCAATATGATGCAGCAGAAGTGACACTGGGCTAGTTTCAAGTTTAGGCCTCAAGAGCAATCTCTCGTGGAAACCTGTCATGATTTGATAATAAGCCCAGGCTTATTATAATGAAAAGCACAGCTCTCCCAGCTGAGGTCATCCTAGATCAGCCTATAGCCAGCCAACACTCAAAAATGAGAGAACTCAGCCAAGCTGTTCAGAAAGGCCAACCAAAGCCTACCACAGATGCATGAGTGAGTCCAGCTAAGTCCAGAACTGTCCAGTTGACTCCAAGGCTCATGAGAAATTAAAATGGGTACTGTTTTAAGCCACTAAGTCCTAGATATTGGTATTAATACCAAAATAGAAAACTGACATACTTCACTAAATGATGGTTTTATGTTCTTTATTATGACCTTATATTTAAATGTTATGATGTATTTTAGCTTCTACTAATTTAATTAAAAATTTCAAAAAAAACCTCATAAATTCAGTAATAATTTATGGCTAAATGCATCCTTTTTCTTTTCCCTTTACTTGCCACTACTTCTTTAAGTCTTTGTTTATGCCCCAGTTTTTCTATTAAAATCAATCCCTAGATGGTCCTCAAGCATCTCTCTTTGTTCTAACTCATCTGTATAATATGTAAGAGTTATCATCATAAAACATATATGTGATCCTGTCACTCCCCTCGTCAAAACGTTTAAAGCTTTCACATGTGCACAGAACAGAATAAAGTGTGAACCACTCCTATGGTCAATCATACCTGTCATACTTTTACCTGAACACTCCTTCCCAGTCTGGCCTCAAATCACAATCCCACATGTCTTATGTCCCAGCCACACAAGCCTGCCTCCTCCATACACCAAACATACCTTCATATTTCTGTCCAATTTGTTTCATATGCTTGCAATTTCCCACCAATCAAAATCTTATTTGGGTGTCAGATTGGTGTGAGATTTATCAGGATGATCACTTAGTAAGTTATGTAATGTCTAATCCTTGGGGTATAGACCTGAAACTAATATAATAACGTGTTTCAACTCTAATTGAAAAACAAAAATGATTTTTTAAAAATCTCATTCAAAACCACCCACTCTAGGAAGTGATCCTAATCCTCCACTATATTTTTGTGTAATAAAAATGATAAAATAACAATACCACCATCAATAATAATATTCATTAAGCATGTACTATTTTAAGTACAATTTTAAGTACTCTACGTGCATTCTTTTTTAATTACACATCAATCCTATGTCATAGGTAGTACTACTATTCACATGTTACAAATGAGTCAACTGAGATTCAGAAAGGTAACCAGTCTAGTGTCAAATATCTATTAAGTGGCCAAGCTAAAATGTGAATCTAGTCTCCAGGAGTAAATATATAGTAAGCTATGTTATGTTTTAATTTGAATTTCCTATATTTATTGTAATAAATTAAACTAGAGCACAAAGTAGTTAAATGATTTGCCCAACATCACAGTTATCAGCAGTACTATATCATAAATCAAATATTTGAATGTTCCAATTTTATGCTACTTTTGTGCCACCCAGGAAAATATAATTGCTGAGAGTTTTGCCTTTGCCCATTTTTGTCAGTAAGAATGGCTAAACGAAACAAAGTAAGTAAATTTCATTTTCTCCTTCTGCTGTAATCATCCATAGCTATTCAGCCAATATGCCAAGATTAGAGGAAGAAAATATGTCTAAAACCAAATAAATTTTTGGCTTCATTTGATTCAAATGTCATGAAAAGTCCACCTACTTTTAATATACAACTGAACTAAATTCCTCATACTTCCAACTGTGTTCAATTCAGTTGGGACCACATATGTAGAACTGATGCTTTAAACATACTAATCTCATTCTGCTCTATTTTATGGACTTGTCTCCCAAAGAGCACCATATAGCTGAACTCACTTGCTTTTGAAAAACTGCACGCCCCCTTAATTACATACAACGTCAACCAGGGTAGACCCTAGTCCTGGTGGACCCACTTACACACTTAAGAAAGCAGGCCTGCAATCGGCCTGTGTTTATTAGTCTCAGAAGCTAGGGGCAAAGAAAGGAATAGTGAGCCAGGAATAGACCAGATTTGCCCACAAGTATCAGGGATGGGAGAAAAGAAAAAAAAAAAAGAAAGAATTCCCTGGTTGAATACAAACCCAGGTAAACCGTGTAAGCTTAGAAATAGCTCTTTTACTAACTCAAAGGGAAAGAGAGGGAAACTGACACAGCTTGTCTTGCCGCTGTGCCTGTTGTCCATTCCCTTTCTTTGTCGATTCAGCTGCGCAGTGGGTGGGGGCCATCACGGAGAGCAGCAGGGGCTGCAGAGGGAGCTAGAGAAAGGGCCTATTCAAGAGCCCTTAGTTCTCCCAGTTTGAGACTCTCCACAAAAGACAGATAACAAATACAGACTTCAAAGGAGAAAAGAAACTGTTACAGTGATCCACCTCCTCCAAGAAACCTTTGATAGACAGCTCTTCCCTGCTGCTTTATGTTCATCCGCTACCTCCCCAAATTCTGATTCATCTAAGAGGTGTTATTTTTAAGATCTATAAGACAGGCATAACAAGTAATTGGATGAAACACAAGGTCAGGCCTGACCTAAGCTGGAAAAGTATCCATCCCTGACTATTATTTGAAAAACTTTCTTGAGTTTATGAGAAGCCCCTTGTATAAAAGTTGAATCCCTCACTACTTATCTCACATGTGTCACAAGAAAAGGTAAAGATGCTATTTTATACAATCTAGGAGAGAGGGAGGTAATACAACTAAGATGGGTCTTTGTTGCTAGAAATGCCCTTAAATAAAAGAAGTCTTCAAATTCTAGGGCTGTGCATCTACTGGCCAGAAACATCTGTATTATTTTAGACTAGAGGCCCGGTGCATGGATTCGTGCACAGGTGGGATCTCTCAGCCTGGCCTGTGCCCTCTAGCAACCGGGGACCCCTTGGGGAATGTAGCAGTGTGCGAAACAGGCAGGAGGCCAGAGAGGAGCCTGAGCCAGGCCAGGCGCCACGCCACTTCCGCTCATCCCAGCCCTCCTGCGCAGCTTGATAGCGCTGCCATGGAGGTGGGAGAGGCTTGCACCGCTTCAGCTGCACTCACAATTGTGAGCCCAGTGGTGCTCCCACTGTGGGAGCACAATGACTACCAGGGGGCAGCTCCTACATTGAGCATCTGACCCCTGATGGTCAGTGCGCGTCATAGTGACCAGTTTCGGTTGACCGATCCTTGGTTGCTTAGGCTTTTATATATATAGACTAGTGGCCCGGTGCATGAAACTTGTGCATAGTGGGGGGTCCCCCTTGGCCTGGCCTGCACCCTCTCCAATCTGAGACCCCTTGGGGGATGTCTGACTGCCGGATGTCTAAACCGGCAGTTGGACATCCCTCTCGCAATCCAGGACTGCTGGCTCCTAACCGCTCACTTCCTGCCTGATTGCCCCTAACCATTCTGCCTGCCTGCCTGATCATCCCTAACTGCCTCTGCCTGCCTGCCTGATCGCCTCTAACTGTCTCTGCCTGCCTGCCTGATTGCCTCTGCCTCTGCCTGCCTGCCTGATCACCACCAACCGCCTCTGCCTGCCTGCGTGATGGCCTCTGTCTCTGCCTGCCTACCTGCCTGATTGCCCCTAACTGCTCTGCCTGCATGCCTGATTGCCCCCTAACTGCCTCTGCCTTGGCCCCTGCCACTGTGGCTTTGTCTGAAAGGATGTCCTGTCTATCCAGTCTAATTAGCATATTACCCTTTTATTAGTATAGATCAGCCGTGGGCAAACTACGGCCTGGGGGCAGGATCCAGCCCGTTTGAAATGAATAAAACTAAAAAAAAAAAAAGACCATACCCTTTTATGTAATGATGTTTACTTTGAATTTATATTAGTTCACACAAACACTCCATCCATGCTTTTGTTCCGGCCCTCCGGTCCAGTTTAAGAACCCACTGTGGCCCTCGAGTCAAAAAGTTTGCCCACCCCTGGTATAGATGCTCTTCCCCCAAAGGCTGACTGAGAGCCATTGCTTCTGTCTCAGCCCTTACCCACTGTACACCTCTGCCAAAGGGAAGTCAGTATCAGTGAAATTAAACACAAATAATAGCCAACTCAGTTAGAAAAAGATCTCTGGGGAAGGGGAAAGAGCAAGAAATATGAGCTTTTGTAACACTTGCAAATTATCTAAGGATTTCATATATCCTATTATTCCCCTAAGGCCTATCACTAAGACTACTAACTCTAACACATGTAACAGAACCATAAACATATTTGAAGATACAATTTAGGCTGGTGGGAGCAATCTTTGTAAGTAAGGTGACAAACATCCTTTAATTTGCTCTAGATATGAAAGAGAAAAGGGGAAGGTGGACAATTGGGATAAACACATTTCTAACAATAAAGATCTCACCTTCTAGGTTGATCAGTCCCCAATTTACAAATAAATCACATTCTAAAAAATCAACTCGTAAGTTATCACTTAGAATTCCAAAACCATTCTCCAAATGACCCAGGGTAATAAGTGGGGATTGCAATCTCAGGCCAGCCAGAAAATAAGAACTTATCACATTACACTAGAAAGAGTCCTGCCCCAGGCCTATCTAAGCTATACGCCCTTGGAGTCCCCTTGAATCTTAAGTCCTCTTGGGACTAATAGCCTGACTTCTCAGAGCCAAGGGAAGTGAAGGTTGCCTCTGGGTCATTGTTGAGGCAGTTTGGCAGCTGGAAAGAGGCTCAGGTAGAAGAGGTGAAAAGATAATATTTCTCCCAAAGTCAGGGGACATGAGAGGAAGGAAGATGGTGTGTGATGAAGCTTTCTACTTTGTTCCTAAGAAAAAATGCTGAATTTAGAGGACAGAACTGCATTCTTTGTGATGCTGTTGTAATAATTGGTTATTATTTAACAGGAAAGGAGTGAAAGGGAAGACCAAATAATATAGGTGTGCCATTTACACAGCTTTGCCAAAAAGCTGCATTTAACACTCTTCAAATCTATTCCCCACTGAATAATGGGGAAGGGACTTACTAGACAAAGGCAGTTTAGATGCATGCCCAGTAAGATCCCAGGGACATGGAAAATGCTTGCCCACCAATCACACCTGGAAACAGGACAGGATGGGCATGGCCACTGCAAGAACTTGAAATCTAAATACATAAACTTCTAGACAAAGGGGCCACTCTCTCTTGGCTCCAGGGCACTGGGCTCCTGTGAATCCCGTTGCAGGGCATGTTCTCCCCACACCCACCTGGCTCATGGTTATGCAGAGCTCCACACATGTACTAATGGACTTTAACCTGACATGAATGCTGAACAACACCACAGCTGCAACATGGAGTGGAAGCTCTGGACACTGGCCTCGTTTCTGGCTTCTGCTAAACTCCCAGCTGCCCCTCTTTCAGTACTGGCTTGGGGGAAATGGGGCATTGACACTAGAGAAATGTAACTCCACACCAGTAAAATTTAAAGGAGTTTTTAGGGGTAAAATAGGCAGGTTTTAGGAAATTTTAGGAATTAAGGGGTCTATGAAAAAAACATAGGGCTACAGAGCTGTACATATAATAAGGAGCTGGGAACTGCAGAAGGTACATTTCCATAGAATAAGGGAGCTGAGAGCAGAAGGTACACATTTCCAAAGAATAAGGGAGCTGAGAGCTGCAAAAGGTATACATTTACAGAATAAAGGGAAGGAAGCCCCTCAATCAGAGAGGGAAGAGGAAAGCCCAAAGGGAATAGGAGAACAATAAGGGAGAAGAAGAGGACAACCTCCTGTACCTCAAGTGAGTTTTGAGCTCTGAAGTTGCTATAGTGATCAAATCAGAGGGGACAGTGACTTATCAGAGGGGATGTGAGGGCACAAAGAATTGCAGCCTTTATAAACCGTGGAAGAAGGGGACTTAGTGGGACTCTCTCCCCATCCCCATGTGGGAGTCTGTGCTTGTTTCTCAATAAATTTCCATCTTTTACTATACCACCTTTTGTCTGTGGTTTCCTTCTTCAACTACACCAGACACCGACTCAGGAATCATCCTGCCCAGAGGAACATCACGCATTCCAGTTCACGTTTCAAAATCTTCCACTACCATCCTCCTTTGGGGGCTTCTGAAAATGATTCTTTCAGAGGTGCCCCAAGAACCTCCACCTCACTCTCACGAGTGACCCGATAACATTAGAAAGACCATTATAGTGTTCAAAAATGTTAACCCTGCGCAGAATCCTGGAGGAAAGGTGGGGGAGGGTGGGTGGGTGGGAGGTGATTAACCAAAGAACACATATACCCAACTATGGACCCAGACAATAGAGTGGTGAAGGCCTGGGGTGGATGGCAGGGCGGACTGGAAGAGGTCAGTGGGGAAACAAGGGAGCCGTATGTATTATTTTCAACAATAAAGTTGTGTTGTTGTTCTTCCAATCAAGGAGAAAAAAATAGCATTTAAATTTAAATAAATAAAATGTTAACTGTGTAGAAAAGAAAAATTTTCAACCCAAAATGTGCATCATTGACAAAGAAAATATTTTCAGCTGAAAAGAAGCAAGGTTCCAAAGACTCAGAAAGAACCTTTGACTTTCCCTCTCACTGCCTAAATGAATTTAGATAGAGGATCTGCTCGAGGAAGGGAGTGATCATCACAGGTAACTATAGTTTAAAATGAACTAGTGTGTGATAGGGAATAACGAGTAAACCCAGTTTGATCAAAGTCCTCTCTGTGTCCCATTGTTTATGTATGGCCCAGCAAACATTAGTTTACCAAACATTAACTCTTTTCATCTTCCTGTGAATTGCCTTACTTCCCTCTGAAGTTCCAAACTTCATCCTCCTTCTTCTTAGTCTAGAATGACATATATACCTTATTTTGCCTGTCTTCCAGATCTTTCTCATTTTCCCGTATGTATGCAATTACATTGGTTTTTTATTTCTCCTATTAATCTGTCTCATATCAATTTAATTCTTAGACCAGACAGAAGAACTTAGAAGGGTAGAGGAAATGGTTTTTCTCCTTGACAGTTGCAAATATAACTATTTTAATCCAATATAACTATTAAAATAATAATGCATTTCTATGAATTATAACCATTATACTAGTATACTAATTTCAGAAAGATATAATTTTTAAATCTTAGTATAAAAACTTTATCAATACAATCACTCTTGCCAAAAATTTTCTAGAACCATAGAGTTTCTGCACTTAAAAACCTTTGAAATCATCTACCCTCTAACACCTTCATTTTAAAAATGAGGTCACAAAGGGATAGGAAAGTTGAGTGATTTCCAGAAAGCACTCAGCATTTTAGAAACAGAAATCTCCTGGTGCCCATTGGAAACACTATTTCATGTGCCTCTTCTAAAACTTTGGTTTCCCTTCTTTGAGGGGCCTTTAATTTCTCTGTATTGATGCTTCCTGTGAGAGTCAAACCCTTCTCCCAGCCAGAGAGGCTGTTTATCTGAGGGAAAGTATCCATAGCTTCATCCCCATCATCTCCCTTTGAACTCTGAGGACTCTGCTGGAACTCACTTCGCTGCCAGGAGAGACCATTTCCCTTCTCTCCAAGGAAGGCTGTCCTTGGCCCTATCAGGCCTTTTGTGCTCCCTTTCTTCAAGCAAGTGGAAGATGAAACTGACAACAGAGCAATAAACCTTCTGCAAATGTTGAACTCATTTCATTTGCTGGCCAACTGATTAATAGCTCATCTTCGCATTTCAAGTCAGTCCCAGCTCAACCTCTGGAGCTTCTTGCCAAAGGCTTCTTAAAGAGTCGTGATTTCCCCCCCTTTATACATTTAAAATCCTCATTAAACAAGAGAGAATGTTTTTAAAACAGTCAAATAGTGTTTTATTCAGAGTCTCACATGCCGAACTCCTATAATCAACAACAGCCTCTATAACCAGGGTAACAGGAGATAAACCACTGACAGCAATGCAATAATGGTATCTTGTAATTGAGATCTTAAGTGGCAATAACTGAAAAGGATGTTACTATTAAATTAAGTGTGCACCTTCCTTCCATATTCAAGCAAAAGGATTTTGGAAGACGGCTAAAGCTCAAAGTAGTTGGTGAGGACAGCTTAGGATGTCCACTTCCTTGCATCCCCTGGCCCTGTCCTTCTCAAATCTCAAGAGACCCTAAAGTGAAAAAGAATATTTTGATGGTAAATACCTTGGTGTGATCATGTGTGTCAGCCAAGAACAGCTTTTTAGCTGCTCTGAATATTTGAAGAAATTGACCACTATTAGCCTGAGTTCCCTCAGTTGTAAACTGGTGATAATAATAATAATAATAATAATCCTATATAAAAAAGGGTAATATGCAAATTGACCCTAAAGGTGGAATGATCAGAATGACTGCTGGACCAGTCACTATGAGGCACACTGACTACCTCTCGGTTCCTTTCCCCCGGCCAGCAGGCTCCAATCGTCTGATAGCGAACGGGGAGCCAGGGGTGGGTGGCAGGGGATGCTGGCAGTGCCAGGCCAAGGCCTCTGCCCCGCTGGTCACCTCACATACAGAGGGCAATCCATGATGTGGGCGGGGCCGGCGAGTGGATGGTAACAGCCAACCTCTCAGTCCCTTCCCCTGGCCATCAGGCACTTGATCACCCTATGGCGAAAAGGGAATGGGGTAGGTGGCAGCGTGGGGCGGGGCGGCTGTGGGCAGCTGGGGAAGATGGCCCTGATCACAGGCCAGGCCCAGGAACCGTACCTGCGCACAAATTTCATAAGCCGAGCCTCTAGTAATAAAAATAATAATTCCTTGTTCAAGAATTAAATAGTTCTGGGCTATGCCTTAGAGTTTGACAAAGCAATGAATACAAGTAAGTGCTCAATAAATCTTAGCTATTATTTTTTAAATCTGATTAAACAGGATGCCTTTCAGCATTCCCCAAAACCAGTGGTATCAATTGAAATCAACTTGCTATTACTATCACCCAGAAGTAAAATCAGGGAGAGGGGTCCCAGTGGCGGCTGGGGAGGCTGTAAGTGAGAGAAGCTATCTTTCTCCTCTTCCACAGAACTCATTCCATCTTCAGGCCACAGAGCTCCTGATGCAATGCATTTATGTGCACAACTGTTACTTTTTTCTAAAATGTGGAGGGGCACCAGAACACACATGACCATAGAGGCAAATCAGAAGTAGAGTTTCATTTAGTTAGTTTGTCATGAGTTTCAATCGTGAAGATGCCCTCCATTCTCTTCACAGAGTGCCTGATACACTCAGTACTTCAGGTATCAGCTGGGGACAGCTCCTCATTTGAGACATCTGCCCAGCTTTCAAATTTCTGAGCTCACATGGAACTGGGCCTTGCAAAGTACTGTCGAGTCCAGGTGCAAATCTATCTTCAGCTCTACTGGCTTCCACCTACCTGCCCATCACAGACAGTCCCTCTGCAGTAAATCTCTCTAACCTGCAGCTTGCAGGGCCTCTGATCCCTTGTTCATTATCCCTGCAGGGATCTGCCCCCTTGGCTGCACCCCCAATTTTCTGAACTAACCTTTGCCCCTCCTCTGTCTTCCTGTCTCCTCTAGTCCTGGCTCCTCAGGCCTTGCTATCCTATTCATCCTCAACCCCTTCTGATATGAATTATTTATCTCTGAGACTTAATTTTTAACACTGTTCCCTAATTACAAGTCCTCCTGAACCAGATGAAAATGTTTTTATTTCCATTTTGAAAGATCCACACAGATATCTACAGTTAAAGACAGCACCAGCAGGGCCACAGAGGTCTCCCATTCTTTTTGCCATAATTTGCAGGGTTATTACATTCTATAATGTCATCTCCCATTAACTCTCTGTGGAGAATCATTTCGTTTTCTTTATTTTTTTTTTTCCCTTTGGAAAGGGGTGGCATGGTCACTTCCCATCTTTGCTAGGCAGTGATTTTACTAAATATGTAGTAGGAGCTTTGGACCTAGAGAAGATGCCAGCTCCTATTCAAGCTGATAAAGTGAAATTAGAACCGTTCTTAGGACTCTAGTCAGTGCTGAAAGCAGGACCTAAGGTGGGCAGTTTGGTCTGGGCAAGGCTAAAGTTGAAATAAGGACCCAGAGACGGGGGGGCCAAGGAGCAAAAGCAGAGCAAAGCCAGGGGTTGGTGCTGCAGCAGGAGTGGCAAGGCTAGAGCTCCGGCCCCAGACACAGAAACCGGCTCCAAAAGGACATAGGGGTTAGAGCCCGGGCCCCACGTCAAGGAAGGAGAAGGTGGCTCGGGGGCACCCTTTATAATAGGTACAGAAAAATCACGACAGTGCAGAGAGGATGAAGGGACTTCATGGACTCTGTTCACGACAATAGGGGTAACATTGCACCTCTTGTGAAAGAATCACAGATTTTTTTTTTTTTTTTTTTTTTTTTTTAAATCTTTTACTTTACTTTTGGTCATTCATATTCTTATGTATTTATTTATTTATTTATTTATTTTTTTAATTAAATCTTTATTGTTCAGATTATTACATTTGTTCCTTTTTTTTCCCCCCCATAACTCCCCTCCTCCCAGTTCCCGCCCCACCCTCCGCCCTCACTCCCCACCCACTGTCCTCATCCATAGGTGCACGATTTTTGTCCAGTCTCTTCCCACATCTCCCACATCCCTTTCCCCCCCAAGAATAGTCAGTCCATTCCCTTTCTATGTCCCTGATTCTATTATAATCAACAGTTCATTCTGTTCATCAGATTATTTATTCACTTGATTCTTAGATTCACTTGTTGATAGATGCATATTTGTTGTTCATAATTTGTATCTTTACCTTTTTCTTCCTCTTCCTCTTCTTAAAGGATACCTTTCAGCATTTCATATAATCCTGGTTTGGTGGTGATGAACTCCTTTAGCTTTTCCTTATCTGTGAAGCTCTTTATCTGACCTTCAATTCTGAATGATAGCTTTGCTGGATAAAGTAATCTTGGTTGTAGGTTCTTGGTATTCATCACTTTGAATATTTCTTGCCACTCCCTTCTGGCCTGCAAAGTTTCTGTTGGGAAATCAGCTGACAGTCCTATGGGTATTCCCTTGTAGGTAACTGAGTTTCTTTCTCTTGCTGTTTTTAAGATTCTCTCTTTATCTTTTGCTCTTGGCATTTTAATGATGATGTGTCTTGGTGTGGTCCTCTTTGGATTCCTTTTGTTTGGGGTTCTCCGAGCTTCTTGGACCTGTAAGTCCATTTCTTTCACCAGGTGGGGGAAGTTTTCTGTCATTATTTCTTCAAATAGGTTTTCAATATCTTGCTCTCTCTCATCTTCTGGCACCCCTATAATTCTGATGTTGGTACGTTTGAAGCTGTCCCAGAGGCTCCTTACACTATCCTCGCATTTTTGGATTCTTTTTTCATTTTGCTTTTCCGGTTGGATGTTTTTTGCTTCCTCGCATTTCAAATCATTGACTTGATTCTTGCGCTCCTCTGGTCTGCTGTCGGGCGTCTGTATAATATTCGTTATTTCAGTCTGTGTGTGCTTAATTTCTAGTTGGTTCCCCAATATAAGATCGAGGGTCTTATTAGTTTTCGTGTAGATCTCATTAAGTTTATCGGCAGCTTCTAAACAGTTCTTGAGAGACCTTAAAAGTGTGGTTCTGAACTCTATTTCTTCCATTGACAATTTTGTCCTGTTTCTTTGTCTCCGCATTTTGTTATGCTTCCTTGGTGCACCCCCTAGTGGTCTTTGTTCGCAGTCTTATAGATAAATCTTGATTGTTGTAGCTAATTCCAGGGAGGGTTTGACCTCCAGGCCAAGTGGCTATGAGAATCAGCTGTGTCAGCAGTGAGAGAACTTCTGTCCTCTAGGGAGGTGCTAATCTAGCCTTTGCCTGCGGCTATCCGGCAAATGCCTCTATGCAGGGCTTGGGCGGGGCGGGTCGCACAGGATCAACAGGGTGGGCCGGAGAGAGCAGTTATGGCGGCTCTCAGTCCTGTCCCCAGGGGCTCTGCCTCTCTGAGTCCCAGCACCCGCTGCAAAGCTCGGAGAGAAAGCTGCACTCGCTCTGACCGAAGCCAGACAGTCCCGCCTCTCCGGTCTGAGTCTGGGTCCCTAAAGGCTCGCCGGGATCTGGAGCTCAGAGTCTGCGACTCCCTCCCGATTGAAAACGCCAACCGCGCCCTCCGCCGCCAGCCCGCTCCGCGCACTCCGCACCTCAGAATTTGATTTCACCACTGCGCCTCCTCTGAGTGTCCGTATGCGTTTCTCTTTCCTCCTAGTTGTAGGACTTCCACTCAGCCAGCGTTCCTGTGGTTCTGGGTGATGTCCCTTCCGTTTTTTGGTTTCACTTTTGAAGTAGTTGTTCAAAGCAGCAAACTCCGGCGTTAACCTATGCCGCCATCTTGGTTCTCCTTGAATCACAGATTTTTTAATGACAAAATGAACCACAAGATTGTACTATGAACTCTATACTGCACTCTCTTTCCTATTAGGGAGCCTATAATTTTCTTACAATTGTCTGAGTTAACTATAAGAATACCACTCTTGCCCTTGCTGGTTTGGCTCAGTGGATAGAGCACTGGACTGCGGACTAGAAGGTCCCATGTTCGATTCGGGTCAGGGCACTTGCTCAGTTGCGGGCTCATCCCCAGTAGGGGGCGTGCAGGATACTTTCTCATCATTGATGTTTCTCTCTTTCCCTCTCCCTTCCTGTCTGAAATCAATAAAAAAAACAAATTTTTTTAAAAAAATACCACTATTAGCTTTTTCATTTTCTCAACAGCTTTGTGAGGTAGAAGTTTTTAACTAAAATATAAAGATGAGGAAACTGAAGCCCATGCTGATAGAGTTGGTAGGTGTCAGAGTTGCGATTAGAACGTACATTCTGACTCCATCCTGGTGCTCTTTTCAATGAGTCCCAGCTGCCCACCACAATTGAAGGCAAACTCTCACTTCCTGAGCGAGAGCCATTGGCCTGGACCCCTGAAGGTTATGTCCCAGAGGGAGCCAGCACTGGCGTTTGCAATGCTTGGGCATTTCTTGGAAACTGAAGGGGTGGGCTCTGCAGAAGACTATTTTCATGAAAAATAAAGGAACAGCCTGGGGGAGAATTTATCACAAGGAAAGAAGGGATCAAGTAAGTTCAATCCATTAACAAAGCCATAGTCAGAGGATGGGAGGAGCCAGTGGTTTAAACCTCTTCCCAGCTTGACCTGTGGATCCCTCAGAGAATGAGGAAGAAGGGGATGGAAGTAAATATTGAAAAGCTGTTTCATTCTATTCCCAGTCTGGGCACATGCTCAAGTTGCAGGCCTGATTCCCAGCCGGTCAATGATTCTGTCTCATCATTGATGTTTCTGTCTCTCTCTACCTCTCCCTTCCTCTCTGGCATCAATAAAAATACATTTTTAAAACTTTTGAAGAAATTATGTCACAAAACCCAGCCTTGGTATCAGTGAGTAACATAATGGAGAATAAGAATCTGCCTCTCAGACATTTCACACAGATCATATTGAAGTTTTAGCATCATGATGGCTCCAGTGCACTTGAGGCAGGTGCTTACTGGGAAACTGTAATAGACAGAGTGAGACTGTGGTCTCAATGGGAGAAGACAACATGAAAAAAAAAAAGAGGAAATAACAGTGATACTGAAGTAAAACCCAAAAACTCACCAAGTGGCAGCCATTCCAGCAAATATGGCTCCAGAACTGATTGTGAACCTGTGGCACACCCACCTGAAAATTCCCCAGATGATGACTTTGTCAGGTATTGTGATCTTAAATCAGGAGAAGGAAGCAAGTGCCAATGTGATCTGGACTCTTTCTGATATTACACATGCACAAAGTGGTGAGGCCTGGGGAAATCAGTGTTAGGTGTAATATTTCTAACTGCATTTGTGACATCTATAACACAAATGAATCCCAAAGTGCACCTGAATACTCTGGATCGAGTTATAAAACACATATCTTTAGTTCTCAAGAAAATTTCAGGGCATAATTGTCCTCCAATAAAAAATGTCTGGTACCCTCCCTCCTTTCTAAACAAAATGAACTTCGCAACGAGGACCTTGCCAACTGTGGTTCTGTTTCGCTCACACTCTTCTTTGGCTCATATTTTCTTATGTGAATCCACTCCTCACCAATCCCAAGGACTCCAGTTACCAGCCTTGGCACCTTTCCTCCTTGACAACAGCAGGTTGGATAAGCCCTTTCTGACCTTAGCTTTCTCCATGGTTTGACCCCTTATTTGACTGGAGTGTTCCAATGAATGGCCTCTTCAAAACCCATCATAGCATCCCAGCACAATCAGTAAGTTCCTCTTCACCATCAGACTTTTTGGGAGGTGGAAATGGAGGGAGGCCGTTTTTTTAATTCCTCTGAAGTCTATGCCTTCAGCTCCTTAATGAAAGTGGGGAAAAGATAAAGCAAAGGAAAGGAGAGCAGTTTACATACTTATATGTCCCTAAGTAGAGACCCCTCCGTTTCTATGGCAACAGGCCAGTAGATGCCTCTACAGCAGCAGGTCCATTTCAGTGCATCTGCAAAGGAAACTCTCTACTAAATTAAACACTGAACTAGGATGAGCTATCACCAGAACAAACTATCATCTCTTAGCAAATTCCATTATTGTGACACCTCCCCCTCCCAAACCCAAGAGGTCACACAGATTCGGTGGCATCCAGGAAAATGAAATATTTTTATATCAGTACAGCTCCAGCAAGAAATTCCTCTATAACAGTCTGACAGAGATGTCATTTTTCTCACGAAGTTGTTCAAGACAATTGAGTAATCAGAAGAAATGAGGCTAAAAATAAATAATGTTATCCATGGAGTAGGAAGATATAACTCAGCAAAATGCTGGCAAGTGCTTCTCTAGTCGCCACGCCTCAGAATACACAAGTGCCTTTTTCTGTTCAGCAGTGACAAGCTAATTCAGGCTCTGTCCTCCCAGGAGGTGATCACTGAGTCCAGATGGACACTAAGCCACCTCGTCTTCTTGGGCACAGAAGCCAGACTGCACTGCAGGTACACACTCCACTTCTCCACTGCCAGCTCGCCTGGCCAGGAGCGGAGCCACCCTAAGCCTGGAGCCAGCTCCTGGGAGGGCTGGGTAAGGCCACAGAGCCCTAGAATTCCTTGGGCCATTCTGATGTTTTTGGACTTAAAGGAGCAATTAGAATTCATCTCTACTCACCCACCAGAATTCGAAATGACTGTAGCACATAATCATGACATGGCTAGAACCAAGAGAATGAAGTTAACAGAAACAAGTACTGTTTAGTACAAAGAAGCTGAGCCAATATGTATCGAACAGAGAAAAAATATATAGGAACATTTAGTGGATAATAAGCTAAGTTAGTGATGTAACAAGGTGATATCTAAATTTAAGAATGCAAGGTGGACATAAGGAGTTGGTTATCATCATTAAAACATGGATTGGAACTTTTCATGAGAAAGAAATCAGGTTGGTGCAGTAGCAAAAAAATAAAATAAACAAACACAAAACTAAAAAAAACACACAGAGGTTTTACACTCAGAAGAACTGGATTTGACCTTCCTATGTACTTCCACTATACCCCCTAGCATAAACTCTCTGAACCCCAATTTTCCCCCCTGTAAAATGAACATAACAATATATAATCCATTAGGTAAGGATTTAATGAGATAATGCATATAAAGTATTTTACAGTACAGGACAAGGATTAAGAATTCAATAAATGTTAGCTATTAATGGAACGTCTATTTCTGATATTGCCAAAGAAAGATAAATGGGAATGTAGAAGTTCTTGGGGCACAATAAATGGTTTAAATGTAAAATTGTCCTTTTCTAAAAACTTGACCAGCTAGACCAGAAGGTAAGGACCAGAACCTAAGACTTTGAGTCCCAACCCCATTTGTTCCAGAGTCTTCTGGAAATCCTCGAGGAGTCCTCAGCCAGACTCCTTGGCTTTCTTTCTCTTTAACTTCACTTTGTTAGTGGAGGAAATAAGGCCAAAGGGGAGCATAATTGTGACCACAGGGCACAGGCATGGATCAACTGCAGCTGGGCTTGCAAATGACCAGACAAGCCCTTCCCTAATTCAGAAAAGCTTTTAGGGACAATTTGAAATTGAAATGTCCATTAACCTTGAAAGCAGGCAATTAGTAATGCAAATATTAAGTCACCTATAAAGGAAAAGAAAGATCAATTTATTTTAAAAACTTGTGAGATAAATAGGCTTTCTGCAGCAGTCCAGTCTCTCCCATTTGGTCAGCTACTCCTTCCCACCCATCACTCTACCATGAGATTGGCCATTTCCCCTGCAGGTGTGGAAGCAGGAACCAGAAAGACCTGAAAGTCCTCCCAGTCCAAACTCCTCATTTTCACAGATGAGGAACTGAGACCTGAAGAAACTGAGGTGTTTTCCAAGAACACAAGTTTAGTGGCAAAACTGGTACAAAAAGACCCTAGTTTTCCTAATTACCTGTCATACCTGTCTAGTTCACTCGCTCCTCAAAGATGTTATTATGACAAGGCATATGATGTCTTCACTCCTCTCTATTTAGACAGCAAGCTCCTTAAAGGAGGATTCAGCAGCCAGCTTTTGTATTTCTCACTTGCAGACATAAATAGATGATTAAAAATAGGTATCAATTGTACCTTTCCTAAAATGACAGCAAAAAGTAGAAACCAGTTGCCATTTGGACAAGGATTGGTTTAGTCTGCTACACTCATGTTAGACATAATTATACCAATAATTTTTTAAAAATCCCTAATGGTCCCCAGAATATGGGTAGGACCTATCTAGCCATTTCCAAATAAGCTCAGAGCCATGCAGGAAGGTAGAAAACTATATATTATGAGTGAAGTGACAGATGATTGGTCTCTATCCCATAGAGCATTAAAAGCTATTAAATAAACTGAAATGACAGTTTCATGACACAGAGGTAATGTCCTTTCTTAATGGGCATGAAATGGTAAAATAAATGACTTGGTGTGATCTTTATTCTTAGAAATCTTATAAAATAATGCTGTCCAACTTGAATGGTTTAGCTGCACTCCCGCATGAAGGCACAAGCTGGATATAAGCCCTCCTGTGATCCTTTCTGTCCTCTCTGACTTTCTGCTACTTTATTACAACAATATTCTGGCAGTGCTTAATTCTTTACCATCATCCTATCTCCTACCTCCAACAACTTTCAGATTTCAGTTGGTAAAATGTCTCCCTACTCAAACACATCCAACTCATCCTTTAAGGCATAGCTATGATTCAGAAGGTCTGGCATGGAGCCCAAGATTTTACATTTCTAACAAGTTCCCTGAAAATATTGATGCTACGATCAACTCCAACCTTGACCTGGGATGTCTCCCATATTCCCAGTTGTGACTACTATGACTTGGGATGAATCTCTAATGACCAAGGTATGTCTAACTTCTTCCTTTAATAGCACACATGTATCGACTGTAACCCACTAAGTCTACGTAGTAACCCATGTTATTCCTAACTCACCCCCCTTCCTCAGTAACTTCTCTACTAAAATGTTTAAAATGCTTTTTGTGTGTTTATTGTAAAATGAATATATGAGCCCTGGCCTGGTGGCTCAATTGGTTGGAGCATCATCCCCTATACCAAAAATTTGCGGGATCCATTCCCAGTTAGGGCACATACCTAGGTTGTGGGTTAAATTCCAGTTGGGGCACATATGGGAGGCAAGCAATTGATGTTTCTCACATCAATGTTTCCCTCTTTCCATTCCCCTCTCTCTAAAACTCAATAAAAACATATTCTTGGGTGAGAGTTTAAGTAAATAAATAAAATTAATATCTTATTGCAATGTTATGGAAAAGAATGAATGGTGTTTTTCATTCATTCAGTTAAAAAAGAGTATCAATTTTGCAATGTGGCATGCATCATACCAGCCCATAGGGATTCAAAGATGAAAAATACACAATCTTATTTAGAGATAGATATCTTGGTTCCACCATTTACTACATGGTTGATTCTGGGAAAACTACTAAATCTGTTTGCGTTAGTTTTTTGTTTGTTTGTTTGTGTGTGTTTTTTGTTTTGTTTTGTTTACAAAATGAGGATAACAATGTCCATCGCACAGGGTGGTATAAGTATAAAATAGAACTATGTATGTGAATGCCCAACAAACTCCAACATATACTATAAAAATATTTGATGGGCTTATTATTATCTGTTCAAGCTCCCCTCTTATACTGTAAACTATCTTAAGATAATAATTATCACCTTATTTTTTCTACCTAAACTAAGAGGTCAGCATAGTTCTTTACAATTTATGAAATTTAAATTCGCTTTCATTAACTGACTTCCCTGTTTTATTCCCATCTGGGATGAGGAGTACAACCTAGACCAGGGGTGGGCAAACTTTTTGACTCGAGGGCCACAATGGGTTCTTAAACTGGACCGGAGGGCCGGAACAAAAGCATGGATGGAGTGTTTGTGTGAACTAATATAAATTCAAAGTAAACATCATTACATAAAAGGGTACGGTCTTTTTTTTTTTTTTTTAGTTTTATTCATTTCAAACGGGCCGTAGTTTGCCCATGGCTGACCTAGAATATTTCAATAGGAAAAAAACTGAACCAGATCGCTATTAGGACACATACTGCAAAAAACCTCAATTTTTAACAGTTTATCATTCCAATAATAAGGTCTTCATTGCTAGCCCCTTTCTTCCATTGATCTCAGAACATTCCCACAATCACTGGTATTCAATAAATATTGACTGAATGACCGAATTAGTATTAGGGTTTGACATTTGTTAAATCCAAGAAGATATTGACAAATGTGGGGACTGGAGCCAGAATCTGTAGCTTTCTTTCCTTCATGAACAACTTCATCACCTTGGGTCAGGGCAGCCACCCCATCACATCCCCTGGAAGTTGTCTGAGGCCTGTATACTGTGCTTGGAAGCGCCTATGACTTAGACACCTGTTCCTTAAGAATCATGGCCACTCAAGTAATTGACACTAATTAGCCCTTCCCACTTCAGGTTTCCCACACAGGGCAGAAGCTAAAGAAGACCAAACACATTCTGCCTCTGAGGGTGGGGAGGGTGAGTGACCTGGGCAGAGTGGGAGAGGAATTTCAGGCTTTTGCCATGGTTTGCCCAGTCTCTTTCCCTCTGGTATTACACTGTGCTTACATTTCTAGGGACTGTCAATCCAGCACCAAATCCACTTAGGCTGAGGTATAGCCACCATGAGGCTGAGTCCAAAAGCTTTCAGATCTTAGGGCACCTGAGAGATTGCTAAACCGTGATCTCAGGGTAGACCCAGAGCATCTCTAGCCCATTGCCTTCTCCAGGTGCTGTCCTGTTGCTGCACAGACAAGATTAACAAGAAGGTTATATTTAAACTTCCAAGAGGAGCTGCTGTGCCATTATGGGTCTATTTAAAATCCTTAGGGCAGCTGCAGTACATAATAACAAATCAGCAGGAGGGAGGGAGGAAAGGGAGGAGATGGGAAGGAGGAGGGGCAGTGGTCAGGAGCATCCTGGATTGTTTTTTCGAAAAGTTAACTATCAAAAGATGGAAGAGGGTGCAAGCAAGTTAAAAATCCACCCTCCCCCCCCCCACCCCCGTGGTGAGAGAGCTAGAATAAGCATGCATCAGGGGAATGTGCTAAGCAGGGATGGGAAGGAAGTTAGGATCCTAATAAAAAAATCTGCCAGACCTGAGAACTTGCTGTCGCCTCCAGAACACTTATTTCTCCCAGGGAACCCTACTGAACAATACTAGCCATTCATTCAATGGTGATGAAAGATCACCATCAGAATATAAGAGTTCTGATAACAGGAACACAAAGCAGCTCCCTCAAACTAACCAATCATGCCATTTTGCTCCTCGATTCAGCCTTCAATACTTCACCCAGTGGAAGGTCCAAGTTATGGTCCCTTAAAGAACATTTCACTATTGCAACAACTTTAGGACCAAATGACTTACCTACAGCTGGGCTCAATTTGACCTTGAAGACCCACCCCACTTTCTGCTGCCTTTTTAGCCTCTACTTTCCTTCTTCTGTCAAAGTCCTGTCGGTACAATGGTATATTTACAATATTCATTGAGCACAATAATATACATTTTCTTATCCCAGCTCTATCTTCATCAATGGTATTTGTTAACCTTAGTTTGACTCACATTATCCAGACATATGATCATTTTATATCAGTCTTTGCTAAAGCTGCTTCAAAGTTGCCCTGGCAGGATGGCTCAGTTGGTTGGAGTATTGTCCCGTACACCAAAAGGTTGCAAGTTTGATTTCTGGTCAGGGAACATACCTAGTTGTGCATTCAATCCCTGGTTGGGGCACATATGGAGGTAACTAATGGATGTTTCTCTCTCACACTGATGTTTCTCTCTCTCTCTCTCCTCTCTCTAAAATAAAATTTATAAGCAAAACATGTTTTTGGGTGAGGTTTTTTAAAAAATAAAAATAAAGTTGCTTCAAAGTTATTAATATTTGTCCTGACATTTCTTCATGTACAAGTTTATTTAAATCTCCACTAATTGTCTAAACTATCACTCTATGCCCACTCCTGGGGCCTCCATATGGTATAAACATCTCTGGTGTCAAAAGCACAGAAATCACAAGATGAAACCAACATGGTATTCCTGAGCATCACATTCTTAAACTGAAAAAATAAACAGTTATTACCTAATGAATTGTGCTTCTATGGGTGACCAAACTGGATGTCACAGGTTCAAAAAACATTTACCATGAACATAAGTCATAAGACTTGGAAGTCCACAATGATCCAATAAATTAAATGGCAAAAATTCACTTGGTACTGCATAGGCATATTTTAAATGACTTGTTATATTCTGGTGTAAATATGTAATTAAATGATGTAAGATGGTAAGGTCTCTAAATACTATTTATCTCAAAGAGAATATTCTAATAGATCTGCAAATGTTAACAGTTAATACAAATTAAGAATGCATTCCTCAAGGGACTTGATCTTTTTCTTTTGTTTCTGGTTGAATGCCTAAAATAAGTGGGAGATTTATAAAATGATATGTCCCTACTTAAGTAACAATTGGCAAAAAATACATACAATTTGTAATAAACCAAAATCTGTCATGCCAACATATGCTTGATAGCAAATACAGATTCAGAACTAAGTTCTATATAAAAATGTAGTCAATGTTTATTAAGCACCAGTGGAATATATTGTGCAAATATTACCAACATACAAAAAACTGTACAAAACACTCTTCCATAATATGTTCAGAACACAATTTGTGACCCATATATCAAAACTCTATAAGAATCTATAAATGACTCATTATCTAGAGTCATTGTCCTTCCTTCTTTTCACTCCTATAACTTTTCCTATAAATATGGGGAGCTCCAAAGACTTCCAAGAGAGAAGCAAGAAACCAAGTGAATACCACTAGGAGGTACTACACAACCAGGTCCAGCCCCTCAAATGACTAAAGGGACAACATCCCAGTGAAGCATGTAGAAATAGCTCCACCATCCAACATGAAAACAAATGGTCTTGGCCAAATGAAAATGACCTTTTCAATTATAAATACAGCACAGACCCTTTATACTCTGAAGAGTTCCTTCTGGGTGAGATTATCAATGAGGAAATCAGATATAACAATCTGAAGGTGTCATACATATAAAACATTGACAAAACAAAGGAAAAGTAGCCCTGATGACAAGTTGTCCCTCATTCGACCTCCCCCTGAACCTGCACTGACCACTCTGCCCATTATCAGAATTCCTGTCCTCTTTATCTTATATGTCATTTACTTTTTGTCAGAGAAAGCCTTTTAGTCTGGTCCCTGGAAGCAGCTCTGAGCTTTGCTCAGGAGCATGGCTTAGACAAGACCGGTTACCTACACTTGCTGACTCCGCTGAGTCTGGGTGACCATACAGGGAGGGCTCAGCTCAGTTTCATATAGTTCCATCTACCCTTCCATTTGCTTGACCCATCTATTCACTAATGCCTACTAGATGCTTACTGAGCCCTGCTTAGACTGGGTGCTCAGGACAGAAGAAAAATAAGATATGATGCTGCCCTGAAAGAGCTTGAAGTCTAGCTGAAAACACAAACATGTAAACAAAGAATAATACTTGAAATAAAAATCATGAAGACAGACACAGGGAGGGCAAAAAAGCTGCCATTTTAATGTACCCATCAGAATAACAGACAATTCAAAAAAGCAAACTAAAAATCAAGTGGCTAGAAAGCATATTTTAAAAGTTCAACTTCACTAATAAATCAACAAAATATAAATTTAAACAATAACATTTTACCTTCTTAAATATGCCCAAATGTTTTCTTCATTGCAGAAGTCAGAGCAATGGATATTCTTCATACATCCATACATATACAAGCACAGGTACTAGTTTAAAATTTCTAGAGATCAATTTGATAAAATATATCCAAACTAAAAAAATATATGCTGATATTATTTGACCAAGTAAATCCAGTTCTACAAATTTATACTAAAGAAATAATTAAGGATAGACAAGAGGATTTATCTGCAAGGATACCCATCATTGTATTATTTGTAAAATCCTTCAATTTGAAAATAATGTAAAATGTTGGATAGGGAATTAAATTAAGAATTCTACATAGCCATAATTTAGAAATGATGTAGAGGGATGTGTTGACAGGAAAGAATGATCATTTTATATTAATAAACAGAAAAAAACTGGATACAAAACAATATGCATAGTGTGACCTCATTTTTATTTCACATAACACACATTAGGAGATGTTTATAGTGCTACTATCTGGAGAGATGATGTCTGCTTTAATTTTTCCCTTCTCTTTCAGTTTTTCACTGCTGTGCATGTATTGCTTTTATAATAAAAAACAATTAAAGTTGCACTTAATTTCAGAAGAAAATAAGGTGCATGTCCTGTGCTAGACATGGGGCTGGTTGGGCTCTGTTCATACACCATCTCTAATTGTCATGTTCTTGCAGAGGATGATAGATTAAGTGGCTCGCCTTGTCCAAAACACTAGTAACTAGCTAAATTGAGATTAGAAACCATTTCCAAAACCCTTGTAGCCCTCCCTATTGTCTAGTCCCGTGGTCGGCAAACTGGCTCGCGAGCCACATGCTACTCTTTGGCCCTTTGAGTGTGGCTCTTCCTAAGCCTTAGGAGTGCCCTAATTAAGTTAATAACAATGTACCTATCTATATAGTTTAAGTTTAAAAAATTTGGCTCTCAAAAGAAATTTCAATCGTCGTACTGTTGATATTTGGCTCTGTTGACTAATGAGTTTGCCGACCACTGGTCTAGTCCATAATGTGCCTGTTCTCTAAAATTAGACTTTTTTTAAAAATCAATCTTATTATGCTATTTTAAAAAAAGAAAAAAGGAAGGCAGGGGAGGGTGGAGGGTGGGTGGGTGGGAAGAGATCAACCAAAGAACTTGTATGCATATATGCATAACCCATGGACACAGACAATAAGGAGTGAGGGTAGAGGCGGGCTGGAAGAGGTTAATGGGGGAAAGTGGGGAACACGTGTAATACTTCCAACAATAAAGATTAAATAAATAAATAAATAAATTCTTCATTTATGAACCAAACCAAAATATTTTTGAACCAATGCAAAAATTGAAATAAAACTTGAGAGATTGTGAACAGGTACAAAAATACTTTTAAACATTTCTTTCACTCTGTATCTGAGTACACAGTAAAGCACCCTAAAACCTAATGAGAGAGGAAGGGGGTAGGGACACTGGGGAGCCAAAAATGAAGACACACTCATATGGGAACAACAATTCACACAGGATTACCCTCTGCCAAGTCTCAACTGAGAGAAAAAGTAAAGCCAGATGGGCCTTTGCCTTGCTGCTTGTGAACCTACAGTTATGTTTGTCCCAACCAGTCATTTATGTCCTCTGCATCTGTGTAAAGTACAGTACATGGAATTACATTGTGCTCAATACGACCTGTCATTTCACTAAGTGCTTTATTCATTATTTACCCATTTTCTTCTTTCTCTGAACCTGCAAATTATATCTTTTTACTGGAACATGCATTCAAGTATGAACCTGTCAAACTTCTGCCTCTTCTTTTTAATCTCACTGTATCTTATAGTTTCTTCAGATTGTTTTTTATTAGAGACATATTATATTTAGACTAGAGGCTCAGTGCATGAAATTCGTGCACTTGGGGAGGTCCCTCAGCCCAGCCTGCACCTTCTCACAGTCCATGAGCCCTCAGGGGAGCTGACAGGGGAAAAGGCACGGAGAGCGGGCCTAAGCCGTCAGACATCCTTAGCAGTTCCGCGGAGGCAGGAGAGGCTCCCACCGCCACCACCGCACTCACCAGTCATAAGCCTGGCTCAGGACTTCTGGCTGAGCAGCGCTCCCCCTGTGGAAGCGCACTGACCACCAGGGTGCAGCTCCTACATTGACGATCTTCCCCCTGGTGGTCAGTGCACATCATAGAGACTGGTCATTCCACCATTCAGTCAATTTGCATATTAGCCTTTTATTGTATAGGACACGACATCTTAAATGCTGCTTTAATCCTCAATAGCCTATTCTGTCCAACCTATACTGTGCATTACTTAGATTTTATTAAATAGATTCTCACTCTCTGCTGTTATCACATCCCAGGAAAATCAGTGCTTTGTTAGAGTTTGGGGTTATTATTCCTAAACTTTTTACTTTTATATATGCTTATGCCTTTAAAACTCTCCACAATCAGGTAGCGTTTTCCACAATCTACTCCCACCTATTTTTTAGTCCTTTCTCTTCCACCCTTCAACACAAACTCAAAGAAAGACATCTGAACTCCTCATTCTTGAAGATGATTACACTTCATATTTGGTCATGCTGGTCCCTCCACCTAGCCTGCCTTCCTCCTTGCCTTTGCCCTTACCAATGGAAACCCCTGGAATTCAAATACCACCTCCTTCAGTGTGCTTTCTCCAATCACACTAACACTTCCCCCTGCATTCATATATAACATTTAGTTTCACAGCACCTACAGTGTTTCTCCTACCTAGAGACTAACATATATACTCTTGGATAGTTCTTATCACCTTCAATAAGTTCTAAACTCAATGAGGTCTTGTACAGTGTCTTGAAGAAATAATGCTTTGCTTATAATAGGCGCTCAGTAAAAATTTTTAAATGAATGAATAAATGAACCCAATCACGTTCCTCTAAAATACTGGTCATAAAGGCTAGAGCTCAGTGCACAGCAGTGTCTCCATCCATGAGCACCTCACTGTGCTAAGCTAGTGTTCATGGGTTTACAGGGCGTTAAGATTCCCCCTCTCTTATTCCCAACACACACAGCCTTGCGTCTTGCGGTGAGTTTCAGTCTCTTCTGGCCTTGATTTTATTTTCCCTATATACATGTTATTTAGGTGTCAACTGATCTCACCTTTTAGTATTTATTTAGTACTTTGTGTTTGGGAAGAGCATTATATACATTTGTTAGCTATTCTTCTGTGAGGCAGATCAGTATTAGAATCTTTATTTTACGATTAAGAAACTGAAGCCTAGAAAGATTCAAGGACTCACAGAGGATTAAAGGCAATGTCGATGTTAAATCCACAGCTAATTTAGCTTCTTGCCAACAGATTTGCCCACCTGGCCACATTTACCACCAGAAACCAGGCTCATGGATCAGCATACAATAACCTCATAACCTAAACAAGATTGGATCTAGAAAAGCCTAAAGGTAAGAATTCCAAACCGCTACCCCAAAATACAGGATTGGTGCATTTTTTTTTCTTCCTTGAAAGTAATACTCTCTTGCTCAGCCAGGGTGGGTCAGTGGTTGAGCACTGACCTATGAACCAGGAGGTCATAGTTCAATTCCCAGTCAGGGCACATGCCTGGGTTGCAGACTCGATCCCCAGTGTGAGGCATGCAGGAGGCAGCCTATCAATGATGCTCTCTCATCATTGATGTTTCTATCTCTCTTCCCCTTCCTCCCTCTCTAAAATCAATGAAAATATATTTTTTAAAAGGAAAGTAATACTTTTCAATGCTAACTACAGCACAAGAGAAAAAAAGATGCTTGAATTCCCATTGTGAGGTGTTTGCTTTACTAAGAAACAATAAGCATTCAGGTCATTATCATATGTTATTAAAAGTCTAAAAATAACTTTAAGTAATAAAAATAAATAAATAAATAAATAAACAAACAAACATAGAGACAAGTAAAAAAAAAAATGTCTAAAAATATTCAGTTCAAACTCTAATTTGAGCAATATAGGCCTGTCACTTAAATGTGCTAAAGGTGCCCTCATCTCCTCTCTGACCACAGTCACCTTGCCTCCCCTCTTCTAGCCCCAGTAAGTAAGCTTTCCTAGGCCAGGATAGAGTCTCACCACAGCAAAATTTGCCTCAATTTCAATCAGCAACACAGAGGGGGGAAAATGTCCAAACGTCTAAATTAAGCTGCTTGATTACGGAAATTAATCTTGTCATTTAGCGTCCCTGTTCTGCAGAACAGGGCCTTTGATTAGCCTCCTTGTTTCAGAATATTACAAGCAGACGTTTATTAAGCAGAAGGCTTCTTTTTTTTCTTTTCTTTTTTTTTGTAGTCAGGCAAGTCAGATGGAAAGTAAAGATGCCAAGAGGCACCTGAAACAAGGCACCAAGCCGAGGACCCCCAGCCTGCTTCCTCACCCATGTCCTCCCAGAGAAAGACAGCCATAGAATAAGGGCTTCCACCAATTCACCCAGTGGAGGACTGCTCCTCTTGTTACAGGGTAGGAGACGGGGTCGTCTCCCTTGGTTGCTCATGGAAGTGGGGTTCTTAGGGTATTGCTGGAATAAGCATTTCTGGAGGCCCCCATGGGAGGATGACATGGTGGAAAGTTTTATTTCCATGGAATTACAGCCCTGGGTTTCCAGTCCCATTTCCCAGTCATAAAAAAAAAAGTGCAGCTGGCGTTTCAGTAGAGCTAAGCAGAGCCAGTGTCTAGTTTCCTTTCCATGTTGGAGGTGGTTCCAGTCCACCGTGGCTAACTTAGCTTGTGTTTCCCCACTACAGTCCATTAGTCCATTGCATGTGGGGTCCATAGGGACGAATGCAAGAAAGCAGGAGCAAAGGAGCCCCATAAACCGAGAGTCAAGCACAAAAGCCCAAGACCTCAAACTCCAAACTTTAGGGGATTATGTATTCCCAGATGTTCCAGTGCTTGCAGTGGACACGCCCATTCTGGCCGACCATCTCTGCTCCCAGGTGTGATTCACAGGCAAGTACCTCCCCTATGTCGCCCCAGCTTTACTGGAGATATGTCTATCTTTCCTATATAATTCCCTGGGGAATACAAAATTACAGCTTTCTGCTGCAACTGCCCAAATGACATGTCTGTCTATGATGTCTGGCCTTTCCTTTGTTCCTTTTCTATTATTAATAACTAGCTAATTGAAATAATATCATTCTGATAGGAAGATTAGGAAGCAGAAAAAAATAATGTATAATATTTTATCTGTTAAGTATTTAATGAGCCTCTTGACCCAGTGAGACAAATAATGCCTATGGATGACTTTATATATAGTAAAGTTAAAATCAAATGTGTGGAGAACTTGCTACTTATGTAGGACCATACACTGCAGCAGCTCTTAACTATGGTAGTGTCTAGATTGAGAAAGCCATAAAAATTGTATGTGCACTTTTGGGGGAGGAGCATGGGGACAGTCTGTCCTCCTATCAGTGTGCATCATCATTTTTAAACTTTGATGGCATGCTATCTGGTAGGAGACTATTTGCTTAGTAGACCATGTTCCAAATCTCAGAGCTATTAGGCTCACTTTGAGTTTGGTAGCATGGGGGAGTTCGGGTTGAGCTGCTCCCAATTCCCACAACATTCTGGTAGAAGGCTTTTTCCAGTGCTGATATCCTGACCTACCCCGCTCCAAAGGAAGCCCAGCAGGAAGCAGTGTGGTAGTTCAGTGCAGAAGCCAGAATTCCACTAGACTGGAATCAGAGCCTAGGCTACCATCAGCCAGTAGATAAAATGGTGCTAGGAGACAACAATTCACTGTCCAAAAAAGAAAAAAGAAAAAAACAACTTGACAACAGAAGTCTTTCTTTTTTAGTTGGATCCTAATTTCTCCTTAGAACAACAGCAAAAGTATATATATATATAATTTGAGTGATGATTGATGACCTAGGAGATGTATACTAATTAAAGTTATGGACAGATCAGAAATGCAGAAAAATAACTCTAGAACAGGATTTCTGACTCTTGGCACTGCTGGCATTTTGGGCAAGATCATTCATTCATTCATCTGGGGGCTGTCCTGTGGACTGTAGATGCTAAGCAGTATCCCTGGCTACTACCCACAAGATGCCAGTAGCACTCCCTACCCCAACTTGTAACAACCAAAAATGTCACCAGATGTTTCCAAATGTTGCCTAGATACAAAGTCACCCTCCATTGAGAACAACTGCTCTTAAATAACACCAGTCTCAGAAAAACCAATTTCCTAACTTTCCCAAACATGCTCCTCATGTCCTTCAACTCTAAGACACAGCATGATGTGGTAGAAAGACCATGAGATTTGAGGCCAAGAGGGCTATGATCAATTCCCAGCAACCACGTACTAGTGTGTGGCAATGACTGAGGCACTTCATCTCTCTGAACTTTAGTGTCCTCATTTGTCAAATAAGAGTAATAATAATCTCATTACAGAACCCTTTTTGTAAGTGTTAAAACAGATAATAATATATGCCTGGCATCTGGTTATATAGGAGATATTTTAAAATAGTGACAATTATTACTCAAAAATCCTAAAATCCTAATTTTATTTTATTTTATTTATTTATTTTTTTTTATTGCTTAAAGTATTACAAAGGGTATTACATATGTATCCATTTTATCCCCTGCCCTAGACAGTCCCCTAGCCTCCCCTATCACCCAGTGTCTTATGTCCATTGGTTATGCTTATATGCATGCATACAAGTCCTTTAGTTGATCTCTTACCCCACTACCCCCTGCCCCCCAACCCTCCCCGGCCTTCCCGCTGCAGTTTGACAATCTGTTTGAGGCAGCTCTGCCTCTGTATCTATTATTGTTCAAAAGTTTATAATGGTCTCTATTGTCCATGAATAAGTGAGATCATGTGGTATTTTTCCTTTATTGACTGGCTTATTTCACTTAGCATAATGCTCTCCAGTTCCATCCATGAAGTTGCAAATGGTAAGAGTTCCTTCCTTCTAAAATCCTAATTTTAGAGGGAACCACGTGCCAAAGATGAAGAAAGAGTTCATAAGGTAAAATATCAGCCACCATAGTTGGTCACCATAAAGGTTTGTTTAAAAAGGGTTTAAGGAGAGAAAGAAGAGAGAAATAAGCAAGGCCCACTAGCAGTTGAAACCTCAAATACAAGGGATCAGTTATGATGTAGTCATACTACAGGAATCCTGAATCAATGAGTGAATTTGCCTAATTTGGCCATCTATTCTACTGTTTGTGCCCCCACCTTCACCACCTAGTATTCATCCAGCACTCAGAGTACTTTTTTAACAACGTAAAGCCCTCCACTTCTTTCTCTGTACACTTAGAACACGATGCAGGCTTTTTGATCTGGTCTGTGGGCCCAGCCTACCTCCCTGACCTTATCCCCTAACCCCTCCCCCGCTTTGCTCCAGCCAAGAGGTCTTCTCAGTCTTTTTCCAACTGCCAAACTCATTCCCGCTTCAGGGTTTCTCTTAACTTAGAAAGCTCCTCATTTCTTCTCACTTCTGAGGTCTTTGCTCAAATGCCATCTCTTCAAAGAGACCTTCCTTACCCATCTTCTCTAAATGAATTCCCTCCCCATCCTCCATTATTCTTTATCCTTTAGCTTGCTTTAATTTCTTCATAATACTTAATCCTGTCACAGATTATATTGTTGTATTGTCTGTTTTCTGTCTGTCCCCCTCATGAAAATGTAACTTTCATCAATTCGGTATTATCCAGTCAGTAGCCCCAAGGTGTAGCCTACAATGGGCACTCAGTACATATTTGTTGAATAATTATAGTTGAATGAACATATGGTCATTCTAGAGGGTTTTCTTATTGGAGTGTGGAGCCTGCATACTTTTCCAGCACCCTGCTCCCTTCACACTGGCCCTTGGGAAATGAAATAATCCTCCTTACTACTAAATAAACAATCTGTTTGTATGTCTTTATCCCATTCTTGGCTATAAGAACCTGAAAGGCAAATTCTGTGGCTTTATTAAGAGTTTTTATTTTCCTAACTCTTGTACAGTGGCTGGCACACAGTAAACACTCAAAAATATCGATTGTTCCAACTACCAGATGAAATCAGAGGAACAAAAAATAATACTCTTTTTCTGAAGTGCCAATATATCCAAATTCTTGGCCATTTGCTCATACTGTATGAGAAAGTCTGTCTTCTCCTTCCCAGAACCCCTAAAACATTTCCACAAATAACAGTCTCCTGATGTATAGGGAAGTCTGACTACATAAACTGGATTAAGGTACCAGTGGGCAACAAAACATTAGCTATCTGTCACACTGAGTAGGGTAATTTATCAGATCCAGCAGTAAGATATATTTATATAATCATTAGCCATTGCCAGCTACAGTAATGTGCCAAAAACAGTGGCCTAACTTCAGTAAATGGAAATTGGACATGTATAACTAGAGAAGGAGATAATGAGGAATATGTAGAAGAAAAATAGAGCTGGCAGTATAAAAAGCAAATCCTCCCTGTTGCCCCACTCCCATTTACAGATAACCCACTTCTTTAAAAAAAATATGGTCAATATTGCTACAGAAACATCGAGTCTCCTTATGCCTGCACAATGACATTCTAGACCAGGGGTCCTCAAACGTTTTAAACAGGGGGCCAGTTCACTGTCCCTCAGACCGTTGGCGGGCTGGACTATAGTTTTAAAAAAAGCTATGAACAAATTCCTATGCACACTGCACATCTCTTATTTTGAAGTAAAAAACAAAACGGGAACAAATACAATATTTATATTTGCATGTGGCCGTAGTTTGAGGACCCCTGTTCTAGACAATATTACTTACCTGAGTGCTACAACAGGCATTTTCCTTCATAAAATATGTGAAGCTGCAAGATCTTGGAACTAGAACACTAGCCTGCCTGGAGGACAGAGAGTGGATAATGACACTAAGACTTCTGGTTTGGAATCAGGCACTGAGGTCATCTTTGAATGAAGAAAAGGTGGGAAGACCATCAAGGAAAATATATAAATACTAGAGGCCCAGTGCACGAAATTCGTGCACTTGGGATGGGGGGTCCCTCAGCCCGGCCTGCGCTCTCTCGCAGTCTGGGAACCCTTGGGGGATGTCTGACTGACAGCTTAGGCCCACTCAGGGAGCAGGTCTAAGCTGTCAGACATCCTTAGCGTTGCTGCGAAGGTGGAAGAGGCTCCCACTACCGCAGCTGCACTCGCCAGCTGTGAGCCTGGCTCAGGGCTTCTGGCTGAGTGGTACTCCCCTGCGGGAGCACACTAACCACCAGGGGGCAACTCCTGCATTGAGCATCTGCCCCCTAGTGGTCAGTACACGTCATAGTGGCTGGTTGTTCCACTGTACAGTTGATTTGCATATTAGCCTTTTATTATATAGGATGGAGTGGGGATGCTAAACCTGGGATTCATGAATGAGCCTCAAAGGGATCCATGAATTTCCTAAAACTGGGTGCAGAATTTGGTATGTGGGTACTTTTCTGAATACAGGATATACAGCGTTCTTTAGATTCTTTAAAGACTCCATGAGTCATGGCCACTGTTTTATAGAAGTCTTAACAGAAAAAAGCAAATATGTCTTGTGACTCTTAAGCTACAGTGGTATTCATAGTCAGAGTTAAATTTTTCAGTTAATCAACCTGTCCAACCATAAATATCAATTCAGCAAATATCTGCTAAGCCTCAAACTGTGTGCAAGACACTGTAGCACCATTTTGAGAGGTCTGCTCAGCAGAAGAAATTACAAGACAATGTTAGCATTCTTTTCTTCTATGTGGGGACAAAATTCTTAGCAAAAAATGATGACTGAAATAATCTCTGGGGTCAGGCACTTGTATTGAATTTTATTCATCTATTATATTGCATTTCCCTCTACTTACTCTTCCCAAGCTCTATTATTATCTGTACATATCTTTTCTTTTTCACTTTTCCCCTTCTTACCTGCTACTAAATCTATTTCAACTTAGCACATTTTCCATGAGCAAAATTCTTCTACAATGGTTTTCATTCAATAAAAGAAGAGTATAGAATCCAACAAATAAAAAGTGCCAATAAAATAAAGAATTCTGTGTTTTCTCTATTAAATCCACGGCAGCTGCAAGAGATTAAATCACACTGTCTGAAAGAAATGGAAGTGAGGAAGCAAACTAAGGAAATTAATAGTAAGATAGATATGCTGATCAAGGTGTCCATCATGGACACTTGGTATTTAAAACCATGAACCCATTTGCATTAGACATGGAAAGATAATGTGCTTGCCCTGAAAGTGACCATGGTGGAGATTAATAAAGGCATTTCTTGAAGCATGGAAAACTGGGATCCAGACTATGAGGTAAGCAATTGAGAAGTTTGGGGAAATTTTATGTAAAACTGGAAATCAAGAAAAGTAAAAACCAAGCAATAAAGCTATTTAAAGAGTCATCCATTTGAATACTGAATATAAGAATTATGATATAAGGATAGAGTAAGAGTGGGCAAAAATGAGAACCAGATGGCAAAACAAGCATGTGAGAATGTTGTAGATCCCAAACATTACTATATTCCTGGGACTCTGGGTATCAGGAATTGGAAATTAGGTGAGGACAAAAAGTTTGGTGGCAGCAATAACAACAACAGCAGCAACAAAATAAGAGTAATAAGAATAGCTAAAATTAAATAGAACCTATTATTTCTAGTGCTTTACACATATTCTTACTTCATTCTAATGACCACTCTACAAGTTTCCATAACAAATGAGGAAACTGAAAGTCATAAATAATAAGGCACTTACCAGAGGTCATATATAAGACTTAGACCCAAACCTGCCTAACTCCAAAATGCCAATTTATTTAATAAGGTATACAGTAAATGGAGTAAAGAATTTAGAATGTATTGCTTTTTTAAAATATATATTTTATTGATTTTTTACAGGGAGGAAGGGAGAGGGATAGAGAGTTAGAAACATCTATGAGAGAGAAACATTAATCAGCTGCCTCCTGCACACCCCCTACTGGGGATGCACCCACAACCAAGGTACATACTCTTGACTGGAATTGAACCCAGGATCCTTCAGTCTGCAGGCCAACGCTCTATCCACTGAGCCAAACCGGTCTGGGAATGTATTGCTTTTTTAAAAATATTTTTTTCATTGATTTCAGAGAGGCAGAGAGAGATAGAAACATCCTATCTAATAAAGACAGGATATGCAAATTGACCATCACTTCGCAACAAAGATGGCAGCACCCACAGTCAAAAAGGAGGGAATATGCAAATTAACGCAACAAAGATGAAGGCTCCCGGCCCCAGAGCGAAGGCGGGAGGCAGCAGCCAGAGCAAAGGCCCAGGTCCTGGGTGCTGAAGGGAAACCAAGGCCAGCAGCCAGGGGAAGGAAGGCCTATTCTTACACAAATCTTCGTGCATTGGGCCGCTAGTCAAAGATAAGAAAGAATCATTGATCAGCTGCCTCCTGCACGCCCCACACTGGGGATCGAGCAAACAACGCAGGCATGTGCCCTGATCGGGAATTGCCTGGGAATCAAACCATGACCTCCTGGTTCATAGGTCAAAGCGCTCAACCACTGAGCCACGCCATACTGGCCAAATATATTTCTTTTTTTCTTTTAAGTTAATCCTCAACCGAGGATATTTTTCCATAGACTTTTAGGGAGAGTAGAAGAGAGAGAGAAAGGAAGAGAGAAACGTCAATGTGAGAGAAACACATCCATTGGTTGCCTCCTGCCTGAGCGCGACCAGGGCCCAGGCTAGAGAGGAGCCTGCAACCAAGGCATGTGCCCTTGACCGGAATCAAACCTAGGACCCTTTGGTCTACAGGCTGATGCTCTATCCACTGAGAAAAACTGGCTAGGGTTATATTCCTTTTTTGATGTGATTACATCCAATTTAGTAAAGGTGTGTCTAATTTCATAGAATAGGTAACGACATCTTCTCAAGATGTTTTCTGTTTTTTCTCAGCCTTGCTCTAATTAAGTGGTACAGCCTCACTTTTGGGGATATTTGAAAATGACGAGGTTGACAGTGTTTTTGCTTCTGTCTACATGTGTTCTCATGCACCATCAGTTGACTCAGAGTCGAAAATGATGGAATGTGTCACCATTTGAGGATTCCCCAAAATGGTTCTTTTCAGATGAAATAAGAAACCTACCACAGATAAATATCACAAGAAAGGAGACAGCCAAGATACAGAGCTGGGATCAAACATTTGAGTTTCTAGGCATCCTGGGAAGTGTTTAGATTTAGAAACTTAATGCCTAAAGTACAAAACTCTTTCAAAAGATGATTGCAAATGACAGCTTTCTTCTTCTGCGCATTCCTCGGTGTGCACTAACGCTCAGCTAGAGGGACAATAAGGAGAGCCAAGAGCCAAGCCAGACCACCAATGTTACATTTAGCCATATAAAATAAGCGTCATATTAAAGAAAACACTTGCCTTGTAGTAATTCTCTCCTTGCTGGCCATTTCAGCCATTTTATATGTTCTGGGATTTGTGACCAATTTCACTGGGGCCACTAACAGTTATGTAACAGCCACAAGGCTTAATACCTAAGAAGAGAACTAATGAATTTCAGTGAATAACCAGAGCCTCCCCCAAGTCACCAAACCTTTTCCCTATCATTACAGATATTAATTCCTAAGGAAGTTTACGTTCTCTCAATCTCTTTTTTTCTTCCATGATCAATTTCCTCTCTGCCTTGCAGCACTGTTCAATAGAATTTTGGGTGATGACAGGAATGTTCTCTATCTGTGCTGTCCAGTATGATAAACACTAGCCACATGTGACTATTGAGCACTCAAAACATGGCTCATATTTCTAAGGAACTGAATTTTTAATTTTATTTAATTTTAACTAATTGAAATTGAAATAGCCACATGTGACAAACTGAGAAGGTCGGGACTCTTATTTTTTAGTTCCTCCTGTCTCTGAACATTATTTTCAACTCTTCTGTTAACCTTCACCTCTTTGATTTTTTTTTTTTTTGTAAATCTATCTTTAAATGTCAGTCTTGTTTTTCTAACTCTTTTTATACTGTACCTTTATCTTAGGTTAAAGTATATAAACTTGCCCTTTTCCAGGTCAAACACAGTACTAGACTTTCAGAAACCTCATATGGTTCAGCTTGATATAAGGTATCTTCGGCTTCTTTGGTATGACTGATACATGGCACAATGCTATGCACAGCAAAGCCAGCTGTGGTTGAGTGAATGAGAAAGGATCAATGAGTGAACAAACAAATGAACGAATACTGGTTGAATAAATGAGGGATAACGTTAGGTGGGCAGCAAATATTTAAGCATTACTCAAGGTACCGTTCCTCAGATCAATGAGCAAATATAGTGATACTGATGTTAAACCACAAAGCAAAAATCTCTCAAACAAAAAACACATGACAAGAATATTTCAGCACTGATCTAATATTAGGCACGATACAGAACAGAGATATATATATATATATATATATATATATATATATATATATATATATATATATATAAACTTCTGACACCATAAGAATAAAACAAACACAGTATCCAGAGATTCACAAATTCCTTGAGCAGAAAATGATTAAAAATGATTAAGGGTGGATTGTTTATTAGGAGGGAAGTGGAGTCATTAGAGAAGGGAGATTTGGGGATATGTACTAGAAAAATTTAAAGATGTTGTAGAAAAGACGTATTCAGTCTAGTAATGGGCCTTTGAGAATATTTCTGTATAATCTGAGAGCTGGAGAAGTAAAGCAAACAAACAAACAAAAAAAAGCCTTTTTTTAAAAGTCTAACAAAACAAGCTCTCATTGCAAACCACCTTGCCCGGTGGTGTTCATTAAAGTCCACTATGCCTGTGTGTGAAGCAGAAAGGTGGTTTAAAATAGTCGTGTATTTTCTGTCTTCTCTTCTAAAAATGGTCTGTAGATGTTAGCATTTTTTCTTTGCTACTTGGATTCATGGGCTTCATTTGACGTCACTCCTTACACAATAATCTTTCCATTAAACGAACACAAGCAGGTGATAATTGAAAGTATAAATCAACAACCTATGTCAGGAGACCCAACTCACATTCAAACACACACACTCACACACTGCAGTTCTCCATGTATGAAATGATGCCACAAACCCACTGCCAGGAGTGCACATACTCCAGAGGTGCTTGCAGAGTAAAGAATCATCATCCATGTCTTTCATCTGCTCACCACTTGTGATAATCAGCACATACCTACAAGTCGTATGAAGGATAAGACCACCATGTGTTCTTAATATAAGAGCTGTCTGGTCCCTTAAGGGTCGGATGCTGTACCCTTAGTCCTACAGATTATGGAGGAAAAAATGGTACAAGAAACTGGGATCTTTAATACTATGGGATTTGACAATGCTATGAAATGAAACCCAGAAAAATGGATACATATGGAAATGACAATTGATATACAGTAAAACTAATTTCTCTCTCCATCCTACTGGAAAATGCACAGAAAGATTTAAGGTTTAGAGTTCCTACCAGGGTTTTGAAGTAGGTTCCTATTTTTTTTTCCATTTCCTCCCACTTATAAGAGGCCAGGATGATAGGTTACAATGAGGTCACGACAATAAAGTCCTAGTTCATATAAAACACCAGCAGGCTTTTTGAGAGCCCATGCTATACAAAGCATGGAAATTCTACTCTGGGAAAGAGTGAGCAGCAGAACCTGGTTTCCATAGCACTGCCATGGAAACAGCTCTCTGTGACTGCCTCCAGGCCCTCTGAAACTGAAGCATCTCTCCCTTTTTCACTCTCACACCCACCTCCACATCACATGCCCCCAACCCCTCACAAATGATTAAAGGCTATGTCAAGAAAGTTGGGCCCTAACCAGGCTTTTGCCTGTTTATATTAATATACATTAATGTCCGGGAAAGAAGGGGGGATAAAATCAAATGTTTGTTCTTCTTTGACTGAGGGTGGGAGAGAGGTAGTGGATAAAGAGAAAAATAAAAATATAAAGGCCCCAAACCCTAAACTTGAAATTGCAAAAATAAAAACCTTGCCACATAGTATATTAAAGAGATGAGCCTACTAACCCCATGCATGGATTCTTTTATCCTCTTTTGTCTTCCTGGAATGCCATTATACAAATATGAAGAATTTAATTAATCATTAGAATGTACAAGAAATTCTTCCCTCATCCTTATCATTGATGGCCAATTGGAGGTTTGATTAAAAAAAAAAATTCTATCAATTTCCAATCCTTGGTCATGATTTTGAAAGTAGAATAAAAGTTTGGAAATGGCCTCAAATCAGGTAGAAAATTCCAACTGAAGGAAGCGTGTGTTATTTAGCAAGCTGTGTACCCCCAGTGCCTCTTTCTCAAATCCCTCCAAGGGGATGAGTGACAGCCAGCCAGTGGTGTACTTGTACTGGCTCTGCATCGTACACTCGAGCCAAGCTGGAGCCATGCCCACTGACTGGGAGCAAGCAAAAGGTCAGGAAGCCTGTTAGCCAAGAGATGCCCGAGAATTTGACAGGGTGTATCAGAAAGGCTCCTGGTGCAGCCAGGGAATTGCTGTTAGGACCCTCAGAATCCCATTCCTGCTTTCAAATAGAATGAATTCAGGATGTTGACCCTACCACATATGTAATGCACAAATGCACAATAGCATTAGACATGAGAAGAACCTGAAGCTACAGTTGCTGGTTAAATTGTTGAGGAAAAAAATAATAATAAAGGGGGCTTCAAAAACTGCTGATTAGAAAAATGACTGTGGTTTTTTAGCCTCCTCAGAATAATGTGATGATGGATAGAGAGTAAGTAGAGCCCACATATATAAGCAAAGTGAATTAAAGTCAGCCCAAGAGTTTCTGGCAGTTCAGGAATGGGTTGTTCTGGGGCAAACAACTAAAATTCTCCATGTCTTTATTTCTATACCTGAAAATTCTCCTCTGCTTGCCTTACTGAGCACTGTGAAATGGAAATCAACGTCGGATCAGTCAGTCAGACAGGGGGAGGAAAATAAGACAGGCATTCTGAATTATTCATTTTTATTTTTATATTGTAGTGGCAATTGTTACAGTTTTTGTTTCTCCTGGATGTCAAAATTGTAAAAAAAAGACTGAATAATGCAGCATGACTCAAGAAAACATAAATGGAGTACTGTCTGGGCAGTGAATGCCTGTGAAACAGATACATTTTGTAGTTATTCTTAACATCTGTGTGCGGCACTGGTTTATAATGTCATTAACAACCGAAGGCAGCTCTAATGAATATGATGATGTTTGGAAAGCATTTCAATGTTCTAAACATGAAAGGGACTGAATATCCCCACTCCCTTCATGTTTACCAAAGAGCAGGAAGGAGCAAGGGGCCCAGTGGGAAAGAGGGGACGTGCTGGAACCACAGGCCGTTCCAGGAAGAGCCCATACCTGCCCGAGGCACATTTCTGGGTACTAATTTGTGCCCTGGTTGTTTGAGTTCTTGTCTCAGCTCTGCATGCAATTTTATTTCATACCACTGTAAGCCTGGAGGCAAGGCAGGATTTATTTTTAAAAGGGGGTGTTATTTTAGTCAAAGAGTCTAAGGTGAGTTGGGGAAACATCGAAAGTGTAAATTTCTCAATTTTCCTAGAGACTGAGGAGCCAGAACTCCAATGCAAACCTCATGTACTTAAATCTATTTTTTTATTACATCTGCTTCACAGAGTCCAGGAATGCTGCCTGAGGGAACTAACTGAAAAGTGAGTGAAGAGGGAGAGTGGGAAGTTGCTTTAAGAAGAGAACATTCATTACCTAAATATCGCCAGGCCTCAGCTTTCCATCAAAGACGGACCATCATGACAAACCCCATGCCCAGGACTGTTCTAAGTCCTTTGGATGCTCCCTCTGGGTTTCACACCAGAGGAATTATTGGCCTTCAGGGCAGACCATTCTTTAGCATGCAGGGCTCACTCTTACACTACAGACTAGCAACTCTGGCCCCTATCCATCAAGTGAGAGTAACACTCTCAACAGTCGTTAGAACCTCTAAAAAATACATTCACATGTTTTCAATTGTGTCCCTCTAAAACTCATATGTTGAAGCCCTAATCCCAGAACTTCAGAGTGAGACTATTTGGAGGTAGGGCCTTTAAAGATTGAGTTAAAATGAGGCCCTTTGAGTGGGCCTTAATCCAATCTGACCAGTGTCCTTTCAGGAAGAGAATAGTTGGACACACAGAGACACCAGGGGCATGCACAAACATGAGGGGCATGCACAGACAGAGGAAATACCATGGGAGGACACAGCAAGAAGGCAGCCTTCTGCAAGACAGGAAGAAGCCTCAAGAAAAACCAAAAATGCCGACACCTTGATCTTGGTTTTCTAACCTCCAGAATTTTCATTAAAAAAAAATTTCTGGCCCAGACAGCACGGCTCAGTGGTTGAGCACTGACCTATGAACCAAGAGGTCATGGTTCAATTCCTGGTCAGGGCACATGCCTGGGTTGCAGGCTCGATCCCCAGTAGGGGGCATGCAGGAGGCAGCCAATTATTGATTCTCTCTCATCATTGATGCTTCTATCTCTTTCTCCCTCTTCCTTCCTCTCTGAAATAAATAAAAATATATTTTCAAATTTTCCTGTTGTTTAGGCCACCCAGTCAGTGGCATTTACTATATCAGTCCTAGCAAACTAATACAGGGGATAATACTACCTCCAGCTGGGAAGCAAAATAAAATTCTATGCATCCTCAAAACTGAACTCCCACCTATCTTGTTCAAAAGCCTTTACTCATCTCTGAAAGAAAATATAAATCTACAATCCTTTACCCACAACTCTAGGAGAAGGGATATGCCTGATAATTTTAAAATTTTCAGATTTAAAAAAGTAATATGGGGTGCATAATATTTAGTAAATGCACCCGAGGGATGTCTCTATAATCAAACACATAAATGTTTCTCTGACAAAACAAAAAAAATAGAAACGCTTTTATGATTACATTAAGACTATTAAGTAGTTTCACATCCCTTTAGGTCAGATTTTGCTGCCAAATGAATTCATATTAAGTCAGTTTTTAACAATAATTGAACAACAACAAAATGTTTGGTTTATCAGAATTTGCTGGACTTCTTAGTTGCAATTAAGAGACAATGGACTCAATATACCTCCCTTAATAAAATGAAGTCCAGAACTTCTAGCGTTGATAATTAAATGGAGATTCTTCCGGTGAACTGGACAAATCAATAAGCAACATAAACAACCTGCCCTGAAATTTCACCTTCCTCATAGGATTCTCCTACTTAGGTTTCTGGTCCTGGGTAGATACTTCACTCCTTAATCTCTAGCCCATATTTGGACACAGCCTCTCCCTTAGAGAGTCCTTATCTTTTATACAATAAGCAGGAACGTTCCAAACCACTAGCTAAATCCCAAAGGCTAACAAAGGGGAAACAAATAGTTATTCTGACCCTACTCTGGGGAGCTAGCTACAACCCCCAATATAATCCACACAAGACCCAAGATAAAAGAGAAAACAAGATACATAACCAAGTACCTACTGCTATCCTAAGCCTCACCACCTAGAGACAATCCTATATACATATATTTTTAATTTATTTATTAAATTGATTGGGATGATACTGGTCAATATGAACATATAGGTTTCAGGTGTTGGTTTCTATGTTACAAGATCTGTATATTGCACTGTGTGCCCACCACCCAAAGTCAAATCTTCTCCTGTCACCTTATATTAGACCCCTTCCCTCTGGCAATCACCACATTGCTTTTTGTATTTATGAGTTTCAATTTTATATCCCATATAGGAATAAAATCATATAATTCTTAGTTTTATCTGACTGACTTATTTCACTCAGCATAATGTTCTCAAGGTCCATCCATGTTGTTCCAATGGCAGTATTTCATCCTTCCTTGTGGCTGAGTAGTATTCCATTGCATATATGTACCACATCTTCTTTATCCTATATATTTTGAACCATCCATTTTCAAAAAACAAGAGAAAGATTCCTTCTCTAATATACAATAAAGTGAAAAAACTGCCATTCTCCTGCCTTTATGCCCGCCTACCCAAGCTCAAATATTTATTCAATACATTTTCATTAAGCACCTGGTAGATTCCTTAACTCTACTACATGATAGGGATGTAACCATGAGTTCAACACTGAATTTACCTTCATAGAGCTTCTTAGAACCTTTTTTTCCCTCTGTAATTTAACAGCACACATTGCTTATCTCTACTATAGTACACACTGCATTGCATTTCAATTATTAATTGTCAATTTTCTTTACTAAACTTTGAGCTTGTTATGGAAAGGAGCCATGCCTTTTTTGTTTCTCAAGTATTTTGTACAACGGTTGGCCTACATTGAGAGCCAGATAAATGATGATTGAATTAATGAATAAATGAGCTGGTATGAGGATGAGAACTTGGTCACTAAATGCTATCCATTCTATATTTTAGTTATCTAAAAGGCAATCGCTTTTTCCCTTTTTCCTCATTACTATGCCTTTACTATCTCTTGGCTGATTAATAAACTGGTAACTGGTCTCCTTGCCCACAAAAATGGACTGAGTAGTATTCTATTGTATATATGTACCACATCTTCACTGGAAAAACTCATTGTTCACATTCAGGGCCCAGCCCAAATGTCGTTTCTTACATGGAGCTTATCCCACTCCTCAAGCAAACCATCCTCTTTCTCTGAAACCAAGCACTAAAGTAAAGAAGGAAAGGATCTGCCCATCCTTATACACTTTACCATACAGCGTATACTTGGTGAAGGCCATTCCTGGCCTCAAACTTGAACTTTGAATTACATCCCTCTGGCCTCAAGAGGATGTTGTTAAAATGCAAACATCTGAAAGATGCATCACATCCAAAGACTAACCTAATGATCAGTTCATTGTTATCAAGGATTAGTTAATGGCCCTGAGCAACTGGAAGGGACTGTGCCAGGGAAGAAAGCAGACTTCAGAAAAGAAGAAAGATGCTACATGAAAAGAGTGGAAGGAAGGAGCATAAAATCAACGTTCCCTTGTTTTATCATTTGCCTGGGATCAATGCTGGCCCCTATAGTAACCAGAGACCCTTAATTATTTCACTATTTAAGAAAAATTTAGTGCACACCACTGTGAAATGTTTCTTTGGAGCCATATATGACTAAGAGATAGCCACTAGCCTCAAACAGCTTACAATCAAGTGAGCTATTGAATCCACGGGAATTGTAAGCCTACCATCCTCTTCAGAGCCAGATTTTCTCTACTAACTAAACTTAACATGAAGGAAATATATTCCTTGGAGTTTCCAAGACTTCTAAGTGTTCCTAACTTTCTCCATTACACTGAATAAATATGGGAGGCAATGAAGCAGTTAGGAGCTGCCCATAAATATTGTCAATCCTAGGTATGAAATATGTCTTAACTCGTAATATGTATAAGATAACAAGTCAAATGAAAATTGGGGTATGAGATTCAATTAAATTAACTGTTTTTTGTCTCTCTATTTTTCTTTCAGTATTATATTTCTTAAAGGGCTAAGCCTAAAATCTTATGAATTATTAACACAGGAGCTTCAGAAGGGAATTTGGATGTGCAAAAAGAGAGGAGGGAAAAACACTTGTAACATATTTGGTTAAAAATAATGGTACCACCCTTCTAACATATTTGGTCAAAAGGAGCCAATCTAATAGATTCTGAAAGATGTATGTAAGGTAGTTCCACCCTTTCAGTCAGTCAAGCAGTAGTCAAAGCTCTAAATCAGGGTTGGGTAACTTTTTTCTGCCAAGGGCCATTTGGATATTTATACATTTTGTAAGATTTCAATCAGTTTAAGTTTTTTGAGACTTGTTTCATGGCCCAGAATATTGTCCATTTTGTAAATATTACATATGTACTAGAAAATAATGTATTTTCCACTATTATTGAACTAAATATTCTATAATCAATTAGGTAAAGGTGGTAGATAAGTCACCTGTATCTTAAATACGTTTTGCCATACTTCTTTTATAAGTGGCTGAAGAGGACTGTTGAAATTTCACATAAATATAGATCTGTTTACTTACTTACTTACTTTTCTTTTCCATCAGTGTTCCATCAGTTTTCACTTCATGTATTTTGAAGTGATTAGATGTATGCCTTTTTGAAAAAAATAGGCCATTTTCATTATGACCTATTCCTCTTCATACCTAGTAATATTCCTTGTCCTGAAGTCTACTTTGTCTGATATTAGTATAGCCTATTCAAATTTCATTTGATTAGCACTTACATAGTATATCTTGTTCATCTTTTTACTTTTATCTAAATCTTTATATTTAAATTGGGTTTCTTATAGATAGCATATAGTTGGGTCTTAGATTTTATCCAATATGACAAGTTGTGCCTTTCAATGGAGTATTTAGATCTTTTACATTTAGTATTATCACTAATATTTCTGGATCTAAATCTATCATCTTTCTATTTGTTTTCTATTTTTTATGTCTATTCTTTGCTTCTTTTTTGTTTTAGACTTTTCTTGGATTTACTGTTTTTTATAATGCTGTGTTATCTCCACCATTGGCTTATTAGCTATATTCTTTGCCATTGTTTTGATGGTTTCTTTAGGATTTACTATATACATCTTTAAATCATTACACTCTTTCTCCAAATCATGTTATATCACTACACAGTATAAGAAGTTTACAACAGTAACTTTCACCCTTCTCCATTCCTAAGGCTATTGTTATCATATTTTTTTGTTTCAACGTATATCATAAACTCCATAACACATTATTTTTGCTTTACACAATCAAATATATTCTTAAATATATACTATTTATAATGTTTTTCACAAATTTCTATTTATAATGTTCTTCAATCCATTGTCTAGATTCACATTCCATCTGATACTATTTTTCTTTTGTCTGAAAAACTTTCTTTAATATCTCTTAAGAACAAGTATCCCACTGATTAATTACCCCAGCTTTTGTTTCTGTAAAAGTCATTATTTTAAAGATATTTAAAAGATATTTTTAATTAGTATTGGATTCTTAGGTGAGGATTTTCAATCAGCATTTTAAAGTCATTGATCTATCTCTCCTGGCTTGCATACTTCTGATGAAAAGTTGCTATTACTCATATTTGTTCCTCTGAGTGTAATACGCCTTTTTTCTCTGATTGTGTCTAAAATTTTTTCCTTTATCACTAGTTTTCAGAAATTTTATTATGATGTAGCTTATTGTGGTTTTCTTCTTGTTTATTCTGTTTGAGATTTACTGAAACACTTGAGTCTTTGGATTTATAACTTTCATAAATTATGTTAATCAAATACTTTCATATAGTTTTTATCAAATATGAAATTCTATTTTAGGCATTAATTCTGTCAATATCTTTTCTTTGATTTTCTCTTCTAGACCTCAAATTATATACATGTTGGACTGAGTGATATGATATAAATCACTGAAACTTTTCATATTTTTCTCTTTTTTCTCTCTGTGCTTAATTTTGAATAGTTTCTATTCCCATTTCTTCTAGTTCCTTTATATTTTGTTACAATGTCTATTCTACTGTTAATCCCAACCAGTTTATTTTTTAATTCAAATATTAAGAATTCCCCCCTCTCAATTCCATTGCGTCTTTTAAATATATCTTCCATTTTTTCTTCCTCACTATGTTCATGTCTTCCTTTACAACTTTGAACATATTTATAATAGCTCTTTTAGTATCCTCTACTTATATTTTGAACATCTTTGTTACTTCTGCATCTGTTTCTACCATTTTATTGTAGGGTTTTTTTTCTGTGTATAGTATATATGTCCCTGTTATATATATAGTAATTATTTTAAAATTCTTTTAAAATGTAGGATTTTTTATAGCAAGGAGTTACTTGCAGGTTAGTTTGTTTCTTTTATAGCATTTTTGGATAACCTTTATTTTAGCACTAATTTAACCTTGCTTCTAAGACACAGCCCTTCTGAGATCTCTATTGAATGCCCCATGTATTCAACGAAAAGAAGACAGGAAGAAAATTAAGCCCTAAAGGATGCTGAAATCCTTTCTCTCCAATTGTTCTTTCAATACTCCCACTCCTGCTTCATTATCTGCAGTCCTGACCTATGACAAATTTGAGAGAAGACCTAATGATAATGCAGATTTTACCAAGTTTTGATTCAATATTTGAGACTTAATCTTTATCCAAATCAAAATTTACATCCTCTGTGATGTCAGTCTCTAAGAGGGATGTGTAGGAGGTAAGAGAATGCCAGCCCTGATAACCTGTTCAGATTTCAGAAACCTTTCTCTTTGTTTCTCAGATGAGGATACCCCTACATTCAGTGGGCAGAATAGGAAGATCACCTTTACAGAAGTAGCTGTTCCATGCTTATACTGTGGAGTCCCTGTGACATAGCTCTCCATCTTGAAGAAAGGAGCCACCTCAAATAAAGTGTCTTCTCCTTCTCTTCCCAATATGTTGTGAGAAGGTAAAGGAATGAGAAAGTGGTGTTGTGTGCTGGTGGGTGAGGGGGTGAGGGGGTGAGGTGAGAGATGAGACAAGACTATGGGTGACAGTTCTAATTGAGTCTATAAAGCACCTGAGACCCACTATCTGGACAACAAAGATGGTGAAACTGTCACTGTGTCATAAAAAATGTTTGAGGTCTATCAACAAGCCAGTCCTTTTAAACTCCAAAAAACAAGGCATTTGACAAAAGGAGAGGCCCTTGTAGAGGGAAGTATCTAATAATATAAGGGATTATCTAATAATAACTTAGGGAGAGGTCCAAAATCAAAGCAGGACAAAGCAAGTAAACTCATTCTTATACCTTCTCTTATGAGCAAATTATATTATTTTTGTGACTTGGATTATAACTCATTAAGACTATCAGCATTGCAAAAACTAACATAAGTAAGGTTAACTTACTCATGTTCTATCTTAAGGAATAATTTTGTTTTGGTTGTTTTTTTGACATATGGCTTCTAGCTTTATGATGCTATAAAACACCCAAAGATACCACTTCTTTCATTTTCTAATAAAAATGAGAACTGTAGAGAAACTACAGAGAATATCATTGGAGAAAAAAAAAATGCCCTAATCTTCTCTGAAGCAAATAGAAGCATTAGCTCATCTTCACAACATCTTATCAAAGAAAGAAGGTGAAAGAATTTAAATATAAATATAATATAGTATGTTATATGTAATAGATTGTTATATAATACTAGAGGCCCGGTGCACAGGTTCGTGCACCGGTGGGGTCTCTCAGCATAGCCTGCAGGGATCTGGCCAAAACTGGCAGTACAACGCTACCTGCCACTCCTGCCTGCCGCTCCTTTTCATCCTGGTCCTGCTGAGCCTGCCCTGCATTGAGTGTCTGCCCCCTGGTGGTCAGTGCGCATCATAGTGACCGGTCGACGGGTCCTTTGGTCCTTCAGTCATTTAGGCTTTTATATAGAGAGATATGTAATATATACTACATAATATATATAACAAGCATTACATATTCTATCCCCCCCGGCTAAGGAACTAAGCCTCAGGACAGTATAAATCCTATAGATTGAAAGCCTCTTCCCTATTGAGGCAGGCTTAAATGAATGTCCCTTTTAGAGAATCTTTCCTTTTCTTTCTTTTCTTTTTTTTTTTTTTAGCAAGAGGAGGAGAATGAGACCTAGCAGGGAAGTCCTAATGCATATAACACTGTGGTCATCACCACCTCCACACCCACCCATCACAGCTCTATAGTGAAAAACACAGGTAAGTAAGTTGATTTTCTGGTTCCCTGTCAAGCCAGTGCATGTAAATTCTAAATAGTCCCAATGACAATGTCAGAGGTGGGAGAATTCTGTATTTGCTAATTGTTGGTGATCCTCTCTCTCTTCTAGATCAGGAGCCATACGTCTTCTGGCCACTGGAGATGCCAGTTCAGGCCCAACAGATATGAAAGCACAGAAGAGGTAAGCAAAGCCAGGGATGGGGAGAGCTAAAACTTACAATATGTTGAAGCACAGCAACACTTGATAAATGGGATAGATTTAAAAGAATTGAAATTGAGTAGGTGAAAGACAACAAACTGCAAACAGGCAAGGAGAAGAGAAAGGGAAAAAAGAGACTCATATGGGGGAACCCGGTGGCTGCTCCCCACAATTCCTTCTAGACCCAGTCAGCAGACCAATATAATAAGCCCCTCTCTCTGCACAAGGCCAGGCAAGGACACGCCATTTCCTTGATTAAATATTTTTAGTCGTTTTTCTTAGTCAACATTATAAAGACTGTGTGCTGACATATCCAGAAACAAAACGTAATCTGACTGGGCTTAAGAGAAACAAGTCAGCAGGCCCCAAATAAATTTAATAAGCAATACTCTGCTTTTCATTTGATTTTTATAAGGTTTTCAGGAGAATCTGTCTTTTTTGGAAAAGGCTTTCATGCATTGCTTCTAAAATATAGGCTTCTATATAAAGAGGTGGGGTATTTTTTGAGGGGGGACATGTTTTTGTTAGCTTATTTTTATTTGTGTGGCCAGTAGATGCAGAAGGACAAACTTAAAAAGAGGTAGTGTTACAAATGAAAATGAAGTCCATAAAAATTTAGCAATTTTCCTAAGATCTTTGTGTTCCTTTTTTATAACTTTTATCCTTGTAAGAGTCTTACAATATCTAGTAATTATGGGAACTTGGGGAATTATAAAGAATATACAGAACACTTAAAACATCTGTATTACCTTCATTCAGGCATAATAACTTTCCGCTTTTGTTGTCTATAGATCAACCTTTTTAAATGTTCATATCTCCACAGTATTCATTTTTACAAACACACACTGCACTGGGTATCATCTTGCAGAGTGTATACCCCACCACAACTACTACTGGATAAAACCTTCAGATTGCACCCCCCCCCCCATCTCTACTGGATATATAAGCTTCTAGAGTAGAGTCTATCAATCTATTTATACTGACCCTAGTACCTAAAACAATGTTCTAACCATAGTAGAAACTCAATAAGCATTTGTTGACTAATTATTATACTGCTCTTTTCATGTATTTATAGAATGATATTTTCCCATTTAATTATTCTTTTCTTCTGTAATGTGATTTTTAGTGGCTATTTATCTTCCATACCATAATTTAATCGAAGCAGTCCATCACTGAACATGTAAAAATGTTTCAAATTACTCACTATGATAAATAATATTATGATGGCCATCTTTCAGATAAATCTTTTGGCAATGTCATAGGATCAGTTTCCTTAAGTAGAATAGCTGTAATGGGTATACATATTTTTGAGGCTTTTATTGTCAAACTGTCTTACACAAAGGTTATTCCAATTTATATTTTTATCCTGAATTTATGAGAGTGTCTATTTCCCCATACTCTCACCAACACTTAGTATTTTAATTTTAAAAAATTGTCATTCTGATGGATAAAATATAGTCTCTCATTATTGTATGAATTTAGATTTTTTTGATGTCAGTGAAATTAAGCTTTCTGCATTCTTCTGCAAAGGTTGGAAAATGCACTGCTGCCCAAAGAATAAAGTCAATTCTCCACCTTATCATCTTTATAATCTGTTACTACCCCATATCTAACTTACAAGAGAGCCAAAATGGATAGCTGCTGACCCTCCCAGGCTTTGTAGCCTCTACTCCTCCTTCTGCCTGTTTCCCCTCCACTCCATCTCCACTTACAGAAAGCCTATCCCTCCTTCAACGCCCTTCTTCAAAAATACTACGTTTATCCACTCAAGTGGCACTCAAGAAGAGGTTCCTTGCTGTTCTCCACCAGCTGGGGTCTCTCCATCACAGAACTCTGAAAGCACTCTGCAGGTAGTGATCACCTCCTGCTCTGTGCTGTGGTTACTTGTATCCTTGATTTCCGGCTCCAGCCACACTGGCCTTCTTCGAACTCTCATGCTTGACCTCCTATGCACCCTCCCCCAACATGTCCACTGCACATACTATTTCTTCTGTCTAGAACAGCCGTGGGCAAACTACGGCCCACGGGCCGGATCCGGCCCGTTTGAAATGAATAAAACTAAAAAAAAAAAGACCGTATCCTTTTATGTAATGATGTTTACTTTGAATTTATATTAGTTCACACAAACACTCCATCCATGCTTTTGTTCCGGCTCTCCGGTCCAGTTTAAGAACCCATTGTGGCCCTCGAGTCAAAAAGTTTGCCCACCCCTGGTCTAGAATGTTCTTTTCTCTTCTCTGTGACCAGCTGGCACTACTCATCCTGACACCTCTTGACCTTTGTGACTAGGTCATCCTATCCCTCCCATTCCTAGTTCTTATTTCAGTTGAAATTTTAGGTTTACTGGTGATTCTCTAATGACCTGCTCAGCTGCAAACTACATTAAGAAAGTGACTTTTTGCATTCACTATTGTGGTGCCTGAGCACTCATAACAGGCGCTCAGTGAATAATTATTACATGAATGACTGGATAGTATGGGGAACAAATGGAAAAATTGCCTTTTTTCTACTATATGGTGTATAAATGGTCATTGTTAATGTTGTAGTTATTAGTGGAAAAAATGCCTAGCAAAGTATTTTGCATATGGTATGGTGTTAAAAATTATCTCTTGAACTGAAAGTAGAGAGGAAATGTGGATCTATATTGACCCATGAGCATAATACCATAAACCTGGACTTGGAAGATGGCTGACTGCTAATATATCTCACAATTTCAATCAATCCATTCAAAGAGTTGTAGGCACTCAAATATAAGAATTACTAGAGGCCCTTTGTCCAGGCCTGCTCCTCACAAGAGGATAAATACACTAGAACCTACCTTAGGACAGCCATAATGGGCCTGGGAAACTTCTATCTTTCTTTTCAGATCCTTGTCCTTTTTTACCCTAATTTTACTCTACAGCTTTTCCCTGATTCCTAGGTCTGGTTCGTAAGCTAACAGAGAATGTGTTCTGTATAAATTGAGTTTTCTTAAATAACTGCTGAACCCAAGAGTCTCCAAATTGGGAATCCTCTCATTTGGTTTATCTCCAATCCTGATCTGAACAGGGGCTGCCACTATGTTACCACCTGTTAGGTAACTTACAACAAACGGTAGGAAATAACATCCTTACAACTAAAGAGACCCCAGTGGCTCCACGGCATCCCATTCCCACTCCATTTTATAGATGAAGGAATGACGTTCTGACAAAGCAGGTATCAGGCCCTCCCTACATCTCCGTGATTCCTCCCTCATGGAAATCATAAAGAAAAAAAATAACAGATGGTCATTCTAGTGATGTTTCCTCAATGTGATCAAAACTCTATTATTTGAAGGTTCACTACCTTTGGCTATGCCTGTTCCCACTTCCCACAGGAAAAGGCAAGAAAAAAGCAACTGAAAATAGACCTTCCCTATCGGATAATATCTAGAACTAGAAAATACCCTCCTTAGGAAGTTCCATCACAGCTTTAGGTCAAGCTCCAGAAGCAAATAAAAAATTCCAAGTCTTGTTTCTTTCAGGCTTACCACTAAGGGCATCGTCTTTTGACCTCAGTGTGACTACAACAGCACTTATTTCCCTCTGCTTGCCCTCAAGTTAACCACCCTGACACTGCCTGGGTCCCCACCCCCCATCTGCTGGTAGACCTTGGCCCTGTGACAGTGCCCACCTATATACCTAGTTAAATGTGTGATGACCTCCCTTCACCTTTCACAGGTCAAAGAACGGTCATGTTCATGAGGACCTCTCATTCTCTAAAACTGATATGCAGGCAAGGGAGGGGGAGGTCTGAACTAACAAAATCTGAGAATTATGTACCCCTCTTCCCCAAGGACTTCAGAGATGGCTACTCTATAGCCAAGTGTGTAGAAGCCATGATTACTACCTTCCAAAACCAATCGCCACCTAAGCCAGTAAACCTCAACTTCCCTTTACATTATCATCACTCAGAGAGCTTTTTGTTTTAAAAAAAATTACAATTGAGTGCATCCAAGAAAAATTACATCAGTCTTTCTGTGGGTGGGACCCAGGCATCTGCATTTTTAACTCCTCACATGATTCATAAACAAATGTACCTCTGCTTAAAGCCCGGGCCAAAGGAACGCTTTCTAATTGACCTTCATGTGCCAAGGACAGAGCACCAGGAATAAAAGTGAGAGAAAGGAGAGTTGAATCTGTCTCATTCTTTATTCTCTTTCTTCCTCCATTTTCATCACAGACTATAATTCAAGTGGCTCAAAGCTATCTATAACCTAGAAAACAGAAATAATCCTGAAGGAAGGGAACACCTCCAACTCCTACCCTATTTTTCTTTTTTAAGCACTGAAAAATTTCTGTCCTTAAACTCAGATTATAGAGCTTTCTTGACTTGAAGCTCCTATTTTCCTAAGACCCTAAAATGAGTTGTAAGGGAAAAGGCAAGGTGCATGCACCCTCGTTTATCATATGCACATACCCCTAAATGGCTATACCTAAGATGTTTCTGAGAAATAATACTTAACATCCAAGCAATAGCCATCCCTCCCTTCCTCTTCCTTCCTTCCTTCCTTCCTTCCTTCCTTCCTTCCTTCCTTCCTTCCTTCCTTCCTTCCACTCACAACAGGTTTTCCTGTAAAACATAAGTTCATGTGCTATTAGCCCCACCCAGACAGAAGAGCAGACAGGAGCAAACCTAGCAGAAAGGTCTTTCTGAAGACCTTTCAAACAGCACCTGTGCAAGCACAGTCCCACAGGGAGGGGACAGGGGAGCGAGTGTGCAGGTGAACCCTCAGGAAAGTGCCTCCTTAGGCTGAGGAACTGTCCAGTTCTAGGGACAAGCACTTAAATTAGCATTCGGGGAGAGGGGTGGGAGAAGAAAGACAAGGATTTAAAGAGGTAAAGGAATTACGTGAGAGAGAAAACAGATCACATTTTTTAAAAAAAGGCAGCAGGAATATGTCCTAATTTGGAGAAACAGGCCACATTACCATGGCAACTCTGAATCTCCATAAGGCAGCCATGCATGCCTTTAAACATCATGTTAAATAGTTCAACTATGAAGAAGAAGAAAGAAGACTATAGGGCAGTGACGGTAAACCTTTTGAGCTTGGCGTGTCAGCATTTTGAAAAACCCTAACTTAACTCTTGTGCCGTGTCACATATAGAAATTTTTTGATATTTGCAACCATAGTAAAACAAAGACTTAAATTTTTGATATTTATTTTATAGATTTAAATGCCATTTAACAAAGAAAAATCAACCAAAAAAATGAGTTCGCGTGTCATCTCTGACACGCATGTCATAGGTTCGCCATCACTGATATAGGGGCTTGAGAGAGAAAGAGGAGACCTGGAGCTTGCCCTGGGCCACAGGTAGATGCTGCCCAAGGCCTGGCCATTCTTCAAGGGGGATTTCAAACAGCGAAGCTGCAAGTTCTGAACTGGATCATTCCTCTCTGATTGGGGCAGGTTGGCGACTGTATTTGCATATAGTTAACCTGTATCTTAAGAAATATTGTCCCAAAGGCATACAGATGCTAACCCAGTACTTCTCCACCTTCTTCCTCAGCTCTGCCTGCCAGCCCAACATCAAACCTGCCTGCTGTGAAAGGCCTCCTCCCAGGACCCCAGCGGGATGTGGGCTTGTGACACAGGGCAGCTCTGAGTGATGAGGAGAATGATAATTTGGCCACACCTGTAACCCACTGGATGGGAATTCTGACCTAAATAAAACTTCTTAAGAAAACAAAACATTTCATTTATAAACAAGTTTAAAAGCCACCTGGAAACCATGTCTAAATGAAGTTATACCATGTGCTGTACTTTGGGATCAAGCCAGTGATGACAGGAATTCAGGAAACAGTTTACTGAGTAGCTCTGAACCTTTGAAGAATATGAATAAGAATGTAAAACTGTTCTCCCATCTGGACCATTAATTACTCAAATTATGCACTTAATGTTCAGCATTTATTTTACCTTGCAACTAATTTTCAACCATATTGCCTCCCACATTACTTTGCATCCTTTCCTTTTAAAAAGTCTCTCTCCTGATCTCTGTGGCCTTCCTGACCACCCTGCCTGTGCCCAGTCCTCCTCTGTTAGGGCTACAGGCTCTCCTTAGACAACAGAGTTCCTGCAGGCGAGGGTCAAGCCAAAAAGGGGGAAGGAGAAGTGAATGGTCCATGCCCCAGGTCCACCCAGAGGCCAAGGTGGGAGTGGTGTGTGTCACAGGTAACCTGATCAGAATGCATTTTCCTCCTAACTTAACAACAATAAAAATATAAAAGCAGATGTATATTGTTATTCTCAGGCCTACCCTCTTTCCCTTTTTAGTTTAGCAGCTTACATTAAATCACTGTCTCTAGATTTATTCTCAGCCTATGAAGCTCAAATTTCCACTTGCTCTCCTGAGCCCTATCAAAAAGTTTCCTATTCCATATACACCCCACAGCCCCAAATGGGCTCCACCTTGTATGGCCATGCCTCAAGGCAGAGGCCTCGAAGTCCTTACAAGGTATCACTAGATCCCAAGATCAAGGAAACCATGCCTCTCCCATTATAAGCACCCTCTCCCCACCCTGCCCCTCCACCTTAGAACATATCTTTCTCTGAGATATGTCCTCCTCCACAATTCACACATGCATGGCCTGGCTCTAGCCACACTCCCTGAGGCCTAAATCTCTTCACTTGTACGATCATCTCCACCTCTCAGGATTATGAGGACTGAAGGAGATATATGTGGAGGAGTGAGGGCCTGGCCCATCAGCAGGCTGAAATTAAAAGGGTTTCCATCTGTCCGGCCAACATGGCTTAGTGGTTGAGCGTCAACCTATGAACCAGGAGATCACAGTTCAATTCTCAGTCAGGGCACATGCCCGGGTTGTGGGCTCAATCCCCAGTGTGGGGCATGCAGGAGGCAGCCAATCAATGATTCTTTCTCATCATTGATGCTCTCCCTCTCTCTTCCCCTTTGAAATCAATAAAAATATATTGGGGGATAGGGGGAAGAACTATGAGCCATTTCCTCTCTGTCAACCCCACAAGGTTGGTATTATTACCCTGATTTAAAATGAGGAGCCTGAGGTTGAGCGGTTGTGTAACTGCCTAACTTCCAAAGGCAGAACCCAGTTTTGATTTCAAAGTCACCACACATAAGCACCAGCCTCCTCCCAAGGGCGGCTCAGGATTTCCACACAAAGGGGCTAGGGCTGGCAGTCTGGCTGGAAGGCAGGGCTCGGTGCTGAGTGTGCTGAGGATGTGCTTCAGAGCAAACAGTTTCTGCATTTATTATGTATGCCTATTTGGGGGAAGCTATTTGCAGTGAGGGGGTGTAGCTGATGGAGATCAGCTCACCCTAGTCTCTCCTGGTGCTGCTGCGAGCACTGCCTTTCTCACAATGTAAGTATTTATTTAATGGAAGACACACCATGTATTCCTTGACTGTAATTCTGCTTTTTTTCCAGCTGAATCTCCATGAATTACCAAGGGATTTAAAAATTTAGGAGGAGGATACAAGAGGAGAACTGAAACCATTCATTTTTATGAAAATTAAACAAGTTAAAGGTGCATATCAGAGGGGTGAGAATAGGAAAGAATGAGATAAATGTTAAATGCGAGGGGGAAAAAAGAAAAATCAGAAGTGTTTAACAAATTCACTAAATTCCACTTAGAAGCAAACCTGAACATAGCCAGCGCCTGTGTGGTACATTGTCCACCCTTAAAACCCCTGATATTCCTTCCTTCCCTCAGGTGCCTCCCTCTCTGAGAAAAAGACTCCCAGTCTGAGTCCATCTGATCCAGAGAATTTCCATATCAGGAACACCCAGCCCCCCAGACCTCAGACTGTTCTTCTTACCTGACTCTTATTCTTCCTTTCTTACCTTTCTAGATCTCTCTCCATTCCTCCGTTGAAATGAGCTGCATTTTTAAACTAATTGAATTATCCATGCATTGTTTCATCACAGCACTCAAACGGCCTCTTGTGATTGCACTTCCACCCTTTGGCCCCCACACTCTGTGAGGTTCATGCCTGTCTCTTCTCCCTCCTACCTATTCCCTCTCCTGTCACCTCTTTAAGAATTAATAGGGTCAACACACTCTTTCAACCAGTCGTCACTGATGAGCGAGTGTGACACAGGAGAATTTCTAACATGGCCTCAATGCTGTGTAACAGACAAGACGTGGAGGGGGGGGGTGGTTGGAGAAGCCAGATGTTATGCTCAGGAGAGGAGTCTATTTCAGGGGAGTCATATGGAGGGAGATGCCAGCTTGCTCCTGGCACACTGCTCAGGCAAGGAGGCATAAAGCCTGTCTCTTTGCCCCCTTCGGTGTTATTCCAGGGACCCCAGCACTCACATATTCTCCTTCATTGACAACCTGACTTTCTAGGAGGCACCCCTCTGGAGAGCTCATCGAATCTGCAGTCACTTAGCAAGGCCCGCAAATGCCTGAGCCACGTTTTTGTCAGCCTTTCACCCATCAACTCTGCCAATTGTGGCAGAAAAGGTGCCACCAAGGGCTCTGTTCATAACATTTACTCATCGCACTCCGAGGTGAAGTCAGCTCTGGCACGGTAAAGCATGCACGTGCAAAACGGTGAATGAATCTACAAAAGAAGCAACAAAAAATCCAGCAGTTTATACAGTAACTGGATCTTCCATCCTTTAAAGTTAATTACATGGCATAATAGGCACAGACATCCATGAAACAAGAGACACAGATTGGATAAGGGCTAAGAAGTAACTGCGTGAGAGTGACAGGCCCAGGAGCAGCTTTACCATGATTTATTAACTCAGAGGAAAGGTGTGGGCTAAAGCCATTTCCAGATGATGAAAATATGAAAGTGGTTCAACCAGGCAAAATAGAACCAAGCGTATAATCATCACGGTGAATGTCCCTGAGTCTTTCCAATTCTTTCTAATGACAGTAATAACATCTAGACCTCATAGAGTGCTTGCAACTACAAAGCATCCTCATGTATATTATATCATTTTAATTACTGCATCATTCATTATCGTTTTATGAACAAAGAAACCTTGGCTCAGAGAGATTCAGTGATCTGCTCAAGGTCATGCAGCTGGCGAGAAGCAGAGCCAAATGGAACACCCAGGTGTCAGACAAAGGTCTTTTGACGACATGCCTCAGATTTATGCCACTGTTGTCCACTCTCCTCAGAGAAACAAGGACAGGCAAAATAAAAGCCTAAGAACCAAGAATAATGTGCTTACTAAAAGCCACCCAACAACATCAATTAGCTATTGGAAATTCACCTTCTTTGGTGAGTAACAACCAGGACAAAGCTTTGACTTTATTGAATGAACCAGTACAGCTCATTCAATGAATATAAAACATAAAAAATCTAAAGTGAAGGAGATGGGGGGCGGGGGTGGATATCTGCATATATAGGTATATATATTATATAGAAATCATGGAATATTTTTACACTTGAATCTATGTAAGAAATGTAATTCATCTCCCCATCTCGCCAGAGAAAGAACTCATTTTTCCTCTAATCAAGGACCAGACCACTTATAATTCAAATAGCGAGGTATGTTTCACTTCAGTTCTGAGAGGACATTCTGAAAGCTACCATAATGCATAGCGCACACCTCTATTTCATTCAGAACCTTCAGTTATGCCCACTTCACACACCCCCAACCCCCTCGTTACGAAACCTGCTCCCTCTGGAACCTGCTCATTTGGTAAGAATCTAGGCATTCTAGAAAAATACAGCTGGAAAGGAACTCAAGATCATGTCATTGGAAAGGAGAAAGAAAAAAGCAGAGTAAGATAGGTAGGGAATTCTAGGGCTAAGAAAAGTGCCCTGGACATTTCCTCTGCATTGGGAAGTGGCAGTAAGAGAATGTGTCAATGAGGGGCAGTCTTGTGACTGGGAGTCAAAGATGCCTGGTTAAATCTCGGCTGTACCTCTTTCCTGATGTGCAACCTTGACAACCACTTAATATTTCTTGGCCTGTCTTCTCCAGTAGAAACTATGGGTAATAATATCTCATAGGATAACAGTAAAATTAAAGTGATGTAATAAGGTAATATGTTAAATAATATCTACACTAATAAAAGAGAAACATGGTAATTGGCATACGACCACTACACTTTTCATTGGCTAATCAGGGAGATATGCAAATTAACTGTCAGCCAAGATGGCGGCCGGCAGCCAGGCAGCTTGAAACTAACATGAGGCTTGCTTGCCTCAGTGATGGAGGATCACTGGAGGAAACCAACGTTCCCCGCCTGCGGCTGCAGGCCTCTGAGCAGACAGTTTAAGAAACATTGTAACAAATACCGCCGGACTTCAGCCACCAGATTCGCAACATTGTAAGCAAAGGCCAGAAACCTACTTTCAGCGGCGGAGGCCTAAGAGATGGAGCCAAGCCTCAAGGTAAAGCTGGCCCAGAATAAAAAAAAAAAAAAAAAAAAAAAGGAGCGGTTGGGAACTTCAGTCACTCCCAGCTGAAAACAGCCCTCAGCGCCTCACCCAGACTGTCCAGGCACCCCAGTGGGGACCCCCACCCTGATTCAGGACACCCTTCAGGGCAAACCAGCCAGCCCCACACATGCACCAGGCCTCTACCCTATATAGTAAAAGGGTAATATGCCTCCCGGCACCAGGATCAGCGTGACAGGGGGCAGCGCCCAAACCCCCTGATTGCCCTGCGGCTCTGTGTGTGACAGGGGGCGGGGCCCCAACCCCCTGAGCAGCCCTGCCCTGTGCCTGATAGGGGGGAGCTTCCCAACCCTCTCCCCCATGGGCCCTGCTCTGTGTGTGATGGGGTAGAGCCATAACCTCCCCATCGGCCCTGCCCTGAGTGTGAGAGTGGCGGCGCCCCAACCCCCTGATCGGCCCTGCTCTGTGGTGATAGAGGGCGGTGCCCCAACCCCCTGATGGGCTCTGCTCTGTGTGTGACGGGGGCAGCGCCCCAGCCCCGATTGGCCCTGCTCTGTGCATGACAGGGGGTGGCGCCGCAACCTCCCCATCGACCCTACCTTGAGTGTGACAGGGGATGGTGCCCCAACCCCCCAATTGGCCCTACCCTGAGCGTGACTGAGGGTGGCATCGCAACCTCCCAATCTGCCCTGCTCTGTGCATAATGGGGCAGTGCCCCAACTCCCCAATCGGCCCTGCTCTGAGCCCGACCAGGGGCTGCACCTAGGGATTGGGCCTGCCCTCTGCCACCCTTGAGCAGGCCTAAGCCAGCAGGTCGTTATCTCCCGAGGGGTCCCAGACTGCGAGAGGGCACAGGCCGGGCTGAGGGGCCCCCTTCTCCCCCCCGAGTGCACAAATTTTTGTGCACCGAGCCTCTAGTAGTATAATGAAATAATATAATCAGATGTAGTAAAATAAAATATAAAGCAACCGGCAAAGTCCCTGTTCAGTTCAAGTGAGATCATTTTCCACCTCTGTCTACAAATTACTGGGTATTTCTGAGGTAATTTAATTTTAAAATAATACTACATAGCTCCTTGTATCTTCAATATATTACATTTTCTGTTTTATGGGGGTTTTTCCCTCTCTGAGACTTGAATTGTTTGTCCTGTCATTTTTTTAGACCTTTCTAAAAAAAGTAAATCTATGATTAACCCCTTGATTCTTTAGGGGCCAGAAGCAGGAAAAAGTAAAGGAAAATCATTCCTCACTATGTGTATGACATAATACCCTATATCCAGGTGTTAAGTCATCATAGTTTTCCTCTTTTTATTAATAGGTATGGGAGCAGCATGAGATAACCCTACATCAATGAGCTGATGTAATGTTAACTCAAAGCAAAGAAACCTATTTTTCTTAACCTAAGCTGTCAGTTGTGGGTAAATGGAAAGTTACTATTGGTTGTGTGAACAGAAAAGATAACTTGGTGAGTCCCAGGGGATATAATTCTCATTGTATGTATGAGGAAACTAGACCCAATGAAGGACGCGACTAGTCCTAGAGCACACAGCTGGCCGGGACAGAGCCAGAACTCTAACTCAAAATGTCCCTTTCTCCTCTACCCCACAATTTTGAAGTAACCTTCCAACCAGAAAACTGTGTATAGATTGTATTTTCCCAGATTATTGATGAATATGTCACACAGGATAGAAATAAAAGGCTTGCTAAAGTGAAGACAGAATACATCGATCACTCTCCCCAGTGCCTTGGCTTCATCAGTCAGTCACCAAAGGGGATTATGATATCCCAGGGAACCTCCTTGCAACACTCTTTGTTGCAATTTCTGTCAGAAAGACAGGATGTGAGCCGAACCCCCAACCTGTCAGGCTCCAGACCAACAGTTCAGGGCACGTGTCTAGAGCCACAGCTCTTAGAAGTCATTTCCTTGGCAACGCTGCCTCAAGCAATAATATCTGCACCAGTGCTTCCTAAATACTGGTCTGCAGATCAATGACAATCCATGATCAAGTTATCATGGGCCCACACAGCAATGAGAAGAATAAGAATAATGCGGTGATTGTTTATACAGCTAAATATATTCAATTTAAAGGACTGTCCTTTATTTCCTACTTTTGTTTAGTTTTCAATGTCCATGTCCTTTCTTTTTGTTTAAAAAAATGTGGTATTGCCTTTTTAAATATATTTGACTGGGAAAATAAAAATTCACCATGCTACATCATGCCACCGCTGAAATCAAGGAATCAGGAAACTGGATTTGAAGATGGCGGCTTAGGTAAACGCCTATACTCGCCACCTCCCACAACCACATCAAATTACAACTAAAATACAGAAATCCACCATCCAGAACTGCTGGAAAGCTGGATGAATGGAAGTCCTACAACTAGAGAAGTAAAGAAGAAAGCACACTGAGACTGGTAGGAGGTTCGGAGGGACAGCACAGGTGGGAACTGTGTAGAGGAGGGCAAAGGGAGGGAAAAAGAGGTACATCTGTAATAATCTCAACAATAAAGATTTTTTTAAAATGAAACCTCTCCTCTAAGCAATAGGAACCAGAGGCTCCGGATGGACTGTCACTGGGGGAGTTTCATAAAATCATACTCCAACACGACACTCACCACTCAAGTATATTCTAAATTCAGTCACATTCAATTTTCACACTGTTATACTTGAGATTTTTGTTTTCATTTTTTGCTTCTTTTTTCATATCCAACTAACATTGGTGGTAACCACCTACTAAGTGCCAACATCTATATCAGCAGTTTTACAGACATTGTTTTTCTTAACCCTGTGCTGCAAGCCTTAAAGTGATCTAGCCCTTACTGCGCCTGGTTTTTGTAGCTTGCTGCTGCACACTTTTCATGATAGCCTCTCAGTTTAGTCTCTCAAAATCTGTCTTCCTCACCTAATTTTTGTGCCATTTTATCCTTTGGTAAAACATCCTGCATGTTACTATTGATTAAAATCCTACCAATGTCCATGTATTCCTTCAACTTCACTACTGTACTCTTGGTGATTTGTATGAGGTCTGACACATAGTGGAGGCTCAATTATATTTATTGAATGAATAAATTAATCCTAGACCACTTTCCAAGAGCTAAACATTAGGTAATTAGATAAAACTATCAAAGTGTTAACATTTTTTGTGAAAATGGACCTTGAAAGAAAGCTAGCTTCTTCTACAGTGCCCTATGGAAATATGGTAAAAGTGAGGCCTGGGGAAGCGATGGGTTTTTACCAGCAAAAATAATTAAGAGAATTACAATAAGATAATACATATAAAGCTCTTACACATACCAAGTGTTCCATAAATGTTAATTTTCCTTTTCCAACACCTCTTCTGATTGGTGACATTTTTCCTTTTATAGGAAACTAGAGGCCCGGTGCACAAAAATTTGTGCACTCAGGGGGTCCCTCAGATGGCCTGTGCCCTCTTGCAGTCTGGGACCCCTCGGGGGATTTCCACATGCTGGCTTAGGCCCTCTCCCAGGGGGATAAGGCCTAAGTTGGCAGTCAGACATCCCTCTGGCAGCCTGGGAGCTCTCAGGGGATGTCCACTTGCCAGCGGGGAGCAGGTCTAAACTGCAGTTGGACATCCGTAGTGCTGCTGAGGAGGCAGAAGAGGTTCCCACCACCACCGCTGTGCTGGCAGCCATCAGCCTGGCTTGTGGCTGAGCAGAGCTCCCCCTGTGGGAGCGCACTGACCACCACGGGGCAGCTCCTGCATTAAGCGTCTGCCCCCTGGTGGTCAGTGTGTGTCCTAGTGACCAGTCATTCCCAGTCATTCTGCTGTTAGGGTCAATTTGCATATTACCCTTTTATTATATAGGATAGAGGCCTGGTGCACAGGTGGGGGCTGGTTGGTTTGCTCTGAAGGGTGTCCTGAATCAGGGTGGGGGTCCCGCTGGGGTGCCTGGCCAGCCTGGGTGAGGGGCTGAGGACTGTTTTCAGGCTGGCCACACCCCCTTCAGGGTGGGGGTCCCCACTGGGGTGCCTGGCCAGCCTGAGTGAGGGGCTGATGGCTGTTTTTAGGCTGGCCACAGCCCCGGGCTGGAAGCAGGTATCTGGGATTTAGTTAACTTCTATAATTGAAACTTTGTAGCCTTGAGAAGAGCCCAGGTCCTGGAAGCCTGGGTTGCCCCTGGCAACTGAGGCTCTCAGTCCCTCCTTGAGTGGAGGCCACAGCAGCTGGAAGCAGGTATTATCTTCTATAATTGAAACTTTGTAGCCTAGAGTGGAGCTCAGGGCCGGCAGGGCAGGTGGGAAGCTTGGCTTCCTCCATTGCCGGGGGCAATGCTCCAGCTCCATGGTCACCACCATCTTAGTTGGGTTAATTTGCATATTTTCTCCTGATTGGCTGGTGGATGTGGCTTGTGGGCATGGCTTGTGGTGTAGTGGAGGTATGGTCAATTTGCATGTTTCTCTTTTATTAGACTAGATTTTTTTTTTTTTTTTAGTCACACACTGTTTTTTTTTTTTTTTTTACAAAACTACATAGTATCAACACTGGGCCAAGTAAAAACACCTTGAAAACACCATATTACATTATCCAGCACACACACACACACACACACACACACACACACACACACACACCAGTTTGCTGATTACTCTGAGTATAATCATCCAGCTAACTGGGTCCACATCAGATATTTCCAGAGGCTATTCACATTTAATCCAGTTTTTACATTTTTCCAATTTTTTGGAGCTCATCAAATCAAACGTTTCTTCAAAGTAAAGATTAAATATACGTGTTTCTTTCCTCTTAAATTGTCTGCACTGTCAGGCTTTCATAATACATTAAATCAGTGTGACAGGACTTTTAGGAACACTAGGAAGCTATTAGAAAGTGAGCACTATTTAATTCTAAGAACACACTGTACTTAATAAATAGTAAATAGCCAGAAGACATCGATTAGGGCCAGAAGCACCAGTTTCCCGAGAGAGTCACAGAGATTATTATGTCTGTTTTTGAAAGAGGCATTTTTTAAAGATAATAGGTATAAGCTGCAAATCTATGGAGAGCCTATCATTTTTGAAATCCAACACATCTCGGATTTTTATCATCCATTTGCAGCAAATCACCAAATCTCTCTGAAATGTGTCATGTTATACTGACGTACATATCTCTTTCCATTTGTGCCTATGTATTCTGTTTACACTGCTCAGCATAAAATGATGTTTAATATCCATTTTACAGCCAATGTTATCAAATATATTTTAGTCTACATTCAACAACTCTGGAGTAGGCCAGAACCGAGTACATTTTCTCCTCATTATCACCTCGGTGAGAGTACCTTGCCAGGATCTGGCTAGGAGGCTTGTATCTGACAAAGCTTAATGAAGTGTTAATGAAGGGAAAATGTCCCAACATACTCTGGTTTATGTGTACCCTGGTAAGAAACTTTAATAGTGGCTCTTTTTCTCCCCAGGAGAGGGTAGATAAGGTAAGAGGTTGTAGAGTTGGGATTACCATCTTTTACTTGAATAGTGTTGCCTTTTGCTCACTAATGCTGAGCTTTAATTCTCATGTCCTTAATTAAAAATTCCTCTATATGGGTCTTTACCTATGAATTTCCCAGCCTACGTTCTTCAGCATATAGACTTAATACAACCACAGCCCCTTTTCCTTCCCTATAAGTAACTTCTTGATCTCCAGTCCCATGGGAGCTCTTCAGTCAACTTAAATGTCATCAGCCAATATCTACAAAGAATTTCCGTGGCTAAACCCTCTGCAGTCTGTTTGACTTCCCTGACCTGACCTGACACCATAGATTGCTCATTGCCCCTAAACCCTCTTCAGGGTGCTTTACCTGGTTCTCTCTTATAGATTAGGGACCAGAAGACCTAGACTCTATACTTAGACCTGCCACTCATAATTTCTCAGTCTTTGACATGTCATTTAACTTCTCAGAGTCTTTGTTTTCTTATCTGGAGAATGGGGAAGATAATTACAATTACCTTCACTTTTCAGAGAGACAATCTCAGGCTCTATTTCCCATCTTGCACAGTTATATTGAATTAAGACAGAGTACATAAATTCACTTTAAAAACTGCCAAACATCATAGAAGTTGAGGCTTGGTTACATACATTTTTTATCTCCAACCACATATACTGTGGTGTTTCTTTCTGATCTCTCTCCTGCATCCCCTCTCTGTTCTTTCTGGAAGCCTTCTGCTCTTCCAGTATGAATCCCCAGTTGCAGACAAATTTCCATGCGTAACTGAGTCCTTCTGAACTCAGCATCTCAGTTAGAGAAATGCATCAAGATAAGAGGTAAAAGGGGTCATCTCAGGGCATTTTTGGAGAAAAGGAAAGACTTGTCTGTAGCCTGTAGGTAGGTGGGAGACACTAGTTTCTAAAGCTTTTTTTGATCACTGTAGAGTCTCAACCAGATAGAATTTACTTTATCCAAATCTGCTTTCCATCTGCCTGCCTGTGATTATCATAAATTCATATAACCGCCAATATATAGGTCTTCTATCTTATATAGTCCAAAAATTCACCTAATGATATTTACTTTTATCCATATCTAACAGATTTATTAAAATGCTTTAAACCCATTATCTCAGACCACATTTAATGTTAGTACAAGAGAACCAGGTTTTTGTTTTTGTTTTTTAAAAAAGCATTCTCTCCCTCTCCACCTAATTTCAATTAGCTCCTGTCACTCACCTCTAGTCAAAAGAGAGGAGAGATAGCAATTCATTATATCATATTATCTGTTGGACTGTGAACTACTACACAGAATTGGTATTTTGTTGAGGTGAAAGTCCTACCAGAAACTGACCTGGAAATCTGGAAAATTAGGCCAACTCCAGGAGAGAAATGAGGTGTGGCTTCAGGCAAATCACTTAATCTTTCTTGGCCTTGGTGTCCTCTACCATGAAATAAGAGCATTACATTCATCTCTGTGACCCATTCCAGGCCGAATGGTCTTTGACAGGTATAACAAGGTCACACATTCATCGGACTTCTGTGAAGAGGTAAGGACTCAGATAGGGCGAGGATGAGAGTAGGGTGAGGTGCTCCTTCTCAGGAATTCCCAATCCCTTCTTCGCTGCATGTGAAGAGCTACAACATTCTCTCAGCAACCCACTGCATGCCAAGCCTCACAATTTGTCAGAAAGGATGTAGCTTAAAAACTCAAAATTTGACGAACATTTTCACACTGTGCTACTGTTCCTCATTTGCTTTGTTTACTTTTAATCTACTCCTGTACCTTTCTTTGGCTTCCTCTTATCCAATTGCTCACCTTACCTCAATCAATACCTTTTTTGCTTAGACATCATATAAGAAAATTCTAGAATGGATTGCCTACAAAAGCTCATTGCTGCAAACTTTCCATGATGGCCTCCCATATCTTGTTCTTCCTCATCTGATTTATCTGCCATTTTCTCTTTCGGTGAAGTATTCTTCATGTTATAAATCCCAATCCCTTCACTTTTTAGATGAATAAAGTGAAACTCAGAGAGATTAAGGGACTAGACCAGTCAAACAGCTATGGTTGGTTATAAAGCAAGGATGAGCACAGGCTTCCTGACATTGTAGTTCAACCTCGGTGCTATCGTGACCCCAGTTGATACTAAATGAGTATCTCCATTCAATACCTAGAGTAGCCAAAAGAAGAATAAAGTCTCTCCCTACCTCCACCGCCAAAATTAGCAGCAGTATTCCATCATAATACTATCTATGTGATCCAAACTAATTTTTTTTTTACTTAGTACTATCCCTCTTCCTTGATTCTGATATTGGTGACATGTAGCTCCCATTTTATATAATCATAGCTGTATATAATTGTCTGTTGTGGGTGTGTTTTTTTAATTTAACAAATGAGATTAAATCTTCTGTATACTCTATAGTTGCATCCCCACCTCAAACCCACTCAATCCAACCTCATATCAAATGTTCCTGCTTTTATGCTCCAAATTCACCATTATCTAGCCCAGCCAGTGTTGTTAGGATCTATGTTTAAAAAGTAATTAAATCATTTCTGTAATTATTCTCTCATGCTTATAAATAATTAAGAGCTGCACATTCTCCCAGAAGCCACCAAAGGCCCAGGAACAGTGAGTGGCAGGGGGAAATGGATCAGGAAACGTGCCTTGGGAAGGAAGTAAAAATTCAATGAGAGGCTGATAAAAAAAAAAAAAAAAAAAAAAAAAAAGCAAGAAACTAAGAATGAGTGACAGGCTAAGAGTCACAAAAACGTTTAGAGAAGCACAAAACAGGGAGAAGAGAGAATGGGAGGGGAGGAGAAGAGAGAAAGGAGGGTGGATTTCTAGAGACATTGGTAAAAATAAAAGGACTATTAACAAGAAAACAGTGTAACAGAATAGACCTAGTAACTAAAGAGAAAGAGAAAGGAGTGCAGGCAAAGAGAGACGGAAAGAAACCAAACCTGTGTTGTGTTGTGTTGTGTTGTGTTGTGTTGTTATTCTTGCTTCACACTAAGGAAACAAAGGCACAGAAAAACTAACTAACCAGGCTAGGGCCACAGAATTAATAAGCAAAAGAGCAAGAATTAAGTGGTGGTGACTGTAGTGGCTTCAAAAATTTTGGTGGTCACAGGGATTATGGACCCATACCAAATGCTGATTAAGAATCTGATAATTCAGATAACAAACACAATCTTTGGGCACAGATTTGGGGAGGGTGTGTCTACAGATCAAGTAGGGGAGTTCTTTATGAATAGGAATTATCAAGACAAAAAAGAAGACCTAAACAGATGATAAATCTGTACACAGACAAGGAAACAGGGAAGCCAAAAGAGGAGAAAACAGAGTATTTGATAACTCTCCTTCAGCTAAGGCGGCCATTAACCTGTCTGATGGAAAAGAATTTCATGGTAACATCATTAAAGTGTCCTGCCACCAGAAGACCTGAATTTATGAGAGAAGGTGGAAGTGGAAGTGGGTGGTAAGGCCATGGGGGATATAGAGGTCTGGAGGCTTTTAGGGAGAGGTGGAGACCCCAAAAGTGGGGACTGGGTTTGCCCTAATCAGTCATATGGAAATATGAACTTCGAAAGAATTCCTCCAATCAGTGCAATGAGCCCAGACCAGAGGATGCTTGTCCCTCAGTAGGAGATTTCAGCAATATTGAGATCAAACTTTTTAAACCTTTAAAAGTATAAAACGTGAATCTATGATAATCTCAAAATAAAATTTTAACAAAAAATATGTATAATGTTAATGCTGATGTCCCTTATCAATAAGCTAGCATTGTTCCAGCCACAGCTCCTTAGCCACACCCCTCGTGACCAAGGGCTGGAGGTCATCTCTGCCATGAGATGGAAGAGAACTAGCAGGGTCCTACAGAATGAGGACATATATCCTTGATTGGCCTCATTCAATGTCAGTTCTAACCAACTGAACCAACATGCCGCAGACTATAAAGCTAATGTGTGATAGCCCCAAAAGTCAAGAGCAGACCACCTGGGAACTTTTAACTATGCCAGGTCCAAAGGTAGGCCATTGCGGGACCTCAAACTGACAAGATGGAGCATGAAGATGCCTGCATGTACCACATAAAGTGTAAGTCACAGCGAAGAGTAGGTCACAGGAGACAAGGGAGAGGACAAGGTGAAAGAAGAAGAGAGAAATGTGAACCAGAAATGAGATGATGTGGGAGCAGCAAGTAGGGACAGAAGGGAATGGAGGACAGAGAGGAGAAATCAGGGAACCTAAGAGAGGGAGTAAACCAAGGACCTAGACACAGACAGGTTAGGAGTTGAGTCTCTGTGGGCAGTAAAAGGCAGCTAAGAGTTCTTAGTTCAGAAAGCAGGATTTGAGCCCTCTCTATATTACGGAAAATTAAAGCAGTCTAGAGTGCATTAATTAATCTAGAATTCCCACTTCTACTTGATTCTGTTCTACTCCCAAAAGGAGCTCCAAAAGGCCTCTGCCTGAGTAGCTGTAATTGTTAGGTTTGATCCAGCAATTGAGTTGATACCCCTACCCCAGGAAATGGCTTTTCAGGTCACTTCACTATGGACATTCCCTTTGCTGAAGACCACATTTCACTTGCGGTGACTACATTCCATTCTCTCCCTTCTGGGTATGCATAAAGAAGTCTCCACCCAGGGGAAAGCCCGCCAAAAGTCCTTTAACAGCCGCTGACTCCCCTCACTGGTGCTGGAGCCATCCAGGCTCAGCCACCTGGTCTGCGGATGATCGAATAAATTCGTAATCCCTCACCACTCTGGCCTTTGTGTTCCTCCTTTAGCGACCTAACAGTAATAGTCTCCAAGACTCCAGGGCAGGTCCTGTGATGTCCCTTGCTTGGCCAGAAATAACCAAGACCCTTCTTAAGTGGCTGCCCTCCAGTGTTTCTGTTTACAGCAAGGTCTTCCAGTGGACCCTAGCCTCAAGCTAGGACTGATTGAGGCTCCCTGTGAATGGTATGATTTGTGGGAGTCAGGAAACTACCTTCTGTTTTAAATATATATTTCCCTTATGGCCCAATGCGGTATCTAAAATTCCACCAGTACAAATTTCTCCCTCTGAGTTAAAATATAAATGCCCTAGGAAGCGGTCAAATAGTTACTCTTGTCTTATTTAGATTCTTGCAGGACTTAATTTTATAAACTGTCTCCCAATTTGAAATGAAACAGGGACATGTAAGGAGGACATACTGGGGGGGGGGGGGAGCGAGGGGAGGGGAAGTGAGGGGGGTTTCTATGGAGGACAAACCCAGGATTGAATCACATAGTGCTTCTTCAGGAAGTCCCATCACTGGGTAATGCAGGAGGTTGGGTAAAGTCAAGAGGCAGAAAAAAAGAGCTCTGGAAGACTAAAGCATGTGGCAGTTGTCAAATAGAAGACAGCAATATAAGGAAAAGGAATTTTTTAAAAAATTAAAAATACATTCTTTTCCAATTGCATAACTTTTCCCAGGACTAATCATAGAGATCAGGATGGCAAAGGTGTCCATGGTTGCTGCTTGGAAGTCCCAGAAACACAGAGGGAAAATCCTATTCAAGTGCTAATGCTAACTCCCAGCAACAGGAAACCAGCTCCAGATAATCTGCAATTCCTAGAAGCTCAGAGGCCTCTACAGTAATGACTGGGAGCCTCTCAACTGGATCAAAAGGAGCACAAGAGTGGAATATGTGGAAGAGGAAGTGCCCTTCCACTAGAGCAGTGGTTCTCAACCTTCCTAATGCTGCAACCCTTTAATACAGTTCCTCATGTTGTGGTGACCCCCCAACCATAAAATTATTTTCATTGCTACTTCATAACTGTAATTTTGCTACTGTTATGAATCATAATGTAAATAACTGATATGCAGGATGTATTTTCATTGTTACAAATTGAACATAATTAAAGCATAGTGATTAATCACAAAAACAATATGTAATTATATATGTGTTTTCCGATGGTCTTAGGAGACCCCTGTGAAAGGGTCGTTTGACCCCCAAGGGAGTCACGACCCACAGGTTGAGAACCACTGCACTAGAGCATGTAGAGAGCTAAACCATGTCTGAGTCCCCCTCTCTGCATAACAGGCTAGTTTTCATAATAATCACTGAACTGGTCTCCAAAAAGAACAGGAATGATACCTTCACTACTCTATGTTAGGTCCCTCTCATTGACCAATGAGACTTCTGCTTGGGCACAGAAACTACAAGGACAAATGGGAGAAATTAGAGAACCCTAAAGGCCACATTACTTTCCCTGGTAAAAGTAGCCCCCAATTTAGTCTGAGAGAGCAATAACAATCAGAGACCACGGCATTCACCAGCAAAATATTTCTCTCTCTTAGCTTGTCTCTGGGAAAAGGCTGCTGCCCTCATTCTCTACCCTGCAGAGCAGCCCTGTCCTGGGTCCTGCTGCTCAGCCTGTGCCCCTATTTGGCCTGAGAAAAGCTTCCAGGGGCTACCTCAGTACAACTGGAGCTGTTGTTCTTGCTGCTTTGGACAACTTCAGCTGATGTGGGTCTGAGCCATTCCCTACTCCTCTCCCACCCAGTTCTGAGAATTGTTCACTCACACTTTCCACCCAAATTCCCATATCCCTGTCTCCAAGCCCAGGATACAGATCTTCTTTCCTGCTTTCAATATCAACTTTGGCTTCCAGAGCTATCCATCCAGAGAAGAAGACCCTCTGTGATCTCCATTCAGAGGAGCTGGGGCAGAGGAGGTGTCTGGCAGAGATTCCAGGCAAGCGGCCAGCTGGGGCCACGGGGAGGGAATTATTCACAGGATCACAGATGTTACAGATAAAAAGAACTTGCAAAAACACATCTCACTCATCCATCCCACCTTGCAATGTAGGCCCTTTTCCAAGAGCATATGGTATATTCCCATCTGATTTCAAAGGATCTATCATTACCAACAAATATGTACTGAGTGTGCCGTGTGCGCTCTGTGCTGTCCCAATCACGAGAGGAGGAAACAAAGGGGCTCTCTTCCTTTGGAAAGGGCTCTCACAATGGGAGATAAATTTGCCTCTCACATTCATTGCCTGAGTCCATCTAGATATCTGTCCCTCTACCCTGACACAGAAAACTTTCACACACCTGAACACCATGCTTGCACATAAACAAGCCTCTGATCATCTGGTCATTGGGGAAACTGACAAGGAGAGTAAGTGCTTAAGGCCCAGTAACAAGAGAAGTATGAGCAGGAAAGGGCGGAGGAGGGGGCCAGTTGAAGCAGCCTTTGGGTACTACCTCTAGGAACTGATAAGTGGGCAAGCTAATGACAGTTACAGCTGATTTTCTGAGACTCTTCAAGAAGTAAAAAGAGACAGTGTGCTCCAAGAGCTACAACCATCGGGACCATGAGGCAAGGATACTATTCCTTCTTTGTCAACTGCTCAACTGAGATGTAATCTTAGATTGAAGTATAATTGATTCCACTTTCTCTGAAACTAGGAAAAAATATCCCCCTAACTCCAGAAATGTGACTGAAGAGTTTGTTCTAATCCAGGAATCAAACTCAGGGCAACTACCTGGATGGGGACAATACTGGAAGTAGAGGGCCTTGGGGGTGTTAGGTCCATTCTTGGACCTTGGGAAGGAATTAGAGCTTCTGTGCAGCTTCAGTCCAGACCCCCCCCCCCAGACTAGGAATCAGCCCCACAGTTCTGCTCACACCCCTGTGTCCTTTTCTCTTCAAATGCTCTTTCCCTTTCTACTTCTTGTCTCTCATCTCACTCTCTTTTCTCCTTCAGAGCTGTGATCTTGTGCTGAATATTTAGGTCCTTTTCAAGATCCACTGGGAGAGGGAGGAATCCACTTCACTCAAGGCCAGTTGGCCACTGTTTGAACAGTTGGGATATTCCCTTCCCAGGCTAAGTGAGATGCCCCCAAGAAGACCATGTAAATGAAAGTGTTCAAGAGGAAGTGCGTACTGCTGAAGTCCATGGATATTACTGTCGTCACACAAGGGCTCCCACTTCCACACTGCCACTACTGGTATGTGGGCCATAACTTCCCCTTCCAAGCTTCAGCTTCCTCATCTATAAAAGAATGTTCCTACTGCCCACATCTGGGCTCCTTGGAGGGTTACATTGGCTAAGGGCAGATAAAGCAATGTCCCACATAAAGTGTAGAACTACCACATAGAGGGCACTTGTTTTTTTAAGGGGATAACAGAATAGCCCTAACTAATTCTAAAATCCTAGATCTAAGCCACCCTGATCTCTCAGGAACCTGGAAACTCAGGATTCAAAAGACAACAAAAAGAGCATGCTAATCTACTCTATGCCAAGACTCTTAGCCTGCATTCCAACTGCAAGTCACAGCCAACACGGTCCTTGAACCTGACATCTGGTGGTTGACTGTCCCCATCCCCAACTCTATGGCCTCTAGTTATTATCACACTACCCCCTCCCTTCTGGTTTCCTTTGCTCTCTTCTGCATTGCCTTTAGCTTCTTCTCATCTCTCTCCTACTCCTTTTCCACCTTCTTAATCATTCTTAAGCAGCCACATGAATGCACTGCACTGGGGACCATAAAAAGAAAGCCCAACAAATAAATCTTCAGAATCCCTTGGGAGAACTTTGTGAAAACAGCAATTGCTGGGGCTTTACTCCCAACCTATCAAATTAGAATCCTTGATAATGGGACCAGAGGATCTATATTTTTAAAAAAATAATAATAATTTTAAACTTCTCTGATGATTCTAAGGTCCACTCAATTTAAGAACCACAGCCATACAACCCAACTATAGAAACTATATCAAGCTCCTTTCACCCTTTCTTGATGTTTTTGAACTCCTTCATTCTCATCATCCCTTCAATTTATTATGTCATGAAGCTTCATTATTTGAGAATTTACAGTATTTGCTTTTATATAAGCAATGAGAACACTAGAATGGTAAAAGAATTAAAGGCAAAGGAGTTGGAAGGAGCTGAAAGTTTTATACTCAAATGGATCTATGGAGTCAAAAGAAGAAAGGATACAGATGGAAGGCAGTTGGAATAAGGATAGGCAGGAGGAGGAGTAGGAGAGAGGGGTGGGTGGCAACAGCATACAGAAACTGCATACAGAAAGTACAGTGAAGCCTGGCTTCCCATGGAGTCTGTTGTCCTAGCAACGTGATATTGAAAAGTTGAAGGCTGCTACTCGCTACAATTCTGGATCTCATGTTGTCAAGGCAACAGAATACATCCAAGACACATGGTGGCAGGCCATGAGGACCTGAAGGTATGCCAGGAATTTTCAGTTCAAGGCAGGCTACACTGACTGGCTGTACCATTACACTACCTCCCACTGTCAATGCCCACACCCCTCACCCCAAAAGCTTACCCCAGCTGCTCCATTCCCTCTGCAGTCTTCTCAATGCAATCACCCCCTTTTGGAAAGAGGGGAAATTGTAACAGGCTGCAACTATGTAGACATAGGTCTGGGAACTGGCCACCAGACCCTAGTGCCTGGGAATTCCAAGAACTCAAAAGGAAAGGAAGATATTTAGTTAGAGTAATGTCAATCACATTGCCTCTACCTTCCTATATTGCTTTGCTAATTTGTTTGCAAGTTTATGAACAAATTTTGTAAAACCAACAAAGTCAAAAAACTGCATAGTTCATAGACATATAAAAGGAAATGATGCCTGATTCAAGAGGAATTTGTATTTCAACACTACTAGAAATAATAATGGCAGCCATTTATTCAAACCCAGATATGTGCCTGAAAGAGTAATGAGTCCCTACAAGGTTATTTCATTTTATCTCCTAATAGTTCTCCAAGGTTGAAGAGTATTGACCCCATCATATAAATGAGGAAAAAACAGATCACACAATTCACACAACATGGCAAGAGGTTATCCAGCTGCTAAAAGGTGGAGCCAAGAGTCAAAATGGCTCCACAGTATATATTCCATCAACTATACTAACTTCCATCTAAAGAGATGCTAAATCAAGTTACATCACTTAGGCCTTCTAGGATGAAATTTTAAAATGTCCAATTCTGCAAGACTCACAGGCTCCACCTGACCTGGCCCTAGAGTACCTTTCCACCTTACCTTCTGTCATTGCCCACATGGCCCGCCACACTCCAACTCTACTGACCTTCCTGCTACTCATCAAAAACAACATACATGCCCCCACTTCAAGGCCTTAGCATTGCTGTTCTCTCTGACAAGATGCTGCTGCTCCTCAGATCTTCACAAGTCTTGATCCTTCTCATCGTACAAATCTCAAGTGCTACCTCCTCTGAGACCATCCCTGAAGGCCTTATCTAAGATAGTGGCTTCCTGCTCTTTTTATTAAAGCATTTACCACCACCTCAAATAATACTGTTTGATTTATGTGTTCCTTTATTGTCAGTCAAGGCACCACGAGGACATGCCTCTCATATTGACTACAACTCCAGGACCTTAAGCAATTCCTGACACCCAGGAGATGCATAATAGATATTTTTGAATAAATGAATATGTAAATGAGCAGGAATGTTGTTTGCTAAAGCAAGTTTCAAAATCTCTTTCTACTACCTTTGGAAACTTAATTGCATTGATTAAATTAGTTGGTGATATCTTGCTAATTAGCATGTGGATAAATTGCATATTTTGTCTTTTAAAATTTTTGTAAAAGTTTCTTTCTTTCTGCTTCCTCCTTGGAAAGAGGGCTAATGAAGTCAAGATTATCACTGGCGCCCGAGTGCTTTGCATGAAAGAAATTTCTTTTGCTGCCTCAGACTGCACTCCTAACCTGAGATAGCTCTTTTGCCATTTCTGCCTGCTAGAAAGTGGACCTGAGATATGAGTGTTGCTGACTGCTGGTATCAGGCAGGTGTGAAGAAGGAAAGGGTTATAGAGATAGGAGACTAGAGGGAGATAAGGAATATATTTGCCTATAACCAAAGAGAAAGCCTACCAACCATTTTTATTTGAGATTAAAGTACTATTCTCTTCATTGCAACTGACATGTGCTGACATGTGAAAGAATTAATCCATGTACACATTTAATAAATATATAGTAAGGGCTCACTATGTGCCAAGCTATATGTTAGGATCTAAGGGAACAAAAATGAAAAAGACATAGTCCCTGCCCTATGAAACTTGGAGTCTAGTGGGGCAGACAGCTAGTAAATAACCTATTATGATTAATTTCAGTGGTGACAAGAACTCTGAAAAGTATGGAATGAAAGGGAATAGAAGAAAAATGAACAGAAGTTCTGCTCTGAGAGTGAAGAAAAAACCCTGACAGCATGAGAACTCTGGATCGGGAGGGCAGCCTCAGGACTGGGAGAGGCACCATCCTGGGCACTGGAAAGGATAAAGGTACTGACAACCACATGTGAAAACACATGCATATGCACACAAAACAAAGAAGCAAACACAAAACAAGGATAGAAAAGTGCAGAAAGGGAAGAACTAGCACTAAAGACAGACTTCACTACACGGTAATTCCATAGAACAGCTAAACAGAACATCAACACTTCCCCTTTCAGCATGTCCCAGGCCTGGGCGGGGCCAGAATTTCAGAGCACCTGCCATCTTTGCAGAGAGCTCCCAAAGAGCAGGCCCAATTACCACAGAACCAGGTGACATGAGATCATCCTGTTGATGGCCTGTGTTTCTGTTTACATCACCCTCCTCATCCATTCCTTTATCCACTGAGACTTACTGAATACCTCCCACAGATGCACACTTACTGATTCCTACTATTTGCCAGGCCTTTTCTAAGCACTTTTAGTAACTTTACTTCATAACCCTAAGAAATAGAGTCTACTTTTATCACTATTTTATAGATGAGGAACCTAAGGCTCAGAGAAGGTAAGTAATTTGCCAAAGGTCACACAGTAAATGGTGGAGCCCGGAAACAACCTAGTCAGTGAGATCCCAGAGATCCTCCTCTTAACTCTGATGTGTATGTTATGTTCCTAGGGCTGCCATAACAAATTACCACACATTTGGTGGCTTAAGATAACAGAAGTTTATTTTCTCACAGGTCTGGAGGCCAGAAGCCTGAAATCCAGGTTGGTGGAATCCTGTTTCCTCTGAAGGCTCTAAGGGAGAATCTTTGATTCTTCTAGCTTCTGGTGGCTTCCTTGGCTTGTGGCTAAATAACTCCCACCGCTGCCTCTGCAAGGACTTCTTTTATGTCTATGTCTTCCCCTGTTCTATCTCTTATAAGGACATTTGGATTTAAGGTCCACCCAGCCAAGCTGGCTAATCTAAGATGACCTCAACCTAAAATCCTTAATTTAATTCCATCTACAAAGACCCTTTTTCCAAATAAAGTCCCATCTATGAGTTCTGGTTCTTGGTTTCTATACTGCCCTCTCTCCTGCTTCTTGGTTTCTATACTGCCCTCTCTCCTGCTTCTTGGTTTCTATACTGCCCTCTCTCCTGCTTCTTGGTTTCTATACTGCCCTCTCTCCTGCTTCTTGGTTTCTATACTGCCCTCTCTCCTGCTTCTTGGTTTCTATACTGCCCCTCTTTCCTGTTTCTTCTGGTTCTCTTCTTACCTCTCTAATAATTCCATCTGAGCTCCTTTATTCTCTCCACTTCCTCTGGCCATCCCTCAATTGATGGGGTTTGATTTTATGGTTTAGAATAAAAAAATAGGTTTTGTCCTTGACACACTTTTCTCCTCAATTCACATGTCAGTTCTGAGGCATCTCACCCACCCTCCTTGTTTCAACTACCCCCTCCTTGCTAAATGAGGCTCATATCTTTATTTCTAGCCCAAATCACTCTCTTCCAGGCTCAAATCCAACTGCTTACTTAGACAGTTCCACTTATATGACCCACCCATATTCTAAATTTTACTTTTTCTCATTCTCACTGTCACCAAATTTGTGACAAATATAATTACTCTTGTCATCAAAATTGTTAGAATAGCACTAAAAGGGTCATCAGTGTTCAATGCTACAGGAGGTCAAGAAAGACTTAAAAAGTCCATTGGATTTGGAATTTTGTAAAAAATGAGAGATGAGGAAGTGAAAACAGCAATTTCAGACTACCTTTTAAACAGCTGAACTGTGAAATGAAGGAGAGGAAGGAGGGAGAACCCACATCAAGGAAAGCTTTTGTGTTTGTTTGTTTGTTTGCCTATTAACTCAGAGAGATTTGAGCATGTTTAGTAGGGCAAAATTGATATTTTGGGTAAAACTACTCTTGACTGTTAAGTACTATCACACATACTGCAAGACACTTAACATGCCTGATTTACAGGCTCCAAGTGCCAGTAGCACACAAACAGACACACAGACACACATGCAAAACCAGTCATTATGACATAAAAGGGGGGAAAAAAGACCTTCCCAATACATTCCAAACATCTCCTGTGGACCACTAAGCTAGAGAGAAGATGCCAGCAGGGAGGAATAAATTGATAATTAAGGGAAAAAAGCAAAAAGTGAATGAATCAAGTTCTGGAGGACCCGTGAGGAGATTGGGGCAAGGGCACAAAAGCAGGGTTTGGTGTGAAGCAGGGCAAGTAAGAGATGAGAGATATGTGGAATTTAGAATCACATGAATATTGATTGAATTTCCAAGCTGCCACTTACTTCCTTTGAGAGACACTGCTTACTAACCCCTGTTCCAAACCCTTGCCCACTTTCTGCCTCCACCAGAAAGCCCCGCACCCTCTCTCTCCAGGGTTGGCCACCTAAATACTGAGCTCATGCAATCAAAGATATGGGGAAGACTTTTCTGATCTAATACCCAGCCCCAGGCGTGACCTTCTTTGAGTGTTGACAGGATGTCTAGAGCTAGGCAGACACCATGACAAAAATGCCAAGAGAACCCTAGAAGTCAGGCTTGACATCATTGCATCACTGAACTACCCCAGGAGTCTCCATCTCCAGGCACCTTGTTCTGAGATATCAATAAGCACCTATTTGTTTAAGCTGCTGTGAGTGAATCACTACCTAAATGCCGGGAGCCGGTCCATCCTTGCTGTTTCAAGGGACCTGGCATATATGGCATACGGTTCTTGATATGTTTGCTCACCTTCTTGGCGCTGTGTTTTAGCCAAGGTCACCTCTCCGAGAAGGGTTGAATCCCCAGGTAGGGATTTTCCCCTGAAGTTAGGGAGGGAATAAAGCCCCTCAACTGGGTGCCAGGCGGGTAATTAATCCCTTTAACTACGAACAATCATGCTTAAACTACATAATCTTTTCTCCCTGGAATGGAGATAAGAAACGCCCTAACCTTTGTAATAGAGATTGATAGGATTGAATCAACTGGTATAAATACAGTTGTAACAAGACAGAAAGACTCAGAACTCAGGAGACAGAATTCAGAAGACAGAACCTACACGGAGCCTAGAGACAGAAGAACTTCGCTGGCGAGAGCATGCCAGAGGATCCTGGACCAGGACTGGCCTCGGAGCCTAGAGACAGAGCCTAGCGGGAGAACATGGCAAGGGATCCTGGACTGAACCTGACTACAGAGATTGGCAGGAGAACCTGACTGGAACCTGGACACTGAACCTGACTGGAGAGCCTGGACAGAACCTGGCTGGAGAACCTAGCGAGGGAACATGGCTACAGAACCTCGCTGGAGATCCGAAGCAGAACCTCTCTGGAGATCCGGGCTGGAGATCCTGGCTAGGCTGCTGATCAACTGAACGCTGTCTCCATGTCATTCCTTCTTCACCGACTCCGTCCACACCTTTGGGGACCCCTGGACCCGCTGGGGCTGGACCCCGGCACCTAAAGATCTTGGGCAAAACACTTAACGTCTCTGATCTACAATTTCCTCATCTGCAAAATGGAGGCAAAATACATGCCTCATAAATTCGATGAAAGAATTGAATGAAACAACATATGTAAGCTCATGTAAAATGACTAGCTCAGAGCTTGACAAAAATAAATGATCAATCAATGTTAGTTCCCTTTCTCATTTTAACTTTATAATGGCCCATGATAATTTGGGTATTCTTTGTCCCTGTAAAGCAGAACAGCATCAATAAACTATTTTTGTCCTCAAAAAAAATGAAATAAAAATTGGCTCCAATATTACTCTCATGCATGCTGGATGCTTAGAATCAAATATAATTTTTTGAGATTTTATTTGTTTCCTTTTGATTGAATTTATTGAGGTGACACTGGTTAACAAAATTATACAGGTTTCGGGTGCACAATTTTATAACACATCATCTGTGCACTGCACTGTGTGTTCACCACTTCAAGTCCAGTTTCCTTTTATCACCATTTATCCCCTCTATACCCTCTCCTACCTCCCTTCACCCGCTCTGCCTCTGGAAATCAAGTGTTGTCTGTGTCCATGAGTTTTTTTCTCTATTTTTTCTTCTTTGCTCAATCCCTCTACCCCGCCCACCTAGCTCCTCTCCCCCCGACAGCTGTCAGCCTACTCTATCTAAGAGTCTGTAACTATTTTGCTTGTTAGTTCATTTTGTTCATTAGATTCCACATCTGAGTGAAATCATATGGCACTTATCTTTCTCTGACTTGCATATTTCACTTAGCATAATGTTCTCCAAGTCCATCCATGCTGTCGCAAAGGGTAAGATTTCCTTCTTTTTTACAAATCATCTACTGATGGACATTTGGGCTGCTTCCAAATCTTGGCTATTGTAAATAATGCTACAATGAACATAGGGAATGCAGATTGGTGCAGCCACTATGGAAAAAAGTATGGAATTACCTCAAAAAATTCAAAATGGAACTGTCTTATGACCGAGCGATTCATTCCACTTCTGGGAACTTATCCAAAAAACCCAAAACACTAATTCAAAAAAATATATGCACCACTGTGTTCAAATATAATTGTGATGCCATATTTTTAAGTCTATCACAAAATAAAAACATAATTTTGAATAAAATAACAATATCTAATATTTTATTCTAAACCATAAAATCAAAATATAATTTTGAATAAACTGTAGATCTAATATCTATAAATAAGGCAAAAGAATCACAGAAGTCTCAGAAAGGGGAATAAAAATATACTAGTGGCATAGAAATCATAATCCATCGAGTTTTTCAACATCAGAGTCATCTATTAAAAATTGGCTGATGACATTTAACAAATTAACTGCCTTCCCATGCCTATAATATAGTACCACTTCTTACCTAGAACCTTCATATCTCTCTCATTTAATAGTTCACTTTTTCTTATATATCAACACTTCCAAATCTATGAGTGACCTGGATTCAGACACTATTTTACTTTGCTATGCTTTCTTTGCTAATCCTCTTGACTTATCTTCATTGCTTATACCCTATGTGGATCCGTTTATTGAAATCACTGTATGTCTCTGCTTTGAGAACCTCCATAAGTCCTGATCATGTGACCATCAGTAATTGCATCATCATAGAGGTGAAACCCACTGAGCCGCTATTCATGCATCAGGCCTAATATATGGGTATTATCATCACAAACTCTTCTCTTTCAGTCAACAGGAAAACATTAGGACACCATTTTCCTCAGTCTGGTATATGAAAATATAAGATAGTGTGCACTAAGGGCCCACTGCTTGCCAAGCTCTGGAGACAATGTTTCATAAGGCTCACTACAAACCAGGTGTTATTTTGTCCCCATTTTACAAATGAAAAATTTGAGGCTAAATGTTTAAAAGCACAACTAAGGTCACATGGCTGGGAATGCATGTAGCTCAAGCCTATTGGCTTCAAGGCTGCCTGTTCTTCCCACTGTGCCACAACCTTCCTCTTCACCTTCCTGGGGGATGCATGAGAAGTGACGGCTCAGGTGTTACTTTCTAGCATCAAGCATCCTTATTTCTATGAATGCCTAAAGCAATTTCTGGGGCCTTAGTTTTTTTAAGCATTAAAACTGTACCTGAACTTCAAGTAGCCAGTCTCTTGAAAGCAACCCTGGCTGCAATTTTAAAAGAAAGGAGATGTTGGCCAAGGAGAAACACATTCCACAGAAGCAGGTGGAAAGACTGAAATTCAGGCCGACTTGAGGGCTGCAGCACTGCAATGTCTACAGCCTGTTAGAGAGAACTGCCCACCCATCTTCCCCCAAAGTACAGTTCAAGGAAGTAGGGACAATGGGTGAGGAGTACCAGACCTCCAGGCAGGCCATTCTATCCTAGGTTTTTCTGATTGCCTCAGGGTGTGGACTGGGACGTGAAAAGTCAACCAAAAAAGTTTTAAGGTCAAACATCCCTGGAATCAGATCCTAGTCCCACACTAACTCTAGCTATGTGACTTTGGCCAGGTACATAAACTCTCTGATTTAGTTTCCCCATCAACCAAAGAAATACTACTACTTACCTCACAGCATTGCATAAGAATTAAAATGGTCATTAACATCGTGCCTGGCACAATTTGAGAATAAGTGTTTTAAGTTGGCATACTTTATTAGCTTCTTTATCCTCTTGCCTTTCCCACCTCTATGTCTTAACTCTCTTCATCCAAGAAATACCCAAACACCACAGTTTGTCCCAAGGAATACCATCTGACAAACAACTAAAAGCATGGTAATCCTAAAAACACCAAAATTGGCCCAGAGGCACAGAGTAACGTATGAGTAGCACAGCTCTCTTGGTTTCAAGATTGTGTTGGAGGAAACCCACATGAGCAATGAGAAGGCCAGAGACTATTTACAGTGTCACACACTACTGCTAGCTCTTCTACTCTCTGCAAATACTTTGCCACTTGGTGTGTGTGAGGTGAAGGGTGGGGAGAGAGATGTGGGGAGGTCAGGAAAAGATGGGGTCAGTTGGATTCCAAAATATGGCTCTCTGCACAGTGCTATTCAAAGCAGCAAGTCTCAGTCAAGCAAGTGAGAATCAGAGCAATAGATTTTTTGAGTAAGATTATTTTAACATGTCCATCAATGAGGAACAAGGTTTGGAGTCTGGTGGGTATTTTAGCTACTGTACTGCACTCTAATCTAGTTCCAGGCCCTGACTCCTACTCAGCATGCCCTTTCCTCTCCCATTCTTGCAGGTTATTTTTCTTTAATCTTTATTGTTGGAAGTATTACATAGGTCCTCCTTTTTCTCCCATTAAACTTTTCCAGCCCTCTCCCGCCCTCCCCCCACCCCCAGGCCCTCTTTTAAAAATGGTTCTTATATCCTGTTGTCTAATCCCGTGGTTGGCAAACTGCGGATTGCGAGCCACATGCGGCTCTTTGGCCCCTTGAGTGTGGCACTTCCACAAAATACCACGTGCGGGCGCGCGTACAGTGTGATTGAAACTTCGTGGCCCATGCGCAGAAGTTGTTTTTCGGCTTGGGTGAGTCTATTTTGAAGAAGTACTGTTGATATTTGGCTCTGTTGACTAATGAGTTTGCCGACCACTGGTCTAATCCTACTGTACCTTCCACTTTCTGTTTTCCTGCCTACCTCCTGCCCAAGCCATTTTCATTGGTCTTAATACCAGTAACAATGAAAGGTCAATAAGCCAACCTTTCTCCATCACCATTCCTTATTTCTCTCACCGAAAGTATATGTTTGAACAGTGTTTCTCCATAATTTTTTCACATATTTTATTTCATTTTCTCTTCAAAATGTTGTGAAGTGGGTAGAGCAGAAAACAAAATTTAAATCTTATAAACTGTAAACTAAGTATCATGTAGCTTAAGTGCTTTGTTTACCTAAATTTCCAAAGTTCATGAAATTGGAATCTAAAACTCAGGACTTACAATACTTATTATAATGTTTTTGAGGCAGAATTATATAAATAGAAAGCACAGGCTTCAAAATGGGTACTCTGGGATTCGATTCCCAGTCCCATTGCTCATAAGCTGTGATATCCCAGATTAGTTACTTAACCTCTCTGAGCTAAAATCTGAAAACCCAAGAAAAACTTCAGCAAGTCAGCAAGGAACCTCCTGGAAAGAAATGGAAATACGTCCAGCTTTAGTTTGTTACTTGGATTCAGATAGGCATCCTAAGTCCAGAATCTCAGGAAGAATAGAAACAATTATAACAAGAAAAATAAAACAGACTCCCTATATTCAGGTGAGGAACTGTCAAAAATCACCTCATTCATTTATAAACCGTCTCTGTTACTACTGAAAAAGTCTTTTTGTTACAAACGGCAGCAGTTCGTTCTTCATTAGAGCTTGTCTCTAACGGAACATGTCCTTGGGGTAGCAGTGTGGCTGTATCACCGATGAGCCTCAGCTGCCCTGGCGGGGCAGGCCCATGGCTCCCACCCATACTTCACAGCCATTGTAGGAGACAGGTAGTTGATCTCCAGTTCAGAAATGTCTCTACAGTTGGCTGTGATGCTGTTCAATTCCCATTATTTTCCTGTATCATGAAACCTTCTCCCTTTCTTCAAACTGCTCCATACAACCTTCAGCTTAGCCTACTGAATGTTATGCTGGATACTTAGTGAAGCATTTACTATGCACTTACTATGTATTATCTCATTAAATCTTCACAAACCCTATGATGAATATGTTATTATCCTCATTATACAGGCAAGGAAACCGTTTACAGTGGTTGGTGAATAGTCCAGATCCCCACATCTAGGAAGTGATGGTTGAAACCCACGGACTACAAATTCTGAGCTTTGAACAGCTCTGCTCTCTGGTTCCCATGCTTCTTCTGGCCATGGCAGAAGGTGTGCTTCCTCTTCGGGAAAGCAGAGCATTAATCAACGTTTGTACAGATTCATCAACATATACGAAAAAGTGGGCACATGCTATTTGACCAGATGCTGAACCTGTGTCTCACTATTTTTGTCAAAAAGCTTTATAATCATGCTGTCTTTCTTCCATCACCAATCCCTTGAATCAGGGACTTCATCCCTGTAATGCAATCTTCCGCAAGGACACTTAATAAGTGCATACTACCTCAGACAAACAAACAAACAAATGAACAAACAAAAGCTAAGTTAAAATGGAGAGGTAAGCCTTGGCCAGTGTTGCTCAGCAGTTAGAGTGCCAACCCACACACTGAAGGGTCCCAGGTTCAACTGCCATTCAAGGGCATGCACCTTGGTTGCAGGTTAGAGCCCAGCCCCATCAGGGTGCATGTGTGAGGAAACCAATCGATGTCTCTCTCACATTGATGTTTCTCTCTCTCTTCTGTCTCTTTCCCCCCTCCCTCTTTCCCACTCTCTCTGAAAAGCAATGGGAAAATATCCGCTGATGAGGATTAACAACAAAAAAAATGGAGAGGCAATTACCTATCTTCTAGAAGGGGGAAGCAAAATGGAAGGCTGACTTCTCATCTTTTGGATGGCAGCTATACCTTAAAGTAAACTGTGTTTCTCAGAATTTCTGCATCAGTTCCACTTTCAAATGTTTTATCCTGTTGCCTCATAGTTGATTCATAGTTGTGGAACTCTGTGTCCTCATTCTATGTTTGTGGAATGTGGTCACGGTACTTAAAAATAAACTTCTATTTTTAAAAACTGACCTTAGAATTTGAGGTGTTTCATTTTTGAAACTTGACCCAAAACCTTATTTCTCTGAAATCTGGGAGGTACTTTTTATTACCTTCATGCAAATTGCTTGAGCATGCGAACGTTCCTTAGCACAGCTCCCTGGAATCGTGGCCCCACTGCCTTCTCGGGCCGGGGGTTCCTGCTGCGCCCTTCTCTGCAGCCACCAGCCACCCCGTCAGGCATGTGACCCCTTGTGACTGAGCCTTCAGCTTTCTGGCTTCCATGCTATCGGACCTTCTCCCTTCTTCTTTTTCCTCTTCCTACCTATTTTTCAGAAACTCTTCTTGTTAGGTCAAAAATCAGACATTATTTAGGCTCTTTTAGGAAACTGCCTAAAAATCGTTGCCTATCTCCCTTTTATGATGGAGAAAAAAGATAAGGCGGGCTATTTGGGTTGGTTGCAAAGGTGGGAGGGCTCAGGGGAAAGAGATCAGAGGGGGATCTCACTACAGTGACCTGAAAGAATCCACCTCTGGACCCTGGCCTCACTCCTCCCTTTCCCCCTAGAAGGAGTAACCAATGGGCCCTCAATGGAAGTGTGCTACCCCTAAGTGCTAGTCACATTCTCACTCATTCTCTCCTCTAGTCAGATTCCACTATTGCCATTATGAATCAAGGGGTGAATTGCATGTAGGCAGATAACATCCACCACAGAGGAGAAAGTAAAGAGTAGGACGTTATGTGAGATGCTAATCAACCTCTCCATTTTCTTGAGAGGAGACGGAGCACTTGAAGTCAGCAACTGATTTACAGTCCTGGCTGCCAGTTACTAGCTATGTCATTTTGGATATGTTAGGTAACCTCTCTGAGCCTCAGTTTCCCCAGGTGTCATATGGAGATAAATAATACCATTTAGCTCACTGGGTTATAAGAATATTAAATAAAATAATGCATGCAAAGCACTATGTGCCCAGCATATGATAGATATTCTAAAGCACCTAGGATACATCAGTGGACAAAAGAGCCCAGTCTGTCCCCATGATCTGCATCTTAGTTCATATTATCATGTTATTATTAAGCATTTGTAGGAGACACAATGGAGAAGCAACCAATTGATTTAACCAATAACCACTTTTGCTAGGGCTGGGGGTGAGGTGAGGTGGACCTAAAATAACATAGGTTGCACAATAGCCCATGTAAGAAAAAAAATCATTTTTACCTTCTTGCTCTCAAAATAAATGAGCACTTATTTATGTTTCAAAAATTTGGATCATTCACCTTGGCATTATTCAGTGCCATATTGTGCCCTCAAAATGCTACTGCTAATAATATATTACATATGTAATACTTTCAACAATAAAAATTTAATTTCAAAAAAATAAGAAGACGAAACACTGCTGCAAAAATATAACTTGCTGAGGAAAATGTTAACAAAACATTCTACCTGAAGCAAAAACTCAGTAGGTTTTGCCATAGTCAGTCTATATTTTCCATTCTGCTTAAGTTTATCTCCATTCTCTTACCAAGGGCATCTCTTGCCAGCATTTGAATCTAACATCTTTCCCTTTCAATGTCTTTCTCAGATACCACCGAAGTTCCTCCACTTAGTGCTTTCCACTTGACCTTTCCTGGATTGAATAAAGGAAGCTCCAAACAGATGCTCATCATCTATGCCTGCTGCCAACAGATGGCAATAGTGATCATGCAAGATTACTTTACTCTGGTAAGCCCTGCACTGTAATGGGTCTCAACTGGCCAAGGAGCACACTTGTGCTAGGTGTCTGTGCTAGGTTTCAAGGTGTTTGCAAATATCATTAACGTTACAGCATGTCTTTTAAGTAAAAAACTAATGGCGGTTTTGAAAGTGATTTTAAAAAGTGTAAATGACAACGAAAAGGTAGAAACAATTTAAAAAACCCCAAATGATAAAAAATATATATATATTGTACTTGTAAAATGAATCCACCTGAGATAGAGATAACTGTGAAGGACAATATATAGTGAGAAGTGCTGTACCTCAGCAATAAGCAATCAAGGAAGGGAAAAAATAACTGAATAAGTTTAAAATTTGAAAACAAAACATAACCACAACAAAACTTGTGGTTAGAGAATAAGCGTCAATGTCAGAGAACAATATCATATGACAATCCAGTATTAATGTAGGAGCAACTAGATATATTTGAGGCCTGAAAGCAGTGGTCCTCAGCCTTAGTCAACAGGGGAGCTTTTAAAAATCCTAAACCTCAGGCAGTACCCGAGGCCAATAATCAGAATTTTGGGGGCGGAACCAGGCATTGGTGGTGTTTAAGGCTGTTTAGGTGATTCCAACGTGCAAGCAAGGTTACAGACCTATTGCCTTCAAATGTAAGCATGAGGAAATGAAGCTGCTACTGGTTCCATGGGTTAAAATCCACTCAAATACATAGACTGATGTGTGATGAGCATGGACACCTTAGCAAGAAGTACTTCTCTATGATATTTTTATCCTCAAGGAAAATAACTACCCACCTCAAAGGAGATTTTGTTTCATATTCTTGAAACTGATATGGGTAAACAATATGTATTATGAAGGAAGAATGGAGCACACCTTATTTTAAAATTTTGAAGGAGCACCCCAGCCTGTTTGGCTCAGTAGCTAGAGTGTTGGCCTGCAGACCCAAGGGTCCTGGGTTCAATTCTGGTCAAGGGCACATACCTCGGTTGCAGGCTCCTCCCCGGCCCAAGCCCTGGTAGGGGCGCATGTAGGAGGCAACCAATTGATGCATTTCTCTCACATTGATATTTCCCTCTGTCTTTCCCTCTCTCTTCTATTTTCTCTAAAAATCAATGGAAAAAATATCTTCAGGTGAAGATTTAAAAAATAAAATTTTGAAGGAGCTATTCATATACGTATTTGAAGAAAATGGATCACAGAGCTACAAGTTTCTCTATCTCCTTTTACAAAGAAATGGACACACAAAGCTGTGCAAAACTCTATGCATAACTAGATGACATCATCTTTCCCTCCCTTTCATCTCCAAGCAATTAGACTAATCCCTGGTCTATCTACTCAGTGCATTCTGGTTAACAACCTTCCATCTTTCATAACTCAGTTTTGCATCAAAACAAATGGATCATTTAGTTCTTCATTCAAACCAGCCAGACTCTTCTCACTGCAGCCCGCTTTTACCTTGTCTGCCATGATCATAGAGGATCCCCCGTGGATGCCCAGGATGGGGGTGAGAGTCTGGGCTGAAATGAAGTCAAGGATCTGGGCGATGGCTTCCTGGTCAGTGTCGTCAGCAAACACCACCCCCTGGATCTTTCGGTCCGACATGAGGTCACAGATACGGGTGATGATGCTCTTTGGATCGGTCTCATTCATGGCTACTAGCTCCACACGGGGCACCACAGAGAGATGATGGAAGTCATCTTTCTCGTGGGCATCCTTGATGGCCACCTCGTCTGAAGTGCCCACGAGGATGACAGCGATGCCAATGCTGGGGGGGCTCTTCTGAGAACGCGCTCTGCTGCCTGACACGGCCAGGACAGCCAACACCAGCCAAAACTTGGGTGAACAGCACTCTGCTCTGGGCTTCATCTTCAACTCGTCGACTCCCTGGAAATGCAAAGACAGCGTGGTTAAGTCACAACCCACACCACAGGACCTGTCTTTGAAGAGACTGGATACTGCAAGTCGAGGGCCTTTGCTGGTCATCAAACCCTACTTCTGTCTTTTCGCCTAGTCTCTTGAAATCTCATGTTTTCTCAGCAGCGTGAGAGAAAAAAGCTTTCAGAAGCATCTGACATCCCTGAGCAAGAAAATAAAAGATGCTATTGCTAGAGCCATTAGCAGCAAACAGACAGAGACAAATGAGGCAACGAGGATGCAAGTGGTCCAGGCAGTAATGCCAAGTGCACAAACGCAGGAGTCTCCAAGAGGGGGGTCTTGCTGTTGCTGCATGATCCTTGGCACTCCTATCCCAATTCACCCTTGAACTGCTCTTGGGCTGAGGGGATGGTGTAGGCCAGGCAAAGGGAGCAGTAAAATGGGCTTAGCAGAGGCTAGCAGAAAAACATGGTCTGGATAAGCTAGATATAGAGAGCTGCACATACATAAACCCCATATTCTTGCTGCCTTTACTCCATGTTCACCTCAAAGAGGACAAGAGCCTGAAAATTCTTCAGCAACACTTTTAGTATCTGGCTCTTAATACTAAATAAATAATAATAAAAAAAACAGCCAATATGTAGGCAGTACTTTAAAAAAATCTCAGTTAATCCTTACAATAAACCAGTGGGAGGAAAATAAGAAAGGTACTGTTTCCCCATTTTATAGATGCTGAAGCTAAGGCTCAAAAAAGCTCAGAAATCCAAAACCATGAACCACTTCTGTGAAACAAATATGAATCCAGATCTTCTGATTTCTAGGCCAATTGTATTCCATTGTATTACATCACACTGCTTCTCAAATCACCCATTACCACAAGAAGTCATTTTATTTTGATTTGTTCATGCATCAAAGTACTATGATTTCAACAAATACTACTGATAACTGCTATAGTGTTAGAGCCACTATTTTTTTCTTCACCCAAGGTATTTTTCAGAGAGAGAGGAAGGGCGGGGGGGGGGGGGAGAGAGAGAGAGAGAGAGAGAGAGGAAGAGAAAGAAAGAATGATCAGTTGCCTCCCATACACATCACATTGAACCCATAACCTAAGTATGTGCCCTGACCAGAAATTGAACACCCAACCTTTTGGTGTATGGGACAACACTCCAACCAACTGTGCACCAGGCCCAGGGCGGGCAAGTTAGAGGCACTTCTGAAAAATTTTTCATGCCATCCTATAGTAGTGACTTCCCTGAAATGACTTCCCATGTTTCCATACAATTCACCACCTTTTACCTACAACAAACTCCTACTTTTTACTTCCCTATTTGCCCCTAAATCTTACACTGTGCACAAGACTGAGGACACAGTTCTATATACAGCTTTGCGATTTATCTTTATATTTCTCACTGTTTTCCAACAGCTCCTTTTATTTCAGTAGAACTGGTCCTGCTTCAGTTGTTTTGCTTTGTTTTAAATAATAATTTATTGTACCTCTATTATGTCCTGTGTACTGTGTTAGGCATTTCCTCATATGGAGTCTCTTTGGTCCTCACTGAAACCCTATAAACTAGTCATTTTATCCCCATTTATCAAATGGAGAAACTGAAGCTTAAAACAGTTATGTAATGTTCCCAAGGTCAATAAATGCCAGCATGCCAATACATAAACTTAGCATTTTTATACACCAAGGAAATATTCTACAAACTGCACCCAAAACCAGAATCAGCAATTCTCATTCTTCTCCAAAGAGAGAGAGGGAGTGTAATCAAGGATAAAAATGCCACCTAATATCTCTTACTTGTTTGGAAAAAAAAAAACATTAATATATTAGGGATCTATAAACTTTGAGAGTTTAGCTAGCAAAAGAAAACAATAATGATGGTGCTGAGTAAAGAGAGATAAGGATGTTCAGGCTGAGCAGACTGACTGCAAAGGGCATTAATGATTTGGGAGTAAGATGCTGGGGACATTTTGTGGCTGAAGAAGCACAAAATTCAATCCAGTTCTTGGCAGAAAGAACCTTGGAACTCTTGTCATTGTAGCCATCCTTCCACACTGCCAAGATGGAGACCTGTATCTATCGCCTTGTCTATCTCTTGCAAATAAGATGAATAGCTCAGTGGTTCACACCTGAGCAAAGTTGACTCCTGACAGTTTTCTGGTCTATGTGTCTCTGTGGAAACAGGGAATGACCACAGGAGCCCTGGAAGCCTATGCTGATTAGCTGGTCCCAATCAAGCATTAGAGCCAGGGCCTGAATTCCTCCTCCTCAACTCTATGTATCAGAGCAGTGCTATACAGTGTTGAGCAGCACTGAATATTCAAAGTAAGACCAATGGGTTTAACAGCCGTGAGCAAACTACGGCCCGCAGGCCGGACCGTACTCTTTTATGTAATGATGTTTACTTTGAATTTATATTAGTTCACACAAACACTCCATCCATGCTTTTGTTCCGGCCCTCCAGTCCAGTTTAAGAACCCATTGTGGCCCTCGAGTCAAAAAGTTTGCCCACCCCTTTAGCATCTCAAAGATTTATTGACAAAATAATAATAATAATCTGTTCAATTTCAAGGACTGGTTCTCAAAGAACACTAAAAGATTTAGAATTTGGCAAGACTAGCAGTGGGAGGAAAATAAGAAAGGTACTGGCAAAGGGAGCAGTAAATGGGCTTAGCAGCTAACTTCATTCCAGTGGATTCTAATCATTTAGATACCAGTCGCTAAATCAGCTTCCTTCACATTGAAAAGTGGTCCACTCTGCCATGACAATTCATTAACTTTAATGCACTCTACACACTCCCGTTTTGATGTTTTATTTATTCTCTTTAAAACATCTCTGTGTTCCTCTATTTCTTCTCACACAATGTATTGCACTTTGTTATGCAATGGCTAGTTGTGACACTCAGAGAATAGAATCAGGTTTTCCTGAGCATCTCTTTTATACTCAGAATAGAGCAAAGCACTTTACAAAGCAATACATTATGGGAGATACCAGTAAGAGAGGGACTGTGAGACAAACAAAGAAGCTTCTTTGAATACAAACTCAATTGCACACGTTAGAAGGGGCTTCTTTGAGAGAAAGTATGTAGTTCAAGATAAGCAAATTGGTTTTGCTTCTTTCCACAGACAGACCACGGTTAATCACGGCACCTGCTCTATGATGCTTTGCCCCCTCCTCTCCACTGTGCTTCACACTCCCCCAGTAGAATTGAGCATTGTTTCATTTTCACTATTACCACAGCCTGTATGTGTCTATCTAAATACCTGTAAAAGTTTTCTATAATTATATGACTATGTAATTAACTAGTTGGTAATCTCCTGGTAGGCAGGGAACTTTTCACTTCAGAAAGCGTTTATTGAGCACCCACTACCTAGCAGACATTGTTGTTAGTGTTGGGGATGCTACTAAAACAGGCTCTACCCTCCACAACCACAGTCTAGTACAGTGATGGCGAACCTATGACATGCATGTCAGAGGTGACACATGAACTCATTTTTTGGTTGATTTTTCTTTGTTAAATGGCATTTAAATATATGAAATAAATATCAAAAATATAAGTCTTTGTTTTACTATGGTTGCAAATATCAAAAAATTTCTATATGTGACACGGCACCAGAGGTAAGTTAGGGTTTTTCAAAATGCTGACAAGCTGAGCTCAAAAGGTTCACCATCACTGGTCTAATAGAAGATACAGAAACACAAAGACCTTGTCTCATTTCTATTTGCATTTTGGGGGTATAGCTGGGCCTCATATACAAAAGGGAAGGACTCAATAAATTGTAGCCACTGAGTTTCTACCATTATAAAATTGTCAATATTTGACCATTTTTAAACTATAATAACCTATTTTACATATTATATACTTACAGTAACATTTTACCTATAGCCTACAATATGCCAGATGCTATGATTGCTAGGTAATTTTCATGCAGTGCTAAATCACATATAAAGATTATAAGTCATAATTTTTCCTTATATTACAAAGAAGAAAACAACTTCTGAGAGGGTAAGTATATGACCAAGGTCACCCAGCTAATAAGAGATGTCATCAAGTTTCAAACCAAAGTTTGTCTGTCTCCAAAACCCTTGATCTTTCCATTTTGCTGCCTCTCACTATGAATATATAAATGAACAAAAGAAATTAAGAAAAGAATGAATGAAATCACCAACAAAAACAAACTGTGTCCTAATACCAGTTCCACTTTAACTAAGCGCCTGAGGATGGGCAAATCACTTAATCACTGTCTCTATCTCTTCGCTGATGAAATCAGGATAATGTACTAACCTACATACCTGAAAGACTTTTTGTGAGGATCAAATAATAATATGGAAGTGCTTTGAAGAAAAGGATGTTACCTTTAAGCTTTTATAGAAGTTGTTCAAGGATGCTAGCTATTTATGAAAGCACAAAGTCAGCATGTGGGAGGTGGGGGTGATGGAATGGTAGACAGAGGCTAAGAGAAATGTAAAGAGGAGCCTCACAGGAGGAAGAGATATCAGCTCCCTGATGGTTATAACGCCCTAGAGAATATGTCATATAATGGCCTCAGAGTAGCAGCAAACTCTACTGACAGTTTTCCAGTTTTGTAGCAGAATTGAATAGTCATTCAGGCCAGGGTCTATAATGGGAATCAGTGAAGCTCAAGACCCCCAAACCAGGCCTTGAATTCAGGTATTAGGGTGTACAAACAGAGCCAAGAACAAAGCAGCCAGATCAGAGAGTCAGATGTTCACCTCCCGGCCCTCTGCCTCCTTGAGGCTTGAGCTGAGTGGGCCCCAGATCTACAGCAAGCAAAAGACCACAGTAGCCTACATTCATGCCTATAGTTGGTGCATGGTAACTATAGCAGGAACCAGTCTACACTTTGCTGTCCACAGTAGATTCCAAAGGAAGACATATCTGAATGAGAATCTGAACCAACCCTGTCCTCAGGAAAAACAAACAAACAAACAAAACAAAAAAACACTGAGTCCTGGGGCAACCCCAACAGAAAGAATAAAATGTGATTTAAATGGATGATTAAGTGAAATTTTCCAAGTACTACCTTTTCATGCAGTCAGGACACCATTTGGAGTAACACAATTAAGGAGATTGTGGTTAAGATATGATAGGCAGTGAGTAAAATGAAGATTAAAAGTTCCAGAACTATGCATTAGGTCCAGTTCCCCAAGTTACCAATAAAGACAGAAAGCTAGGATGCAAAGGCCTAAAATTTATCACTTCAGAAAATAGGGGAAAACAAGGAGTCTCATATAGTATATGTTAAGTGAAGTAGAAAGAGCATAACCTTTTTGGAGGACAATGTAGGAATATCTATCAAATTTTTAATATTAAGACAATATAAATTCAAAGGTAAAAACATCAAAAGTGACAATGAGCCCTAACCAGTTTGGCTCAGTGGATAGAGCATCAGTCTGCAGACTGAAGGGTCCCAGATTCGATTCCGGTCAAGGGCATGTACTTTGGTTGCGGGCATATCCCCAATGGGGGGTGTGCAGGAGGCAGCTGATTGATGTTTCTCTCTCATCGATGTTTCTAACTCTCTATCCTTCTCCCTTTCTCTCTGTAAAAAATCAATAAAATATATATATTTTTAAGAAGTGACAATGAGAGATGTCAAATTTAGTACCAAGAAGACACAAAAATCATACTAATAATAGCATAGGTGGTTGTCACGCCCTCATGCATCACGCCCTAATGTCATCACAAGATGGCCATCACAAGATGAAGGCAGGGCCCAGTGGAGGAGGCAGGTCACGGCAGGGGAGGGCAGTTGCAGGCCATCAGGCTGGCAGGAGAGGGCAGTTGCAGGCCATCAGACCAGCAGGGGAGGGCAGTTGGGGGTTATCAGGGGAGGGCAGTTGGGGGTGATCAGGCCAACAGGGGAAGGGAGTTGGGGGTGATCAGGCCAGTAGGGGAGGGCAGTTGGGGGTGATCAGGCCAGTAGGGGAGGGCAGTTGGGGGTGATCAGGCCAGCAGGGGAGGGCAGTTGGGGGTTATCAGGGGAGGGCAGTTGGGGGCGATCAGGCCAACAGGGGAAGGGAGTTGGGGGTGATCAGGTCAGTAAGGGAGGGCAGTTGGGGGTGATCAGGCCAGCAGGGGAGGGCAGTTGGGGGCGATCAGGCTGGCAGGGGAGCAGTTAGGCATCAATCAGGCTGGCAGGGGAGCGGTTAGGGGGTGATCAGGTTGGCAGGCCGAGGTGGTCAGGGGCAATCAGGCAGGCAGGCAGGCAAATGGTTAGGAGCCAGCGGTCCTGAATTGTGAGATCAGGCCTAAACCGGCAGTTGGACATCCCCCGAGGAGTCCCAGATTGTAAGAGGTTGCAGGATGGGCTGAGGGACACCCCCACCCCTGTGCATGAATTTCATGCACCAGGCCTCTAGTATGAATATAAAAATATAGGCTTAATGTGTGTAAAGCAATACTTAAAATTACCATGGGAAGTAACAAATAAATCCAATAGACAAAATATAAACAAAGGCATAAATAATTTTTTAAAAAACACAGCATGAGTAATAAGTTTGAACTAGTTCAGATATCTAGAAATTCACATACAATACAGACTACATATTCTTTTAAGTATGTAAAAAAATACTGTATATACAAAAATGCCTCAGTAAATTCCAAAGAATCAATATAAAACAATTGTCATTTTTTATAACGTAATTAAATCACAAATAAATTTTTTAAAGTAGCTAAAAATATCACATATCCAAAACTTTTAAAAAAACCTTTCTATTAAACAACCAAGGTTAAGAAAGGAATCAAAAGAGAAACTAAAACATCCTTTGAAAGAAAGACAATAAAATATTAAATATGAAAATGTCTAGTGTACAACTAAAACAGTTTAAAAAGAAATCTATGCCTTTAAATTCACTTATACGAAAAATTTTAAATACAAAATAATTAATTGTAACTAAATTTTCACTTATTGAACAATTAACAGAGTCAACCCTAATAAGGAATTAAATAATGAAGTACAGAAATTAATGAAACAGAAGGCAAAGAAGGGAAGAAAAAAGGTGATTCTTTGAAAGACTACAATAGCCCTAACCCATTTGGCTAGGTGGATAGAGTGTCGGCCTGCGGACTGAAGGGTCCCAAGTTCTATTCCAGTCAAGGGCATGTACCTTGGTTGTAGGCACATCCCCAATAGGGGGTGTGCAGGAGGCAGCTGATTGATGTTTCTCTCTCATCGATGTTTCTAACTCTCTGTCCCTCTCCCTTCCTCTTTGTAAAAAAATAAAATATATATATTTTAAAAAACTACAATAAAGTTCTGACAAGATGACTCAAGGTAAAACAGAAAAAATGCAAATGAAATTCATAATAAAAACGGAAAAATAGCATCGTATACAATAAGATTTTTAAAATAAAATAATATCATGAAAAATTGTTACTTTTTAAAGTGATGTATAAATATACAATAAAAATAGCAAAAAGGGGTTCAAAAGAAAATTTGAATATAACATTAACCATTAAAGAAAATAAAATGGTTATTCAAGGCCCCCAATCCTAATCCACCAATAACCACCTCCCATCTCTACTCCCCACTCAACCAACCCACCTCTGTCAAAATAAAAGGAAGTAAAACAAGTGCACATAGTTTTATAAAGGAAATCCTAACTTTTAAGAGAAGAAATATGCCTTGCTCATACAAGTTGAATAAAATAGAAAAAGAAGAAGATCCAGATAACTGTAGTACAAGAAAAGATTACCATAGTTCCCCTTCACTTATGAACATAAAGAGGGGGGGAAACCTAAAAAAAAAAATATTGGCTAGTCAAAATAAACAGCATCTTTTAAAAATAACATGATCAAATATGACATACCAGGAATGCAAGGATGGCTGAATTGTAGACTATACATCAAAATAAATCACCACATTAATGAACTAAAGGAGATATTTACACAGATATCTCAAAAACATGACAGAAACACATTTAATTAAGGGGGAAAATATCTATTCATGATGTAAACGTTTTTTTAAAAAATGCAATAACAGGAAATGAAGGAGATCATCAGTCTTTACCTGGTTTAGAGTATACACCAAAAACTCCTGATCACATTCTTTTTGACATTGAGAAAAAGGCAAGGTTTGTGCTGCCACTGCTATTGGAGGCTATGGTAAATAAAATAAGTCAAGAAAATAAAAGTTTTAAGAATGGGAAGAAAACTGGAGAGCATTATGCTAAGTGAAATAAGCCAGTCAATGAAGGAAAAATACCACATAATCTCACTCATTCGTGGATAATAGAGACCATTATAAACTTTTAAACAATAATAGATACAGAGGCAGAGCTGCCTCAAACAGATTGTCAAACTGCAGCGGGAAGGCCGGGGAGGGGTGGGGGGCAGGAGGTAGGGGGTAAGAGATCAACCGAAGGACTTGTATGCATGCATATAAGCATAACCAATGGACATAGGACACTGGGGGATAGGGGAGGCTAGGGGACTGTCTAGGGCGGGGGGGGGGGGGAGAATGGACACATATGTAATACCCTTTGTAATACTTTAAGCAATAAAAAATAAATAAAATAAAATAAAAAGAATGGGAAGAAAAAAGAAAACAACTAGCATTATCTGAAGATAATATGGTTATCTACATAGAAAATCCAATAGAATTTAAAAACAATTAGTATTCTCTTTTTTAATACTTTTTACTGATAATAAATAAGGAATTAAATAATAAGGAATTAAATAATGAAGTGCAGAAATTAATGAAACAGATGGCAAAGAAAGGAAGAAAAAAGCTGATTCTTTAAAAGAATCATAGAGGAAGGGAGAGGAAGAGACAGATAGAAACATCAATGATGAGTTTCCTGAATGCCCCTACTGGGGATCAAGCCGCAACAGGGCATGTGCCCTTGACTGTAATCGAACCTGGGACCCTTCAGTCCCCAGGCCAACACTTAGTATTAATATGAGTGGAGCAAGGTTGCTAGATAAATGATACTCTTAGAAAACATTAATAGCTCTCTTTTAACCAACTAAAAAATATAAACTCATAATAGCACAAGCAACTAAAGAATGCATAAGACATCTAACAGAGCAAATATGAAACTCCATTAAAGGCTATGAAAGAAGACCTGAACAATGTAATCATATACCACATTCACAGGTATGATAACATAGTATCTTAGAGTTCTATTTTCCTCTGAATTCATCTATAACTTCAAGGCAATTGCTGTCATTAATAATAGCTGGATGTTTAAAAGAATTTTATTAACTTATTCTAAAATGCATACAGAAGAATAAAGATACACAAAGAACTAAATCAATAAACAAGATGTCCTTATGTGAACCAATAATGAAAATGTGCCATGAACTAAGAAGTATGATGAACTCAACTCCGCATAACAGATCCAAAGTACATTTTTTAATTAACTTTTTTTTTAATTTTAAGTTCCATGTCAATTTTGGGTTTTAAGTTATACTTTCTAAATTAAAATTTATAGGCTCAGAGCAAATGTTGAACCGAAGAAGTGCTTTTAAGTCATAATGCTTAGCTTAGGCAACGCATGTGTTCAACAACCACTTGAAGCAGGAGGGTATTACAGATGTCAAACATCTACTATTTAATGTCATTTTGATGTATAAGACCAATATCTATTTCTAGCAAATGAAATACATCTATACATGCAGGATTTTTGGAAACCCAATTTCACTCCTCCAAATGCACTGAGGATATGCTAAACATCATCTCAATATTATCTAAATCTGTAAAAATAACATATAAAAGGTACCAACCTTTCATTTCAGTTGACTTAGAACCTAAAACTTCTCTCTGCACTGTTATTCTCCTCCTTCTTATAATATTACCATCATCCATTACTCTTTTAGAGCTCTGAGCTCCCTTGCCCCTGCTCTTTCTTCAGAAAGGAACAAAGAAATCCTGGGAGTGTGGGGAGTGAAGGCAGGTGCTGAGCCTGTGTACCTATAAAACCAGTAAAGAAAGAAAAGTCCACCTGGACATCTTACAAACATGCTAACTCCATTTTTAATGTAGTGATTGACATGGCAATAAACAGTGCTCCTTGGTCCTGCTGGGGCATTTACTTATCTAAATGCACTCTTGTGCAAGGCCAACCACAAATGCATTTCAACATACCACAGCCACAACAAATAATGTCAAGACAAGGTCAAAGAAAACAGAGCCTTAGTTAAGGCACTTATGGCAAAGTATCTGATCAGAGAAGAATAGGTGAAATGGGAGAGAGGGAAAAGATACAGGTAAAAATGATCCAAACCCTTGACCATCAAGTCCTCCTATGCGGTGCAGGTAGAGATGCCCTTCCAATGACCATAGTCCTTTAGACGCCTAGAAGCTGCTGCAAAGGTCAATGGGGCATTTAATTTCTTGACTTAGAACCTAAAACTTATTTCAGCAGATAAATTATTCTGCTGAAATAAGAGCCTTCTGTTTATACTGGGTCCACACAGACCTGAACTCCTTCCTTGTTCTACACTTCCAGTGGTAAAAGCAGTCTGTTCTCTCTCACTTGTTCTTTTCTGCCGTCTGTGAAAAGCAGAAATATCACTTCTACAGTCACCCAAGTTCCTGATACAAGAGCTGTACAGATAACTAGTAAAGGATTATGAAATCACTTCATATGTGTACACTTTAATAGAAGTTTGCAATACAAACATCAATGATTATCTGTATTCTCACCAGGAACAGCCACTCATGTTTCCCTTAATATCTGCAAGAGCAGACACCAAAATTGTTCAAAGTTTCTCTCCTAACATCTGCACACGGTTCTTAATTACAATTAATTTATATGCCTCAAAGGACAGTGTGGGCAGCCCTGCTGAAATCCAAACCTTTTGAAACCAGATTCTGATTATCGCCATTTGGCAGCAGATTAGGGCAATTTATTGGTTTAACAGCAAAATAACAATTTCAAGTGTTAACAAAAATTATTGGCTTGACTCTGATTATTAAGTGGGGGAGGGTGAGTAGTGAAAATGGGTGGTGGGTCAGAAAAAGAGAAGCACAGGAACAGAGCAGCAGGAAAATCTCACCTGGGGAAAAGGCACAACAAGGAAGATATTGGGAGGGCAACAGTAAGCCAAGGATGGGACAGGGACCACCAGAGCTACCCATAAAACACTGGTGTTCTGAGTAAAAGGCCATGTCCAAGTCCCCCCAAGTAATCTGCTCTACTGCCTAAGTATACTCCAAGCCACTGCAACCATCCACGAAACCTCTTCTGCAGATCCAACAATGATTATCGTGCTGTGTTTGGTGGAGAGAGCAAAGCTTTGGAGTTGAAAACACGGGCTTTATATTTACTCTTAATTTGCTGTGTGATCTTAGATTAGTTTCTTTACTTCTCTGACCCTCAGGCCCCTCTTCTGTAAAACAGGAGATAATAACTGCTTTCACAGGATTGCTGTGAAGATTGACTCACTTGATAAATGTTTATTGACTGTTTTCCATGTGCCAGGGAATGTGATAGGAGGTGGGATCCAACACTGAACTGGATCCAATCTACAAGCAGCCTTGAACCTAGTGGCCAAGGCAGACAAACAGGAAATTACAGTACGAAGTGATGCATTATAACAGAGCATGCCCAGTGCTCCATAGGAGGCCCCCTAATCCTGTCTGGGAGAGAAGGAGAGTAACAAGTAAGTGCTAATAGATGAGCACGAAATGTAATGAAAACGATAGACTGAAATTGTCACAATGATAAATTATTAATTACAGTAAAGGAGGCAAGGACCTAGAAGTCAAAAGACCTAGGATTGAAACTTGACTTTAACACTTACTTCCATTAAAGAGAGGGGAGCCAGTAACTTAAATTATCTGGACCTCATTTTCTTCATTATAAAATGCAGATTATTATCCTCACCTCACAGAATTAAACAATTTATTTGAAAGCATCTAGCAAATAGCAAGGACCTGATATTTTTTCGTTGAATGTGAACAGACTTTGTCCAAAGGCAGATAAGGAGCTCCTCTTGCCTCAAATTACTTAGAAGAGTCAGACTCCTTCCCTCTCATCTCCATCTCTAACTTTAGTACCATTCTACTGACCTTAGAAATTAGTTGTTTTAAAAAGTTAGTCTATAAGTAACAACCTGATATTCAATATAAACAATTATTAAAATAGATTTTAAATCCTAAAGCCAGCCAGCATCTACTCACCTTTCCCCCCTTTCCCCACTAGCCACCAAATTTGCCCTGGCCAGTGTGCTCAATTGTTAGTGTCTGGAAGGGTCCCAGGTTCAATTTCCAGTCAAGGGCACATCTGTGCTGCAGATTTGATCCCTGGCCCATTTGGGGTGTGGCAGAAGGCAACCAATTGATGTGTATCTCTCACATCAATGTTTCTCTCTCTTCTCTCTTCTTTCTTCTCTTCTATCTTCTCTCTCTCTTCCCTCTCTTTCTCTCTCTCTCCCTCTGCTTCCCCCCGTCCCTTCCACTCTCTCTAAAAATAAAAATCAATGGAAAAAAATGCCATCGGGGAGGATTAACAAACAACAACAAATAGTAGGTGCTGGCTGAATTTAGGATTTAAAATCTATTTTAATAATTTTGTGCAAAGTAATATGACAACTTCAATTACATCAAAATAGTCATTTATTATCTTTGAAATCCACATCTTCACTCACCAATTGTGATTCTCCCTGCATGGAATATAAGAAAGGAGAACCCACCCTCACTATGTTGGCTAGTAAGATAGCTTTTCTTGGAAACTCTGATGAAGGGCAAGGATTACATCTGTTTTCTTTATCTCAAGTACTTAGCAGAGTGTCTGGCATATGATAGGTACTCAATGAACATTTCTTGGTGACATTAGTGAATGAACCAATGATTAAGTACCTCAGAAGACCAATAATGAGCTACCTCTCTCCATCTCTGTTGACACATAAATGAAGGTATTGTTTTAGGTCCTTCACTCCCAAGGGTTATAACATAAAGGGAAATACCATAAACAGCAAAGCCATTTCCAATTTCTTGATATTATGTAGGGATCATTCCTATGTCAATGTTATTAGCTGATAATTGCCTGTATATCTGAGTATTTATTTGCACCTGTACATATGTGTGTAAATCAATGCCTATACAAGTGACATATGTTAATGTGTACAAATTAGCCCTCTTTCCCTTGGTCTCTGAGTTCTAAGGAGGTTCTGATGATGAAGCATAAACATGATTCAACCTTCAACTCAGAGCCTAGATCTATAACAAGATTCTGAGGCCATAAGAGACCTCACAGAGAGCATGGTAGCAAGGCCAGAATCAATAGGGAACAAAAGCCACACCATTTGAGCTGCCTGGTTATCAGGCCAAGTCTAGATGCAGTCATGCATTCCTTGCTATAAAATGCCATCTTTATTATTGCCATCAATATGCATATCTGTTCATCACAAACCAATCCTACCTGAATTCTGAACTCACTTAAACCCTGCTAAGAACACATGTGAAATTGAGCACCTACTCAGAGAATTAATCACAAGTTGAAACATAACCTCGTTAATTTCCTTGCCCTTCCTCCTCTCCCCCCCCTTCTCTCATATCCTCCTATCTAATAAAAGAGAAACATGGTAATTGGCGTACGACCACTACCCTTCCCATTGGCTAATCAAGGCGATATGCAAATTAACTGCCAGCCAAGATGGCTGCCAGCAGCCAGGCAGCTGGAAGCTAACATGAGGCTTACTTGCTTCAGTGACTGAGGACTACAACATTCCCCCCTGCCGCTGCCGGCCTCTGAGTTGCAACTCTAAGCAACTATGTTACAAATATAGAAGCTAAACAAAACTCCAGAAACCTGCTTTAGTCGCCGGGCTTCAGCCAGCAGGATCGCAACATTTTTTCAAATACAGAAGGTAAACAAAGGCCAGAAACCAGCTTTCAGCAGCGGAGGCCTAAGAGCTGGAGCCTCAGAGCTAAAGCTGGCCCAGAATTAAAAAAGAAAAAAAGAAAAAAAGGAGTGGTTGGGAGCTTCAGTCACCTGCCAGGCTGAAAACAGCCCTCAGCCCCTCACCCAGACTGGCCAGGCACCCCAGTGGGGACCCCCACCCTGATCCAGGACACCCTTCAGGGCAAACCAGCCGGCCCCACCCATGCACCAGGCCTCTACCCTATATAGTAAAAGGGTAATATGCCTCCCGGCACCGGGATCAGCATGACAGGGGGCAGCGCCCAAACCCCCTGATCGCCCTGTGGCTCTGTGTGTGACAGGGGGCGGGGCCACAACCTCCCTATCGGCCCTGTTCTGTTCGTGACAGGGGAAGGTGCCCCAACCCCCTGATCAGCCCTGCCCTGTGCCTGATAGGGGGGAGCTCCCCAACCCCCTGATCGCCCTGCGGCTCTGTGTGTGACAGGGTGCGGCACCCCAACCCCCTGATCGGCCCTGCTCTGTGTGTGACAGGGTGTGGCACCCCAAACCCCCCGCCCCCACAGGCCCTGCTCTGTGTGTGATGGGGTAGAGCCATAACCTCCCCATCTGCCCTGCCCTGAGTGTGAGAGTGGCGGCACCCCAACCCCTGATCGGCCCTGCTCTGTGGGTGATAGAGGGCGACGCCCCAACCACCCCCCACGGGCCCTGCTCTGTGTGTGATGGGGTAGAGCCATAACTTCCCCATCGGCCCTGCCCTGAGTGTGACAGGGTGCGGTGCCCCAACCCCCTGATCTTCCCTGCTCTGTGTGTGACAGAGGGCGGTGCCCCAACTCCCCTATCGGCCCTACTCTGAGTGACAGGGGGGAGCTCCCCAACCCCCTGATTGGCCCTGCTCTGTGCATGACAGGGGGAGCTCCCCAACCCCCTGATGGGCCCTGCTCTGTGCGTGACAGGGGGGAGCTCCCCAACCCCCTAATGGGCCCTGCTCTGTGGGTGACAGGGGAGAGCTCCCCAACCCCCTGATGGGCCCTGCTCTGTGCGTGACAGGGTAAGGAGCCCCAACCCCCCTGATGGGCCCTGCTCTGTGAGTGACAGGGGGCAGCGCCCCAACCCCCTGATTGGCCCTGCTCTGTGCGTGACAGAGGGTGGCACCACAACCTCCCCATCGACCCTGCCTTGAGTGTGACAGGGGGCGATGCCCCAACCCCCCAATCAGCCGTACCCTGAGCGTGACTGAGGGTGGCATCGCAACCTCCCAATCCGCCCTGCTCTGTGCATGACAGGGGCGGTGCCCCAACTCCCCTATCGGCCCTGCTCTGAGCCCAACCAGGGACTGCACCCTAGGGATTGGGCCTGCCCTCTGCCACCCGGGAGCAGACCTAAGCCAGCAGGTTGTTATCTTCCGATGGGTCCCAGACTGCAAGAGGGCACAGGCCGGGCTGAGGGACCCCCTCTTCCCCCCGAGTGCACAAATTTTTGTGCACTGGGCCTCTAGTTACTATACAAGAAGACAAGGGACAGAACTGAGGGCCAGGAAACCTCCGGCCCTGTTACATCCCCACACTGACAAGCCACAGGACTCAGAATTACTCAACCTCTCTGTGGCTGTGAAATAAGAGCAATGAACTGGTTGTTCTCAAAGTTTCTTCCAACTTTAAAATTCTGTGGATCTTTCTGTCTTCCGTTCCCCACTCCAGATCACCTCTCTCCTCTACTCTGAATGCCAGGAGGCAAGTCTGTTTGGAGCACATCAATGGACTTCCTAGTCCTTTGGCCTCCAGGTGGGTTTGACTAATAAAGAGCATAAGAAGGAGCTCAGAGGGAACAAGAAGGCTGAGACTGGGGTATCTACTCTCCGTGCTTCCTCCCTGTGGGTCCACTACAGGTTGGATGTATCGCTTGACTAAAGATCATAGCTTCCATGAAACATCCCTCTCCTTGCTCTCTCCACAGAGTTCCGCCTACAGATTCCAAAAATTGCTCCCACTTTCCTCCTCTGTTACTATAGGTGGTGGTGACTCCACCAAGTTGCTTCTAGCTCCAGGACACCTCTACTTGTGGTTTCTATACATTGCCCACAACCTGGTAGTCTTTTTTCTAAACTTTCTTCAAGTTAAACAAATTGAGGGTGCCATCTGTTTCCTGCTCTGACCATAAATGATACAGATTCCTCCTGCATTCCACAATAATGCCTAGGAGCCTCTGGGGTTCCCAATGGCAAAAGCAGGACCTGAATTCTACCACCACTCGCCACTGAATAAGGTATGGCCCCTCCTGACAATGCTCCCTGCTTGTCCTCAGATCCTGGTGAGCAGCATTATAAGGAGTGATGCTCTCCAGGTGCCCGGCCCTCTGCAAAGAAGGAATTAACGTCGGTATCATACTTCAAGAGAAAAGCTTTGGGAAGCCAGCATTTTGAGAGTGAGGAATGTAGTATTGGGGATCAGAAAAAATACACCAAGCAATTATCAGAATGACTACAAAGCACAATCCAGAGAAAGGCAGAGCATTTCATGAAGGAAATGTGTTCACTAAATAGGACTTTAGATGGCCAAAGAAACAAACTGGCAACAAAGCCCTTATTTCCTTTGTCTTTTCTCTTTGATATGGGCAGAACCCGCTTCAGGAAAAAATAAAGTTTTAGAATCAATTTTCACTATCAAATTATAAGCCAAAGTATAAATGAAGAAATACAGCAGCACAAGAAAGCATAAAAGTTACATTTCTAGGAAATAATATGACAATTAACTTTGTATTTTTTTAATATGTGGAAAAAATTATGCCTTGGCTGGTGTTCTCAGTGGTTAGAGCACCAACCTTCATACCGAGGGGTCTCAGGTTTGATTCCCGGTCAAGGGCACATATCTGGGTTGCGGGTTCCATCCCCAGCTCTGGGCCTCTAGTCAGGGCACATGCGGGAGGCAACCAATCAATGTGTCTCTCTCACATTGATGTTTCTCTCCCTTTCATTCTCTCTCTAAAAAGCGATAAAAAAAAATATCCTCAGGTGAGGATTAACAACAACAAAAAAGTAGTGAAAAAGGATGAAAAAATATTTGTGAACCCCTTGCTGTAGTGATAATAATATAGTTACAGTTTGGCCATCCTTTACATTTTATATTGTTTTTAAAAAGCAAGTAGCTGCTCTCTGAACCCAGCATGCTTACATTGTTAGAAGAGAATGTACATCAGGCCTAAATTGCCATGTTCATATCACCAAAGAAATGGCAGGGCAGGGGGCAGCTGGCACAGCCTGCACCTCCTTCCCATGCCCCACGGGGGGGGGGCGGGGAGCAGATGAAGCTCCTCCCCAACTCAGTTCAGCCCCAGGCCAGGCCAGCACACAGGGCAGGGATCTGCACTTCCAGCTGCAGAAAGTACACTCAAGGGCTCTGCAACTTTCCTACTTTAAGTTAGAGTTTGATATTTGAAATGATGGATGTTAACTTATGTGGTAATCATTTTGCAATATAAGTGAAGTCATTATGCTATACATCTTAAATGTATACAGGGCTGTATGTCAATTATATCTCAGTAAACCTGGGAAAAAATTACATTTTGAAAGCAAAAAACCCAAGCTACAACCTCACACCAGCTCCTATCCCTTTCCTCTCAGAAGTCCAAATCCTTACTGAGGTCCCATCATGCAAATCACAGCCAAGTGTCCCAGGGAGAGAAGGTCAGGCATCTGTCCACAGGACTGTCCACTCAGCATGGAGAGAGGGCATCCGCACCCAATGCTGGACCTTCAGATGGCATGAAGGAGCTCAAGGGTATGTAGACGCTCAGAGAGAAACTGCTCTGAGCTTGAAAGTGAGGACAACTTTATCTGGGCTAAAAGCTCTGAGGGCATCTAAGGTGAAGGCGCTGGTTTGAGCAGAGGCTCAGAAATGACAGCACTAAGGTGGAAAAGCAGTGAGGCACAACGCTGATTTAAAAAAATGGTACACAGCGCGGCCCGCCCAAAGTAAGAGTTCATGGAAAGGGTAGCTGTGAGATAAAGCTGAAAAGATACGCAGAGGAATCTGGGTGCTTAGCTAAGGCACTTGGACAGTGAGTGGTGACAAGAAATGATGGAAGGACGGGAGGGGAAGGAACAGATCTCTGACCACTAAATCCCATTATTTTCAACTTCCAAGGTGAATGAGACGGCAGCTGTCTTCAAAAGCTGTTTGGGAAATCAACAAGGCTAGCTGATTACAGCAGGGAAATTCCTTGTCTACCTCCTGATAACAGCTGCCACTGCTGGGAAGTTAAGACCCCAGTTTTATAATGATAAAGAAACAGAAGTGCTTATGAAACACCATTCACAGAAGTGTTTTTGATTGAAATAGTATTCATGAAGACCATGCTCTTCGCAATGTGAACATTTCCCAGTGGTAATGAACCTAAATACAATGACCCTGGACTCCTGCCTGTCTCCTCTCAGCTCTATCTTAAGTCTACTCCCGCGCTCTTCCTGTTTATTACTTTCACTTGCTCATTCAAAGGGTGTCCCTTCTAACAGCGGTCAGTCTGTTCTCTGTATCAGAGACTAGACTTTGGGTCGTAGCACACAATAAAATATACAGGTGATGCATTATAGCATTATACACTTGAATCCTATATCATTTTATTAACCAATGCAACCCCAATAAATTCAATAAAAATATATTTTTTAAGAAAACAAAGGTTATACCAAAGCCTCATTGAAAACCTTCATCCTTAGGTAGCCTTTTTCCAATTTTCAAATTCTTCCTTGCCTCACTTTGCCTAATGAATAAGTATAAGGTTTTGTGTGAGTATGGATGGGTACACACATGCATGTGCGTGTGTGTGTGTGTGTGTGTGTGTGTGTGTGTGTATTAAAGACAAAGAGAACATATCTCATTTTCATTCATTTTGCCTCTTGTACTCTATCCTCTTCATTCCATTCCTCACCTTGCTTCTTAAACCTATCTTCTCCTTTCCTGAAAATTTCCTCTTCTAGAATTCCCTTTGAGTGACTTCACACTTTCATCCATGCCATCTTACTCAAACTACCTTGACACAAGTCACTAACAATATGTTCATGAACAGCTCCAGTTGCCTCCCTTTTTCTGCTGCTCTAATCTTTCCTGGCTGTGCTTGACAAGATTTATCACCTATTTCTTTCCCATTTTACCATCTCTCTCAACGCTTAACCTCTCTGCATTTCCTTGGTCTTGGGGCCTCTTCATCTATTCTCTCACTTTCTCTGGACCATTCTTTTTCTTTCCTCATCTTATCTCTTCAGAGGGTTTCATTTATGCCCAGAATTTAACCACAACCCCTACACTTTCCTGTCCCCCAACTGAGCCAGTGATTCAAATCTTATTCATCCCTAACCTTTAAAGAAAGGTCTAGTTTTACACTTTTATGCATCTGTTTAGTTGTCTAGTGTCACTTCAAGGTTAACATGTCTTAACATTTTCACAGCTCTTCATGTGCCCTTGTCATTTTCCTTTGTCCAATTTACATTCAGGTCTAAGTCACACCCACAACTCCCTCTATTTTAGCACCAAATTCTTTCTGTATCAACTGATGCAAAGTCCTAATGTTTTTATACAACCATCTTCCCTCTGGCTTTTTCTCTGATTCCCACATTAAAATATTCCCCATCAGAAATTTCTTCTCCTGCACCAAACTACATTTTTCTTTCTTTAAAACCTGACATATTCATTCCTAGTCTCCTCTTCCCTTAAGGTTCTACATAGAGCCCTAGCTGGTTTAGCTCAGTGGATAAAGCATTGGCCTGTGGACTGAAGGGTCCGAGGTTCAGTTCTGGTCAAGGGCATGTACCTGGGTTGTAGGCACATCTCCAGTACAGGGTGTGTAGGAGGCAGCTGATCAATGTTTCTCTCTCATTGATGTTTCTAACTCTCTATTCCTCTCCCTTTCTTGATTTAAAAAATCAATAAAATATATTTTTTTAAAATAAGAATCTACATAGAGCTCTGCAGTAATGGCTCATTTGGGTGAGTGTCGACCTATGCTCCAAAGGATTGCTTGTTCAGTTCCCGGTCAGGGCACATTCCTGGTTTGTGGGTTTGATCCCTGGTTGGGGTGCAGATAGAAGACAACCAATCCATGTTTCTCTCTCTCACATTAGTGATGTAATTTGACAGAAACATAACTGATCCACTTTGAGTTACACAGAGATTAATGAAAGGAGATGCTAAACCTTTACCCCTGCACCTAATTAATCCTTCACACCTTGAAATTCACTCATTCTTCTACCAGCCACACTCTCCTTGATTCCCATACCAATTCCACAAATTTCCATTTGTCTCCTCATCCAAAGTCAATGCTTTCTTACACAAATCTCTCCAACAGTTTGATGAAAAAAAATGTAGAGATCAACTAGTTACATACAACACAAACTATAGGATGTATAACATTTGCCAGGAGGAAGGAGACATAATGAGTAGCCTAGGTGATTCTGGGCTTGTCAAGAGCATATTCCCAGGAGAGCTATACTTTGGAGAAAATGGAACAGCTCTGGCAGAGGGTATGTAAGGGGGCAGGGACTGCGTGAAGCACCAGGAAGCTCCCAGGAATTGTTCTGGACCAAAGCAGGAACTCCCTGCTAAACAAGGGGAAGAAAGAGCACCCAAGTCATCCATAAGCAAAATCAACAATTTTTTTTTTCAAAATTGGCAAATGTAATCTATTTTTTAAAGGTGTTAACAATGGAAAAAGCCCTGGATTTCTAGAGTGCAGAAGAGCCAACTGCTCCCCAGTCCAATCCCCAGTACACACATATCTCAGAGCAGTGTTTTCCAAACCACGGTCACAACTAGCATATTTTAAGGGAATAAAACAGAATAGATCAGTTCATCTCATGCACAACTCTTCTTTTTACACGTGTTCAATTTTATTAGATTTTAAATCTAACTTTTTACTTTCACATGAATAACAAAATCAGGTTAGTTTATATATGCTGCCCTAAGAGCTAAAAGACTTCTACTTTAACAAAGCCTAATGAACTGTACATTCGTATCAAAACAAGGATAGGTTATAACTTAAAGCACTAAATTTTTATGTTTTACAGATCTCTGCTTCCCACAAATAGAAGTTTAGAGTGTTGTTGTTGTTTTTTTCATGCAGAACTCTTCAAAATCAGTTCATCTCATGGCTTTGAAAAGCCACAGAGAAATTCGTATTGACGCTGCCTCAGAAGAAACACACAATATATCACCTCTCCCCACAGCACCACAGCACCATGCTTACTCGGCTCACTGGACCAGGGCTGGATCCCTGACCAATTATGAAACTTGCCTTGAGGCAAAAGACAAAGGGAGAATCTTAAAAGCAGTAAGAGAAAAGCAGTTAGTTACCTACAAGGGAGTGCCCATACAACTGTCTGCTGATGTCACAACAGAAACTATGCAGGCCAAAAGGGAGTGGCAAGAAATATTCAAAGTGATGAATAGCAAGAACCTACAACCAACCTTACTTTACCCAGCATAGCTATCATTTAGAATTGAAGGTCAGGTAAAGGGCTTCACAAACAAGAAAAAGCTAAAGGAGTTCATCACCACCAAACCAGTATTATATGAAATGCTGAAGGGTATTCTTTAAGAAGAGGAAGAAAATGAAAAAGGCAAAGATAAAAAATATGAACAACAAAGTGGCAACAAATACCTATCTATCAACAATTGTATCTAAAACTCAGACGAATAAAGAATCTGATGAACAGAAAAAAAAATATTCAAATTGGAAAATTATTACCAAAAAAGTTAAAATGCTTTTGAAAAATCTTTCAGGGCTACAGAAGAAATAAAAATACGAATAGATAAGAAAACATTAAAGAATTTGAATAAGTCACTTTTTAAAAACTATTTTAAAAAAACAGGTAACATTTACACAGACACATAAATACATTATAAGTGTATATGCAGCTCAATGAACTTTGATAAAATAAATTACTGATGTTTTAAATGCCTTCATAATTAAGTACAGAGAAATCTTCATGAAAATAAAAAGAGTGCTTATTCTCTCTAAAACTAAATTTTTAAATAAACTAACATATAAGGGCACAAGGCACAGAATTTAAAAGAACTCTTAAAAAATATCAGCAAAAGATAGCATGAATGGAAGCAGAAAAAATAATTAAATAAAAAGAGTAATTCAATTCTTAGTCAATGTGACCTGTTTCAAAAACACTTTGGGGATTTATTTCAGTCTTACTTACACTTACCCACTCATCTAGGACAAGTAATAATTATGCAAAATGAGTAATGATTATCAAAGTGAGTAATGAAGACTGGGGGTTTGTAGAACTCATGTATTTTATATCTTTGGAGCAATCTTGAAAAGGAGAGAGGGCCAATAAATGCTTCCCTGGACCAATAGCTCTTAGGCATTTACTTCTGAAGCCTGCTTTGTGGCTCAGTATCATATTTATATAGCACCTTCTCTCTGAAATGTGAAGGAAATCATGTCATGTCCTCAAATGCCTGATGTCTTTGGCCCTCTGAGTGACTGTGGACATAGCCTCTGACTGATGAAGTTCACAGTCCATCTTCATTCACTTTTACAAGCCTGTTAACTCCATTGTCCCAATTCCAAGTCAGTTGAGCAAACAATAAAACAGCTGAATTGGCATTGGAAAGAAAAGGCAGACAAAAGAGAGAGGAAGAGGAAATAAGTAAAATGAATATAAAAAGAGATCCAAAATGAATCTATATAACATCTCTAGCAAAGAAAAGGGTATGAAAAACCTTTGGTATTTGAGTCTGCTGAGGAAATTTTAGGTAAGCACAGTGTAATTACCCAACTTAACATTTCATGTATCTTCCAACTACTTTATAACCTTTACCTAATTAATTTTCACAAAACTGTGTAAAATATATATATATAAAACATCCATTTTATAAATGGACAAACCAAGAGAAGAGGGTAAGTGACTTAGCTAAAAATGAAGAGAGAGGCTGGAATGTGAAACTGGAATGTGAATAGCAATTAAGTATTTCTATTCCCCAAGACCATGCCAATCCCGTATTTTCCAAATTGCTTATGTTATCAACCTCCTGGAGCTTATGGAATAGCACCAAGGATGGATTTGGACACTGGCAAATGGGAATACACCTAGCTTTCATTCACAGGACAAAAAAAGAAGTGCATTTCTCACAATATGAGCCTGGGAAGCTAAAACACTCAGCAGTAACAGGCACAAAGATGTACAATCAGGAGAACAAAGCTCACCATCACTCACTGTCATTCTTCAGCCTTGTTGGTCAGCAGACTTCATCCTTTCCAAGCTTCTAAGTAAAGCCTGATTAAGGCAATAGTCTGGGACTCTCCATTTAGCACTGAAATGGTCCTCCTACCCTAACTCTGTACTCGCAGCCTGACAGGAACTGAGACCCTGCAGTCCACCAGCAGCCCCTGCTGGGCTGATCCTGACCATATGGCTGGCCTACCTTGACTTTCTGATCTTTATTCTCCTACTACAACTGGAAGCTTGCCTTAAACCCCAGGCCACCAACTAGATCCCTGATCCTCTGCTTGACTCTTGCCAGTTTTCTCCTTCTAAGAGGACACAAGGCTCTCCAAATTCTCAGTAAGGGACAGGTCCAGACCTGAGTTCCTTGTACCTATTTGGATCCTGTGATTTGGTGCATCCTCTATCCCATCTCTTTATGAAACTACCTCTACGGCTGGATTGGTTCTACTTTCCCTGACCTTACCCACCATCTTCATCCCCCATTTTACTCAATGCCTACTCCACTAAGATCCTATGACATCTTAAAGTCAATTTTCAAGGACTATGGACATTAAACATTAAGGACATTGTTTCAATACTGATTAAGAATGGATGTCCTTTCCTGGATATTTTGCCATTCCTTGTCACCAGTGTATCCCTGCCTCTTCCAGTAACTTCCTCTTGTCCCATCTGTCTGTTCAGACCCTTTTGGTTTTAACATCCTGTGAAGTTTGCCCACCTGCCTATCACTTCTAGAAAGCAAAATATGTCAGGAACTTGTGCACTCTGAATCTCCTACACATTACTCTATAGCTGCTGAAGGCCTTATTGGGGATTTGTAAACTGCAGATCCTAAACTGGGTCTTTTAATCTAACTGTCTGTTACTAACTAGTTGGTGGGTGCCATCACTGCCACTCCATCTGCCCAGCGGCAGCATCAGAATGTCCATTTAGGAGAAGCTGAGGGGCACCAATCTGGTTGGGAAAGAAGCTAAGGGAACTTGTCATAAAGAAACATTTATATAGCAAACACTGGAGTACTTAGTATTTTACCTAGAGTACATGTTTATTGAAGAGAGGGGCACTGTAGGAAGGCTTGTATATATTACGGGATTTTGTTTCCCCCACATCACTCCTTATCTCATTGGTGTCACCTGAATCAGCTTAAGTATTTAGGTCTCTCTAACTTAACTGGAAGAGCTGGTGAAATCCAGTGAATGGCGGGTGTCTGGTGTACAGCCCTGCTCACCAATACCCTATACACAATGTGACCCCTACCCAGCTCTATTAGTGTTTAAGAGAAGATAGTGCTATTTAAGCACCATGAAGATTTTCCAATATGGCAGGGAGGCAGTGCCCTGGGCAGTACCCTGGGCACCATCGTCTCTAAAGCTGCAAACTCCATGGGTCTAGTCCCCACCCAAGCAGGCTTCCTCCGTAGGTGAGGACACGAGGGCAGTGGCTTTCCCAATCTTGCAATGTAGCCAAGCCAGACAACCTCTGCTCCCTGTCAATATTACTGATGTGCAGTCACCTGTAGCTGATTGACATCTTTTATCTTCTGAAATGTGATTTTAAACATGTTATGTATTTTACTTGCGCAATGCCCTGGAGACTGGATTGGAACCACACAATTGCAGCAGATTACACTATTTATTTTACATACTTGAAGACAGCCTCTTGAACCCAATATGCAAATGCATGTGAATAATATGCAAATCAGTGTTTTCTGCCAAGACTCTGGCATTTTTCTTTTTTTAAACATATTTTTTATTGATTACAGAGAGGAAAGGAGAAGGCAGAGAGAGATAGAAACATCCATGATGAGAGAGAATCATTGATCAGCTGCCTCTTGTATGCCCACCCCCCACCCCACTGGGGATCAGGCCCACAACCTAGGCATGTGCCCTTGACCAAAATCGAACCCAGGACCCTTCAGTCGACAGGCTGATACTCCATCCACTGAGCCAAACTGGCTACGGCTGGTGTTTTTCTTTTAATGGGACTGTGATTCCTATTCAAGAAGGAAAAATAGGAATCACAGTCCTTGCATCCCCTGCATCCATGCTCTCCACTTCCTCCATTCAAGGTCCTGACCAGCTTGTAACTTCACTAAGCTTCAAAGCCCTGAGAAAATTACTGGCTCCACTGAATTGCATTTAAACTTATAATGGTCATTCCAAAACATTATGTAGTGCCTTTCAACAGGTGTGTTACAAATGCAATGAGGGTCGCACTACTTCACTGCCAATTTGAATTTTATCCTTAACCTCATGGAATCTGACAGTCTCTTTAGTAATTCAAATTTAAACGTTATCATGTACTGTGCAGACAGATGTAGCCACACAACCTTTCTAAAGAAAAAAATGCAGTTTACGAAGCTTTGTAAAGTAAAAGGTATCAGACTGGCTCCTGAAAAATAGGATCCTCTATTTAGCCTCAGAATAGTAAATTACATGTATCTTACACATGTGGCCAGAGCCAACACCATCATCACCATAATCATCAGTTACAAGGAAAGACATACTTGGACCCAAGACAACCTAATTAAGAAACTAAATCAAACCCAATTATTGGCCTACCATGTACAAGGAAAGGAAGCCATACCTCCCATTCTCTCTACTCTGCAACAATTTTTTCATCCCTCTTGGTTCTGCAGAAGTGGTAGAGGCAAGGCAGAGAGCACCACGTTGGATGAAGATATTTCTCTTGGTAAACACAACACACTCTCAAAAGCCTTGTGGTACATGAAAATATAGTGGGGCACCAGAGCTTCCAACAAGAGTTCCAACTATGGCCCACACTAATCATAGAGTTAGTCATCTTGAAGACCCTATGTGAGTGAAGGTTATCTCATTAGATCCCCAGGAAGACATAATATGGCTAAAATTTAAGAGGATGAACCCTAAAACTTGATCCAAACTATTCGCTTAACATTCTGAAAGTATATTCTCTTTCATGTAACTAGTGGATTCAACGCTCAGAGCAACAGCCATCAGGGATCAGTGAGTCGAGCTGTGACCTGACCAAAACCACCCCATCCCCATCCCCTGAGAATCATTCAAGTTTGTTCTAGGCTTTGTTCAATATTCAAATGACCTGATCAACCTTGATCAATGACTAGCACTTGGCACATATCTAAGTGCTTTTGTACAAATAAACTTGATGAAATTGTTTCAAACAGCTTTTGAATTACATCTGAGCAGCCATATTTGAAAAGAGTGAGCACACTCTATTTCACCACTATTATCAATAAAATATTCATGCAGCCTGTGCACACACTGATTTCTAATCACATGGCCAACTACCAAAGAAATATGTGCTCTTGTTTTTCCTATGCTGGTGAAGAATGCACAGAAAAAAGGTGGTGGAAGATGGAAAGTGGGAACAGAACCATTAAAAATTATATTTCCAAAGAGTGTTTAGTAACATGGAAAAATCCTTAACTTGTGAGGTTAATGAAAGAAGCAACATGAAATTTCAAATCAAATAATCCATAGAAATAAAGAAATATAAGAAATTAGTAGATAATTAAATTATTTGTTTAATCATTATTAATTAATGCTAACTTGCAAAAACTTAAGAAAGTTTCAGACTCCAAACATGAGCCTACCTGGAAATCTGTGAAATGAGCTGCATAAGCATATCTCACTTTATTTAGTAGACATGTACCTGGAAATCTACACATAAAACTCAGTTCTATAATTTATTCCACAAATATCTGAAAGCCATCTACTCAGAAGCACATCATGACAGCTTGCTATTTAAAACTATGATTTTGAGAAACTAATGATCAATCAAAAAAATCAACAAGAACAAACAAAAAAAGCAGCTTAATATGACATTTTTAAAGGAAGAAGGAAGTTTGCATCATCTGATTTATATACTGATAACACAAAATTATGTTCATATATATAATAAACTTAAAATATACTACAGATGTGAGCACAAATTTCACAAAAGAGAGGCTACAGATGATTAACAAGCATGAAAATTTACTAATATCACCAGTAATTACAGAAATAAAAATTAACACTGCAGTGGGGTACAATTTTTATCTACCAAGAAGAGTTTTTATTTAGCGTTTAGAGAGGATATGATAGAAAAAGGCACTCTCACATATTGCTACAGGGAGTGTAAAGTGATTTAAAAAAACATTTTAGAAAAGTCATTTGGCATTATAGATCAAGAGCCTTAAAAATGTTGATACCTTTGACCCTGTAATTCAATTTCTGGGAATCTATCCTAAAGAAATAATGTAAAATACAGACAGAAATGCTTTATACACCAGAATGTTCACTGCAGAATCATTTATAATGTGAAAAATTAAAAATAATTAAGTGGCTGACAGTAAGAAGGTGGTTAAGTAAATTATGCTATAGTTACATGACAGAATGCTACATAATCTAAAAAATTATGTTTACCAATAATTTTAATAACTTAGAAACACTCTTGTGCTGTAATGTTCAATAAAAAAGCAACACAAAGAATGGTATGATTCCATCTATATAAAAATGCACAGAAAAATGCTGGAAGGAACTATACCAAATTGTTAACAGCAGTTACTGTTAGTATTTGAGTGATATTTTTTTCTTCCTCCTGCCAACTTTTCCATTTCTTTCCAAACATTCCACAATGAGCATATTACTGTAATAATCAGAAAAAAAATCAGTTATATATTACATATATTTCAAGTATTTATACCAGTAGTTTATAGAAAAAGATTAAAACAATTGAAGGCAGAGAAGCAGATTAATGGAGTATCAGCCTCTTCCTGTCCCCTTTTAGGTATTGCCATTAAATTTTTTAAGACCATGTTGTGATTTATCGATTGCAAGAATATGAAATATTTACTCCATTAGCTGAATAAAATTAAGTTGCATGCATAAATATTATCTAGAGTTACATGTTTCCTATTTCTGACTTAAAGAAATCACATAATGAATAATTTTGGAAAGACTCATTTCTGTAAAGTGAGAATTAAGATCTAATTCTGAGTTATCAAGTTTATTTAAAGTGCTGCATCCTGACTGGTGCAGCCACTATGGAAGACAGTATGGAGTTTCCTCAAAAAACTGAAAATGGAACTCCCATTTGACCCTGTGATCCCACTTCTAGGAATATATCCCAAGAAACCAGAAACACCAATCAGAAAGGATATATGCACCCCTATGTTCATAGCAGCACAATTCACCATAGCTAAGATCTGGAAACAGCCTAAGTGCCCATCAGTAGATGAATGGATTAGAAAACTGTGGTACATCTACACGATGGAATACTATGCTGCTGTAAAAAGGAAGGAACTCTTACCATTTGCAACGTCATGGATGGAACTGGAGAGCATTATGCTAAGTGAAACAAGCCAGTCAATGAAGGAAAAATACCACATGATCTCACTCATTCATGAATAATAGAGACCATTATAAACTTTTGAACAATAATAGATACAGAGGCAGAGCTGCCTCAAACAGATTGTCAAAATGCAGCGGGAAGGCCGGGGAGGGTTGGGGGACAGGAGGTAGGGGGGTAAGAGATCAACCAAAGGACTTGTATGCATGCATATAAGCATAACCAATGGACATAAGACACTGGGGGATAGGGGAGGCTAGGGGACTGTCTAGGGCGGGGGGGGGAAAAATGGACACATATGTAATACCCTTTGTATTACTTTAAGCAATAAAAAAAAATAAAGTGATGCATCCTCATTTGTGTGCATATAAAGGCATGTGTATGCTATGTAAGTATCATGAATGTGCGTATATCATGTAGACACATACTAAAAAATATAAGAGCAACTAAGAGTCATTTAGGTGGGTTTAGTTCAATCCTCTCTCTTGCCTGATGAAGAAAGTGAGGCCCAAGGAAATTATAAGGCTAAAAAATATGCTCAGGGTCACTTAGCCAGCCAGTAGCAATGCCAGTGTGGTCGGAATACCTGCTTGGAGATTTTCCATTAATTTGCATTGCCAAGTTTATATGCCCATGCTATGACTGTAAGAAACTGGGAAGCTGTTTTTTTTTTTCATCTTTATTGTTGGAAGTATTACATATGTCCCCCCTTTTTCCCATTGACCCATTCTAGCCTGTACCTGTTCCCTCTCCCCTGCCCCAGGCCTTCACCACCCTATTGTCTGTGTCAAATAAAGCTGAATTAACACTCAACCCTTACTCTATTCAGGAAATGATCACTCCAACTTTAACCATTTTGCATTATGAAGGGACTTCAAAAGCTGTTGGAAGTGTGTAGCAGAGCTTTTGGAATTGTATATAACTGCCCTGATTGGTCCCTAATCACTCAATTAGCAGAAAAAATTGAAAGTAGAGGCTAAAGCAGTGTTTGCTTTGTTGGTATTCTAATATCAAAGCAGCTCTTTCCAAATCTGAAAGGTCAAAAATTTCAGTAGTTCTTGAGAAATGAGAGAAAAGTGGGTTAATAATGTAAACTGAACTCTGCAGATAATTAATATTTTACTATCCCTGCTTTGTGATTCTTGGTGGCTACAATTAGCATATGTAAAGTGTTTCAAGGTCACTTATTAAGCGTGTTATCTGAGGGCTTCAGAAAAATGTAGATCTTTAGATCTTTTTATGCGCTCTCAGTTCCTCTTAACTTTGGAAAGAGGTGTCTTTTGGCTTAAGGTCCTTGTGCCTATTAATTAGGGTATAACTGTATGTAGCAGAGGTTGACTAAATCATGAGTTTAAACACTTTGGCAGGATACCTAAACTCCCTTTGTACCCAATAGGCATTTATTAAATACTGGAGGCCCAGTGCATGAAATTCGTACACAGGTAGGGTCCCTAAGCCTGGCTGGTGATCAGGGCAGATCGGGGCCTTCCAGCTGCAGGCTGGGGCCTTCCTTCCCCAGCTGCCGGCTGCCAGCTGGGGCCTTGTTCCACACCACCCCCTGTTGGTCAGCACACATCATAGTCAGTGATCAAACTGCCTATCTCCTGGTCCAACTCCCTAGGGGACACTTTGCATATTGGCCTTTTATATATATAGATATGTATGCAAATTATGGTACATATTCTATATTTCATCTATACTATTTAGGCAAATTTCACATGCCAATATTTCCTACATATAGAAAATACTGATAACACAATAGAAAGTAATGTATGCAAACAGAGAATCATAGTGTGATTTCAGAGGACAGGTGAAGTTTGTAACAGAGAGTTCTACCAATGCAAAGGCTCTTTTAACTGGCAATAAACTCAGAGCTGAGAACAGCGGGATCTTGTCAAGGGAAATGAGTAATAGTGAGGAATATTGGGACAGAAGTACAGAACTGATGAAGTATGGTGCAGGATGAGCTTGGCTATGGCAAGCCCATGGAGGACAATAACTAAAGATCAGGGCAGACATTTGGAACAGAATCAAGAAGAGGATAGGGTGTTCAATCAAAAAAGCAAAGCAATGGAGTTAGTCCTTCAGAAGGTCCACAATATTACCACAGACAAGTGAGGGCATGCAAAGAATCCAAAGGTATGAAAATACAGATAATTTAAGAGAACTATCATTACAACAATAGTAACATGTGTAAAATTTGAAACACACCTCCAAAATAAGTGTAATGTAAAAGTATATGGCAATGATTTCCATAAGTCATACTAAAAAAAGCCATTCCATTATTTTATTATACTCACATGGTGATCTCATGGCTCTGTGGACAAGTGAAGTCCTTGAAAAAGAAAAGTCCAGAATATAAAATGTGTTTGGGGGAGCTATTATTGCTTTATGGGCAAGTTGAGTTATATACCACATATATCACTATTTAGCAAGGACTATGAACAGAGCTAGCCTGGCTTTGACATAAACTAGCTGAGTGACCTGAGTAAGCTGTTTAAATCTTCTGAGCCAAGGTTTTCTCATCTCTTAAATGGAACTAATAATATCTACCTTGTAGAACTCATGTGAGATTTAAATGAGAAATGTATGTGAACTACCCAAAAAGATGTCTGGCACCTCTGCCCCATAACACATAGTATTTATGTTAATGATTATGATCATGAGGGTGTTATTTAAAATATTACAGACATTTAAATTTTTCCTTCCCATGTTCTTTGCGTTCTTCTCAATTGCCCTAAAAAGAGGCATTGCCAAAACTGGTTTGGCTCAGTGGATAGAGCGTCGGCCTGCGGACTGAGAGGTCCCGGGTTCGATTCCGGTCAAGGGCATGTACCTGGGTTGCGGACACATCCCCAGTGGGGGATGTGCAAGAGGCAGCTGATCGATGTTTCTCTCTCATCAATGTTTCTAACTCTCTCTATCTCTCTCCTTTCCTCTCTGAAAAATCAATAAAATATATTTTTTTAAAAAAAGAGGCATCATTTCGAGGCCTCTCCTCCTCCCCCAAACTCTCTGAGATATGAACAAGAACTAGGAAAGGCCTGATGTGTTTAAGTGCCTGACCGCCAGAGCTTGTTTCCTCAGAGCTTCTCACATAAACTGCATTCACACCTCTCTCATACAGGCAAACCACAGCCACAAACCAGCTGAAATTATTAAAAGGCTCCTTACCCATAATCCCAGTGCCCTGGTATAGCCAAAAGTTAAAAATGAGCAGGCACGGAGGAGAGAAACAGCATTGTGTAATACTGAAGAGTACAACTAAAAGACCCCCAAATCTTGAATATTTGACAAGAGTACAATATTAAAATATGAATCTCCTTACCTATCATTTCCCAAGAAAGGTCTCCTAACACCTTCTGCATTCTAATTCTGTTTTCAGTCTATAGCATTCATAGGCTCACCCATTAAGTCAGGAACCTTTAGCCCAGCGGTTCACAACCTGTGGGTCGCGACCCCTTTGGGGGTCAAACGACCCTTTCACAGGGGTCGCCTAAGACCATCGGAAAACACATATATAATTACATATTGTTTTTGTGATTAATCACTATGTTTTAATTATGTTCAATTTGTAACACTGAAAAGACATCCTGCATATCAGATATTTACATTACGATTCATAACAGTAGCAAAATTACAGTTATGAAGTAGCAACGAAAATAATTTTATGGTTGGGGGTCACCACAACATGAGGAACTGTATTAAAGGGTCGCGGCATTAGGAAGATTGAGAACCACTGCTTTAGCCCCTTGCAAGTAATTGGCTATAAGATACAAGCAAGATGCTAATCTCTCTGGGCCTGGAATCCCCCTCTAGAAAACAAGAATGTAATATTGGGTAATCTTAAAAAACCAAGATAGATGGATGGATAGATAGATAGATAGATAGATAGATAGATAGATATTTAGATAGATGATGGATATATAATGAGCACATTTTTATGGGAAAATCACTACAGTTGAGTATGGCTTATTTTTTTATTTTTATTTTTTTTTAGTTCTATTAGAGAATCAGTCCTGGGCCCACCCAGATTATTTTAATAATTTTGTCCTTCTTAAAAAAGAAAATACCACATGCAAAAACTTAAAGGATGCATCAAAAGCAGTACTAAGGGGGAAGTTTATTGTTATAAACACTTAGATTAAAAAGGGAGAAAGATATAAAATAAACAACCCAATGTTATACCTCCAGGAACTAGAAAAGAAGAAACTAAACCCAGTTAGCAAACAAAAGAAAGTAATAAAAACTGGAGCAGAAACTAATGAAATAGAGAATATAAGAACAGGGGAAAAAAATCAATAAAACTAAGTTTTTTTTAAAGACCAATAAAATTAGAAACCCTTAGCTAGCCTAAGAAAAAAGAAAGAAAACCTAAAATATAAAATAACAAAAATCAAATGAAAGAGGAGACATTGTAACTGATATCACAGAAATAAAAATAATATTTAAAGACTACTATGAATAATTGTACACTAACAAATTGGGTAATCTAGAAAAAATGGATAAATTACTAGTAACACACAACCTACCAAGACTGAATAATAAAGAAATAAAATAATCTGAACAGACCTTTAACTAGTAATGAGACTGAGTCAGAAGTGAAAAACCTCCAGATGGCTTCACTGGAGAATTCTACCAAACATTTAAAGAAGAACTAATACTAAAACTTCTTCCAAAAAAATTGAATATGGAACACTTCCAAACTCATTTTGTGAGGCCAATACCAGACAAAGATACTGCAAGAAAATAAACCTACAAACCAATATCCCTGATGAATATTGATGTAAAAATCTTTAACAAAATACTAGCAAACTGATTTAGCACATTAAAGGGAATATACACCATGATCAAGTGGGGTTTATTCCTGTAATTCAAGAATGGGGAGAACCAAGATGGCGACATAGGTTAACGCCAGAGTTTGCTGCCTCGAACAACCACTTCAAAAAAAAAACAACTAAAAGACAAAATGGACATCACCCAGAACCACAGGAACGCTGGCTGAGTGGAAGTCCTACAACTAGGAGGAAAGAGAAACGCATACCAACACTCAGAGGAGGCGCAGTGCTGAAGTCAAATACTGAGGTGCGGAGTGCATGCAGAGCGGGCTGGTGGCTGAGGGCGCAGTTGGCGTTTTCAATCGGGAGGGAGTCGCACACTCTGAGCTCCAGATCCGGGCGAGTCTTTAGGGACCCAGACTCAAACGGGAGAAGTGGGACTGTCTGGCTTCGGTCGGAACTCGAAGGCAGCTTTCTCTCCGAAGTTTGCAGCAGTTGCTGGGACTCAGAGAGGCAGAGCCCCTGGGGACAGGACTGAGAGCAGCCATAACTGCTCGCTTCGGCCCACCCTGTTGATCCTGTGCGACCCACCCTGCCCAAGCCCTGCACAGAGGCATTTGCCGGATAGACTCAGGCAAAGGTTAGATTAGCATCTCCCTAGAGGACAGAAGTTCTCTCACTGCAGACACAGCTGATTCTCACAGCCACTTGGCCTAGAGGTCAAATCCCCGCCAGTATTACCTACAACAATCTAGGCTTAACTACAACAAGACTGCGCATAAAGACCACTAGGGGTTGCACCAAGAAAACATAAAAAATGTGGAGACAAAGAAACAGGATGCAGATGTCAGAAATGGAAGATATACAGCTCAAAACCACACTTTTAAGGTCTCTCAAGAACTGTTTAGAAGCTGCCGATAAATGTAGTGAGATCCACAAGAAATCTAATGAGACCCTCAATGTTGTGATAAAGAACCAACTAGAAATTAAGCATACACTGACTGAAATAAAAAATATTATACAGACACCTAACAGCACACCAGAGGAGCGCAAGAATCAAGTCAAAGATTTGAAATGTGAAGAAGCAAAAAACACTCAACTGGAAAAGCGAAATGAAAAAAGAATCTGAAAATACGAAGATAGTGTAAGGAGCCTCTGGGACAGCTTCAAGCGTACCAATATCAGAATTATAGGGGTGCCAGAAGATGAGAGAGAGCAAGATATTGAAAACCTATTTGAAGAAATAATGACAGAAAACTTCCCCCAGCTGGTGAAAGAAATAGACTTACAGGTTCAAGAAGCGCAGAGAACCCCAAACAAAAGGAATCCAAAGAGGACCACACCAAGACACATCATAATTAAAATGCCAAGTGCAAAAGACAAAGAGAGAATCTTAAAAGCAGCAAGAGAAAGAAACTCAGTTACCTACAAGGGAATACCCATACGACTGTCAGCTGATTTCTCAACAGAAACTTTGCAGGCCAGAAGGGAGTGGCAAGAAATTTTCAAAGTGATGAATACCAAGAACCTACAACCAAGATTACTTTATCCAGCAAAGCTATCATTCAGATTTGAAGGTCAGATAAAGAGCTTCACAGATAAGGAAAAGCTAAAGGAGTTCATCACCACCAAACCAGGATTATATGAAATGCTGAAAGGTATCCTTTAAGAAGAGGAAGAAGAAGAAAAAGGTAAAGATACAAATTATGAACAACAAATATGCATCTATCAACAAGTGAATCTAAGAATCAAGTGAATAAATAATCTGATGAACAGAATGAACTGGTGATTATAATAGAATCAGGGACATAGAAAGGGAATGGACTGACTATTCTTGGCGGGGGAAGGGGTGTGGGAGATGCGGGAAGAGACTGGACAAAAATCGTGCACTATGGATGAGGACAGTGGGTGGGGAGTGAGGGCGGAGGGTGGGGCGGGAACTGGGAGGAGGGGAGTTATGGGGGGGAAAAAGAGGAACAAATGTAATAATCTGAACAATAAAGATTTAATTTAAAAAAAAAAGAATGGTTCAACATACAAAGGTCAATAAATGTACTCACCATGTTAACAGAATAAAGGACAAAAAACATATGATCATCTCAACTAATGCAGAAACACATTTGACAAAATTCAACATTCTTTCATGATAAACACACTCAATAAACTATAGAGATAGAAAGTATTTCAACAATAATAAAAGCATATATGGAAAACTCAGCTAACTTTAAACTCAATGGTAAAAAAACTGGAAGCTTTTCTTCTAAGATAAAGAATAGGATGCCTATTCCTACCACGTCTATTCAATATAGTGCTAGAAGTTCTAGCCAGAGCAATTAAGCAAGAAAAATAAATACTAGGCAATAAACAACCGAGGAGGCAAAAAGAGCTATACACTGAAAACTACAAAATATTGATAAAAGAAATTAAAGAAAAAAAACAAGTAAATGGAAAGGCATCCATGTTCATGGATTGGAAGATTTTATATCGTTAAACTATCCATACTATCCAAAGCAATCCACAGATTCAATGCAATCCCTATCAGAATCCCAATAGTGTTGTTTGTTTTTTGCAGAAATAGGAAAACCATCCTAAAATTCATATGGAATTTCAAATGACTCTAAATAGCCAAAACAATCTTGAGGGGAAGAGAAAAAAAGCTGAAGCCCTCATAATTCATGATTTTGAAACACATTACACAGCTGCAGTAACCAAAACAGTATGCCACTGGCATAAAAAAAGACATATAGACCCCAAAAACAGAATAGAAACCCTAGATATAAATCCTCACATAGATGGCCAAATGACCTCAGACAAGGATGCCAACACTACACAATGGAGAAAGGATAGTCTCTTTAACAAATACTGGGGAAACTAAATATTCACATGCAAAAGAATGAAGTAATACCCTTACCTTACACCATCTACAAAATTAACTCAAAATGGATTAAAGACCTAAATACAAGACCTGAAACCATAAAACTCTTACTAAAAAAAAAAAAAAAAAAAAAAAAAAAAAAACATAGGTAGAAAGCTTTACATCATTACATTTAGCAATGATTTCTTGGATATGACACGAATAGTACAGTCAACAAAGAGTAAATGATATTACATGAAACTTAAAAAACTTCTGTGCAACAAATGAAATAATCAACAAAATGAAAAGCAACCTATAAAATGGGGAAAATATTTACTAATCCTATATAATAAAAGCCTAATATGCTAAGTGTCCAACCATTCGTTCAATTAGTCACTATGATGCGCACTGACTACCAGGGGGCAGACGCTCTGACTAGTAGGTTAGCTTGCTGCTGGGGTCCAGCAGATCGGGACTGGGCGAGATGGGGCGGACATGCCCTGGAGTCCTCTTGCAATCCCTCCCCAGCCCTGATCGTGCACCGGTGGGGTCCCTCAGCCTAGCCTGTGGGGATCAGGCCGAAACCGGCTCTCCGACATCCCCCAAGGGGTCCCGCATTGTGAGAGGGTGCAGACCAGGCTGAGGGACCCCACCAGTGCATGAATCCGTGCACCAGGCCTCTAGTATATATCGTAAAAGGGTGAATAAGTAGAATCTCTTGAACTCAAAAACAAAAACAAAAAATAACCCAAAGAATGGAGAAAGAGCTTGAATAGATACTTCTTCAAAGAAGATATAAAAATGACCAACAGCATAAGAAAAAATGCTCAACATCACTAATCATCAGGGAAATACAAGTCAAATCTATGAGATATATACTCACACCCACTGGGATAGCCATTACAAAAATTAAGGGATGGATAGATAGATGATAGATAGATAGATGATAGATAGATAGATAGATAGATAGATAGATAGATAGATAGATAGATAGATAGATGATAGATAGAATATAAGTAGTGTTGGCAAGCATGTGGAGAAATTAGGGCCCTTATGCACTGCTGAGCACTTTTGGTAAGAATGTAGAACAGTATAGCCTTTATGAAAACAGTATATAAGTTCCTCAAAAAATTAAAAATAGACCTACCAAACTAAGAAAATCCTATATAATAAAAGGGTAGTATTGTCCTTTTATTATATAGGATTGTGCCCTCAACCAGGAGTTCATCTGGGAGTTCGAACAGGGGGCAGAGGCAGCCAGGGGAAGGGAGAAAGGCCCCGGCTAGTGGCAGCAGCAGCAGGAAGCCCTGGCTGGTGGTGGCATCAGCAGGCAGCTGGGGGAAGGAGGGAGGCCCCAGCTGGCAGCCAGCAGCTGCTACGGATCCTACCAGTGCAAAATTTTGTGCATTGGGCCTCTAGTCCTATCATATACTGTAATATGGATGAACCTTGAGGACATTATAGATGAATGTTAAGGACAATAAGCCAGTTGAAAAAGACAAATATTGCATGATTCCACTTATACGAGGTATCTAAAGTAAGGAGATTCTTAGAAACAGAAAACAGAATGGTAGTTGCCGTGGGTTGAGGGGTGTGAAGAAAGGAGAGTTGTTTAATGGGTATAGTATTATTTTTACAAGAAAAGTTGTAGAGATCTGTTATATACTGTCATATGATTAACACTACTGTAGTACAAACTTAAAAATGATGAAGGTGATAAATTTCATATTGCGTGCTTTTATCACAATATAACTTATCTTTATTGTCTATTCTCCTACCTTCCACCTTTCACTGCTATCCTCTTCATAATAAACAAAGAGTTACCTTAAACTAGCGCTGGCTCCACCAACAAGGCTTGTTTTTAATAAGGAGAAGAGATGAGAAAGAAATAAAAAACAATAAGAATACACAGACTAGAGGCCCAATGCACGAAATTCATACAAGAGTAGGCCTGGGGAGAACCAAGATGGCGGCATAGGTTAACGCCAGAGTTTGCTGCCTCGAACAACCACTTAAAAAGTGAAACTAAAAGACGGAACGGACATCACCCAGAACCACAGGAATGCTGGCTGAGTGGAAGTCCTACAACTAGGAGGAAAGAGAAACGCATACCGACACTCAGAGGAGGCGCAGTGCTGAAGTCAAATACTGAGGTGTGGAGTGCATGCAGAGCGGGCTGGTGGCTGAGGGCGCGGTTGGCGTTTTCAATCGGGAGGGAGTCGCAGACTCTGAGCTCCAGATCCGGGCGAGTCTTTAGGGACCCAGACTCAAACGGGAGAAGTGGGACTGTCTGGCTTCGGTCGGAGCGAGTGCAGCTTTCTCTCCGAGGTTTGCAGCGGTTGCTGGGACTCAGAGAGGCAGAGCCCCTGGGGACAGGACTGAGAGCAGCCATAACTGCTCTCTCCGGCCCACCCTGTTGATCCCGTGCGACCCACCCTGCCCAAGCCCTGCACAAAGGCATTTGCCGGATAGACTCAGGCAAATGCCAGATTAGCACCTCCCTAGAGGACAGAAGTTCTCTCACTGCAGACACAGCTGATTCTCACAGCCACTTGGCCTGGAGGTCAAATCCCTCCTAGTATTAGCTACAACAATCAAGGCTTAACTACAAGAGTGCGCACAAAGACCACTAGGGGGTGCACCAAGAAAGCATAACAAAATGCAGAGACAAAGAAACAGGACAAAATTGTCAATGGAAGATATAGAGTTCAGAACCACACTTTTAAGGTCTCTCAAGAACTGTCTAGAAGCCGCCGATAAACTTAATGAGATCCTCGAGAAATCTAATGAGACCCTCGATGTTGTGATAAAGAACCAACTAGAAATTAAGCATACACCGACTGAAATAAAGAATACTATACAGACTCCCAACAGCAGACCAGAGGAGCGCAAGAATCAAGTCAAAGATTTGAAATGTGAAGAAGCAAAAAACACCCAACCGGAAAAGCAAAATGAAAAAAGAATACGAAAATAGTGTAAGGAGCCTCTGGGACAGCTTCAAGCATACCAACATCAGAATTATAGGGGTGCCAGAAGATGAGAGAGAGCAAGATATTGAAAACCTATTTGAAGAAATAATGACAGAAAACTTCCCCCAGCTGGTGAAAGAAATAGACTTATAGGTCCAAGAAGCGCAGAGAACCCCAAGCAAAAGGAATCCAAAGAGGACCACACCAAGACACATCATAATTAAAATGCCAAGCGCAAAAGACAAAGAGAGAATCTTAAAAGCAGCAAGAGAAAGAAACTCAGTTACCTACAAGGGAATACCCATACGACTGTCAGCTGATTTCTCAACAGAAACTTTGCAGGCCAGAAGGGAGTGGCAAGAAATTTTCAAAGTGATGAATACCAAGAATCTACAACCAAGATTACTTTATCCAGCAAAGCTATCATTCAGAATTGAAGGTCAGATAAAGAGCTTCACAGATAAGGAAAAGCTAAAGGAGTTCATCACCACCAAACCAGAATTATATGAAATGCTGAAAGGTATCCTTTAAGAAGAGGAAGAAGAAAAAGGTAAAGATACAAATTATGAACAACAAATATGCATCTATCAACAGGTGAATCTAAGAATCAAGTGAATAAATAATCTGATGAACAGAATGAACTGGTGATTATAATAGAATCAGGGACATAGAAAGGGAATGGACTGACTATTCTTGGGGGGAAAAGGGGTGTGGGAGATGCGGGAAGAGACTGGACAAAAATCGTGCACCTATGGATGAGGACAGTGGGTGGGGAGTGAGGGCGGAGGGTGGGGCGGGAACTGGGAGGAGGGGAGTTATGGGGGGGAAAAAGAGGAACAAATGTAATAATCTGAACAATAAAGATTTAATTAAAAAGAAAATTAAAAAAAAGAGTAGACCTTCCTTCCCCCAGCTGCTGGCAGCAGCTTCCCTCCAGCACCTGGGACCTGGGCTTCCCTCACAGAGGAAGGCCCTGACCACTTGCTGCAGCCTGCCAGTTGGTGGCCTGGGCCTCCCTCTGCAGGGCAATTGTGGGGCGATGGCCAGACCCCCACATCGCACCTGCTTTGGCTGGCCTGGTGCCAGTAGTTGTCATAGCATGGTCCCGGATGGTCGTCTTGATAGTCGTTCCACTGTTCGGCCGTTCGGTCTATTTGCATATTACGCTTTTATTGTATAGGATGTTAATTATGTTACTCTTATCTCCTTTCTGAGCTAACCAAACCCACAGGCTGCAAATGGGACCCATCCCTCAAGGTCAGGTACTGAAACTGAGGGATTTTCCAGGTTATTATTCCTAGGTCCTTATATTCTTGATTAATAGAACTATTTTCAGGGAAAATAATAATAAATAAACATTTATTGAATAATTAATTATATGCCAGCCACTATGATGTGTCATTTATGCATATGATATTCATTTAATAGTCAAAGCTTTTTAGAGATTGGTTAGGTTACTTGCCAAAAGTTGCACAGCTAATAAAAGTCGGAGTAAGGATTTGAAGCAAAACCTGTCTGATTCCTAGGCTGGTGCTTTTAACCACAGAGAACTTCTCTTTGTTTTCATTTTATAGTCACAGTGTGGCCAGATCATCCTGTTTGCTAGAGGTGGGGAGGAGTCACCACACGGAGCACAACAAGAGTCCTTCTTTAACTGCCCCTTGCATTTCCTGGCATATTCCCTGATGCAAACAATAGCAGCCACTATTAGTACCACTTATTACTACTACCACCACTTACTGATAATTATGTTTTGTGAAATACTGCGCCAGGCTTATGTAAGAATTATTTTTCTTCATTTTATAGATGAGAAAACTTGAAATTCAGAGAATTCAATAATTTGCCTCAGGTTAAATTCACTTATATGGTGGAGAAAAACTTAGAACCAACATTGTCTGACTCACCTAAAATATGTTATCAAAGATTTGGATGCTGGAATCAAGACCACATTAATTAAATTTATATATGACTAACTTATGCAGGGCCCCTAACTCTTTCAAAGTAAAAAAATAATAATGATAAAATAATATAAATAAAATAGTAGCTTCCTTAAAATGGATAAACATCCCTAAAAAAAAAAAGCATGAATAATGTTCAGTAGAAATAAGACAAGACACTATGACCTCACGGAAGTAAGTGGATCAATGCCAAGTCGAAGAGCATTTAGTCACAGGACAATGGGGAGGTGCCTTACATAAGCCATGTTCAATCCAAATGAAAATGGACAGGTGTAAATTCTTTGGCTCCAAGCCGCTCTGTTAGGCAACGTAGCTTAGTGATTAAAAGTATCAGATACACATTTAGAAATCTATAAGTATTTGATATGATTCATTTCTATGACAAAATAATTCATGTATAATTAAATAAATCAAATAGGTAAACTGCACACTACCTACTTCCTGTTAGGTGTTGTAAAAGAATAGCATTTTAAGATACTGAAAACTTCTCTTATTCTGTCTGATGGCAATGGGGATATAGCTATCATCATGTTTTGTTTCAAGAAAAATACAGATGTGCTTTGTAGAAAATGATGCATCTGCAAAGAGGTTTCTTTTTTTAAATTGAAAAATAATTTCAAAACAGTTCTGAATCTAGGAAGATCTCACATGATATATCCCTAACCTATACAATTGCCTTATTTTCCTCCAATTCATGACCTTCTCCTAAAGAATACAGGTACTACTGATGGGTTTCAAATAGGCATGTCTCCCCACTTTCATGCTGACTTCATGATGTTCCAACACCAGAATGATCTTTCCCTGTTTCTGTTTGTTGAATCAATCCATACCACTCTTAAGTATCATTAGACTATTTATTTTCATATATACTAAAAATGCTAACAGCCTAGGGCAGAGGTCCTCAAACTTTTTAAACAGGGGGCCAGTTCACTGTCCCTCAGACATCCCACACATGCACACTGAGGGCCTGGGACAAGTCGGCTGCTAGCAGGACCAGCAGCGGCGGCAAAAACACCCGGCAGGCCGGATAAATGTTTTCGGCAGGCCGCATGTGGCCCGCGGGCCATAGTTTGAGGACGCCTGGCCTAGGGCTTCCTTTCTTTATTATTGTGGAATACATATACAAGAAGTTCACAGAATGTTTATGTACACTATTCCAAATAATCCTAGGACAAACACCTCCTATATTACCATCACCCAGATTGAAAATTTGTAAATCATGCTTATTAAAACTACCCCGAAAGGCCCTTGGGTGCCCTTCCCTTGTTATAACCTTCTCCCTAACCAATGAAGGAAACCATCAGTCTACTGAGTATTACAACAATCATGTTCTCCCTTTTCCTTATAATTTTCACTTAATGACAATCCCTAAGTAGTATGGTTTACTTGTTTGTTTTATATAATTACTTAAATAGAATAACATATGTATTATTTCATATTTTGCTTCTTTTGCTCTATCACAGTTGGGAGACTTAGCAACATTGTTGGGTGCAGTTGTGATACATTGACCCTAATTGCTATTTACTGTTCCCTTCTATGAATATACTTCTATTTATTTATCTACATTAGAATGTAGATAAGACCTTTGAGCTGATTCCAACTTGGAGCTATTCTGTTATGTCAATTCTTATCCAAGAACCCTGGACAATAATGCATGAAGTTCTTCAAGATCTTTACCTACATGTGGGATTTATAGGGGATATATATACATATATCCCCACTATCTATATATATAAAACCCTAAGCGACAGGTCAAGCATTCCACTGGTCAATAGTGACAAGTCACTAAGATGCGCACTGACCACCAGGGGTCATATGCTCAACACAGGAGCTGCCCCCTGGTAGTCAGTGTGCTCCCACAGCGGGAGTGCTGCTCCGCTGAATGATGGGCACCAGACGCTGGGCTCATGGCTGGTGAGCGCAGCTGCGGTGGAGCGAGCCTCTTCATACCTTTGATGCTCGATCCCCGCAGGGCTGAAACCAGCAGTCCAACATCCCCGAGGGGTCCCAGATTTGCAAAGGACCCCATCAGTGGACGAATCCATGCACCAGGCCTCTAGTTACATATATAATTGAAAATCAAGCCCAACCATCTTCGTTATCACTTCTGTATTATGACCATGCATTTTCCCAGAAAAGAAAGGTGGTTCAATAGTATAACATCAATTACTTAATTCTCAATATTAGCAGTTTAAGTGAGAAGTTTATATGATCACACACAAAATTAGGGATTGTCATCTCTTCTTAGAGTGAAATTTTACTTCCCTTAAGTGTTGACAAAATTGCCAATGAAGCCATCTAAGCCTGGCATTTTCTTTAATAATTTCTTTAACTACCACTTAAATATATTAAAGGTTATCATAATATTAAGGTTTTCTACTTATTTGTGAATCAGCCAATCAATGATGTTTCTCATTTATGTTTCTAACTCTATATCTCTCCCTTCCTCTCTCTCTGAAAATCTAAAAATCAATAAAAAACACATTTAAAAAAGATTTAGTCTGGCAAAATCAATTCCATTTTGTTATACATAGGGCTTTGTGATTTGTATAAATTGACATGATGGCAATAATTTCCTTATCTGGACAATCAGAATAAACTGTTTAAAAAATGTCATTGTCAAAATGTATATGCAATCCAAGAAGCCAGTCCAATAATGAATAGGATTAATTTGTATTCAGTCATTTGAAATTTTAAATAATTTACATTTTGTATCTATAATTCAGACACTATGTTTATGGCTCTTACTGAGAATAATGTTTTCAATAGATCTGTCTCCACAAAGATATTACAGTCCATGGTACTTGGCCATTAGTTAACTTTGCAAGTTAATAAGTTAATATATTTTAGTGTCAGATGATTCATTTGTAAATCAAAGCACATGGACATAAAGCTGAGTAAGACTTCTTCCAGCTTCACATTTCTCCCAAAGATGTATTGTGACATGGAAAACCATTTTAAAATGAGAAGCTTTTTGCATACACTAGTTATATGCCACAACACAAAAGATTCTCACAGACAAGATGTTAAGCAAAACTTATCTAAGGTTGACAGAAGTCTAAATAGTGGTTACATCAGAACAGGGTGGGACTAGAAGGAGACATGAGGGAACTCTCTGGCTTGTTGAGAATGTTTTATATCTTTATCTGTGGTGGTTGTGTGTAAAAATACATTAAGCTGTATTCTTTATTCAGATTTGTTCACTTACTGTGTGTTAAACCTCATTTTTAAGAGGATAAACATGGACTCAAACAATTTTAAATGATACTTTATCATTTCAATATTTCTTAAAATTCAAGATCAAATAATTCTTCCTATTCTTTAAAACTGTGTGCATGAATGGCATTTTACTTATCACTGCCTATGAATGCCTGGGTAGGAAATGTCACATTTAAAAATCCTAAAACTTCTTTAAAAAAAAAAAATCCTATTTCAACTTTCACCAAGTCAGAATGGCATTCTAACCCATCTTATCCCATGTTCCAGTTATTTTGAATTCATGGTGCTATATACTTTCCTTTTCCTAAATATCACAGGAATTTCTATACCATTTAAATTGTTCGGGAAACTAAACCTTCCCAGTTCTCCACCAACCCTCCTCAGCCAAGGGAAAAATAAGAAAACCACACAAATATTCCAAAGGATTCTAAATCTGAAAAATCAAGTTTTAATGCTCAATTGTAACAGGAAATGCTGGAAATCGTTGATTATACCCACATACTATGTTGAGGCAATTGAGACTGTCAATACTTGCCAGCACTATCGAGCATTCACTGGCATAACCAAAACAATTTATGAGGTATATATGAATATGACTCCCATCTTATGGATGAGGAAACTAAGGATTAGAAAAGTTAAAATTTTTACCCAAATTGCTATGGCTAGTAACTGGCAAGTGGTGGATTTCAACTCACTAAGTTTGATTCCAATGCAAAAATTATTTTTTTTAATTGTTTGAAGTATTACATATGTCTCCTTTTTCCCAATTGACCCCCCCCCCCACCCTGCCCACTCACACACCTGAGGACAAGCCCCCACCGCCCCAGTGTCCGTGTCCATTGGTTATGCTAATATGCATGCATACAAGTCCTTTGGTTGATCTCTAGCCCCCCTCCATGCCCCTTGTCTCTGGATCTATTTTTGTTCATCAGTTTATGTTGATCATTATATCCCACAAATGAGTGAGATCATGTGATATTTATCTTTCTCCGACTGGCTTCTTTCACTTAGCATAATGCTCTCCAGTTCCATCCATGCTGTTGCAAATGGTAAAAGTTCCTTCTTTTTTATAGTGGCATAGTATTTCATTTTGTAGATGTACCAGTTTTTTTAATCCACTCATCTGCTGAAGGGCACTTAGGCTGTTTCCAAACCTTAGCTATTGTAAATTGTGCTGCTATGAACATATCCAATGCAAAAATTCTTAATTATCACCCTCAAAGTCCTGCCATACAATGAACTGAACTCTATCTTTCTTTACCTTGTTCTTAGTTCTGTCCTTGGGGAAACATAAAATAACTTTAATCCTCTGCCGTATGACAACATATCAAATGCATAAAGAAAACTGTCAAGTCCTGCTCTGACCTTCTCTCCTACACATTAAATACTCCCACTTCCTTCTACAGTTTTTTTATATGACTTGTTTTAAGTCATATCCTCTTGCATGAGACTTCTCACAAAATGCACCCCAGTGTATTCAGTGATTGCCTAGAATTGAAGAAAGTGCATTCAAAATGCTCTGATAAGCAAACAACACAAAGCACACCAGACCACTCCGAAGGAGAAGGGCCACTCTTATGGAGTCAGGAAACACTTGGCAAATAGTGGGAGTGATCCGGATGAGGAGCCCTGGGATCATGTGCACACAGTGCTTAGGATAAACAGGCATGGGCACCAGGGCCTTCTCTCCTTCCCTCTTCCAGAAGCTGGATCCAAGCACTGATCCTCGGGCAGCATAAAAGGCAAAATGTTGGAGCTCCAGCCCTGGCCGGTTTGGCTCCGTGGATAGAGCAGTGATGGCGAACCTATGACACACGAACTCATTTTCTTGGTTGATTTTTCTTTGTTAAATGGCATTTAAATATATAAATAAATATCAAAAATATAAATCTTTGTTTTACTATGGTTGCAAATATCAAAAAATTTCTATATGTGACATAGCACCAGAGTTAAGTTAGGGTTTTTCAAAATACTGACACGCTGAGATCACAAGGTTCACCCTCACTGGGATAGAGTGTCAGCCTGTGGACTGAGGGTCCTGGGTTCAATTCTGGCCAAGGGCATATGCCCAGATTGTGGGCTTGGTCCCCAGTGGGGAGCATGGGGGATCAATGATTCTCTCTCATAATTGATGTTTCTATCTCTCTCTCCCCCTCTCCCTTCCTCTCTGAAATCAACAAAAGTATATTTTAAAAATAAATGTTAGAGCTCCAAATGCCATGGCACAGGCAGGCCATGGTAAATAATGCTTCATATAAACTTGACTTACAGCTTCTGGTAGTTGTAGAAGTCCATATGAAAACCGTGGACTGGCTGTGAGAACAACCCATGTACATAAAAATGAACACTGCACACTCATGAGCACTTATTTTTGATAAGGACTACCTGGATTCAACAAAGAGAGGTCAAAGCACATTGTTCATATGGCAATGCTTAGTAATAAAACCCCCGGTTTATGTGTTACATGCTGGATATGTTATATGTCCTAGAGATATGGTGCCCAGATGTAGGAGAGAGCAGGAAAAATTGAGCTTTTGATCTTAAATCCAGTAAAACTTTCTGATTAAGCTTATCAAAGTCTTGGGGAGCCTGACCAGCGTGGCTCAGTGGTTGAGCGTCGACCTATGAACCAGGAGGTCACGGTTCAAGTCCCAGTCAGGGCACAGGCCCAGGTTACAGGCTCAATCCCCCAGTGGAGGGTGTGCAGGAGGCAACCGATCAATGACTCTTTCTCATCATTGATGTTTCCAGCTCTCTCTAACTCTCCCTTCCTCCTGAAATCAATAAAAATATTTTTTTAAACAAGTATTGGGAAAAGATAGGGATTGGACGCATCATAACAGACAGTGGCTTGGAACAATCAGGTGCCCAGTAATGACACGTTGAAAAAATACAGTGCATGCAGCAGCCTACTGGCTGACACTTTCCTGGTCATTAAAGTGGGATTGAGACTAGAAAGACTCGGGAAGAAAAAGGAGAAGAGGGTCGTGAGGTGTAGAGGAAGACCCAGGAGTAATAAAGGTAAATGCGACAAGGAAGTGAGTACGAAGGGTGCTGCAAATGAGAGACAAACTGATGGTGGCTATTTTGATTTATGTAAATATCCAAAAAGAATAAAGGTACCTGAATTAGAAAATCAAAAATCTTTGTAAAAAGCTCTGTTTCTAAAGACACGTTGGTTGGCCGTCGGAGATTACTGAGCAAAAAGAAAACCACCTTCTATATTTTAAGAAACAATCTTCAATGAGTCCAACTAAAATATTTACCTAGAAAAACCAAGAGTAGATGCTATATTATATTTTAGAAATGGGCTTTAATATGTTCAACAGTTCAAATAATGGAGATTTTTTTCTTATAAAAGTTAAACTTACACAAACAGCTTCCAAAGCTACTTATTCCTTCACTGACAAATATAAGAATGCTCCCGGGGCTCAGATCTTATTATTATTAAATACTTATTAAGCATCCCTGGTGTGCTGACTGCTGCACATAACAGATGGATAAATTACATTGTGTGCCCTCCCTGGAAGATCTTGGAGTCTTATAAAGCTGACAGGACACACAAATAAACACCTTGAATTTCTTCCAGAGAGTGTTTACAAGAGTCAATGCCATTATAATGGCTTGGTATTAGGTGCAAGGATGAAAATTGAATTGGATGAAATGGGAAAAACGTGTGGACACAATTATTCTAGCAAATGCAGTCTCTTCTCTTCCTTCTCTCTGCCCACACCTTGTCCCTTTACCCAAGTCCTCCCTCGACCTCATCTCCCTGCTGCTGCTCTGGCTCACACCTTCGTGTTCTGTGTCTGGGATCACTGGGAAGGCCTCTCAATGAGCTGGGCCAGTTGTTCACACCACTCTGAGCAACCCCTCTGCACGCTGATTCCCAAGGAAGTGTTTCTGTAAAATGGTCACCTCACTGTGTCACTCCTCTGTTTCAGGATTCTTCAGTGGAGTCCCCACAGCTCTCGGGATGTAGTTCAAAGTAATCCCTTAGCATGCCAGACAATGATCTTGGTGATTTGCATCTTCCTTAGATTTTCACTTCCCTCTCACAGCATGGCCCCCAGGAACCCATCCACTCATCACCCATAACCCCTTACTTGAAAGATCCCAAAGTTGCTGTGTACTCTGACATCTCTATGCCTTAACTCATACTTCCCTTCTCTCCTTGTCTAGCCTGTATAAGCATCCCCTATATCCAATAGGCTTTTCCAACCTGCCCTGCACTTCTCTAGGTCCCTATAGGTGGATTAATTACATTGTGTGTCCTCCCTGGAAGAGCTTAGAGTCTTATAAAGCTGACAGGACACACACCTCGAATTTCTTTCAGAGAGTATTTACACAAGTCAGTGCCATTCTAATGCCTTGGTATTAGGCGCAAGGATGAAAATTGAATTGGACACTGCTATGACACATGGTACCGTGTTGAGTCTTGTCTCCTCAACTAGACCAGGAACAACTCCAGAAAACAACTCTGTCCCATTCCTTTTTCTATCTCTAGCATTTAGCACAGAATTTATTAGAAAAATATTTAAGAGGTAATGAGACAAAATAAAATGATATTTTTGAATAAAGGAATGAATGGAGGATCACATAGGTGATCCAGCTTCAAGGGGGCCTTAAGAAAGGATCAGATTCTCTAGTAGACATTGAAGGGGAGAGAGGGGGAACCCCAAGAAGTGAGCTGCAAGGGGACCTCAGCCAGGAAAGTGAATTCTTCCCAAAAGTCTGCCCTGACCTCACAGCGTGGGAAACAGGAACCGACTCACAACCTTTGTGGAGTTTGTGTCAATATTTATTATTTTTTACACAGCTCTCCTTGGCTACTTGCTTACCTCAGACAATAAATCAAAATCCTATCTCCTGCTTCTTAGAGGGTCCCTTGCCTTCCTGGCATTGAAATAAGATGACCTCCTCTCTCCCTTTGTCAGGATTCTGAGTCTGGGCCTGAGGCTCCTCATTCCCCACACCCACGCAAGGCACGCACACACAATGACAGGATGGTGGCAGAGATTTCCCACAGGATGGCGGGAGTCATCGCTGTGGTCTCTCCCTTGCAGGAGGTGGGGGAGCTGCAAACACACTGAGTAAGGTATTCAGGCTCCTTCATTCTCCTTATTCTCTGTTTCCTTCCATCTCCTCATGAAGAAAGTGGCAGACCTGACTGCCCATGCTCGGCCATGACGTGTGGGGAAGGCAGGCAGAGAGGACAACAGCCCTGCTTGGAAGGCCGGGGTAAGGGCCACTAAGGGGGCAGGGAGGTACCACGACCCACATGGTCTGCTGCCCACCTCTCCCTTCAGCAACTGCACATGACCTGGGAGGGCACCTGCTGTGGATGGCTCCTGGGAAGCATGGGTGTCATGAGCATAGAGCTGATGCTGCAGCTCTTCCATCACAAGCTGATGTTCACTCTGGATGCAATTTAACAATGCATGTGGCGAATAATAACCACCTGGGGTCTCTTGCCACTCACAGAGAAACAGGAGAAAGAGAAAAGCAAAAGAGAGGGATATAATCAGAAAGGAGAAATGAGTGGTATATGAATAAGAAAGGAGAAATGAGTGGTATATGAAGTGAGAGGGGCAGTGAGTTACTTTTCACATGTTTAGCATATACAGGAAATGGTGTGTAGGAATTAATAATCCTATTGAAGCTGTGTATTTAATATGACTGGCAGGAAACCACCTTTCAGGTTTCAGAGAGGAACAGGCTCGCCTGAGCCTCCTGCTCAGACTACAAACTTGTAGGCAAGGGATGAGGACGTGGCCAAATTAGGGTAGCCCGGATCTGTCTGAATTCTCACTGCCCTCCACAAGAGTGAAGGTGACTACAGGGTAGAAGGAGCATGGCCTTAAGATTTGGGGGTACTGGGTTCAAATTACTTAGATGACGTGGCATCTAAGAGTCTCTGTTTCCTCATCTGTGAAATATGCTGACTATAATATCCTTCCCAGATTTATTTGGGAGGAATCAATGCATGTACATTTTGTAAAGTGCAATCTAAGCATCAGTTTGGGTGTCTCCCAAAATGGAGAAGGAAAAAGCAGAAGATAAAGAGGGTCAGGGATGGGCATTATAAATCCCGGGGTCCCTCCTCCTGGCCTCTGCTTAGCAGAGGAGGCAGGCAGGCTCCCACTCCACTCGGCTGAATCAAAGCCCTATGCCTCGGTGGGTTTGATATTCACCTCGCTCCTCAATCCTCCCATCAGAAAGAAATGACAGCCCTCCAAACCAGCCCTCCAATCCAGCCCTCAGCTTTCCACCAGAGCTGAGAGCAACAGTAGCAGTGGGTGTCTAAAAGCCCAGGTAAAAAGAGTACAAACTCAATGCCCAGAGCCCACGGCCTGGACAGAGGATCCCAGCTATAGCTTAGTCCTGAGGGAGCCCTGTTTGCCACATATCTTTTTCTTTTCTAAAACAAATGTCTTTCTCAAGCACAGGGAGAAACCAGCATGAAGACATGGTTTTAAAGACTAGATTCTCCTAGTCAACACCCTCGATGCCGTTCTTATGGCAACCCTACTCCACACCACCCGAGACACACATGAAATGGAGGACAGGAGATGGTGTTCAGACTCTGACTGGCACGAGTGCCTCAGAGACTTCTAGGCAGTGTCCCCTTTCAGAACTAGCTGTCCCAGGAAGGGGTGGGAACTGCAGAGGCAGGGGAGGGTTTACAAAGGTACTGGACTGCTGGTGCTGCCCTTATTCTGCAAGGCACATTTAGGCCTCTGCTTTGATGTGGGACAAACGAACAGTTGCAAACTCTCCGCCTGTCCACAGTATGCCACCTGCAGGGGAGTGCTGGCTGGGCCCCACAGAGGTGCTGCTATTGCTGTGTAATGTGAATATGAAACACTAGTCTGAACATACACTCCAACTTGCCACTGTCCCTACAGCATTACATTCAGTGACTTGGGGCATGTCTATCCCCGCCATGCCCCAAGGCCATCTGAGTCGGCCACAAGTGGACATAATGATTTCTAAGGTGCCACTTCCTCACTGTGTGATCTTGGACAATTTCCTTTATCTCTCCAAACTTCAGTTTCTTCATCTATAAAATGAGGTAATAAACAGCATCTACCTCATAGGGTAGTTAGGGGGACTAAATCAGTTAACTTATACAAAATGCTTAGAACAATATCTGGCATAATTAACAGTACCTACTACGTAATAATTATCATTAGTGCTATTATATTTTATCTTCAAATCTAGATTCAGCAGATGTTCATTTGATTCATTACCCTTCCCATGGAAAAAAAAATCCACGTCAGCATCAGCCCAGGACAACAGACCATTAGCAGGTAGCTGAGCACTAAGTAGGCTCCAAGGGACTACTGGGTAAGGCAACCAGGTTGGTTTCTTCAAATTAACACCTCCTCTTTTAACCACTGGTCCTTTGCCCACCTGCACTCTGCTCCTTCCCCTCCCCTTAAAGCCAAAGAAGCACTGTAGTTCAGAAGCATGAGGTTGCAATTTGGGCATGCCACTGTGTGGCCTTTTCCTTTTACTAGTACTTGATGTCTCTGAACCTCAGTTTTTTCATCTGTATAAAGCAGGCAAGTAGCCACTATCCTAGAGACAGAAATAAACTAACAAAGGTTAAAGCAACCAGCACAGGTCCTGGCACACATTAGTCACAAAATAACTTAGTTAGATTTCAATTTGAGTCTATACCACACCATTTCCTCCCTCTCCAATAACCATGTTTCAAATCTGCTAGCTGTACCCAAGGGCATCACTCAACCCCTGGCCACAAGCAAACCAATACTACTCCTCACCTCCCTCTCTATTTTAAGCTGTGCCTCCCGGACTGCTCCTGGCCATTCTGGAAATGTCGGGCATCTTGCAGACGCAATGTTAGAGGCTTCCAGGTCCTTGGAGCAGCACAACCCAAGAGGACTTTTCTGCAATGATGGCAATTTATGTCTGCGGTGTCCAACACATGTAGCCATGGAGCACTTGAAATGCAGCTCAGCCACTAAGAAACCAAATTTCTATTCCATTTCATTTTAATTAATTTAAATGCAAATAGCCAGATGTGACCTGTGGCTACTGTATCCTGTACCAAACAACACAGCTTTAGAGCCACCCCCAGTTGTTGCCAAAGTGCTCACTCCAGCCACTCTTCAGAGCAAGACACCTGAACCTTCCAACCAGCTGGCTGGTGTCTGCATTGGGACTTCCATCCAGGCCAGCTTGGTGGAGCAGGAAAAGTAGGTCACGCAAAGGCTGTGTCCATTGTCCCCTCAATCACTAGGCAATTAGAAGACTCGTTTTTAACATACAGGTGAAATCAATATTCCCTCTGGCTCACCGCATTGGGGGGAATGCATGTACATTGCAAGTATTTTTTTAACGGTCTTTGAGGGTTTTCCCTGAGGTGGGATTACTTTGTGGGATATCTCACCAAAGGGCAGAGCTTTCAAGCCATCAACTAAAAGCCTGTGCACTGACTGACGATGAGGGGCAAGACGCTGGGGACCTTTTTGAAAATAAGATCCCTGGCATTTCAATTCCGTTCAGTCAAAATTTCACAAGAATTACCTTACTTCACAATATTTTGTACAGTAATATTGCCAAGATCAGATTCCAAGAAGCAATAAAGAATATTAAGTTATCTTTTACTTTAAATCAGAAAGTTCATTAGGTTTGAAATCATACACAAATTATCATCTTTGCCAAACTGAAACTGGCCCGAAGGGACTGAGAGAGAAGACTCATCCTCTCATTTGATATTCTTGAGTCTTGCGTAGTTTTATGACTTTCATCCCAGGGTGTAAAATGTGCTGTGTGGATTGTTCTCAGCCATGTACCCTAGACAAAAACAAAAACAACAACAACAACAAAAAACCCTGGCCCAAGTAGGAGAACGTTGGGGACTGGAGGGAAGCCCATCTGCTGATTTGATAACTATCAAGTCTTTACTTCGCTCCAGGAAGGCACAGATGACAATGGGGTGCCAAGCTCAGCCAGAAACAAATCTGTAAACAAGTAATTACTACATACAAGGTACATAGTCCACAAAAGCTGTCTGGGAACACTGAGAATGGAGCAGCATGTGCCACAAGAAAGTCAAGGAGCCTGGCCGGCATGACTCAGTGGTTGAGGATCAACCTATGAACCAAGAGGTAACGATTCAATTCCTAAGGGGGTGGGGGATCGGGGGGAGGGGGCATGAAGGAGGCAGCCAATCAATTATCCTCTCTCATCATTGATGTTTCTATTTCTCTCTCCCTCTCCTTTGCTCTCTGAAATCAATAAAAACATATTTTTTTAAAAAACAAAGTCAAGGAAGTCTTTCCAAGGGAAGCTTCTAAGCTGAGACTAAAGAATAGACAGAACTATGACAGGTGAATATAGGAAAGGGGGGAGGGGCGTGCAAAAGCACAGAAGGTGAAATTAGCCTTATACCATGGGGGCAAGCCTGAAAACTGGCCCCATCTCATTTTGGAGCCTCTCAGTCTCCTGGTCTTTCCTAGCACCCTTGGTCCTCTTCCCAATCCATGCAGCCAGGCTGAGAACATCATGTTTCTCTGAGTCACACCCATTATTAAAAGGCTCCAAATCAGACCCTGTAAACAAAATCCCATAATCCTACTAATGGAGGCTGCTGCTTCCTTTACAAAGGCCCAGCAACCCACCGTGTACATGAACAGCGTTGGCTGTTTCTTGGAAGAGACCCTACGATGCTACTGCCGGTAGCCAGCTCGTCAAGGGATGATGATGGAAAGATTTCAGAGGGAGCTAGTGGCCATTAGAGTGGGCTGGCTGTGCTGGGAATTGTTGCAGTACTTAAAAAAGAGAAGAGATGCTAAATGACAGTTAATTTAATGAGAGGACTGTCAGGAGGCTAAAAGCGGCTGTAAAGTACAGTACAATAGAGTGATGTAGAAGAAAAAGGAGACAGGGATGATCAAGGTAAATGTGGGCTGGCGTAAGTTTTTCTGACATGCCATTAGATTCTTAACACTGATCTTCTAAGCCAGGGGTGGGGAGCCTTTATTCTGCCAAGGGCCATTTGGATATTTATAACGTCATCCTCAGGCCATACAAAATTATCAACTTAAAAATCAGCCTGCTATATTTGGTCAAGCATTTAGTTAACTCACCCCTACTGCCTTGGCAGGCCAGACCAAATGATTTTGTGGGCTTTATATGGCCCACGGGCCAGACATTTCCCACCCCTATTACAGGCTATGCTTAGGGATCAAGTTTTAATCCAAAAGTGCAGAAAGAAGCTAGAATATTCATGGGAAACTAATATTCCAGATAATTATATATTCAAAACTAGCCTATAATTATTGCATGAAAAACATTTGTTCCATCATGTGAAAATATCTCATTTTAAGTGACAATTGCAAAATATACAAAAATGCTTCTTTCTGTTTTCTTATTATTCTATATGCTAGAAAAATATCAGGTTATTGGTAAGGTTTTTTATATCTTTTTTTAAATTAGGTCACCTCACCAGGATTTTTTGGACATGCTGGGTGGATTTTCCCAAATAAAGACATCAAAGTGGTCAGCTGGCAATATCAATGATAAAATTCAAGTCCCCAGAAACTGGAACCAAGTAGGGCAGCACTGTGAAAACAGTATTGGACTTACCACCAGACATCATCCAATTTAGCTTTTGATATCAGGTCTACCCTTTTCTCCTTATGTGCACTTAAAAAGACAAATATGTTAACTCCTCTGGACCTCAGTTTTCTAATCTGTAAAAGGGGTATAGCAATACATCAGGGGATTGCTGGAAAGATTAAATACAATGATATAAGTGAACGCATATGAAAAAGAGTAGTTGATAAACCTTAGTTTAAGTGAAACTGATAAATATCATGCCTTTATTCATTAGTAGGAGTTTGATGGACTGAAATCTGAACATGTTAAGTAAAATGTCCACACAGCTATCAACACTGACCAACCCCAGTTCCCTTTCATTTTCTCTTCATTTCACATTTGAGATGCTGATTACGGGGAAAGGAAATGTATTTAAAGAATGGTTACACTTACTCCCTCCCCTAAACGCCTGTGTGTTATGGATTGATAGGCCACCTATTATAAAGTTGGGATCTCCTTTTATATACAGGATTTGTAGTTCCAAAATGACTGACTTTATCAAAATAAAGCTGGAAGAGGATTCCTTAGTTCCCCCTTCCTGTGGTATCTTTTTGGAACAAGTGGCTTGAAAGTCAGCTTTCTTTCTCCAGGATCCTTCTCAATCTCTCCACCCACTCAAAGCTATCGGCTGTCTGTCCAACTTATTTTTATTTATTTCACTTCCTTAATACTTAACTTATTCTCAAAAGGAATAAAGACTTCTTTTTTTCACACATGCCAAGATTTTATTTAGAAAATTAGATTGATGTAGATGTCATATAAATTATATTAACCGCTCATATTAACAGCCTCAATAGTTATGTAATTCAACAGAAGAAAGTTAAAGACATTTTTGGTTGTTCCTAGGAAGTGTTTTTATTTTTTAATTTATCTTTATTTTTGAAAGTATTACAGATGTTCCCTTTTTCCCCCATTGACCCCTTCTAGCCCGCACCTGCCCCCACCCCCATCCCAGGCCTTCACCACACTATTGTCTAAGACCATGGGTTATGCAAATATGCATATAACTCCAGCTCAGAACAGAGATTCACCTGTTTTCAAATCTCCATTCTGGGAAATTCCTAGAATGAGCCTAAGTCCCTTTCCCTCCACAAGCAAAACCCAAAAGCTCTACATCTCCCTGATGTTAACATATTGACACACATATAAACAAATCTTCAGACAAATGGGCATGTAGACCTGGATGTCCTGACCTCCAACCTTCTGAGTCAGAGTGTCTAAGTTGGGTACTTAGCAGAGGGAGAGAGGGATAGAAACATCAATGATGAAAGAGAAACATCATTGACCAGCTGCCTCCTGTATGCCCCCTACTGGGGATTGAGCCTGAAACCTGGGCATGTGCCCTGACGGGGAATCGAACCATGACCTCCTGGTTTATGGGTTGACACAACCACTGAGCTACACCGGCTGGGTTAAACTATTCTTCATAGGTTCTATTCCAACCATTATAATGAAACACCCATGTAAATTCAATCACTTTTTTCCTCTCGCAATTTCTCTAAATTTCACAGCCTTTTATAAACTAACTAGAGGCCCGGTGCACAAAAATTTGTGCACTCGGTGGGGAGAGGGGGTGTCTCAGCCTGGCCTGTGCCATCCCACAGTCTGGGACCCCTCAGGGGATAACGACCTGCTGGCTTAGGCCTGCTCCCGGGTGGCAGAGGGCAGGCCCAATCCCTAGGTGCAGCCCCTGGTCAGGTTCAGAGCAGGGCCAATTGGGGAGTTGGGGTGGCGCCCTCTGTCATGCACAGAACAGAGCAGATCAGGAAGTTGCGATGCCACCCTCAGTCACGCTCAGGGTAGGGCCGATTGGGGGATTGGGGAACCGCCCCCTGTCACACTCAAGGCAGAGTCGATAGGGAGGTTGCGGTGCCACCCCGTCACGCACAGAGCAGGGCCAATCAGGAGGTTGGGGTGCCGCCCTCTATCACCCACAGAGCAGGGCCAATCAGGGGGTTGGGGCGCCACCACTGTCACACTCAGGGCAGGGCCGATGGGGAGGTTATGGCTCTACCTCGTCACACACAGAGCAGGGCCCGTGGGGGGGCAGGGGGGAACGCCGCACCCTGTCACACACAGAGCAGGGCCAATCAGGAGGTTGGGGCGCCGTACCCTGTCACACACAGAGCCACAGGGCGATCAGGGGGTTGGGGAGCTCCCCCCTATCAGGCACAGAGCAGGGCTGAGCAGGGCTGATCGGGGGTTGGGGCGCCTTCCCCTGTCACGAACAGAGCAGGGCAGATAGGGAGGTTGTGGCCCCGCCCCCTGTCACACACAGAGCCACAGGGCGATCAGGGGGTTTGGGCGCTGCCCCCTGTCACACTGATCCTGGTGCCGGGAGGCCTCTCAGCTCTGCTGATCCCGGTGCTGGGAGGCCTCACGGCTCCGCTGATCCCGGTGCTGGGAGGCATATTACCCTTTTACTATACAGGATAGAGGCCTGGTGCACAGGTGGGGGCCAGCTGGTTTGCCCTGAAGGGTGTCCTGGATCAGGGTGGGGGGTCCCCACTGGGGTGCCTGGCCAGCCTGGGTAAGGGGATGATGGCTGTTTGCAGCTGGTCACACACCCTTCATGGTGGGGGTCCCCACTGGGGTGCCTGGCCAGTCTGGGTGAGGGGCTGAGGGCTGTTTTCAGGCTGGCGGGCAACTGAAGCTCCCAACTGCTCCTTTTTTTCTTTTTCTTTTTATTCTGGGCCAGCTTTAGCTCTGGCTCCAGCTCTGAGGCCTCTGCTGCTGAAAGCAGGTATCTGGTTTGTTTGGGTTCTATAATCGAAACACTGTATCAACTCCAGCTCTGAGATCCCAGCAGGCTGAAATCAGGTTTCTGGGTTTTGTTTAGCTTCTATATTTGTAACAATGTTTCAAACTGCAAGCTCAGAGGCCGGCAAGGCAGGCAGGGAACGTTGGTTTCCTCCGTCGCTGAAGCAAGCAAGCCTCATGTTAGTTTCAAGCTGCCTGGCTGCCGGCCACCATCTTGGCTGGCAGTTAATTTGCATATCTCGCTGATTAGCCAATGGGAAGGGTAGCGGACGTACATTAATTACCATGTTTCTCTTTTATTAGATAGGACTAGAGGCCCAGTGCATGAAATTCATGCATGGAGGGGGAAGTCCCTCAGCCTAGCCTGCACCCTCTCCAATCTGGGACCCCTCATGGGATGTCCGACTGCTGGTTTAGGCGCTATCCCGCAGTTGGACATCCCTCTCACAACCCAGGACCACTGGCTCCTAACCGTTCACCTGCCTGCCTGCCTGATTGCCCCTAACCATTCTGCCTGCCTGCCTGATCACCCCTAACTGCTCTCCCCTGCCAGCCTGATCGCCTCTAACTGCCTCTGCCTCGGCCCTCGCCACCATGGCTTTGTCCAGAAGGATGTCTGGAAGGATGTCCAGAAGACATCCAGTCTAATTAGCATATTACCCTTTTATTAGTATAGATATTGCCTAATACACACTTTTGGAATGATCCCAACATTCTGGAATTAATAGCCTTGTCTGACATGAAAGATACCAGTAGAGGCCATTTTTTTTTCTTACAGGCTTAATAACAACCCTAACAATAACAAAAAGGGTATGATACAGTCTTTTAAGATGGTCCATCAACTGAAACTAATTCGAGTAAAAAGTGGTGATGTCCATCTACAAAAAGGTAGGGATGCACCAAAATGAACCAAAGAAAGCTTTGGGTCAAAATCTTGCTTGAAAACTGGGAGCTGAAGAAGAGAGTCTTCTTGGTAAAGGTCCCCCATTCTGAGGGCTGATGGGATTCAGGAACTAAAAAAAAATAAATAGAAGACCTTCTTTGTGTTCATATCAGAAGCAATCTTGTAAATGAGATCAGTGATGTAGCAGATGACCTGGCTGGAGCTTTTAATTCCCTTTACCACCAGAGGAAGATCACATTCCCACAGAGGAATCACTACAAATCCTTTCAGTCAATTCGGCTTTCCACCCTGAGTCTCCCCTAAAGAGCTTATCTCCGAAGATGCTTAGGATGATAAAAAGACCCCTCATGCATCTCCTGAGAATCACCCACTTTGCTTCACTGCAGTCCCTGCACTTATTTTTTTTTTCCTGAACGGGGCTTCGCTGGCCTTCACTCCCCCCAGCCTTCCAAAGGTTTTGAAAGCCTTGAATTCTTGCTATTAAACCACTTCTTATTCAAAATACCTGTGGTGGCTTCTGTGACTTCTGACTGATCCATTGGCATATTGCATGTTTCTCAATCAAAGGACATGTCCCAACCCCTGAGGACACTGGGTTTATAAAAGCACAGAGAAACCTGGTACATGAACTTGAGCCATACTACTTGAGCCATCCTTTTAGAGTATCTACTTTTAGGAATTTATTTAAAATAATCATTGGAATATTATTGAGGAAAGGACATTTAAAAAAAATTTAGCATAAAATACAAAATTTAAGAGCAAGTAACTCTTGCAGAACTTTACACAGCACTCTCAGAACCTGCAGATGTTTCCATCCTCTGCAATTATGAGTATCTTGGTGGAAGAGTTAGAGACAAAGGCACACCTGTCTATATGTCTATCTATCTATGTCCCTACTTAGAACACCTAAGTTTCTCCTATGTTCCCGTTCCAAAAGGGATTGTAGATGGTACAGAAGCCGGGCAGGTTGAAAGTCTACACCCTCTGTGAACAGGACCGTCAGGGGATACAGTGCTCAATGAACTGAGTTTCCACAGATACCATGTCTTACCTACTAGAAGGCAAGCTCCCACATGGCAGGAAGGTAACATGTCTAATCAGCTGTGTCTTCTGCACCACGTGCCTTCCCCAGCGCCTGGCCCACAGTTAGCACTCAATACATATCTTAGTCACTGAATTGAAAAATCACTGACTATCAGTGGTTCTCAACCTTCCTTATGCCGCGACCCTTTAATACAGTTCCTCATGTTGTGGTGACCCCAACCATAAAATTATTTTCGTTGCTACTTCATAACTGTAATTTTGCTACTGTTATGAATCTTAATGTAAATATCTGATATGCTATATGTGTTTTCCAATGGTCGTGACCCACAGGTTGAGAACTGCTGGGTCACTAGGTGGATAGGTGGGTAAGTATTTACCAAGCATGAGTGGCATCATAGCATAGAAGTTAAAATACATAAAATATATATTAGTAAAGTAACCTTGGACAAGTTATTTTGCCTCTAAGCTTTAAGTTGTGCATCAGGAAAATGAGGATAATTATACTTACTTCGGAGGGTTGTTAGGATGCAGGTTCGAGAGAGATGATACAGGCAAAGCACAAGTTGTCTGGCACGTAGTAAGTGCCTCATAAATATTAGCTGTTATCTTTACCAATTTTCCCTGAATCTGAATAGCCAAAAACATGCTTAGATTATACAACCATATTGAGTCTAATTCAGTCTTTCCTCAGTGGTTCAGCAGATCATCTGAAATAGAAACTGTGCCTCCAGTTCATTAGCCAAAATGTCAGGGAGCAGGGTGCCCTGCTAGCCCTAGGTCAGGCCCTCACTCACACAATGGAAGCTGACTAGGAAAACTGATGTTTGGGCCATGTGGCAGTCTTCCAAACTGAACTGTTATGTGGGGTAGGATTACAAGATTAGTAGAGAGGAGCACACAATCAATGAAATAATACATTTTGACTCTAGAAAGGAAACTGATACAGCAGCTCATGAAAGTTTAGCCCTTTACATGAAATTCAAACTGGCAAGAGTGTGAAGCTGGTCACAGAGCTAAAACCTGACTGAAGGCGAATGAACAGTTCTCGATGATAATGTACATAGTCAGAGGAACGCCTGGTGGGGAGCCTGTGGCACCCGTGGTAAGTCCAGTTTTATTTAACATCTTAGTTAATGATCTGGAAGAGAGATAAACAGAAGACTAAAGAGGGATGCTAAAGTGGACATCTGTTGGCTTTGCCTGCCAGGCACCCATTCTCCTGTGGGTGGTAACAACACCCACGTGGTGTTCTGAGGAACAGCCCCTCCCTTCTCCCGGTGGATAAACTCTCCAAGGGACTGGCAAACAAGGTGGCTCATGCTAGACCATAAAGGTGCCCTCTCCCTGTAATTTGAATCTTAAGCAGAGTATCATGAAGACTTTAAAAACCAAAGCACCATCCAGCATCATTTGTTCTAGTAGTATATCCCTGGGAGAGAAAAAGAGTATTTATTAATCCCTGCTACCAGATCCTTAGAAGCACTATGGCTTTTTCCCATCTTTCTTTCCCTTCAAATCTATTATATTTCTTTGTCTTTCCCCCTTAAATTAGGCAAAATCATCTTCTCTGGACCGCAATCAAAAAGCCCAACCGATAGAGATGCAGTTTCTACTAAGTCTGGTGCACACATTATTTACCTGACCTTCAGCAATTCTCAAAATACTTTTTAGACATTAGTATAAGAAACAAAGCAAGTGATTTAAAAATCAGCGTTTTGGTTCAACTTGAATAAAATACACATTAGCCTTTTTTCTGAGAAGAAGAAATGATTCTAATACTCACACAACAGAACAAGTTACCTCACCTTAGAACTGAAGTGAGAGCAGAGAATCAGGCATGAGACTGCAATGAGATGAGGCACTTTTCATGCCATTAAAATTCTGTATTGCTTAAAGTACACACATTAGATATTATCAAAGTACAACCATGTTCAATGACCTCTATGGTACATTGTCTAAATGATTCGGTACATACTTGCTTTAAAGAGCGAGAGTAGGGAGAGAATAAACCCAATGGAGTTTGGAGAGGTGTAATAAAAATGAATCAGACTATCCAGGGCAAGGGATGATGAATTTTAAAGATACACTAGCTTTGTTTTCCAACAGCCCTGCTCTCCTGAGGGAAGGGCATGTACGGAGACCACTGTCTTTGCTTGAGGCTAAGAGTCTCTTCAGTGCCATACCTCAACCGCCCAGGCTCAAAAGAGGAAGTGAAGACCAAAGTGATGTCTGTTTAACCTTGGCTCAACTGGATGTTCTCTGTCACCCCCAAAACTTCATACTGCCTCCGTGACAACTTGCCTACACTGCTTTGGGGCCAGGAGAGAAGCTGCCCTGTCAACAACTGAAAAGGCCACTCTCTTGCAGGGAGAATTTGGAAAAGAAGGTGCAATTTCCTTCTCAGTATTGGAGAGAATTAAGATCTGCTCCCCAGCCTACAAAAAATGGGAAATCTGAACCCTATTTTTCTTTCCTCACAGAATGTCCGATCAATGCCTCTGGGGGAACTTGCTAGTGCCATGTCACGGTTAATGTTTTAGAAAGACTTTAGGTATACACTGCATACAGCATATAAAAGCGGTATCTGGCAGTAGGTATGTTATAAGGTATCTAGTGTTGTATTAGTCAGTGTCCCAATAGGAAAAAGATGGAAATCCCAAAGGGGAGATTGAGGAGAGTTTAGCAAAGAAACTGTTTCTAAGGCGTGGGCAGAGTCAAGGAAAATCAAACAGGGGTGGGGAAACACCCTGGGTCTGGCAACGCCAGGAGCTGTCACTAGCCCTTGGATCCCTGCAGAGGCAGAGTAAGGGAGCTAATAATGGAACCCAGCCAGAGCTGGGCCTGTGAGAGGGGACCCCCATAAGGGAGCTGTGGTCTTTGGGAGAAGAATGCAACCATTCTCAACCCACAGCACAGGAGGAACGAAGGAAACTGGGGGAATGGTCATCCAGCCTCACTCTCCTGATGCTCTCTCTTGCCAAGCATCCCAGAGGCCAATCCTAACCAGATCCGCAGGGGGCCCACTGCTCTGGTTAACCAGGTTCAGCCTCATAATGGTCCAAGGAGAGTGAAAGGATAGGGAGGGGCAAACAGAGAGTATATCCAGCTCTGTATCTCTACTGTTATCTACATCTAATCTCTCACATCATGACAATTTTCCACATATTCCTCCAAAGCACATGATGTTCCTCTTAACCCTTCTATTTCTGTGGCAAGTTTCTCTAAATGCTAACCTATATTTTTCTTAATTTCCTCCATTTTATAGAGCTAGGGGCAAGGATACAAAAGTAATATTTCCATCCATAGATGGGACAAAACCTTCCTTAAGATGATAATGATCAAGGAAAATGAAGATAATAATAGAAATGCTAACCCCCCACCCTAATACCTCAAAGTAAAATAGAAATCTTTGCTTTGACAACATATGAAGGGCAGAATCCAGGTTTCCTCTAATGTACACCTGAAGCAAGCCCACCCCTACACTGAGAGGACATTTTTGTGTAATGGCCGAAACAGCAGCATTGCCTTTGACTAGCGTGCCCCAGTTTTTCTGCCTGGCTCCACATCAGCCACAGCGCTCAGCACCTCCCAGTCTCTGACTATAAACTAAGTTCAAGGCCTCATGTGTGACTTACCCATCCAGGACTCTGGCTTCTGCAAAACCCTCTTACATGGCCTGTGATAGAGCAGGCATAAGGGGAAGAAATTTAGGGGTAATTTAGGAGTATGTTGTTAGAAAAGGCTCTAACAAAACGAGAGCTGTTATGTCATAAAAGGACTGCAAAAGAAAGTAGGACAGCTGTCATTTTTGAGGTATTTGCTGACAGAATCTTCAAAGCAAGGCTCCTTTCTGATTCCCACCATTCTTAAAAGGAGCATGTTCATGGCTCAGCAGGTCATATTTCATCCACTTTGTCCTGCCCTGGCAGCGGCAACAGGAGCTCTTTTATGAGCAAACTCAATTCACCGCCCTCCACAACATTAGCCTCCCACTTTTGGGAAGGAGCCCAAACACCCCAAACTTGCCTTGGTACCTTAAAACCAAGGGACCCCAATAGCCATTTGCTCCACCTTTAATTCCTGACTGAGGAGAGCATTCTGGAACATTTTCTAAAGCTATTAATAGTGAGATTTTGATGAGCTGGTTCAACACTAATGACCTGTTGATGACTTTAATGGTTCTTACAATAAGTACTGTGAATGAATGACCTATTGTTAAATACTGAATGGCTGGCTTTGCCATTAATCCATTAACTCTTTTTTCCCCCATCATTCTTTTCCTGACTGGAATGTTTTCTTCTCTCAGTTTGAAAGGTTCATGGATAAAGAAAACTGAGGTACACAAAAAGCATAAATTTTAATCACTGAGAATCAGAGGAGGTGATGAAAAAGAGACAAGAATAAGCAAGCTTCCAGCTTCCTGTTTGAGAGGAGACAAATCCAGTTAGGGCATACTCGGAGGGAAGGGGGAAAGGGAGGTGTGCGATCAGAAGACAGAAAGTGGGAGCTGATGGGAATGGAACAATTGGGTCAGAGAACAGCTAGGATCTAGCATTTTTAAGAAGCCATGTCAACTGCTAAAAGCACTATCCAACCCTGGTTTGCATGTGTTAACTTCCAGGGTCATCTCTCTTGTTCTGGACCTTGCTTAAGTCTTAGACTACTGATTCCTGCCTGTTGGTGTTCTCTTAAGCCACCTCAACGGTTTACCCTACCCTTTCTTTCCAGGTAGCAAAAGCAGATGCTCTCCTAGCTAGTTTTTTCCTTCTCCAGTTGATACACTCAGAGACCACCTTGTGCAAGGACCCTCTTGCTCCAGCTCCTCCCCAATACCATCCTGCCCCATGGGTGGAACCTGGATGAGAATAAGGAAGATTGTACAACAACTGAAGCAACAAGGAGAAGAGCAAGGCTGTGGCAAATGAACAAAGTCAAGGGCTTTACCTCCTACCTGGCTCTGCTTGCATTTAAAATAAGACAAACTTGCCCTGGCCAGTTTTATTCAGTGGTTAGAGTGTCAGCCTGTGGACTGAAAAGTCACAGGTTCGATTCCAGTCAAGGGAATGTATAGGAGGCAACCAATCAATATGTCTCTCTCACATCAATGTTTCTTTCTGTCTCTCGCCCTTCCCTTCCACTCTCTCTAAAAATCAATGGAAAAATACCCTCTGGTGAGGATTGATACACACAAAAAGACAAAATTGAACAGAAGGCATTTAAAGAGGTGTAGATTTGTATGGAAACCTACGAACCAGGATACATGGCTGAGAGCATTTGGATGGGAGATTTTAAAAGACAGAAAATAGTATCACAATAAGAGCAGACCACTGAGCACTATAGCCTGACAGAGGATACTAAAACTATTTCCTGGAAGAGATCACAAAACTGGCAGAAAGGCAAGATGTTCGCAAACAAGATTTCAATTATTTAGACATGTCAGTAGATAAGCTCTTTTAAAATGGGGCACCTGATTTTTCCTTCTGACAGCAGTATTTCCCAGAAGGTTACAAATCTTTGAGGAGAGCTACCACAGGTGGTTAAATGTTCCTCCTCAAGGAAGCCCTAGTAATGGGCCAGCCAATTTTCTTTTTGTAAAGGGACAATAGTAAATATTTTACACTTTGTCTCTGCCTGGGTCACTGCTATTCCATTTTGTCCCTGCAGTGCAAAAACACCCAAAGACAATATGTAAACAAATGGATATAGCTGTGTTCCAACAAAACTTTATTTACAAAAACAAATAGCAGACCAGCTTGGCCTGCAGGCTGTAATTTGTCTGTCCTTGTCCTACTTATGTAGATAGAATTGATGATATTGCTGTGAGAAAATGACCACATCCCACTGGGGTTTATACTAGCTTAGAAAGAGGATGCTGTCGAGAATAAGATGTATAATTTAGTAACATGATTCCTGAAGAAAAATTAAAAGTTGAAAGTGACCAATTTAAGCCTATGGACATTTCTAAAACATCAATGTGATTCCAAAGAAATGTGCTACTTTCAATGGTTTGCTTCTGGCTGCATAATAGCTAATAATCCCAATGCAGAATATATTTCAAAGAGACATATGGATACCCTGAAAGTTCTGTGATTAAATCAGATTACATAAGAAAATGTATAGAAGACTGTACTCATAATATATAAAAACATGACAGTTATAAAAAACATAAGAATAAACTTGTAAGAAAAGTACCTAAGGTTGATAAAAAATGGTAAAAAGACTTGTCAAGGCTGTGTTAAAAAGAGAACGATCCAGGAAGCGATAGAAATAACTTTGTATGATGATGTAAAGTTAAAAGATGATAGAGAGAAGGCCGAGGAACTCCACTTTTATCTTGCTTTTTATCTCCTCTACCAAGGAGAATGCTCTTTAAACTGAAAAGGGTAAGGCAAGCATAGCTAAGATGAAACTGAATCCTTGTATGGTTGGCGGGGGCGGGGGGGGGGAGTGAGGGGGGGAAAGACAGTAAAGAAGCATCCAATGATTTAAACTAATACATCAGGTACTGACCCAGAACAACTCAACAACAACAGCTAATGTCTATTGATGTCTTAGGATGCGTCAGGCCCTGTACTAAATACTTGCTATGCGTGAACTATTTTAGTCCCCACGACAATGTTATATATAGTATGCCTTATCATTTCCCCCATTTTTATGGATGAATAAATAGGAGGTTAAACAACTTGTCCACTTTTCCAGATAGTAAATAAAGAGTTAGGTCTTGAACTCAAGTCTGACTAATACCAAAGTCTTAATTTTAAGGATATTTAAATAACCTGAATATTTGTTCAAGAATCACTATCACTAATTCTTCAGAGGACTGAACATCTAAATTGAACACTGGGATATGACCAACTCTAACTTGCACAGATTCACAGAAAAGCTCTAAAACAGATTGCTACACAAATGGTGTAGTTGCTTTGAGAAGGAAGGAAGGAAGGAAGGAAGGAAGGAAGGAAGGAAGGAAGGAAGGAAGGAAGGAAGGAAGGAAGGAAGGAAGGAAGGAAAGGAAGGAAGGGAGGGAGCAAAGGAGGGAGGGAGGGAGGGAGGGAGGGAGGGAGAAAGGGAGAAAGGGAGAAAGGGAGAAAGGGAGAAAGGGAGAAAGGGGAGGGCAGAGCAGGGCAGGGAAGGGCAGGGAGAAAGAAATGATCCAAAATTCACCATTGGTCTATTTTGGCCCTAGCCCCACGCATTTGCCAGTAATAACAGCCTCATAACAGCATATCCTCTGCTGGCTCTAACTTTGAGTCTGAGAAAGTCAGGCCCATGACATGCTAAAGAAGAGATTCTCCACTAGTGACAGATACCTGAGAGCAGTCTTCTGCCACATACCTGGTGTGACTATGCTAGGTCTGAACAAAGCCCTGGGTATCCACAGAAGCATCAAGCTTCAGCTTTCCTCTACTTCCATCACCTATGACCATCAGACTGCTTCAATGACCTGCCTAGGTCCCAATTCCCATGTCAGAGGTCTGCATCCTAGTGTTGCCATTATAAGCATTCATGAAAACTAGAATAAGCTACTTAACTTCTTTGATGACCAATTTTTTTATCTGCAAAATGAAGCATCCTAGGTAACACTAGATTATTGTAAAGGTTAATTGAGAAAACATACATTAAAGCACTCTGAACACCAGAATATGGTAAATACATATTAATGATTATAAATTATTATTAACCTTATTTTTAAAATACAACCTTATAACCCTTATTAATAAGATTACTACACTGTTGGTTCAGAGGAATGTAAATATAAGGAATCTTGATTTCAAAGGGGCATTTGGCCAAGTTCCCATGAGATCGATGAGGTGATGACAGAGAATGGTGGACAAAATAATGGTGTATCAGGGAGGTTCACAACTGGATCATAGGAGTGGGCCAGTGCACCCTGGAGAGAGCTGTGGGGAGCTGCGCAGACACATCCAGGGACGGCAGCGTCCATCTGACTCAGATCTTAAGAACTGGACCCTCGGACGCTGTGGGGCCTTCCTCACTGTTGAGCTGTATTTAAAAACAGCCTTTGCCCTGTCAACATTTATACTTATCAGTAACATAATTACATCCATCCACTTCTACAAAATATGTGAAACAACTAACATTTATTAATGATTTGTATGAAGGCAAAGGAACCTGCTTATAAAAGGATGACATCAACCCATGAGTGACAGAATTTGGACCCAAAGTAGACCATGGAAAGCTAAATCAAACACAATTAAGTGCCACTAAGTGACAACCATCAGGTCCAGTGCTTGAATTATTTTAAGTCTATATAATAATAGAATAGAGAAGTACTTTTGAAATAGTACATGTGTTAAAAATTTAGAGCACTTAGGTGATAATTTAATATCAATCAAAAGTTCAATGTGGCCATCAAAAAAAAGAAATGCAATCTATCTTAGGCTGCAATAATAGACATATACATTGACTACTTAGAGTGAAGGAAATCATTTTCCTGATATATTCTACATGGGACAGACCATATGCAGAGTACTTTATCCAGTCTGGGCATTACCTAGAAACACTTGAGCTCATTTAGACCAGGAGGAATTTTAAAAAATATACTATGTTAGGCCAAGAGGCATATGAAAAAATGCTCAAAGACACTAATCATCTGAGAGATGCAGATCAAAACAACAATGAGGTATCACCTTACTCCTGTCAGAATGACTATCATCAACACATCAACAAACGACAAGTGCTGGTGAAGATGTGGAGATAAAGGAACCCTCGTACACTGCTGGTAGGAATGCAGACTGGTGCAGCCACTGTGGAAAACAGTATGAAGTTTCCTCAAAAAATTAAAAATGGAACTCTCATTTGACTCAGTGATCCCCCTTCTAGGAATATATCCCAAGAAACCAGAAACACCAATCAGAAAGGATGTATGTACCCCTATGTTCATAGCAGCACAATTTACAATAGCTAAGATTTGTAAACAGTCTAAGTGTCCATCAGCAAATAAGTGGATTAAAAACCTGTGGTACATCTACACAATGGAATATTACGCTGCTGTAAAAAAAAGAACTCTTGCCATTTGCAACAGCATGGATGGACCTGGGGAACATTATGCTAAGCGAAATAAGCCAGTCAGAGAAAGATAAGTATCACATGATCTCACTCATTTGTGAAATATAATGAACAATATAACTAATGAACAAAGATAGATTCAGAGACATAGAAGCATCGAACAGACTGTCAAACCCGAGGAAAGGCAGGGGGGTGGTAGGGAGTAAAAGATCAACCAAAGGATTTGTATGCATTCATATAAGAATAACCAGTGGGCACAGACAACGGGGTGGGGATGGGGGGAATGGCCTGTACTGGGGAGGGGGAAGTGCGGGTACAGGCTGGGAGAGGTCAATGAGGGGGAAAGGAGACATATGTAATACTTTCAACAATAAAGAATTTAAAAAAATAATAAATCCCCCCCAAAAAGTATACCATGTTAAGAACAAGTGAAAAACCCAGTATGGCCCTGGCCAGTGTGCTCAGTGGTTAGAACATCAGCCCATGCACCAAAAGGTTGCTGGTTTGATTCCTGGTCAAGGGCTAGGTTGCAGGTTGGATCTCCCACCCCTGTAAGAGCACATGCAGGAGGCTACCAATCTATGTGTCTCTCTCACATCAATGTTTCTCTCTCTCCCCCTCTCTTCCTCCCTTCCACTCTCTCTAAAAAAATCAATGAGAAAAATATCCTCAGTGAGGAGGGAGGGAGGGAGGAAGGGAGGGAGGGAGGGAGGGAGGGAGGGAGGGAGGGAGGGAGGGAGGAAGGAAGGAAGGAAGGAAGGAAGGAAGGAAGGAAGGAAGGAAGGAAGGAAGGAAGGAAGGAAGGGAGGGTGAAGAAGAAAAAGGGGGGGAGGGAGGGAGGCGGGGAGGAAGGCAGGGAGAAAGACCCAGTATATGTAGTATGTACAAAAGAGGATGGGGACTGTAGCATTCATGTCTTAATACTTGCAGAACCATTTACTCACATTCCATTCTTCCTTTAACCCTCTACTGAAACTGCTTGTTTAAAGGTCACCAATGATTCCCATATTACTAAACTCAATGGTCAATTTACCATTTCATCTTCCCCTCTCATCTGCATTCAACAGTGTTGGTTATCCCCATATTTGGGAAACACTTCTGTTGCTATCTTCAATGACACTGCAGTACCCTGGTTTCCCTCCCTTACGGTCAGCCTTTGCTGTCTCCTGTCTGCCACGCCTCCTTTCCATAACTTCCACAGGTATCATGCACCAGGATTTACTACCTAATATTTTTCTCCCAGCTACTTAGGCTCACTCCTTAAATGATCACATTCAAATTCCTGGCTTTAAATACCATCTTTTTATGCTGATGGTTCTCAAATTTATATCTCTAGTCCTGACCTCTTCCAACCTCCAGACACAAATAGATTTCTAAATCAGAAATACCTCAAAATAATTTGGACAAAAAAAATACTGCATTTTTTTCTACACCAGATTTACTACTCCATAAGGCTTCCATATCTCAGTAAATGGCACCACCGTTTCCCCAACTGCTTCGTCATCCACAACTCCTCTCCTTCCCTCACCCCACCCCCATATGCAATCCCTTTGTGAGTTAAGTTAGCTCTGTAATGAATATATATCTAGAATCCAACACTGCCCACCATCTCCACATCTACTACATTAATCCCCATCATTTCTCACCTAGGCTTCGAAACAGCCACCTAAATGTCTCTTGCCCCTTACAGACTATTCACACTGTAGCTAGATTAAAATATGAATCAGAGCATATCCTCCAATGACTTTTCATCACACAGAACAAAAATCTAAGCCTCTCCAATCTCAACTTTTAATTTTCTATGTTCATTTCACTCCAGTCACATTGACCTTGCTACTACCCAAATGTGCTAAGCATTTGCCCTTGCTATTGTTTCCCTCATGGACCACTCCCTCTGATTTGGCAGGTATCTATGCAAATGCCACCTCCTCTAAGAGGCCTTCTATGACTACATTATCCAAAAGAACCCTGAGCACCCCCCCCCACCTTTATTTTATTTGAGGAAGTCAACATTTCCTAAAATTATATAATGTTTTCACATGATTAACCTCTATGCCCTCCGCTAGAAAATCAGTTCTACAGAACAGAACTTTTGCTTCTTTTCTTCATTGCTGTATCCTCGGTACCTAGAACATCATTTAGTAAGCAGTAATAAATGTCTGTTTGATGAATGATTACCATATAAAAAATGAATCAAACTAGCTCATAAACTGAGGGACCAAATACATTCATTGGTAACTTCTGATCATCTTACCCAAACTTTGAGCCAATTGCTTCCTTATTTATCTTTCTTCTTTTTGAAAGAATCTAAAAAGTCCTATTTGGAATCTTGGTATTTATGCTTCTTCAAGCACACGGCCTATTATATACAAAAGGCACTCAATGTTTGTTAAAGTGAACTGAACTGAATTGAATAAATAACATATTATATGTAAAGGGAGAGAGTGGAACAAGGATTAATGAATAAAGAAGTTGGAAGGAGGCTGTTTTGGCTCCATATAAGGAAGAACATTCAAGCAATTACTATTACCTCGCCAAGTACTGATCATCCTTGGAATTATTTGAGTGGAGGCTGAATGACCATCTATAAGAAGTATATACAAAGGGTTCTTACTAGGAGAAAGGTGATACTAGGTGATGTCTAACATCCAAGTTGACCACTGCTTAATTCTCTGTAGGATGGAGACAGAGAGGTGGAGGAGAATGAACATTAAAATAGTGCCAATGAGACCTGGAGAAGAAGATGACAACAATGACAGTGAATTCTGTTTCAACAAACTGATAGGCACTGTGGCTCCATCATAAGTGATTAACAGGTAAGTAGATACTAAGGACATAAATGCAGCCAAAGTAGATGTCTGTTGGTAAGGAAAAAAAGTGACTGCTCAGAAGGCAAGGTCAGGTTTCCGGGAGGTTTTTAGAAGGAGATGTACGCATGTTCAGAAGCAGCAGAAAGAGGAAACTGGTGAAAAGAAACAGCAAGAAATGCAAGAAGGAGCATGGTTGCAGAACTTCTAGCCAAGGACTGGCCCAGAGAAGCCTGGACTCTGAGACCGGGATTTCCAGAGATGGGGTGTGTTGAACTGAGAAGAAAACGGAAAGCCCCCATTATGAATCTCTGTAAAGGTTTTCTTTGTTTATTTTTCATTGTGTTTTATTTTAATGAAAGTCCCTATTGTAGAGATATTCATTCAAAAAGTGGTTGGGAACATGGAAGAGATGCCCTGAGAGAGGGAAGGCAGACACGCCTGTCTTGAATGCCTATTCTAAGCTTCTACCAGAAAGAGTAAGACTAGTTTAGGGAGATTTCTACACTGGGAAAGATCTGGAGAAATCTAAGTCAAGAATCAAAGGGTTGGCAGAACTTTGGTTTTAGATGCGGTAGGAAAAATCAGGATGAAGTAGAAAGTAGCCAGGCATTAGACTATGAAAGCCTAATTTCTGTGCTATCTGATCCAGGAGCAAGTGACTGCATTTAAAACTATTGATGTTTGTTTGCTGGTACTCCAAGATGATAGTAAAGTGGTGTTTGAGGGCAAACACCCTCAAAGGGGCTGTGTTGGGGGGAGGGGGGCACGCTGGGCAGCCTCTTTCCTATAGCTACAGCTCTCACCAGGTTCTTGAACATATTTCCCTCCCCTTCTGCCTTCAGCAGAGGGGGGACGGGGAGGAAAGTGTGATTTCAGCTTTCAGCTATTGGTAGTCCCTGGACCGTTACTCATCAGTTCATGTGGAGTCCCTTATTTCTTCCTATGCCTGCATGAATAGCCCCTTTATCAAACTCTTTTCGGTTAAACACTTTGAGTATGTCATGCTCTTCCTGCCATAATCCTGACTGAAACACTAAGTAAAGCCTGAAAGACGGCTCCCTTCCTGGGGAGCACTTTGTAGCCATTCAATTTAATGTGACGGCCATTTATCCCCTTTACTGGTCACTATTTCAACTTCAAGACCAGCACGTTACTTTAACAACAATCTGGTTTTGTTTCCAGATAATTACCCATGGAATCACTATTTCCCTAGGCATCTAACCTAAAATAACACCAGCAAATATCCTTACGTTTATAATTCATCCTAATTTCACCGCCCACCTACCTTAACTCCCCAAATGCAGCTACAGTTGACCCTTGAACAGTGCAGGGGTTAAGGGTCTGACTCCCATGCATTCAAAATCCATATATAATGTTTACTCCCCTGAAACCTAACTACTAATAGCCTCTATTGACCAGAAACCTTACTCATAACATAAACAATCAATTCACACATATTTTGTATGTTGTATGTATTATATATTGTATTTTTGCAATAAAGTAAGCTATAGAAAAGAAAAAGTTATTAAGAAAAACATAAGGAAGACAAAATACATTGACAGTTCTATATGTATTTATTGAAAACAATTCACATATTGTTTAAAGGTCAACTGTATATCCATTCCCTAGCATAGCTCAGATATTGTTGGTACCTCTGCAGAGATGGTATCAACCTAGCCAATCAGCTAAGGTACGGAGATGGGCTCCTGGCCCTGTAGAAGAAGTGGAAAGTCAAGAAAGCAAAGTAGAGGCCCCATGGTAGGACTGGACAGTAGATGCTGAAGGAAGGATATAGGTGTTTGACCCAAGTCCACTCAGTTTGTCAGACTACAACCTGGAGCAACCCAATTTGTGCCAGATCCTACCAGCTAGTAGGTATAGAACTACCTACATTAGAAAAGCCCAGCTTGGGAGAGAAACTGATTTAACCTGACAGAATGAGGTTCACCCTGCCTGAAGGTGAACAGGACTGGTAAAGGTAATTTAATATTTATCTCCTCCTCAAACCTTCCCTTTATCCCTCAAGAGCTCCTAGTTACCAACCTACTCAAATTGCTGACTCTCCGGAAACATCTGTTACCATCATCCAGTCTTACCTCTTGAAGAGACTATATGCCCAAAGAGGGTATAAACTCTGCCTTCTGTTTCTGCCAACTTCTCCACAGCTTCTGGCACAGTGCTGAGCACCAGGGGGACTTCAGGAAAGGTCTGTTAACTCATTGCCTCCTCTCGGCAGCCTATTTCAGTTACTCTCACAGACTCATATCCAAATACTCCTTGACACTCCATGCTGGCCCGTGCTCTTCCTTTGTGATGTCTTAATTTCCCCAGGCCACTGATTTCATTTGTATTGTTTCCCCCAAATTGGAAAGTGCACTATAACTAAACTTCCCAAAGTTTCATGCCACTGACTCTCTTACTCTCATAAAATTACTTACAAACAACTTTAGATCATATAGTTTTCATATATATTATTTCATTTTCAATAATCCTGAAGGTTAGAAATAACAGACATACTTCCCATTTTAGAATGAATGAAACCAAAGCTCAATAAGGTCATTTACCCAAGATGACAGGGCTTATAAGGGATTTTTAACTCAGATTAGAATCCAGGTCTCTGTCTGCTACCCCACACTGCTTCTCTGTTAGCACATCTCTCCCCCCAGGTTAACACTCCCTATCCTCCAAAGACTACTAAATGGTTATAACATGATGGGGAGACATAACAGGGCATCTGGCCATAATTCACAGCTGTGCCACTAGTGCTGAGCCAAGACCCAATACACATGGCTGAGTCCTAAATCCTGGCTGCCCCTTGCTGCTGCACACACTTGGGAATAATGCTCACCAGTACTCTGTATGAAAAGCATGGCTCTCATTTTGTTTTGTTTTTTAATATGGTTTTGTTTGGTTTTTTTATTTCAGAGAGGAAGGGAGAGGGAGAGGGAGATAGAAACATCAATGAGGAGAGAGAATCATTGATTGGCTGCCTCCTACCTGTCCTCTACTGGGGATCAAGCCCGCAACCCAAGCATGTGCCCTTGACCAGAATCGCACCCGGGACTCTTCAGTCCACAGGCCAATGCTCTATCCACTGAGCCAAACTGGCTAAGGCAACTCTCAGTTCTGATGTAACCAAGCCCCACATGCTCACCCATCCCCATCCCCTGGTCATCTGTCAAGGCAGGTGTAAACAAGCAGTCAGAAAACAGTGTCTACTCTGGTTCTGGTATTCTCTGGGGTTGCCAGCTTTAAAAGACACACACACACACACACACACACACAACCACAAGCAGCAGCTTAATACCTTTTTCCTTCCTCTTCTCCTTGCTTCACCTGAATAGATGAAATGTTTATTCCCATTTCCCCTCTAAAAGAAAACCCAAGATATCTAAGAATGGACAGCCAAGAATTCCTAGGACTTTAAAACAGAGGTGACTAAAGAAAGAGGTGGTCCACAGATAAGAAAAGCATATGAATACACAAGATAACGCTTGGGATTCGCAAGGGCCATGGTTGAGTGAGTCTGGCTCTGCTTTAGCTATTCAAAAAGATTCGAGTGTTTGCTAGTAAGAAATTATAAGCCCCTGTATCATACAAATCGTGAGTATAAGCAATCATTAGTAATTGTTATGCTAAAATAGGACTCACAAAACTACTTGAGGAACGTCAACTTCAGAATATGGCATGGCAACATCTTCTTTTAGGGTTCCCATATAAATAATTCATTCTATATATGAAGCGCTTCATCTCCTCCTTAGAGGAGTCTATGTGGTAACAATGGCACTGAGAGATATTCCCAAAGCACTGGCTGTTGTCAAGACAGGGAATATATGGTTTAAAAGTATGAACTATTGAGTCAGATTGTCTGTATTTTAGTCCAGATTCTGACACTTGCTAGATTTCTTGCCATGAGTAAATTAACCCTCTGTACATTAGTTTTCTCACTTATAAATCTGTGATACCTATTTCATGGCACTATAGAGATAATTAAAGAGATAATGCATATAAAATAAACAGAAGAAAAACCTACAAAAGGTACATATTCAATAAATACTAGCTATTATTAAAGGTAACAGTTTAGGGTTTCTGCTTTTTTTTTAATCCTCACCCAAGGATATGTTGTACTAATTTTGAGAGAGAAACAGAGAGAAACAGAGAGAGAACATTGATGTGATAGGGACATTGATCCTGTTACACGCCAGGTATGTGCCTTAACTGGGAATCGACTCAGCAACCCTTCAGTAGAGGGGACGACACTCCAACCAACTGAGCCACTAGCCCGGACAACGGTTTCTGCTTTTTGATGATGGAATACTCGGTGTCGGCCTAGTCCTCCTACTGGAAACAAGTACAAAACTGGAGAAAATATATGTGTCAACTATTTCCAGGTGTGGACAAAAAGCAGCATAGGACTTCAATTCCTGCAAAAAGGGAAACTCATGAGATCAGCCTGTGATCACACTGGCTCTTTGCCTAGAGCAGCGATTTTCAACCGGTGTGCTGCAGGATTTTTAAAATATTCAATACCTGACTATTTAGTCAGGGAACTGACCTCTTTTCCCTTAGATTGTCAAATTTAAAAAATGACAACAGCCAAAACAATACCCATCTGGTGTGAATGAATCAAAATTATACCTATTTTTTTGGTTCAAATCAGCACAAAATATATATTTGGTGTTGCAGAATTTTAGTAATTAGTTTATGTGTGCCATGAGATGAAAATGATAGAAAACTGCTGGCCTAGGGACAATTTCCTGTCTAAAGTACAGAGAGTTGAAGTCCAAGCACAGCACAGTGGTCATACTATGCTGAGAAGGCAGAGGTGAGAATTCTTGGCAACTAAAGAGGCTGGAATTTGCAGCGTGAAGTATCACAGCTAAATGTACATAGAGAAACCCTGTAAGTTCAATTTGAGATCCTCTACGAATCCACGGTTGAAGACTAGGTAAATATCTCAAGGTAAGACACTCAAAGTTTTCTAAATAGCTACTACGGGGTTGAAAGTAAAACATACGTCCTAGAAGCTGAGTACTGGTGGGACAAAGATGTGCTGGAGCTTGTTTGAGTTCCAGCCCTGCCAAAGTGAAGATTCCACAAATGTTTAGGAATAATGACCACACCCTAAAATAAGAATTACTCTAGTCTCACCTTAATAAAGACTAAATTCAAACCCCAAGGAGATCCACAAGGAGACAGAATATAGAGACTGAGTTTGAAAAAAAAATAATCCAGAATAACATGTTATTCACAGTATCCAACATTCAATTAAAGAATTACTTACAGCCCTGGCCAATGCTTCTCAGTGGTTAGAGCAGGGGTCCTCAAACTACGACCCACCGAAAACATTTATCCGGCCCGCCGGGTGTTTTTGCCGCCGCTGTGTGCATAGGAATTTGTTCATAGTTTTTTTTTTAAACTATAGTCCGGCCCTCCAATGGTCTGAGGGACAGTGAACTGGCCCCCTGTTTAAAAAGTTTGAGGACCCCTGGGTTAGAGCATCGGCCCACACACCAAAACGTCGAGGGTTCGGTTCTGGTCAAAGGCACGTACCTAGGTTGCAGGTTCAATCCCCAAAGAAGATTGGGAGAGGCAACCAATTGATGTGTCTCTTTCACATCGATGAGGATTAACACAAAAAATTTAAAAGAAAAAGAATCACTTACACATACAAAAAAAATTAAAATGTGATCTAGATTGTGATCCAAAAGCAGCTATTATGAAAGTATTAAAACAAATAAAGAAAAATATGTTCAAATAATTAAAGGAAAATATGGCCTTCATGAGTGCACAGATAGGGAATCTCAGTAGGAAAATAGAAATTACAAAAAGATGCAAATGAAAGTTCTAGAACTAAAAAGTACAATAACTGAAATGTAAAAAAAAAATCACTGTATAAGCTTAACAGAAGATTGGCGGTGGCAGAGAGTTGGTGAACTTGAAGACAGATTAATAACAACATTGATTTGATTCATTATTTCCCTTTTTTTCACCCTGGCTCTCTGCCTGGAGACAATTTCCTGATGCATTAAAGAGATCTAGAGTCCAAGCACAGCACAAAAATAAAGAAGTTGGGGCGGGGGGGGGGGAATTGAATAAAAATGAAAGAGTTGCATATTGATATTTGGCATAATATCAAATGATCTAGCATATATATAATTGGATTCTCAAAAAATAAAGAGAATGAGCTTGAAGCAGAAAAATATCTGAAGAAATAATAGCTAAACACTTCCAAATATAGTCATGTGCCATATAACATTTCAGTCAATAATGGCCCACTTATACAGTGGTGATACCATCTATAATAATAAAAGCGTAATATGCTAATTAGACCAGACATCCTTCCAGATGACCTTCTGGACAAGCAGTAGTGGTGGGGGCCGAGGCAGAGGCAGCCACTGCGCAGCAGGGGCTAAGTCCCTTGCATGAATTTCGTGCACCAGGCCTCTAGTAAGATTATAATTGAGCTGAAAAATTCTATGGCCTAGTGACATTGTAGCCATAGTAATATCAGAGAGTAACACATTATAAAAGTGCTTGTGGTAATGCTGGTGTAAACAAACCTACTGTATTCCCAATCATATGAAAGTATAGCCCATTTAATTATGTACAGTACATAATACTTAATAATGATAAATGACTATGCTGCTGGTTTATATATTTACTATACTATAATTTTATCATTATTTTAGAGTGTATCCCTACTTAAAGTTTTCTGTAAAACAATATGCTGTATTAGGCTAACAGCACCCTCATGTTGAGTTTACCATGTGTCTTGATTGCATCATTTTCTCTTGTGCTTGACTTAATCTTGTATAGTTTTGTATATAGTAACATGCTGTGTAAGGTTATGGTCTAGGACAGGGGTGGGCAAACTTTTTGACTCGAGGGCCACAATGGGTTCTTAAACTGGACCGGAGGGCCGGAACAAAAGCATGGATGGAGTGTTTGTGTGAACTAATATAAATTCAAAGTAAACATCATTACATAAAAGGGTACGGTCTTTTTTTTTTTTTTTTTTTTTTTAGTTTTATTCATTTCAAACGGGCCAGATCCGGCCCGCGGGCCGTAGTTTGCCCATGGCTGGTCTAGGATCAAACAGGCTATACCATACAGCATAGATGTGTAATAGGCCAGACCATCTAGGTTCATGTAAGTACACTTAAGATATTCACACAATGACAAAATAGCCTAACAATACATTGCTCAGAGGTATCCCCATTGTTAAGCGGCACATGCCTGTATAATGGAAAACACTGATTTGTACTTCCAGAGAAGCTCAACAAACTCCAAAAGGGAATCACATATAGATAAATCATCATCAAACTTCCGAAGACCAAGCTAAAGAAAATGACTGCCGACCAGAAGACAATGGAATGACAGCTCTAAAGTACTAAAAGGAAGAGGGGAAACTGTCAACTCAGAATTATATTACAAAAATATCCCTCAAGAATAAAGTTACAATAAAGATGTTTTCAGATACATTAAAGTAGAATGAAAGGATGGTCTTCAGGCTGAAGGAAAATACCAGATGAAACAACTCAGATCTGCAGGAGACATAAAGAGCTCGAAAAGTGGAAAATAAATTAGTAAATATAAAAGATTTTGTTGTCATTCTTCACCTAATTTACATAAAATACCACTGTTTGTTTAAGAAATAATGATCACAGTATAAGGCAAGGTTTATAGAATATGTAGAAGTAAAAAAAAAAAATAGGACAACAATCTTACAAAGGACAAAGTGGGCAGTTAAATAAAATTTTGTTTCTGTGAGGTTATTACATTGTGAAGTGGGAAGCATGTGATGGATTTACCTCAGAGTGCTTTATGATTTATGGAACAAATCAGGGAGTGAAAATTAGGAAGTGACAGGCATGCAATGTTATAGGTGAGGTGTAAAGAGATACATACTACTCTAAGTCAACTACCATAATTAAAAATGCTTAATTTTAGCCCACTAAAAAGTATAATAAGCAAAGGCATAAATTAAAAGTCAACAGAGGAAATAAAATTGAAAGTACTAAATAATCTATTAAGTTTAAGGAAGACTGGAAAGAAGCAATAGAGAAACAAAGAAGAAGAGACCAATGAAATCCAAATTGCATGACAATAGACATAAACTCAACATCAATAATTACATTAAATATAAAAATACTAACCCTTCAATTAAAGGGCAGAGACTTTCATGCTAGATAAAAAAAGCAAAACCCAACTATATAGTGTTTATATGAAATGCACTTTAAATGTAAGGGCATATTTATGTTGAAAGTAAAAGGAAAACATATATATCATGCCACTATATGACTGGCATTTCTACTCCTAGACCAGCAATTTCCAATCTTTTTCATCCTATGGCATACATAAACTAATTATTAAAATTCTGTGGCACATCAAAAATATATATTTTTGTCAATCTGACAAAAAAAAGAATTTTAATTCATTCACACCGGGCAGCTATTGTTGTATTGGCTGTTGTCATTTTTTTATTTGACAATCTAAGAGAAAAGAAGTCAGTGTCCCTGACTAAATACTCATGTACTGCATGTTTTAAAAAACCTAGAGGCACACCAGTTGAAAATCGTTATCCTAGGCACATACCCATAACAAGATTTGTACATGAATGTTCTTACAGATTTACACATAATAGCCAAAAACTAGAAATAATCCATATGTTCACAAACAGGTGAATAGGTAAATTTGGTATATTCATGTATATACTGGTAGTCAATATAAAGGAACTAACAGTATGTGCAATAACATCGATAAATCTCAGAGATACAGTATTTTGCTGGGAAGGGGGAAAAAAGTAGATTTTGATTACATAATGCCTGATTCTATTTATATGAAATTCTAGAACAGAAAAAACTAATCTGTAGGGATTAGGAATCAGATTGGCAGTTGCCTTAGATGGGGAGGCGGGGAGTGAACGGACTGCTGAGGGGCACAGGGGACTTTCTGGGGAGACGGAAATATTCTAGATCTTGATTAGAGTGGCTACCTGGTTGCATATATTTGTCAAAAACTCTCCACCTAAAATGTGTGAATTTTATGTAAATTTTACTTCAATAAGGTTGATTTAAATATAGGTAATGAAATGTTTCTCTGCTCTTTTTGCCATCACCATCACACCTGACCAACTCCATGCAGGAGAGAAGACAGAAGTAGAAGATTAGAATAAAATAAAAACCCAACCCACCTCAAAACAGTTGGACTGTTCCCTGTACCCTCTCTACTCTGAATGTAGTCTTTGAATTACTAACTAATATTATTATTACTAGAGGCCCATTGCTGACATTCGTGCACTGGAGGTGTGTGTGTGGGGGGGGGGGGGGGGTCCCTCAGCCCGGCCTGTGCCCTCTCACAGTCCAGGAGCCCTCAGGGGGGTGTCTGACTGACAGCTTAGGCCCACTCCCCACGGTCGGACATCCTTAGTGCTAGCGTGGAGGTGGGGGAGGCTCCCACCACTGCTGCTGCGCTCAACAGCCATTAGCCCAGCTTCTGGCTGAGCAGCACTCCCACTGTAGGAGTGCACTGACCACCAGGGGGCAGCTCCTGCGTTGAGTGTCTGCCCCCTGGTGGTCAGTGCACATCATAGCAGCCAGTTGATTCGCATAAAGTAGGTCCCGGGTTACTTCAGAGATTGGTTCCTATGGCACGATGTAAAGCGATTTTTGCCGTAAGTTGGAACCCACCTACATAAGCACCTACGTCACTCACATGGAGCACATACACAGCAGTAATGAAGTGAAACAGTAAAAAAATTTAAAAGAAAGAACAATTCCTGACTTTGTGGTAAATAAATAATAAAAAACATAAAGCACATATGTATATACATCAAAATGATAAACTTTTTTTTTTATAAATAAATGGGAGATGGCGACGTAACCACGGAACGACATATGTCACGTCCAATATAACTCGAGGACTGCCTGTATTACCCCTTTTATTATATAGGATTATTACCACTGATCAAAGTTATTAATTTACAGTAGAGCATAGTTGCCAAAAATGTAGTTTCTATTAAAATTCACTTGTGGCCCTAGCCAGTTTGGCTCAGTAAATAGAGCGTCAGCCTGAAGATTGAAGGGTCCCAGGTTCGAATCCAGTTGGGAGCACATGCCTGGATTGCAGGCTTGATCCCCAGAAGGGGGCATGCAGGAGGCAGCCAATCGATGATTCTCTCTCATCATTGATGTTTCTATCTCTCTCCTTCTCCCTTCTTCTCTGAAATCAATAAAATAAAATATATATTTTAAATTCACTTGTGGATACAAGGCAGTTAAAAAACACAGAACCTGCTCTTAATTTAAGAACTATTCCCACCCCACATGGGGTGCACACAATACAAAACTAGAAAGGGTCCAGGGTGCCTTTGGGTTAGCACCAGCCTTGAGGCAGCAATGATAGTGGCCTAAAAACCCAGGAACACAGGCTTATGTCTGGTACAATGTTCATTGCAAGCATATGAATCTGTGGAGAAAGAGCTTGAAATCCACAGATCTTATCACTAACTTTCACCAGTCCCCTGCAATAGTTACAGTTCCACAAATGAAACCTAGACTTAGATCACTTGCAATAGGGCCCAATTTCAGAGCTGTTCCACTCTGTTCACCTCTCAGTTCCCTGAGCCCCTCACACCCACCGCATCTGCAGGGAGGCGGCACTGTCACTCAGACCCACTGTGATAGATTTATCTCAGGCTGCTTCATGGTTCATGGAAGAGCAGAACTCCATGGAGCACAGCCGGAGGCATTGCTCCCCAGAGTGTGTGTGTTTCCCCGCCTTCCCATTTACCCCCCTCACACAGAAGCAGGTAAGGCTCCAAACTAGGTGAAATGATGAACTGGGAAAAGAGATGACTGATGAGGGTAATACAAGGGGGTATAACTAGGAGAAAATGAGGTGAAATTGAGCAAAAGGAAGTGTAGGCTGAGTATTAAAAAAAAAAATCTGAAACTCAACAGTGTGTGTAGCAAGCTCCCAGGAGAAACCAGGGAAGCCTTATGGCTGGAAATCATTACACACTCAACAATGGGAAATAATGGCTTGTGACCTGGCTTGGTGGAAAGAAGGAAGCAGAGATGAAATTCACATTTCATAATATCCTAGAAATATCCTTTGCTACATAAGTTATTCTGTGACAAGAGATTTTTTTTTACACACATTCACACACATACACATGCCCAGATCACATACACCCATACTCTCCACACATGACTGAAGCCAGGTGACTCACAATGCAGCTTACATGTCCTGTGAGGTTCCAATTCACAGATTCTTTCTCTCCTAACCATCTACCACGTCATCAACAGCCTCACCTCCCACCACTCGTCCTGCCTTCCCACTCTTTCTCACAGTTTTCCTTCATTTCTCATGTTTTATTTCATGAACCATTGCAATTATGCTGATGCCCCTCTGTGGGACCCACTGGGCCACACACACCCACAAGCAAACGGGTTAGAAAGGGTTAAGTAGGGAAGAGATTCATATTCTTAATTCTGTGACTCTTGGATAAAGCTAAGCCATTCTCCAAGAATGATCAGCACAGTGTTGCTAGATATGGAGGATTAACTTATATTCCAATGCCTCCTCCTGTTTTCAGTCATTTTAGACTACATTATGTTCTCATATTGAGCCTGGGCAAAGTTAACAATGCCTACAACTAGCACACAGCTTCCACTTGTGGTCCAAAAGTTCTCCCAAAGAAAAGCCAATAACCTTAGTCATATGCATGATAAGGCTGGGCAAATCTTCCTGCTGTAAACGTGGAGGAAGGAACAGGTGAAATGAAAATGAGGCACAACTGTGACTGATTCTACATTGGTTCTTGCAGTGTCTATTAAGGACAATTGGGAAAGCTTGAATGTTAGCATGTTACTGCCCTCTCCTGGGCAAAAGGTCAAAGATGGTACAGATGTGTGAGTCACAACTGGTTCAAGTTTCTGTGCCATAAAGTAGTCCATCTTTAACCCACTCTTTTATAAACCGTTGAAAAAGTGCTGCCTTTTGCCATCTTCCACGTGCAAACCTCTCTCCCCATCTACCACCATTTTATCTTTGCCACTGGAACCAAAGGCTTCTGAGATCACAGACATCATTAGTGGAGCATAGGTGGTTGTGCAGAAGGACTGGAATTGCCCACTGGAACAACGACAATAAGGGATAAGGAGGACAGCCCAGAAATTCAGAAAGTCATACTCATCTAATTATTAAGCATCAACCCCTTTCCCTGTTTATTGTCCTGGAATTGTTTACCTGGACCTGAGAAAAACTCTTTTCCAAACCTCACTCCACCACCTACCTGTCTGTCAGCTCTTCAGCTATATGCCCAAGTACTTACTATTTTGGAACCTAACTTGTAAAACTGAATAATGTAATTAAATCTAATTCATCTGCAATTTTTAAGGGCTAGACTATCTTATCAAAATTAATGAAAACTCAAATCTTTTGGAAATAATTATTTTATGACTTTTAATGACAGTACAAATAACATTTTAAATGAAGATACATATAAATAACAAGTAAAATGAAGTAAGGCAAATTAATTAACAATGTCCTGATAAGCCTAAATCAGGTAGTCGTTTATTTTTTATAAAGTTCCGAGCTTAGTCACTTACTTCCAACTCCTCATTTCAGACAAAGGATAAAGATCAGATCCGAAGTTATATAAAATCAAGGAATTCAAATTAACAGGAATTTATAAGATAGTATCTTTCAACTGAGATGATAATCACTTTACAGGATTCTCATCCTCGACAAATATTTATCCAGGGCCTGCTGCGCACACAGCACTGTACTTGGGGAGAGAGCATAGTCTCATTATCGTATCTCCCTGTGAGGCTAAATCAGAGGATCCTGAGAGCCACTGTGGGAGTCACCTTCTTAGCTCACACTTTGATCAGGCCCCCCAAACCCTCGGGTCCCTGCAGAGGCCCTTCCCACCACCACCCATGGTTTGGCTCAGTAGATAGAGCGTCAGCTCTATCATTGATGTTTCTATCACAAAGTGTGAGTCTGTCTGGTCTTAAACACAAATGCATTGGCTGCCTCCTGCATGCCCCCTTCTGGGGATCAAGCCTGCAATCCAGGCATGTGCTCCCAACTGAATTGGAACCCGGGACCCTTCAATCTTCAGGCTGACGCTCTATCTACTGAGCCAAACCATGGGTGGTGGTGGGAAGGGCCTCTGCAGGGACCCAATGCATGGCCAGCATCTCCTCAGTGGCAGGCGGAATGGGGTGGTGGTGTAGGAGGCATAAGGAGGCCTGATTTCTAGTCTTAGAGCTGCTATGTCTCCTCTCTGATAAGAGCAATGTCCACCAAGCATTGAACACTGCTCCATGCATGGACCTGGCCATGCGCCAGCACGATATTTCTTCATTTGATCCCCAAAACAGGCATGTAGGTAAATATTAGTACTATTGTTCCATTTTAAGAATGAGAAAAGAGAAGTGTATGCCTGGCTGGTGTTGCTCAGTGGTTGAGTGCCAACCCATGCACCAAGAGGTTACCTGTTCCATTCCTGATCAGGCACATGCCTGAGTTGTGGGCTCATTCCCCAGCAGGAGGCATGCAAGAGGCAGCCAATCGATGTTGATGCTTCTCTTTCATTGATATTTCTATCTCTCTCTCCCTCTCCCTTCTTCTCTCTCTAAAATTCAAATTTTTTTTTTAAAAAAAAAAGCATGTTTTTTATAAAAAGAGAAGTATACCAAATTCAAGCATTTTGCCCAAAGTTACAAAACCTTAAAGAGTAGATTCAGGATTCAAGTGTGAGTCTGTCTGGACTTAAAGGCCGGACCAGCACCTGCTGGACTCTATTACTTCCTTCATGCCTAAAATGGAACCAACCCGTCAGGCTTGCTATGCAAACCAAATGATCATTTATAAGATGGCACTTTCTGTATGATAACTTGCTTACATAAAGGATCATTAAGTCAGATCATGTTATGCCCTGCTCAAAATTCTCCACTGGTTCCCTACTGAATTTAGAATAAAATGCCAAGTTCTTGCCATGGCCCACAAACCCCTACATAGAACTGGCCTCGACCACTTCTGTAACCTCCTTCCCTATGCCCTGTCCTCTCAGCACAGCTTCCTTGCTTTTTCTTAAACACAAATGCATGTTTCTGCTTCCAGGTCTTTGCATTTATTATTCACTCTGCCTGACATGCACTCGGCCCAGAAGTCTATGTGACCCATCTCCTCACTCGCTTCAATTCTCTGCTCAAGGTCACCTTATCCAAAAGGCCTCTCCGGCCCAATCTATCTCAAATAGAACTTCCTTCACTTCCTGCCCCCTCATCTGTCTTCAGTTTTACTGACAACCTTCATCACTCTCTAATATCATTATATTCACACCTGTTTATTATCTCTCCCTTTCACAGAGAAAGCTTCGTGAGGGCAGGGACCTGGCCTCGCCTGCTCACCGTAGTATGCTGGCACTGTAAACACTCATAGCACACAGCAGACAATGAATATCTGTTGACTAAATGCATATATGAATGAACATCAATTCCTTTATCAATATATCCAGAATTGCTTATTTTTTAAAATGTTTCATTTGTAAAACAAATTCTATGCAGATGGGTCTATTAATTACCTGCTTTACTTAATTTGCTCCCTTCCCATCTAGGTCTTCTCACATCCTTCCTCAAAGCCAACACATGTTCTGAACTGCCACACACCCCTTTCCCATAAGTGCCTTCAATAATCTAAACCTTCCCGAACCACATGCTGCTGAGGAGAGTGACCATTTCAAGGCCATTATCTCAGTCACACAACCCAACCATTTCACAGGCTGAATAACCCAATGACTACCATGTGCTGCTACAGGTGGAATGCTTGCCCCATCACAGCTTCCCAGCAGCAGTAGAGCTGTGTAGGCCAACTTTAACTTCATGTAGCTGGCTGGGAGACTGTCCACCTCTGTGTGCCAGCTCCTAGCACGGCCCCAGGTACAGGTACTCATTAAGATGCCTTGCAGGAAAATGGTAATAATCTCTCAGCTCCTACTTTGCATTTCACACACTCTCTCTCTAGTCCTTTCAACTGTAAGGGTAGACTTTGTATTCTTCATGTTATGATAAAAGTGAGTATCAGGAAGATAAAACAACTTGCAAGGTCACAGAGTTAGTTAGGGGCAGTGATAGGAACGCAGATCTGACTTAAGTCCAAGGAAGAAACATTTCTTTTAGTTTTAAGAGATAAAGAGTAAGGCTTTTAATTATTCAAGCATGTTTAATGCAGCTACTATGTGTCTTAGACCAGGACTAGGTAATCTAGAAAACAAAAGAAATGTATAGGTTCCCAGCTGAGAGGGAGAGTTGTGGGGCTATTGGTTCAGTTACCTATTTTCTTACATGCTCATAGCTTTAATTTTCCCAAGGTCTGGATTTTTTGGCTAAGTTAATGTGGATGGTTCTTGTAAACTGCAAATTGTTTATCATATATTGCTGCATTTATCAGCAATGTGGTTAGTATGACTGTTTTTTAAAAATAGAGGAATTCAATATAAGTTCCTAAATTGACATATTAGTAATAAATATGGGCTTAGCGGTCTAAGGTCTGAAACAAATTGGCACAGGCCAAAAAAAAAACAAACAAACAAAAAAAAACGACTACCAGCCCACCGAATAAAATGCAACCAAGTGCCTGCTAATCTTCCTGTTCCAGCTGCTTAATCCATTGACGGTACCATTATTATGACATAAGAAAGAGTGAGAAGTGGCAGAGTAAGCATTTTTGTGAGGTGTTACAATTTTTAACTAACCTACACTCCTTTCTGAAGGCTGTTTTCTGTCCCACCACAGATTCGTAGCGTGTTCCTGGGTGTTGTTGCTTCCGTCTGGCCCTGCCTGAATGATCCTGGAGAAGCTTCTTTAGGAACTAACGACAGGTGCTACCACTGGAGCCTTTGTCTTTCCTGCTAGAACAGCGCCAAGTTCCTGTAAACCCAGTGTATACCGCCTTCACGTTCTCTCCAGAATTCCCTTTCCCCAAAACACAGCAGACAGCACCAGTACCTACAGGTGTGGCAGAACTACAGTCAGACAGGCTGTGTGAGAGTGAGGGTGAGGGTACAGACTCCCATGAGTGCTGCAATAAACTATTTCATCAAAGGAACAGAATCAACGGTATAAGGGCGGTGGTAAGACAGGTCAGTCCAACCCCAACTGAAGTCTGTGAGATTGGGTGACATAGACAATTGACTCTGATTTCAAAAGCATACTATGCGGCACTCCTGCTTGAAAGTAAACGTTCTATCACTAGACTTAATTCCAAGGAATGACTGGGCAGACGCCAAACCACCGCCCATATATAATAACACAGAAATGCCAGGAGGTGGATGAATATGGCTAATTTGGGGATGGAGGCAACTAGCTCTGTGGAACCTTCCAGAGAGTGATGCAGACCACTCTGTGGAAATGCTGCATAAAAATACTGGTGGGTCACAAGAGAAAATAAGAAAAATCAGGTTTTGAAGTTAATATAAATACACAAAAACTGGGGGGAAGGGGTTTGTGTGAATAGTATCTTCTAACTTTTTTGTTCAGTTACTCACTGAAAGGATTCTTAAAAATTATGTACCCCTGTGCCTATTTTTTTTAAGTGTTTTTATTGATTTTTTTTTTAAGAGAGAGAGGAAGGGAGAGGGATAGAGAAGTAGAAACATCAATGAGAGAGAAACATTGATCGGCTGCCTCCTGCACACCCCCTACCGGAGGTTGAGCCTGCAACCCAGGCATGTGCCCTGACTTGGAATTGAACCGTGACCTCCTGGTTCATGGGTTGACGCTCAACCACTGAATCACACCAGCCAGGCGCCCCTGTGCTTATTTTTAAACTAATATTTAAAAAATTTTCACCATGATCTAAGCAGTTGCAGAGGCTTAAATTTCTGGCATATAGTAAATATTAAAATTTTAAAATAAACTGTAACATGACTCTTTTATATGTGTTCAATGGAATATAAATACCACACTAACTTAATATCTACCATCATTTACTTTTTAAATATAAGATTAAGCTCTTCTTTAAATGTCATAAATTTCATATCATTTCTTTATTCCCTGAGATTGTATTTCTCTCTAATTTCTGCCACAAGACGCTGTGGTGATCTAACAGATATGCTTGAAAACTACCTTAATAATCACTTTCTATCATACTTCTCCACAACCAAAATATGTACATAAATGAAAGTTTATGATTTCTTTATATTACCTGTAATCATAGGCTCTAAGTGTTCAACTGTTCGTTTCTAGATTGTGATAGTATTTCAATTATTATTTGTAAACCTTTGATGAAAATATTTTACAATTTTGACAGATAAGCATTACACATAAGTAGTAAAATATTTATTAGACTTTATATTCTGTGTATTTTACCACAATTTTAAAAATAAATATAAAAATTTTATTAGAGCCCTGTCTGGTGTGGCTAGGTTGGTTGGAGCATCACCCTGTACACCAAAATTATGGGTTCCAGGGCACATACCTGGGTTGTGGTTTGATTCCCAGTCGTAGGCACCTATGGGAGGCAGTTGATTGGTGTTTTTCTCTCATATCTCTCTCTCTCTCTCTCTCTCTCTCTCTCTCTCTCTCTCTCTCTCTCTCTCTCTCCTTCTTCTCTCCTTCCCTCTCTAAAAAAATATCAATGAAAACATATCCTTGGGTGAGGATTTTTAAAAATCTTATTAGAAGTACATTTCTTAATAAGCTGGATACAGGGGTAGTTTATGTTGTCTTAAATAAAAGAAATTTCCCCTAATACAAATATTTCTAATGATCCCTTTATGTGGCCCCCCTATAAGTTCTTTTTTTTTTCAGCCTGGAGCAATTTATACAATAAAATTCTGGGTAAATGAGAGATATGCCTTTCTTTTGCAAAGTGAGAAAAGGGCAACCATGAGAGGGGAAGTAGCATTTTCTCAAGCAGATTGATTTTAGGAAAGAATACACTAGAAAATTGAGCCGAAACCGGTTTGGCTCAGTGGATAGAGCGTCGGCCTGTGGACTGAAAGGTCCCAGGTTCGATTCCAGTCAAGGGTATGTACCTGGGTTGCGGGCACATCCCCAGTGGGAGATGTGCAGGAGGCAGCTGATTGATGTTTCTCTCTCATCGATGTTTCTAACTCTCTATCTCTCTCCCTTCCTCTCTGTAAAAAATCAATAAAATATATTAAAAAAGAAAAGAAAATTGAAGATCTGGAAATCAAGTGCCTTAAAATTTTCCTTGGGAAGTCTTCATGGACTCACAGAAGCATCTGTTCTCCAATTGAAAGGATGCTATTTGAGAACCTCTGGACCACTGCAGACCTATGCTTTTCCCACTATGGTCTGGTCAGTGTAGCTAATAAATCATCGAGTTATATACACATATCCCCTTGATGTCTATATCCCCACAAAGAAGGAAAAGGCTGAGGCTCACTACATGAATTAACCTGGGATTATACCATTCCCAGGATGTTTCTGTCTTCTCCTTATTATCTCCCAACACGGGAAAGTCAACAGCTTGGTCCAGCAAATAGCAAAGCCCATGAACCAGCCTTTGTTAGGGCAGTTGTGACAGCTCAAAAATTATACTTCCCCTCATTGGAGGATGGTGGTCAATGACAGGTACATGACAGCCACAACCCCAGGCACATTTTCCCACACATCCAAGAGCAATCCCATCCCACATCCTGCAACATAATATTTCACTGTCTTCTTGAATAGTCTCCCCCCTGCATTGTGCATTTTTAATAATCTGGTCTATCTGTCCTTCTCAACTTGAAACCCTAGCATAGAAAGTGGCCATTGATCCTATAGGACCCCACCTGTGGCTATGGCTCAACTCCCAGCTGCAGCCCAAATCCTCTGCTGATGACATCAAAAATATCACCATGGCAACGATCACTGACACCCAGCATAAGGCTGAGGATGAAGCATGAATCCTTCTCTGAATCGCTTCCATAATGTTAAACTCATGTCATCTATCACCCTCTAGGCTTACTGGCCAGTCTCAGAGCCAAGAAAGCAGCACATTTTAAATTTATATTGTTCCTTCACTCTCCTCAGCACACCCCTACAAAAATACTATGGCAAAAGTTGCCATAGTTCCACTTAGATCCTGAAAACATGGCATTTATTCATTCAAAAGCCAACAATCAGTTGAATATAGAAAAAAAAGTGGTATTAGGGGAGCAGATACTCAAAACCAGCACATGGGCAAATCTACACTAATAAAAGAGAAACATGCAAATTGGTGTCACTCTGCTACACCCACCAGCCAATCAGAGCAACTATGCAAATTAACCCAACAAAGATGGTGGTTAATTTGCATACACAGGTGCGGAGCGAAGACTGAAGGCTCTGGCCGGAGTGAACACTGAAGACTGAAGACTGAAGACCGAAGAGGCTTGGCTTCTCCGCTGCAGCCACAGCAGAGAAGCCAAGCCTTGCTGTGGCCAGAGGGGAGAAGACTAGCCTTGAGGCTTGGCTTTTCTGCTGTGGCCGGACCTAAGGCCTGGGTCCCGGGTGCTGGAGGAAAACTGGTGCCGGCAGCCAGGGAAAGGAAGGCCTATTGCACGAATCTTTGTGCAACGGGCTTCTAGTATCATATGAAATGCCAAACTGTTGTTGAATGGAAACAAAAAAGAAGTTTCTGGGGCAAATATAGCCATATTGCCTCATAGCAAAAGCCTAAAGAAATTCTCTACCAGGGGGGATCCTTTGGGAAAATGCTTTCTTTTCATAAGGATCAATCCAACCCTGCCCTACATGTCTAAATGCTAAATTTGAAAATGTACTGTGATGAAAGAGCAACAAACCTTTGCTAGCCCTCATTGGGGACTAAAGATGTGAAATGTGTGCCTTGCTGAGTCAACACTGTAAACAGCAAAGAAGTCCTACCTTTCTTTGTTCACAAAGCACAGTCCTACAGATTTGGGATATATATATATATATCCTCTCAAATTCATTTTTGCCAGAGTCATCTGGTTCTGCTCTGATGCCAAAGACTGTAACACAGTTGGTGGTAGCACAGCCAACACTGGTGACTTAACAAAGGCTGTTCATTCAAAAGCCACGTCTCTGAAAGGAAGAGGAGTTCAGACTTAAGAGACCTGGATTCTGTGAGGAACAACTGTATCTCCAGTTATGAAATTTTAAATGCCTTTTAATGTAGGTTGCATCGATCCCATCAGCATACCAATGATACTGCATCTTGACACAATAAAAACTCAGGAAGTGTGGTTCTCAGGCATCCTGAATTTAAGAAAGGCAGTCAGGGACAAATGGGAATTTTGTGGACCGATGGACCATTTGGAATCACTGGCATTTTGTCCCTCTAAACTAATAGGCAGGTACCCAGGAAACTCAAGGACTATCAAACTCACCAGACCACTTTTTCTTTGAAGGAACTAAGTGCCTAGGAAAGGAGCATCAGGTCCAAAGTAGTAGGACCTGAGGGCACCCTGAGGTCCTACTATGTTGCCTATATCTCAGGTTCCCAGTGGGGCAAGCCATTAAGTCCTTGCAGCAGATGATGGTAGACATATCTGTATGGTTGGGAGATCCTTGCTTCAACCCCAAAGTACTCAGGAATACAAGTCAGGGCTGAGCCACTGGCTAAAGAATCCAGAGCTCTTGGAGATAAATCAGATGCTGGTCTGCATTTCAGCCTGGATTGCAAGTAAGCCCCAGGTAAGTGAGTTCTTGGAGACATCTCAGCTCCTGGATAATATGGAGAAATCTCAAAGCAAGAGTTTCCAACTGCCTCAACTCCAAGACTCTCCCACAACCTCCAGACCCGCTGGGGTCAATGGCAGGAACCTTTCCTCTCCTTTTTCCTGTCTTTTTTCCCAAAGCTGCAACAGGTTTCCAAGACCTCCCAGTTGAACACTTAACCAGAGGGACACCAGAGCTTCCTAAAGTCTGTAAAGGACTACAAGTGTGAAAGCTGCATGGGGCATTCTGCAATCAGCTCAAAGCCACTGACAAGGGGTATTTCCACTTTGAGGAGCTCTCTGGTCTTATGATCACACTTCATATGACATCTGTCTGTCATTGTCCTCTATACCAGAGAGAGGCATCCCATAATGGATACAGCATGACGAACAAACCCTTTTACTCATGGTATTATTGAGTAAGATCATAACCACAACATCAAGAAGTTACATGCAATATAGTGCATATTGATGGGCATTAAGGCAAATGAAAGAGGAATATTCCTCAAAGGAAATCAGCAAACAATACCCACCTGAGTTTGTAGCACAGAAGCCTGCAAAAAGCAGGCCAATCAAATCCATGTGCATTATGCACTTACTGCATGTAATTGAGGAGGAATTCAAAAGAGAGCACAAAGAGTAATAAACATTAGGAAATAGGTACTTGAATTATCTCTGATCATGATGCTGATCACAGAACCTCAGAGGACAGACTGAGAGATGACAGGAGGAGAAAGAGAAGTCACCACTTTTTATAGAAGATTATTAGGTTGCTCTTTCCACTGAAGCTGAGGAATGGTTTTATACTACAGAAGAAAACCATTATATTAATATATGGAAGAGTAGCCTTTCAAAATGGGACATCACACCCTAGAACAGTTATTTGAGAGGTTGGAAAGGATCCTTCTTTGTTAGAAATCTTTAAAACAGAGTAGACTAATCAAATCCCAAGTGTTTACTGACATCCCCCAGCCCAAGTCCACCCCTGTGCAGTGCAGCATTGTGGCTGAAAGTGGGAGCTTTATCATCAGACTGACCTGGGCTCAAATCCCAGTTTAGCCACCTACTGGCTAGATGACCGTAGGCAAACTATTTAACCTCTTCAAGCCTGTTTCAAAATGAGAGTGATGAGAGTACTTACCTCTTTGAAGTATTGTGAGGATTAAGTGAGGACATGTATGGAAAGCATTTAGCATGGTGTCTGACAGATATGGCGTGCTCGATAAATTGTTATTGTTGTTCTTATTTCTGACACCTTGCATATCTGGAACTTGCTCGCCCAGGGATCTAGTTTACCAGATCACAGTCCACAAGGAAGAACTAAACAAAATGGATTTCTGATCTGTCCTGCTGCTGCCTGGTGACAGTGAATGCCCTTTGTTCCCTGAGCCCACCTACACTCCTGCCTCTGACTCAGACTTTAGGCACAATTCCTTATAAAGAGTTTCCACTTCAAAATTTTAACACTGCCAGAGTCCATGGCAGAAATAAGCTGAGCACAGTGGCTCTGATTGACAGGCCTAGCCACGTGCAACATGGGGAAAAATTAAGCTTAACCAGGAGAGAGGAAGACGAAGGACAAAATCTCCACTCCAGAGCGGTGCTTCTAGAGATAAAAGTAGCAAACACTTCCCACTCCCTTGCAAACATTCCAAGAGGGAAGCCAAAAGAGAGTGCTGACCTGGCTTCCAGACCAAATACAGAACACCCAGTTAAATGTGAATGTCCTTTACTTTTCTAAAAACAAACACACACACACACACACACACACACACACACACACACACACGAGGGCGAGAGAGATAGAAACATCAATGATGAGAGAGAATCATTGATCAGTTGCCTCCTGCACACCCCACAGTGGGGATCAAGCCAGCAACCTGAAATTGTGCCCTGACCTGGAGTCAAAACCTGACCTCCTGGTTCATAGGTTGATGGTCAACCACTGAGCCATGCCAGTTGAGCAAAATAGCTTATTTTTCATGGTTTTTTATTGTGCCAGGTGGAATTTCCCTTTCTTGCACTTTTTTTTACTTTATTTTTTCTTGTCACCATTTATCCCTGCTGTGCCCTCTTCTGCTCCACTCAACCCCCTTCTCCTCCCCACAATCACCACACTGTTGTCCATGGCCATGAGTTAGCTCTCTTTTTTTTTTCTCTTTTGCTCAATCCCTCCACCCCCCCCCCATAAACAACAAATATTTTCAGTATTTATATTGCAATACTTGAAACCTACTTACACTAAAAAGTTATTGTTTATTAGAAATTCAAATCTAACCGAGTATTCCATTCTTTAATTTGCTAAATCTGACAACCCTGGACACAGTATAGGGGACCTCCTGCACGCAGACTGGCCAAAGCCAGAAATGAACTAGACATACTGAAAACCTGAGTGAGAGCCCCAGTCTCTCTGCTTAGTAGGCAGGCTAGAGAGAATTCATTCCGGGGAAGGACAGGAACAGTGTGACTGGGATAAGAAAACCCAATGTGGAAAGCATTTATCCTAAATGTAAGGGGTGAAGAGGTCCCCTTGGGCAAATTAGCTTGTCTCGTTAACAGGATACTCAAGGCAAATAATCCAGTCTGTTTGCAGAAAGCTTACCACATCCAAAGCCAAGCACACGCAATTTGGTTGGGAGAGCTGTGTAATTGCCCCCATTTGTCAAAACTCTGGGAAGACTTCGTGGAAACTAAGTGTCCACTCCACATGCTCCCGAGCTCACTATAGCTACTTCCCTCACAGCACCCACCACACAGAACATAATTACCCACTCATCTGTCCATCTCTCCCTAAGACTGTGAGTTCCCCAAGGGCAGGAACAGAATCTGATTGATCGGTGAATCCACACCACTCACAGTGGATGCCCACCCCACAACACAGCTGGCTGGCTTGCAGGGTTCCTGTAAGGGAATTCATAGTAAGAAGGTGATAAATAGACTTTATTAGGAATAAGTCAGAAAAGAAAAGAGGGGGGAAGAAATCTGTTTTTTAAATTAATTCTCCTCAATACTCTCAATAGATAGATATGTTTATTTGCACAGGTGTTCTATATAAATACACTTCATGTTAACAGTAGGTCTGTAAACATAAAGAAGTAAGGAGAAAACTCCAAAGACCTTTGTTGAGTGGGGTTTTTTTTGGGGGGGGGGGGGGCGGGGAGGGAAGGAAATGAAGGGAAAAATCTACCTGTATATAATGATGCAAGAATTAAAATGTACCTAAGGACCTATATGTGTCCATATGTGCATATCATGTGCACACATGAAATACACTAGAGGTCCCTTAAAGAGAGCAAGAGATGTTAGAAAAAATCTCAACCAGATCCCTTCCTAAAAATACTCAGATCTCTGTAGCACTCAATTCTAGAATCAGTTCCCATTAATGAAACTGTGGCAAAATGTCCCTGTCCACTAACCATTATACAGTATCCACACGACTCCACACTGGGGGTGTGATGGTCCTCGCAAATGGCATCCCAGCAATGAAAGGAAATACTCTCAAAGTCTAACACTGCTTCAGGGCAAATCTCCACCCTGTCTAGAAGCCCTGTTTTTCATCTCACAGAAGCTGTCCCTCACCTACATTTCCCTGCCTCTCTCTCCTGACTACACTCCTTCCCTGGGCGCCTCCCCAATATGTTCTTCCCTCGCTATCACTGTCCCCCAAATTTTTCCTCCTCAGAGATTGCTGAAGTAGTCACTGGCTATTTAGAAGACCAGAAATATTGTAATGCATCCTCTTCTGGCCATGTATATGATAGAGAATAATGTGTGGTCTCCAACACCCCAGGAGCTGGACAAGACCCTTCACTAGGTATGGGAAGAAAATGTTAGACTTCTATTTACATTTAATTTTATCTCACCCATTTTTAATTTCTGGTTGTCTGTGTGCTTTATAATGAACTCAACATATTAGATAATATACACATATAATTATGTACTAAATAAACATCTTGGTCACTTGTGTTCCAGTTATACATGGCTACATAACAAACCACTCCAAAATTGAGTGCCATAAAATAACAGCCATTTTATTTGCTCAGAAATCTGAGGGTGAGGAGTATGGCAGGATTCTTGCCTTAGCGCCACAACTTTCGGGGCTAGTTGGGAAGACTCAAACAGAGAGATGTGACTCTAAGGGCTGGGTGCTGGAATCATCTGGAACTTCTTAGCTTGCATAGCTGGCTCTGGGCTCAGCTGGGACTGTCAACTGCAGCACCCACACACGGTTTCTCCACATGGCCTCTCATGGCATGGCAGTTGGGAGGTGCAGAGAGCAACATACCAAGAGAACAACGTGGAAGCTGTGTGGCCATGTGATCTAGCCTCAGAAGTCACTTCGAGTCACTTTCTCCACAGTCGATTGGTGGAAGTGGAAATAACGCTGCCCACGTGCAAGGGGACGAGACTAGGCTCCACCCTGTGATGTGAAGTGGCCAGGACACATTGCAGAAGAACATGTGGGATGAGAAATACTGTTACAGTCATCTTTGGGAAATAATCTGCCTCAATTTCCCTGTTTACTCTAAGATCTGTACCCCACCTCAGCCCACCCCCTCTTTACTGCTCTGTATTGTAGGAGGCAAAACACTGCAGACCCATTTCCCAGGCTCTGTCATCAAATAGACTCTTGCTAGATTTAAACAATGAAGGTACTGCCAAGAAAGGGAGAGGATGCCAAAGAGAGGAGAAGCTAGGCTGTTCTGCTCTGGTCAGCATCTTCCCAGTGGCTGTATCTCCTCCATGGTTTCCATTCTCTGCTAAGCAGCCACCATTTGTTCCAGTTTGTTCCCAATGGACAACTGTGACCTAAAGGCCAATACTGACTTCCTGCTTTGCTGACCTGGGGGAGCATATGGGTTTGGCTTATGCCCTGTTTAGCTATTCAGCTCTTCCAATCCCTCTGTAACTAATTCCCATTGTACAATTCTCCCATTCAGACTAACCGATATGGACTCTGGTTTCCTGACTGTGCAGTAAATCTACACATATTGGGGTAAGTATTCCAAATTGTTTTCATAATCAAAATGTGGGATCAATAACGTATGTAGACATTTGATACAGTTTAAAAGCCTTAGAACAAGAGTCAGGGTGCCTGAGTTCTGGCACTGGATCAGGCACCCCTAGATACTTCGACATTCACTTAGTCCAAGGCCTTGGTGTTCTCAGCCTCACAATGAGCTGTCCCATCCAGCAATAACATCTGATAATTCTATCTTTTGGATAGAATCTTCCCACTAGGTCCAGGCCTAAACCACACTGACAGTGAATTCAGAATGTCTCACCTCAACACTTTAAAAAAGGTCAGCACGTGTGTGTGCACACACACACTATACACACATATGTATACACACACACACACACACATAATTCTGCACATAATTCTGCTCCACGACTCAACAAAGGGAAGTGGCCAGGCCAGCCAGTAGTAGAGCCAGGCCCATGGCAATCACCAGTCCCTGATGTTGCACTGAGGGTGAGACAGGGAGGGTGGAGGCAGGCATCGAGTTTGACACCATGAGCTCCGTTATCATGCTCAGGGCAATTCTGGCCCCTCGACGCTACGTAACGGCATGACCGTGTCCGTAAGTGGATCCTTAAAAGGAAGCCTGGCCATCAGCAGACTGAGCCCCATCCACCTTCAGGGGAACAACTTGGGGACATTTAAACCATATGAAAAAAAACATGACTTTTTCTTCTTTGAAGGGAAAAAAATCCTTATGAAATAAAAGACACAGAGTTTGTTGCAATAACGGAGAAAAATTGCAACTGAGCCTGCGAAGTACCCCATCACAGGGAAAGGCTTCTATTTTACAGAAATCCCTCCAGGACAGAGCTGATAGAGAGAGGGCCAGCGGCAGACTGTTGCCCTTTTTCTCTTGCAGGTGCATGTGAATGACTCTTTCTCCCAACTTACCCATCCCAGAAGAGGATTTAACAAAAGTGATTATAGATTTAAAATATTTGAAGGAAATAAAGTACTGCAATAAACTAAGTGATTTGGCCATTAATTTTAAATCCAAAAATTCTTTCAATTGAAAGGTATTTGCAAAAAAAAAAAAAATGAGTTAGATGTTTAAAACAAACATTGTTTGGTAGTAGAGAGATTTTCATTTTCAAGCTACTTCTTCTAACAGGATTTGACCTGGAAATAAATCTAAATACTATTCAGGAACATGAGTGAGGAAAATGCACATTCAAAACCAATACCCAGAAGTAACCTTGAAAATGCTGAAGGCTAACAACAAAAACTGAAGTCTCGCCACGTGTCTGCGGCCAGCTTAGAATCTGGCCCGAATCGCTACCCTGGTTCTGTGGAAACAGAGTAGAACCTGTGAGACATTTGAGTCTGAAACTTACTTTGATGATTTGAAAGATTGAGAAACAAGTTGAACCAGTTTGAACTAAAGCAAAATGGATTTATTCTTCTTAGCTAAAATTCCTTCTGCATCTGAATAATTTTGAGAAGAACTAGGCAAGATCTATCATATACACAGGGGCAGCTTTTCTCCTGGGCCTTTACAGAGTATACAATATTTCAAAAGGATGACCCAGGTATAAAAAGCAAATGAAGAGCCTAGCCAGGCGCTCAGTTGGTTGGAGCATCTCCTGTACACCAAAAAGGTTGTGGGTTAGATTCCGGACTGGGACATTCCTAGGGTGCGTTCCAACCTGGGTCCAGGTATGTTTCTCTCTCACATCAACGTTTCTTTCTCTTTCTAAAAATCAGTAAAATAACCTCAGGTGAGGATTTAAAAAAAAAAAAAAAAAGCAAGTGAAAAGATAAAGGTAAGCAGACAGCAGTTCCAGTTAAGAAATAAAGAACAATTCCATTCAACATGCCTATTGTAGGCAATGCACTTCTCTAGATTCCGTGCAGAATATGAAAATGAACAAGATGCAGCCAGGGACCCACCATCTAGGGTGGCGTCAGACATATACATTAATACCTGAAGCAAGATTTGGCACTGACCAGCGCTGCGGAGAATACAGAGTGATGCATAAAAATGCAGGAGGGAGAGCATGCCAGCTGTTTGAAGGCTATGGGAAGACATCCTGGAGGAGGTGTGATTGCAAAGGGACAATGAAGAAGGGCTAGAATTCTGACAAAGCCAGGAGCAGCGCGGAGGATGCACCTGACTGAAGAACGAAGGAATGGTTTGAGCAAAGCCAAGAAAGTCTGTGAGGGGCGAGTGCCGAGTACACAGCGGACGAGAGTAGAGAGTGGAGAAAGTGGTGAGGTAGGTGGGCGGAGGCCACACAAGCTGTGGGAGTCAAACCTCGGGTGACCGTGACTGCAAGCGGAGGACAGCAAGGACTTCATTCTGCATGCAATAATGAGCCATTAAAGGTTTTGGAGAAGGCAGATATGATTAGATCTCTGATTTAAAAGACAATTCATGGCAATTTGAGTTATGTTCTTAAAAATCCATATTCCTCGGAGAAAATTTTGTCAAAATCTCTTATCAGCCCAATAAGTCTTTCTCCCTCTCACAGCTGCCCTGAATGCTCCTACCCTGGCTCTGTTTTAAAAGCCTCCGTCTGAAAACAAGTGCTGTGTTCTCCAAGTCACTGCCTCCAACTGTTCCTTCCGTATGGACCCCAGGTGCCCTGGGTGGTGTCACATCTGTCTGCCCAACAAGGAGCTGTGACATCATGAGCAAAACCTGAAGAGTCTCCTGAGGGTTCACCAGCAAGCCCATGAGCTGCAAAAGAGCAGACTTCTGTGTTCCTAGGAAACGTGTGTGGCAATAAAGAGCCAACGGATACATTGCTACGTGGATGAATAGCATCTGTGTCCCTTAACCAGCTAATGTTAAGGTTATCCAGTTCCACAATTTCTCTGGACTCAAAGAATCACAGCTCACCATGCTCTCTCTGCTCCTATAATTAAAGACTTACTTTCTAAGGAAAGTTCTTTCTTCCTCTAGCCTTCATTTCCATGTGGAAACATACTCAACTTATCTAGGATGAGAGCTCCCAGGGCCTTATATCCAGAGGTTAGAGAGTTCGGGATTTTTTTGTCTTGTTGGCATCAATAATAAATTAGATTAAAATTCAAGTTGAACAGAATACTAGTATGTGAACAAGAAAGGGGGAAGGAACAGGCAAAGAGAAGGTCAGGCCATATCATCAACCTACCCCTTTCATTAGCTGTGTACTCTGGGGTTTGTCCTTTTCTGATGCAAGCACTGGACTCAGCAGTAATGTGCATCACTGGGAGCCTGCCCTGGGGGTCAGTAAAGATAGTAACTAGTACTTTATTCTTTAAATTGATTTCACAGAGGTAGCTGAGAGGGAGAGGGGGAGACGAAAACATAAATATTGAGAGAGAATCATTGATCGGCTACCTCCTGCACAACCCCTACTGGGGATTGAGCCTGCAACCTAGGCATGTGCCCTAACTGGAATCAAACTGTGACCTCCTGATTCACAGGTCGACACTCAACCACTGAGCCACACTGGCCAGGCAGTAACTAGTACTTTTGAAGCAATGCATGATACGGTAAGAACGAGGTGTACTAGTATGTACCCACACTGTCACATACACATACACAAGAAACAGAGATGGAGAGAGAACTGTAAAAAGATGCTTTGACCATACCGCACTTCTGAGATGTTTCTCAGTGGAAATCAAAGACAGAAGCACCAAATGAACTCACTCACATTTCCTTAACAACCTCCCCCTGGACCACATGGAGAAGACGCCATGTCAGAGCCCCGTCCGTGCCAACCTGAGAAGCAGTTTGGCCTCTTCCTCAGTCTGTCTCCTGTGGGAAGAGGCTGAAACCCCACAGGTTGAGTGTTGGACTCTCATGAGGCTGCTGGGAGGGAAGAGACCCAGGAACTAGTTGTTTGTCTTCCACAAATGCTTCCCCCCTGGACCAGAGTCAGCTTTCCTCATCTCCCTTCTCGGTCTTGCAGATGCCCCAGACTCTGATGATGCCAGTCTCCAGTGAGCTAGCTCCCACAGCTGGTTCCTCCGGGTTTACTGTGACCTCCCAGTGAGAAGGGAAGGGAGATGAGGGGAAAACCCAGATTAGGCAAACTACTCCTTCTGACAAGTATAAGCAAACAGGGAGTCTAAAGCTGTGGTGTCCAATGTGGAGACCACCAGCAATACTGACTATTTAAATTCTCCAGGCTCATAACCACATGTGGCTGGTGGCTATTGCATTGGAAAGCAAAGATATAGAACGTGTCCACCATGGCAGAGGGTTCTACTGGACAGCACTGGTCTTGAGGTTATTGTGAAAAGGTCTATTTGCACCTCGGATTAGGAATAAAGTGTAATGTTGGCAATAAAGAAAAAGAACACTAATTGGGAGTTGATTTGAGGCCCAGCTTTACATATCATGGGCTTTAATGCCATCAGGAAATCACTTAGCAGTCCAATCTGTAAAACAAGGATATTGAATGGGATAGGTGCCCCTTAAAACCTTACCTTACAGAGCCAGATGGAGGAAGCAGGGGGCAATGAGGAGATCCCTGAATTCAATAGTCATGAGTTCCAGGGGCAAATTCCCTAACTTACCTCCTGGCCTTAGTTTCCTCGGCTACAAAATGGAATATCATCATCCACCTCATAAATCAAGTGAGATCAGAGATTTAAGATCACCCCGTTTGCTGAAAAGTGCTAACTAATACCTGGATGTTACCCTCATAAATAAAACCACCCAGAATGCACAGAGTTTTAAGACTCCTAGTTCTCTCCTTTAACCCCATGAAGGATTTCCATTAGCAAGCGGCTGGGCCGTGGCCCTGGAGTCTTCTCACATCATCTCCTTGCTCTTGCTGCAGCCTCTTGAGCAGAGCCACTTTGTTACCTGTGTTTGGCAAACCAGATCTACTTCCTCCTCCTCCCACCCACCACCAACACACCACATAAAGAGCAGGTCAGGCATAAACTATGCCCTTGGGCTCCTCTTGGGCTTTTAGGAGGGGAGAGGGGGCCCAGTTACAGAGACATCATCTATTGAAATCCTGCTCTAACCAGTGAACTTTATTTGGGCTGTGTGTTAGCTTTTTCCTTTTTTTAATATATTTTATTATTGATTTCAGAGAGGAAGGGAGGGGGAGAGAGAGATAGAAAAATCAATGAGGAGAGAGAATCATTGATCAGCTGCCTCCTGCAGACCCCCTACTGGGGATCGAGCCTGCAAACTGGGCATGTGCCCTGACGGGGCAAAGATATAAAACATGTCCACCATGGCAGAGGGTTCTACTGGAAAGCACTGGTCTGTCCAGCACATGACCTCCCAGCATTTTCTTTTTTAAAGAGATACCAGCAAAAGAAAAGGTAGGGAGTGAAATATATATGTATTTGGAAAAACTTTTAAAATACTTATGTATTCTTTATACACATCAGCAGGTGGAAATTCATGTAGGGTAGGTCTAATAAGTACTTAAAACCAAAATGAGATGTTGAGTAATAGGACAAGGAGAATCTGATGTGTATTCAGGAAGGTTTCCTGGGGGAGTTCAAAACTGAGCCAGCTTTTGAAAGAGGTGACAGACATAGTTTGGCAAAAAGAAGAGAAGAAGGCTTTCCAGGGAAGGAAATTATAACACCCCAAGGTGTAGAGACGAGGACAAGAGGAGCTCAGACAGGTAAGCGCCCAGAGACCTGGAGGGAGTGATTCAGAGGCTGGTGATTGCTGGGGTGGGGGACCCATAGGGGCAGGGAGGTCAGGCCATAAAGGGCTTCATGGGGAATTTCCTTTTGCTAATAAGTGCTAATGGAGAGCCACTGTGGATTCTTGAGCAGAGTAAAACAGTGTTTAATGAAGACAATTCCAGCAGCTGTGTGGAGGATGGAGGCGAGGAGGGGAGCCGGGGGAGCCGGGGAAGCCAGCCAGAGTCCTGCACTGAGCAGCAGCCATGGAGATGGAAATGAGGAGGAAAGGGAACAATGCAGAGCGAGAACTGGCAGCAACTGGTGGAGACTGGAGATGTGGCTTGGAGTCAGAGCCAGGGAACCAGCGCCAGGACAGTGTGCCATGAGGAACAATGGAAGTGCTGGGAAAGGGTGGCCACTTGAATGGAGAAGGGAGAGAAACACTGGTTCTTTCCCCGCCCGCGCCCCCCACACTTAACAGTTTCCAATTTCAAGAGAATGCGCCTGGGGGAAGCCACTGGAGACATAATCAGGAGGCTGGAAATGTAGATTTGAGAACCATTGATATCCTTGCATAACTGAAACCATGTGATAAAAAGAGCCCTCCGAAGAGTTGAGAACTGAGGGAAATAGAAATGGGCACTAGATAACACCTTGAGAGAGTGGTGGCAGTTTCTGGGGCCAAGAGGTAGTGCAGTGTTTCTCAATCTCGACGCCACTGACGGTTGGGCTGGGTAACTGTGTCCTGGGGCTGCTCTGTGTACCATCGATTGGTTGTTCAGCAGAATCCCTGGCCTCCACCCACCACATGATAGCAACCTCCCTTCCCCCTAGTCCTGAAAGTCAGAAATGCCTCCAGACATTGCCAAATGTCCTCTGAGAGGCAAAATTTTCCAGTTGAGAACCACTCCTGTATTGGCAATAATAACATCTAACACTGAATGAACGCTCACAGGGTGCCAGGCACTGTTCTAAGGATTTCGTCGGCATTCATTCATTAAGCCTCAGAAGAACATTTTGAACCAGCTGTACTATTATTATCCCCATTATACAAAGCAGGAAACCAAGACTCTGAGTGGTCTGTGGTTTTTCAAACGTCCCCTCTAGGAACTGACACCTTCGGGCAGTCTGGCTCCGGGGTCCGTAATATTTACCAAGAGGCAATACTGACACTTTGTGGGAAGGTGGAATCATATGCAAAAGTCATTTTGCATACGATCCCATGGAATCCTCCAGGGACTGGGAGAGAGGATCAGGAAGATATACAAGATCCTGAATGCCAGGTCTGAGGCACTGGGAGAATGCTGGTACCAGCCAGAAAACAGGGACCGCAGAAAGAGGGGTGGGTTGGGTTATGACCACACTGAAAGCAGCAGCGAAAAAGCGGTGGGAAGACAGAGCTCATGATGTCAGGAAAGGCGAGGGGCCTCAAGAGTGACAGCACAACGCCTCATGAAAAGATAACTGGGTCCGAAACAAAGGCTGTCAGCGTTGTGGAAGATGAAACAAAGGTCCCTCTGAAGTTTCCAGCAAACAATGAATGTTTATATAGAAAAAAAGAATGGTTATGAACATTGACATCAGAGAGTGTTGATTTTCTTAGGCAAGTGTAATGAGAGCATCAACTGTGAGCCGAAGTGCGGAGGAGAAAATGCATTGGCTCAGGGAGGCAATATCTGAAAAATGGGCAAGCATGGAATTCTGGGGACCCTTAGCAAAGGCTAGTCACCCGGTCCTTTGGCGATGATGCCGTTCTGGAAGGAGGGAAGCTAACGCAGACCACCTGAGCTCCCTTTTGGGACTTTCTTCATCTGCCCTAGGAGCAGGAGTGACAGAACAGAAAAGCAGATGTGACCGTAAGTTGATGGGCCAGTGATGGAGAAATTAAATTAGAATGTGATGAAACATAAAGCAGCAGAGCAGGGAGGGGAGGGACGCAACAAGGGATTCCATGTCAACAGGTCAAGGGTCGGTGATCTAAAGGAAGCAGAGGAAGCAAAGCCTGGAGGTCCCAGGAGGGCGAGTCAGGTCTTCAGGGGAGAGGCTGAGAAAGACACCATAATCATTTGGGGAAGGAAAGTTGCTGGTGATCTGAATGGAAGTGAGTGCAGACAAAGTGAAGGGTGTATTTTCTCTGGGAAGTGGTTGATGTACAATGGAAATTCATAAGAACTCATGATCCCAGCATATTAAAAAGTTTCTTTAGTGCATATTTTAAAATATCGTAGAAAAGGGAATAAAGGGTGAAAATGTTGACTATTTTAACTGAATAGCTAAATAAACACTTGTTATATTAAAATTAGAGAAAGTTCTTTCCCTCTGGGCAATCTGAATAATCCACTCACAATGAAAATTCTAAGAACCGTTATTTCCACAGCATGAGGAGCTGTGTGCTTAAAATTACAGGGTTAAGAGCATTTATTTAATCAATCCACCATGTCTTCTAGAAACACGGGTCCATTGGTAGGCACACAAGAATGGCCAGGAGTCTCAAGAAACCGGGGGCTGCCTTCCTCTCTTCGAGTGGCTGTTGGGAGCAGCATGGCCAGCAGTGAAGCATACTCTGCGCCATGAGACAAAGGAGCAGGTGTGGGAGGGCTGGCGGGGCAGAGGGTCTGGAATAGCAGCGCTGGAGCCCGGTGGTACGTGAGAACCGCCTGGCAGCATTTCAAATCTGCTGGTGCCGAGCAGCGAAGCACGATCAGTGCCCTTTGAACATTCTCTCCAGTTCCCTGCACCCTGCAAAGGCATGGTGTCTCATTCACATTCTCATGTCCTCTGTCGCTTTCTCTCTCTTATGCACACACAAAACACACACAGGCACACACACGTGCGCTGAGCTGGCTCTTCCTCGCAGTGAGCAGCAGGGAGCACGGCTTTTCTTGGCAGCGGCTTCGTCCTCCAGCTGCATCTGGGCTGGAGCCCAACTGCACCGAGGAACCCGCGGGAGCCGAGGGAGGCTCTCCTTGCCTCCACACCCACCTCGTTCCCACCCTGATTTCCACAGCAAAGGGACACCAGGACCCCGTGCCCTAAGTAGAGCTCATCCCTTCTTCGACAGAAATGGAAGCCTTCCCACAAAGACCACATATCCCACCAGCCTGCAGTTCTTAAACTCGGATTTTAGCAAGCCGCATTCATTCTCTACAAAATTAACCCCAAATTGCTGCTGGTAGGCACCATGGTACGAATGGCATAAAATCCAGGTAAATTCAAAATTAATTTCTATTTGCCATGTCAATGCTTGACATTCTGTGAACTCGTAATGCTTAATTCCTTCCCAAAATGTCTGTTTGCCACCATTTAGAGGCAGGAACCAGACAGAGATGTACACAGAGCAAGTTACCAACAGCACATATCTGCCGGGCGGTGGACAGGGTTATTACAGGGACTGTGACACCCACGTGAGCCGGGAGGGGCTGGCCAGCCAGCGGGCAGGCTGCCTTCCACAGAGAGGTTGCAAACACTCCCCGGAGTCCAGACAGAACTTCCCAGGGTGGCAGAGCAACTGTGGCTCTCAGAAGTGTGTCAGAACTACTGATGACTCTGTGTCAGGCAGGCGGGGAAGGTGGATGGGCCAGCCCCTCCCTGGACCACGTTAGACAGGCTCTCTGCTAGCACTATCCGCTCCCCATTGTCCCGGAGGTGGAAACCTCCTGTCAGCCCACTCTCCCGCTACCCTTTCCTTTCCACCCTCCCGCTGCCTTTTTCTCCCCCTCCCAGCTATTTTCCTCCACCATACAAAGTGGAGGAAAGCCAAAGAACCTGACAAGTTGAGTCCTGGGTAAGGCACTTGACTGTCTTCATCAATTTCTCTTTCTCGCTCTCTCCCTTTTCTTTGCTACTGCCCTTGTCTCTAATAACACAAGGCTCTTAGCCCCCTAGACATACGTCATTTGGGGACTTATTTCAAAACACTCCCCATCCCCTGAGGTCATCCTGGGCCACTGGGTTTCATACCCTTCACTTTGTCTCCATCATAGGCAGACACAAACATATGCAGCTCCTGTATTTCTTCTCCCCTTCACACTACAGCCATGGTGATGGATTGCTGAGGAATAGGGTGGGGTGGGCATTTATGCGGAAGCAACAGAAGATGGAGACAGCCAGCAGGGACCATCACTTTTTCTTTCTCCTGACCTTCCGAGAACTCACTAGCATTGCTCACAGGATGTGGACGGGAGAGGTAAGGGAGCTATGTTCCAGGCACTTTATATACTTTACCTCATCTGACTTTCACACAACATGCATTTTCCAGAAGAGGAAAGCTGAGGGCCAAAGCATAAGATGCCTTACCCAAGGTTATTGGTGGCAAGCAGCAAACTTGGGATTCTGAACTCAAGTCTCTTTGACATCCAAGACTTGGCTGCTCCTGTGGGTGGTGGCACTGGGCTTCCGTCTGTATTTCCAGACTGACACCATTCAAAATCTAGATTTGCTTTGGCTTAAAAGCCACAGCAGTTCCAGCCTAGAAATCCAAGGATGCTGGGACCTGGGCACCCTGGGAAGGCTTGGCCTGACACCCAGCAGAAAGAAGACACCAAGCTCCCATTGTGAGCAGGGTAAGGAGGGGACCCAAAAAGATCCTCTCCACCACTGCCCACTCTTTGGGAAGAGGAGGGGGATCCTAATGGAAATCTAAGAAATTCTCTCTCTGGGGTCCCATATGAAAATTCATCTCAGCTAAATTTGTTCTCAGGGCCTTAGTCAAGAGTCAAGGAGTCAGCTGGGGTAGATTGGGAGAGAATGGGCATTATAGAGAAAGTAACAAAAGGAATGTTCTCTTATGCCAGTTTCATCTGAATTACATCCACCCCTTTAAAGCACTTGAATCTCCCCGCTCCTGAGCAGCTGAGCTGGCTGGCTCCAGCTCACATCCAGGCCAGATAGCCAGTGTGCCTCCAGCACTGAGTATAGACCACCTTAAGGTCACTCCCAGTCTGTCTCCTTCTCCAGCCTTTTATGCCCAAGTTTCAGCTCCTGGTCTGTTGGCTCTTGGAGGACAAACATTATGCCTAATTCCACAGCAAAGAGGTCCCAGAGCCCTGAAGTTGGTAGCAAGCCTTCATACACATTCTGTAAGTGAAACCAGAGGGCTGGCTAATGCTGGAAGAACGAAGGAGTTTGGACACCAAGGAAAATCCCTCCCCATGGCCCCCACCTTCCAGAGACAAATAACAGGAGGAAGATGGCCAGGTTGTGCCCTAGACACATGGTCTAGTGTAAGGGGTCTTAACCTGACGTCCATGGATGGGCTTCAGAGATCCTAAGCCTTGTAATGCTTTGGGTGGGATTTGGGGAATTTGCATAAATGTGAGCGCACATTTTAGGAAGGTACTCGGGGTGGGAGGGGTGGCAGCATGGCCTGCGGGTGCTGCAAACTGGGCTGTTCTCCTGTCCCACATCTGCAAAGCCAACTCTGGCAGAACAGCTCCTCACCCCTCAGCCAGTAGCCAGCCCTTCTCCCCTTCGATGAGAGGCAGGCATAGTCCCTCACTGTGCCTACCTTGTGGGGAATGTTAGTGGAGGCTGAGTTCAAGTCCCCTCCACCCAGCCCACCCACCCCCCAAGAATCAATCACACTTCAATGTCATCATCCTTGCGGGCAGCCACTGCCCGCCATTCTGTTTTGAGCACCTGCTATTTAACCCACCATTTTCCCATTTAAAAGGTAGAATCTCAGAAGAAGTCAGATCTAAATCTTACATCACTTTTTTCTTAATTACATATATTGGTTTTCTACAGCCTGCCAAGCCTATCCTCCTCCCAAAACCACAGATCTAATAGGGTTTGTTTTCCTAAAAGCCATTTTGACAGTTTCTATGCCCTGGTCTCTTCAAGGGGTGGGTAACTGACTATTAGGCTCAATATTTTTTTCCAACTTAACACTTATGCTTATGAGTTTGTAATTTCCAGCCATCATCTCTTTTTAGAAAAGGTTATTAGCTGGCCCTCGGATTTCTTTCCAGTCCTCTGTGATTCCCTCAAATGGCAGCCTTTGGCCCGGCAGCACCCACTTCCATGTTGAAGGCATTTTAGAATCTATCATTAAGACTGAGGTTATGTATTCTACTCTTCCTAATGAATGTTTCAAAAACCTCTCCAATGCTAACTTGGTTTTGTGTTCCTTAACCTATGCTAGAAGCAGATTATACACACACATAGATACATAGGTACATGTACCCACAAACACACATGTAACTGTATGTTAGTAATTGGTTCTCAGTTATATTTCTAAGAAAGTAAGGAGACACCTTGAGCTCCTTATGGAGATAACTTTAACCCTTTCACCTTTATCTAATTCCTGACATAATTAAAGTTCTTTTTTTATTTCTTACTTGCCTTTTCTGAATATGAAAATAAGGCAATTTATTGTGAAAATGTAGGAATGTAAAAAGAAATATGGAGAAAATAATAATAATCCTATTGCCCAAAACCTTTATATCTTTTGCATAATATGTTGACCTTGCCTTTTCAGGTTTCACAACCTTTACTATTTCTAAATATGCTCACCTGCCCACCAAATGCATTTTTGGAGTAAATTCTTTATCAATTAAGGCTTCCTCTAAGCTTTCTCCAGCAATATAAACTGCTCTTCTAAGCTCTCTCAAAGCAGAGGCAAAGAAAAAAGAGTCTGGACTTGAGATTCAGAAAAGCTATGATTGAGTTCCATCTCTTTCTTCTTCTTGACTATACAATTTTTTGCAATCATTCAAGTTATCTGTACCTCAATTTTTTTATCTGTAAAAAAGGGATAATAGTTTCTGCCCCAAATTCCCCCTAGTGGGGCCTTAGCTATTTAGAATACATGTTGGGAAGAAAACACACGAGATAGCCCTTGGTAAATTACACAGTACTCCAGAAATGAAGTAATTATTATTACATCATAATTATTATTGCCTCAGTATCCTCATCCATAAAATAGGTGATAATGTTACACACCTCCGAGGGTGATTGGGACGTTCGATTCATTAATACACGTAAATCCCTGACCACAGGGCTGGCAGGTGCACAGACCATGTCAGCAGCTGTTTATTACATGTCCACCATGTGCCAGCACTCTGTTAGGCATACACAGAGCCCAGGGCAGAGGCTGTTTCTGCCCTTGAAACTTTCACATCATGGAGTGGGCAGCACAAAGATACAACAAGAGTCATTTCAAACCAAGGCTATGGGAGCAGGAAGAGGGCAGTGCCTCCAGCCTGGTGGGACCAGGAGGACCTGGAGCAGAGGATCCCTGAGCTGAATCTTGAAGGCAGCATAGGAATGAAGCAGGAGAAGTAAGGTGAGGAAGGCCCTACAGACAGAGCAAAGGCCTGGGGTGCAAAACAGCCTTTCACATTATTCTTTCCTTGGCTTGGTAGCCATGCCATCTCCATCTCTATTCTTCTTGGATCATGTAAAGATATGAGATAAGCCTGGAAAAAATAGTTCTATACATAAAGCTAGAAAGATTAGTCTTGCTCTCCTTTCTCCTGGAAAACTAGATAAATACTGCACAAGAGAACCTGAGAAGGAGACACAGACCACAGATTAAAAATCATAGGCCACAGTGCCTGGATGCTGCTCTGCGTCCTGAACCCTGGTGACTTTGCTACCCGTCATCCCTTCAATTATTTTCTACTAGAGGCCTGGTGCACGAAGTTGTGCACGGGTGGGGTCCCTCAGCCTAGCTGGCAATCAGGGCTGATGGGGGTATCTCACCCAGTCCTGATCGAGGACGATTGGGGCCAGCCAGGGGGGCGGAGGGGGAGGGTAGTGAGGGAGGAAGGGGCCACGGGAGGTTGGCCAGCCTGGGGGAGGGGCTGCAAGAGGTTCCGATTGGGGCAATCGGGGCCAGCCGGCCTGGGGAAGGGGCTGCGGGAGGTTGGCTGGCTGCGGGAGGTTGGCAGTGGGAGCTCACTGACCACCAAGGGGAAGCTCCTACATTGAGCATCTGCCCCCTGGTGGTCAGTGCACATCATAGCGACTGGTCAACCGGTAGTTCTGGTTGTTCCAGGCATTTGGTCGTAACAATCGCTTAGGCTTTTATATATATATAGATTCTCTTGCCCACTGGGAGTAGATGTCCTGCGTTGACAGCCATTGGAAACCTGTTATTTTGAGCAGGATGGAGTTATTAATAATAATGCTGTCTGTGTGTATATTAAACATACATTTCGGGAGGGACTCTTTAAGTTTCCTCATTTGTTCCACAACACAATTGTCTCTGCTAAATACCTGATTGTACACATGAGGCAGTAAGTTCCACAAGGTTGCGGACCTTGCCTGGATCACACAGAGCAGAGGCAGCACTGAGATTGGACCTGGTTTCCTGGCACCTTGGCCAGCTCCTTTCTCTTTGCTTCAAATTACTGAAAAGTGGTTTTAAAATATGCACATGGGAAAAAGCTAAGGCACCTGAACTCTAAGGGACACCAAGAGATGGTCTCTTTTCTTAGAAAACTAAAGACAGAAATTTGACCATTGTATTAGATGTTTATTTTATGAGACAATAGATGATGCAGATATTTGAAACAAAACTAGCTCCCTCAAGGGAAGGGAGGGTGGGAAGAGATCAACCAATGAACTTGTATGCATATATGAGTAACAGGAGGACACAGACAATGAAATGGTGAGGGCCTGGGAGGAGGGGGAGAAGGCTGAAAGAGGTTAATGGGGGGAAAGAAGGACCTATGTAATACTTTCAAGGATAAAGATTTTTTAAGAAATTAGCTCCCTCATATTTTTCTTGGAATGAGGCGAGTATAACCTAGAGCAGTGATGGCGAACCTATGACACGCGTGTCAGGGGTGACACGCGAACTCATTTTTTTGGTTGATTTTTCTTTGTTAAATGGCATTTAAATATATAAAATAAATATCAAAAATATAAGTCTTTGTTTTACTATGGTTGCAAATATCAAAAAATTTCTATATGTGACATGGCACCAGAGTTAAGTTAGGGTTTTTCAAAATGCTGACACACCGAGCTCAAAATGTTCGCCATCACTGACCTAGAGCAATAACAATGATTCCACTTAGTGATAAAACCCAACACCAAAGCAGTATTTCTGACTACCATTCTCTTACTCCAACCATTAGTCTCCACTCAAAGTAGTAGTTTATAAATGAGTTTAAGAAAGAGGTACAAGAAAATGAATAATCTTCAAAATGGCCAAGATTAGTGAGTAGAGAAGAGGACTGTCTCCTCCTAAAGGAAGGGGAGTCTTCAGTTTGGAGAGGAAGTTTATTTACAGAATGGTGGGAATAGGCTGAAAAAGAGGATGCCCACACCTTAACCATCATGTGAAATGGAAGAGATGCTGATTGCCAGTGCCATGAATTTCTCACCTTTTGTCTCACTGAATTAAATTAAGGTCACCAAATTTGCTATTTTGTAGGCATGCATTTTTCCACTTGAAAAGAAGTTTATCTTTTGCCAAGAGCAAAGCCCAAAGAAAAGGAATCTGGAGGAAAGTCGCTTTCGCTGAAGTTTCAAAGTACATGCTGTTTATGGGTTCCTCTACATAACACAGAAACCCTTATCTTCCTTTACATGGAGGCGGCTCTGTATAATTTAAAGAGTCAGGGGTTAGAATCAGAGGACATTGAGTTGAAATCCTGGCTCACTGCTTACAGCAGTGTGACCTTGAGCTCTCTAATTCTTACTCTGTTCATCTGAGAAACAAAATAATAACGCCAGCCTTGTGGTAAAGATTAAATGAGATAGCATACGTTAACATAACCCAAAATACAATGGGCATACCACAAATATCTATTGCCACTTCAAGGTCCAACTTCAATAAGCAAAAGCAAAGCAATTCCTTTTTGATAACTATTATATTTGGATTGGCAACAATAATTCTTAGTATTTTTATGCCACAATTCATTTCTAAAGCGATCTACAAATTCTGGCTACATAATTGCAGGACTTTCTCACTCCCTTCTCTAACTCCTGTCTCAGTTGTATAAATGCAGATTTATCAATAAACTAGATTCCCTGCTATGGTGACCATTCATACATTTAGAGTCAACCTTGAGTTTTATGTTGAAATCAAAGCATCATTATAAATAGGTACACAATAAAAAGGAGAGGTTGAGAAGGTGAGTAATCATTATCCTATTTATTTCAGAAAGCCCAGCCCAGTGAAGGTGATTGGGGAATACAAGATAAAAGCCCTTAAAGAATCTGTCCCAAAAGTCAGGATCAGGGAAGTGCTACAAACAAAGGTAAAGTGAAAACAGTATATGGACGAATAACTTGAGGGGGCTTATTTCTGCTTGAGAAGATCAAGCAAGACTTTGTGGGTGAGACAGTCTTTGAGATGAATGGACCTTGAGGAATGACCAGTATTTACAAGGAATTTGAAGGGAATGAGAAAAACACAATTAGTAATGAATGAGAGCTTTTGAAGAAATACCCTTTTTGAACACAATGTAAAATGAAGCTCAAAGAAGTGAGACACTAAGAAATGGGTATATTTTAATTCTGCCAGCCTATAGCTAGCACTAAAGATACTCTCACCACTTCAACTCTAGTAAAATTCAGCCAAAGCATCAGTAGGTGTTTAGCCCTGGCCAGTCGCTCAGTGGTTAGAGCATTGGACCGTGGACTGAAGGCTTCCAGGTTCAATTCCGGTCAATGGACACATAACTCAGTTGTGCAGGAGGCAGCCAATCATTGTATCGCTCTCACACAGAGGTTTCTCTCTGTGTGTCTCTCGCCCTCCCTTTCACTCTCTCCAAAAATCAATGGAAAAAATCCTCAGTGAGGGTTAACAAAAAAGAGGTATTTAGATGGCAAAGAAGTGGAAATATAAAAGGCATAAATATGTCCAGTTTATCCTATATGCACATTCATTTCCATTATCATCTTTATCAACAACCAGCATTTTCTGAGCACTGCCCATATGCAGAGAGCGTTCTGCTAAGCACTGAGGACATAAAGTGACATAACGATGAATTTTGTTCACATGGAAAAATGACAAGTTAATCAACAAACAAATTACTTCTCTTATATATGCAGTCTCTAAGGAAACACATCCAGTATTTTTTTTTCTTCAAAAAACCACGGGGTCAATGTTCTCCCACCCAAGGAAACCTTCTAAATCTGAGTGCTGATATCTGGTCAGGGTAGGATTTCTTATGCAATTCTTCCTCCTCTGGGGCCAACTAAGATATTTGGAAACTCAAATCAATGAATACACTTCCTAGGTTTCTCCTAAATATTTAGTGCCTCACACCTCTGCATATCCTACCAAACACCAGTGCGAGCCCAAACCACACTCATAACCTTTCTTTCCTTTTTCCAACTGCTATTAGCAGATGTCCAAAAAAGAGCTAGTATTTTTACTTTCTTATGATTTGTCTTCTTAAGAGAACACAGATCCATAACTGATTTTTTTTCTCACCTCTGTACATTTGGGTTCATGTTTATTTTAAAAAATGGGGAAGGGAGGGAGCCAAAAAGGAAGGATATGAGAAAATGACTAACCCGGCCAGCCTAATAATCAGTGATTAAAGTTACAGTCAGAAAAGAACGAAGCTTAATGCCTCCTACCCTCTTCCTCCTCTTCGAGCCTTTAATATTCCACCTCAGGCACTGAGAGGGAGGGTAACATGGTTAGTGAATCCCTACCAGCACTAAGATAATTGCACCATCCACACCCCTCACCAGTCAATCAGGGTCTGCTTACCAGCCCCATTTATTAATAGTCTTCCCACATTTTCAGTGTTACAAAGGGGTGAAATGAGGCTTCCTCTCCAAAACAAGAAATGGGTGCCCTCAGGAAAGACTAAGAACAGAGGATGTTTGCAGAACCGAGGGCTACTCGCCCTGTTTCATAGCCACACCTGTCTCCAGGCTGTCAAGGAAAGGAGTCCCTGATTTTCCTAACCTTCAACACCAGGCCTGTGTGAGTGTTGATGGAGCTCAGGAACAGGGCAAACTCAGCTCTGCTCTTCATTCAACACCGGTTCCAACCTTGTGTGCACTCCATCCACTGAATCCCCTCATATTCCAATTCCTCTGACCTCCCGCTCAGGGACCCACTGTTAGTCATGTAACAGTTTAACAGTGAGAGGGTCTTGCTCTACATGTTCAAATGCTAGGACTGCATGATGTTTAGGGCTAATAGGTGCCTTGTCAATCATCTTGCCCAGCAGTTCTCGAATATGGCCACACATTAGAATCCCCTGGGGAATTTCTAAATGACCACTGCCTGGATCCCTCCCCGAGAGGTTTTAATTTAACTGTTTGGGGTACAGCCTGGGCAAAGACATCATTGTTTTAGTTGTTGCTACTGTCATTTAGCGGGGGGTGTATTTTTGCTGAAGTTCTGCAGGTGATTTTTGTCACTGAACTTGGGGAAGGAGCACTGCTTTCACCTGCCTATCTCAGAAACGAGAAAATCAAGGCCCACCATCCATGCATGCATATGGTCACAAAGTAAAATAACACAAGCAGAAACAAAGAAGCTTCTGACTGCCAAGACCAGACCACCACCTCCTCCATTATCAGAGAGGCAGCTCCTGGCTACCCTGGAAAACCGAACATTGTTAAAGACACATTACATATCACCGGGGTAGCCTGGGCTCTGAAGACATGTGGAGGAGCACACCCCCATCCTGGCTGATGTCAGGGACATGCATTCCACGGGCACTCGTGGGGCAGGGCTGTGGCTGGGAGGTTCAGCGGACGTGGCTCTGACACATGTATGTAGATTTAGACCATGTGGCTAAGCTCGGAACTGTTTTCGCAGCTTTCAAATGATGTTTGCGAAAGAGAATAATCTTCAAGGTGCCTGTCAGCATTGATATTCTTTTTTTAAAAATATATTTTATTGATTTTTTTACAGAGAGGAAGGGAGAGAGATAGAGAGTTGGAAACATCGATGAGAGAGAAACATCGATCAGCTGCCTCCTGCACACTCCCTACTGGGAATGTGCCTGCAACCAAGGTACATGCCCTTGACTGGAATCGAACCTGGGACCCTTCAGTTCGCAGGCCAACACTCTATCCACTGAGCCAAACTGGGTCAGGGCAGCATTGATATTCTTATTATCCTCTCTCTCTCTCTCTCTCTCTCTCTCCCTCTCTCCCCCCTCCCTCCCTCCCTCCCTCCCTCCCTCCCTCCCTCCCTCACACACACACACACACACACCACATGAATTACTGTACTTAAATTGTACAAACACATTTAATGCATTTAAGATTACTTCTGGCTACTGTACTTGGTAGGTAAGTGACTACACAAACATCCACATCCACACACATCCATAGTGTGTGGGGTGCATGTGTTGTGTATTTGGATGCGCACAGAATACACTGATCTATAACCCAAAGACACAAGTTACCATGATAGCTGAGTGACCAATCTAAGACCCCCCAGAAGGTGGGAGCTTTGCTTCAGAACCTCTCGGCATTTTCAGAGTACAATTAGCTTTGGGGAAAGGACTGTGGCATCACCTAAGCTTCAGGTTTCTTCTCAGAGTCTCCTCCCCTACTTTAACAATGTGGCGCTTTCATCCAGCCACTGTTTTTAGGTCCAAATTCTCTCCCAAAAATAATAATAAGATGCGATTTCCTAAGAAATTCTAACCAGTTGAAGCCCTGATAGGGGCTTTATACAATCTTAAATAAAGATTAATGAGAAATTTAAACCCGAATTTCTTTCTGAAGAAGGAAATGCATGCTCTGAGTGAGGCAACAAGCAAAGTGGTGGAGGATGGCACGTGGAGAACACAGTTTGGCTTTTAGGAGTCAGGTGAGTTAATAGGTCTAAACCAGCCGTGGGCAAAGTACGGATGAATAAAACTAAAAAAAAAAAAAAAAGACCGTACCCTTTTATGTAATGATGTTTACTCTGAATTTATATTAGTTCACACAAACACTCCATCCATGCTTTTGTTCCGGCCCTCCTGTCCAGTTTAAGAACCCATTGTGGCCCTCGAGTGAAAAAGTTTGCCCACCCCTTCTAAACCTTAAATTGTCCTCATTTAGGAAGCTGTCTACTGCTTACAAAAATGGGTTCCAAGCAGGGTCAAAGCCTGTAGCCTCTCTCTTTCCAGGTCTGCCACTCCCTCAGGTCTGGCTTTGCTCCTCCTTCTCTCCCTTCTGCTCAACCTCTAGGCACAGCCTTGTCCCTTTGCCTCCGCCACCCTGCCCCTAACATCACCTTGGAATAAATGTCCTTCAAGTCAGCCAGTAGCGGCATTTGCTAATCCACATATCTTAATACCCAAGATACTCTCTTCATATATGTGGATCTTTAAAAAGTCTTCAGGCCAAACTTAGGTTCCTTTTGCTAATAAAATGAATATAAACCACAGTGTGCAGAGAAATGGTAAAAGTATAGGGGAAAAGGGGAAGGATGGAGAGCAGAAAATGATACAAATAACATTTAGAGGAACGTGGATTTCAAACCCTTCTTCCCTTAGGCACCAAGGCTACCGTTTAATCAAGTAGTGGTTACGCTTTCTTTTCATCATCTCTAGACTTGAGCATCCCCATGAAGAATACTTCTGAAACATCAGGCCATCTAAAAAAAAGGCTACCAGGAAGAATTCTGTGAATACCCTGGGAATAATTGAGCCCCTCTTCTTCTGTCACTCCCCTTGCCATTAAAAAAAAAAGCAGCGAGGGTCTGAGTGGCTCGCCACTCTAGAAACACATGGGGCTAAGCTGGTCCTTCATTCTGAGTAGCTTGGCTTGGGCTAGGATCCAGCTCTCTCCTTGGCTACACACCCAGTAGCAGCTGTCCCTTTCTTTCTAATACCCATCAACAAAGTCAGTAGCAATCCAGTGGTCTAAAATGAAAACTGTGTCATTTGTTCATTCTAGAGGCAAGCCTAATAAACAGGGTGAGGAGTCATTAAGGGTAGCATCACTAAAGCTAAAGCAGAAAGCAGAGCCTCTTCCCTCTCCTTTTAAGAAGACCCTGACTTTATTCTCTGCCTCAGCATCTGGAATCTGAAATTCCTATTAAAGGAACCTGTCCTTTCCCGTGTCACTCTTCTCCCCAAGTTAAAGGAAGCAAGGGAGACCAGCACACCTCTCCCCCTGCTCTCTGTCCTCCTGAAATGACCATTCTCTCTTTCTGCAAAATTCACATTTATTCTTAAGATACAGTTTAACTGTCAACCCCTCCATGAAGCCCACCTCATTCTCCCCAGTTTCCACCTCTCCCTCATTAAGTCATGAGCTGCCGCCAAGTACAGACCAGAGTTAATTCTTTTTCATAACACAGTCTTTGACAAATATTGGTTCTTAATAAACGTTTGTTAAATAATTGAGCAGAAAAAAAAGGCATAAAATAAAGTTTTAAAAAAAGATAATGTAAAAGAAAAGAAACTAAGAGACAATAAATAGATAAGCCCAGAAGCAGGAGGAAATCATCAGTTATGAGAAGGGCCATAATAAGAATGAGGAGAGGATGGAAGGGAAAGAGGCAAAAGATGGACATGGTGGGGGAGTGATTGTAGAAAGGAGAGGGGTAATCGTAAATACATAGGTTCCTTTCTGATTTTTCTCTTTTTACTTTTAAGAACAAAGCAGATAATGCTGGAAGTCCCAAAAGTAGAATATATATGTGGAACTGCCAATGTTAAGCATGATATGGAATTAGGTGCAGGAATGATATAGGCCTGTAATGCATGCTCCAGCCACCTGGGAGATTGCCAGAAATCCAGAATCTTGGGTACCACGTCAGCCACCTGAATCAGAATGTACAGTTTAACAAGGTCCCCAGGTGACTCCTATAGACAATCAAATTTGAGAAGTGCTAATGCAGGTATTTGAAATCCATGGAGAACCTCAACACATCACTGTAGTCAATTATGTGGTGCACATAGTGCTGACACTAAGCAGCTACACAACCATAAGCAGAAAACTCGATGTCCCTGAATCTCGACTTCTTCATCTGTTAAATGAGAAGGTCAGAGTACACGCCTTCTAATGGGTCACAGAGCTCTGATATTGTTGATCTCATCTAGCATCATAACTTCAAACTGTCCTTGTACCCATGAGAACAAACAACAAATAGCATCATCTACTAATTTAATATTTATCCATTCGTTTAATATTTTAACTATCTTTTATGTGCCAGTCACTGTGCAATGATTCCAACTGATAACACATCCATACCTGCCCTTGAGGGGCTCACAAACTTCTTAAAGAAACAGAGCATGTTAACAAAATTAGGATAATGTGTACTATTAACTGCAAACAGGTGCTGGCGGTGCACAGAAGGCAGAGCAATTATTCTGCTTGGGGCAGTCAGGGAGGATTTCAACAAGGGATCAGCATATGCTCTGTCTAGGTCCCTTCTCTGACAATTTCAGCTGAAAGTACTAGAAAGTGAAAAGACAGAAATAAGGTAGTTGGAGAGTAATAAGGAACCAACCAAAGGTTCCTGAACACACCTCTCTTGGGTTCACAGGACCCCAAGACCACATCCACCTAATGAATCTTGTGTAATAGCCGCAGACATACCATGGACAGCCACAGGTAAAGCTCAGAAACCTGCCTCCTTTGAGTGATGGCTGCTCCCTCATCAGTTCTTCTATGCTCTGCGTCCCTCCAAAAGACAATATCAATTCAACCGCTAATCTACTCTCCCTGGAGACTTCTTGTGGTTGCAAAGAGGGGATGCTCTTTAATAAATGCAAACAATTCATTAGACCAGTAACTCTTTTGATCTATACTTATCTACAGAGATCCGATTGTATGCACAGTGCCAGAGACTGGAAATGTAGTTGACAGAAAGGACGAAATTTCTAGAATGCTTAAGGAGGGTGTAGGGTAGTAGTGAGGAAAAGGAGCTTGTTCACTCCTGACCCCAGCAAGTTACAGGAGGTGAGGTGTTGTGTCAGCCCCAGGTTTCACCGTTAAGGAGAGAAGACTATCATTCAGAACAATAGTTTTCCAACCTTTAAATCACGTTTCACCCTCGCTCCCTCCTGGTCCCTGGCTTCTATAGGCAGATTTGTTTGCTATGGTTCCTTTCTCCGGACTCCTTCTGTATTTCATAGTCCATAAATATTAATGGAATTTTTGCTTTAACCTGTTAGTAGTAGTGGACATGTCACCTTCATTTTTATGTTTTTAAACAAGAAAATAGGGGATGAAGTGGGGAATCCTGCATCCTGAATTCATCATATCCATGGAGGAGATGGGAGAATGTTTTCCAAGTTTACGGTGATGTGGCCAAGGGCTGGATCAGCTGGGTCCTTTCTCCCTATCAAGAGCCACTCATCCCACCAAACAATTCCAGTCCATGTTTCCACCTCCCAGGTGCCCACTGTCTCTCCACACACAGGCTGGGTGCATGTACATGAAGGTCAAGGAAGATGGTCAGTCTGAAGCCATCTTTCTGGAGGTGAAGCAAGAATACAAAATCAAGGTGCCTGCTGTTCCTTCCTTCACCAGAGGAAGTCGCTCTTCTCACTCAGCCTAAATAGAAAGGCACTGGGTGTGCAAAGTAGTGACTAGAGACAATTTTTTCCTCCTTTTCCTCTTCTGTCATTTTGTTTCCTTATTATTCTTCTTGCCTACATTCACCTCTGTCATAAATTGCACACATATCGTGGCAAAGCAAGACTTTTCAGACAAGCAGGCTTCCTAGGGATGGAACCAAAGGAGAGAAGAAATTACACAATCCAGGGGTACACATCCTGCCCTTTCTTTGCATGCTAGCAGCTACCTCTCAGAGGCCATACTGTTCTGTGTTCACCGGTCCACCTTGCTTTGCTACACCTGAAACACGGAGATAGAAGACAACCATGCTGTTCTGATTTCCTTGAAATCACCAATCTAACCTCCTCAACCGTGCTTTCCTGGGAAATCTTTATTTCCCATTAATTTTTTTCTTAATTGTACATCTTGAAAGTTCCTCAATTAATATTAAATGTTCTCTCTATCCCTCCCACCAGCAACCACATCTCTTCCCCTTGTAACCCACACTGTAGGGGAGGGGGCGTGTGAAGGAGAGAAGACAAAATAGAACCCAATTAGCTCTTTGTGCTATGAGGAAAAAAGATAGAACAATGGTCCCGAGACACCCCAGAACACCACTGAGTCACACAAAATCTGCTCGGGAGGACAGGAACACCTTCCTCCTCTCCAGGGTCCCCAAAATGGCTTTGGGTGTGGAAAAGGTACAGACTACCTGTGGGGATTCCTCCTAGGATCCTCAGAAGCCCTTTCCAGTAGGAATTCCATTCTTTTCTCTTTGTAGCTTTCTCATCTCTTGGTCCTCCTCTTCCTCAGCACCCTCTCCTTTTCACCTCTTGTCCTTTGCCTAGTCTTGGGGCTGACTAATGCTGCCCCAGAACCTGGCTTCATCTCATTAACAACCAAGGCAAATGTGGCTGAGACCCTGTCAAAAGGACTTCTGTCAACCTCATCACCAACTAATGTGACGAAAGACCTACTCAGTGCAAAGCACTGTCGTCGGCACCAAGAATGCAGAAGAGGGCATGTGTCCTTTGATACCCACCTCACCTTGCCCACCTGCACCTATGAGATCAACACACCTGGAGCTGCGTTTCTCACCCATACCTCTATTGTATTTTGAAGTAATTTTTAGAGTTCATCCTCCCACTTGAAGGAGTAGAAACAGATGCAGAACCAGCCCAGGTGTCTCTAAGGTGAGCACACATCAGATAACCTCAGCTATTTGTGGACATGACAAGAACATGGTTCAAAGCGGGATCCCACCCTCGCACTCTGATGACACCATGGTTACAGATTAATGGTTAAGCAATCAAGGTTCAAAGGAATAAAACCAGGGGCAGGGGAGTAGCACATTTGGATCACATCCACCCTTTTTGGACAATGAAGAACTATCTTCTACTGTGATGCTGAGAAACAAGGACCTTCCGCTACTTCCCCCACACCCCTTCAGTAGTTCAGATTAATGCTAAGTATTGTTATAAAAAAATACCAAAAAAAAAAGATTTTTGGGGGGGTGGGCGAGAATACTTTAAGAAAGATTATTGATGCTAATGATTCTACTACATTATTTTGAGGATCTTTATGTCGACCGAGTGCTGCATTTGGTGCCTTCAGAGTTTGGGGATATATAGCCAGTGGACCAAGGAGAGGAGCAGCCAGCTCACTATCAAGGCCCTTCGGCACATGGATATTCTGATTTCCTCAGGAGTTGTCTTGGATTACATGAGTGACTAGCTGAGGAGTCACTAGCTAAGTCTTTTCCATTTCTCCTGCTATTTCTCTTTTCAAGTGCATGCAAATACTGCCAAACCCCATTTCACATATCGTAAAAAATGACGAGAGGAGGAAAAATTAAAGTATGAACTCTGTTCTGAGGGTACAAGACTCACACATGCAAACGGCACATCTCTTTGTTTAACACAAAGGCTCACGTGTCGAATCCTGCACCCCTTCCACATGCACAGCATTTTAGAACTCTGCAAGATAGCCATTTTGCAAGAGTGTGGAAGTAACAGTTTGCTTGGAGGATGTGTGGGTATAAATAGATGTGTAGACAGAAGGAGAAATTTATAGCTCAAAAATAATAGCACATGGAAAAAAATACAAATTAAAAGCAGAATATTGACAGAATTCCTTCTTTCCAAGCTTCAGATTTAAGTCCTCTTAACCTGCAGCAGTCTTCAATTCCAGGTGATCTTAGACCATCCGGATTCCCCACCTAGACTTGCCCCTCTGCAGTAGGCCTCCCAGGATCTCTGGGCCTAATGTCAACCCCTTAGACAGCAAGTGGACTTCGGGGCAATAACCACAGTGATCTCAGTCATTATCTTCATGTTTAAAGGGCACAGAAAGGAGGCCCTGGAAGACAGGGTCAGGAGATAGAGAGAGAAGCATGGAAGTGGCAAGGGGGAAAGCCGGGGGGGAAGGGGGGGATTTCTAGATTCCCATAAAATCAGAGCTTTAGCACTGGATGAATAAAATGACATTTAACTTGAAAATCACACAGGTTTCCCAGTCGTGACTGCATAAAAAAAAAAAAGAAGAAGAAGAAAAGAAAAACCCTTATGCCATTCAACATCCTCTGTTTCTATAGACATCCACCCCCACTGCCTCCAAAAAACCCAAAACCTGTTTGATAAGGAAGGAAAAGAAAAGACATGGGAGTTTTCCCCCTTTGTAATAAGCCTGTCTCCCCAGACCAGCATTATTTTATCGTCGTGTTACCTTTTCTTCCAAAAAAAAAAAAAATCCACTTGAGGGCTTTGAAGAGAGATAAACAAAGAATCTCTTACCCCAGGTGAGAAGAAAATACAATAGAAGGTGCCTTACCTTGGTTTGTAGAAGCCAAACCTCTAGACGATCGGATTAAGGGAGTGAGCATGTTGGGAATGTCCAAGCTCCTCTTCTCGCTTGCATATCCACATAAGAAAGATGAAGGATAAATGAAAGGAAGGTAATTTAAAATCCAATTTATCGTGAATTTTGTTTGAATCTTGTGTCTTGAAGAGATGCAAATTCAAAGGGAAAAAAAAAAAGATTGAATTCAAAGGTAAGTCAGTGGATGGAGAGCAGCTCACGATGCAGGATCCAGAGTAATTATTCCCTTTGCATGTGAGGTTGGTGGCTGGACTATTTTTTTTTTAAATGATTCCTCTGGCAATTACGGTTTTTTGATTTTTGGAGCGTTAGTGGAGGAGGCTGTGTGTAGAGAAGCTGGGGGCCAGCTCTGTCCCTCCTCGGAGCATGGTCATTCCCAAAGCGTCCCCTTCCTAAGGGGGAAAAAGAGGCTGTTAGAGGGTTTTATTCCAGGGTCCCCCGGAGGGTGAGAAAAATGCATTCTGAAAAAGATATCAATTCGTTTTCAGGAAAATGGGGTTGGAAACCCCGCATTTCCCACAGAGTGCACACGAGAGGAATTGAAAACAGCTGGCACCGGTCTATAAATAATTCAGAAAAGGTCTGGCTATACCATTCCTGGGACAGGCATGGATGAGAGGTGGGAAAGCCAGGCTGAATGGAAGCGGAGAGAGGGCGGGAGGGAGGAAGCGAAGGAGGGAAGTGGGAAGGCAGGAGGCAGAGAGGGAGAAGCAGTACCACATAGCAACGCACACGCACACGCACACACACGCAGGAACACCATCCCCACTTAACTCGCCAGCGAGTGCGGCCCCCAGCCCCATCTGCATTGCTGCTGACACGTCTGTCTCGCTCTGCCCATCGCTTCCAGCAGCAGTGCCTCCTCCCACCCCGGGCTGGTGCTGAATGGGTTCTGCTTGTGCATAGGGTGCACACTGGGCATTTCTTGGAAGGGGCACACTGACACGCGCGCACACACACGCCCCCGGCCGCGCACGCGCCCCGCGCGCGCTCGCACCCCCCCCCCCCCCCCCCCCCCCCCGCGCACACTCACGCCGCCGCACCGATGTGCAGCACGCGGGGCTTCACCTGCAACGTGTCGATTGTACTGATGGTCACGGCGCGTGGCTCCGGCCCGGGGCACCGATGCCCAGCCTCTCCTCTCAGTGAAAGGTTTACCCCCTCCCCCCGCCCCCCCCAAAAAAGACCACAGGGAGCGCTACCCTTTCATTCTAAAAAGAAATCTTTTTTGTTTAAGCCACGTCCAAATTAGCAATTACCGGGTTCTGCTGGATTGTAGAGCTTTACCTAATACCAGGTTGGTTATCGGTTCCACTGCTTCGACCCTTTATCTTCCCGACACCCCAAACCCCCAAATTAAGACAAGAGACTCCAAAGCCAATGCTTACATACCGGCTCTGAGCACCTCGGCGATTGCAGAGTCTCGGGAGAGGGGTGGCCGGTGGCGGGGGATGGAGGGTTTTCCTTGCCTACCAGGCAGGATTAAAAATCCGTCTTGAGGGTTTTTAAGTTCATGGCTCTTCTTTGCACAGCAGACGAAAATGCATTCGGACGCCAGCACTTCGGGTTGGGGTGATCAGAAATCACCCTGGCGAGCACTTGCGATAGAGCAAAGCCCCGAGATTTCCTAGAGGTGAAGAGACAGAAGGAAGCGGTTTTGAAAGGGGGTGGGGGACCTTCCTTTCTAAAAAAAAAAAAAAAAAAAAAAAAAAAGGCGGGGGGGGGGGGAGGTAGAGAGGCAGGAGCAGAGATCCCAGTTGGTGAGGATTGGAGCCGGGGGAGGGGAAGCGGGCGGGGGCAGGCTGTGCAAGTCAAGCGCGGCAGCAGCGGAGAGGAAAGGGAGGAAGGTGGAGGGGAGAGTAAGAAAAATGGGTATTAATCACGGGGATGGTGAGGAGGGCGCGAGATCACAGGTCGCCTGGTCTGGATTAGGGTCTCGCACTCAAAAACATGTCCCCCCCCCCCATCACTCTACACACACACACACACACACACACACACACACACACGCACGCACACACACACGCACACACACCTACCTCTCACACACTGGCTCTGGTGGGAAGAGAAACCCACGAAGCCATGGAAGATGTTTCTGCTCCCAGGGTGTGTGTGTGCGCACGTGTCCTCATTCTCCACACCCCCCACCCCACCCCACCCCCAAACCCCTGCACCCCCTCACTCCTATTGCTAAGACTCTGGCAGTGGCAGCTTCCCCACCTCAGGTGCTGGGGGAAATGGGGTAGGAAGCGGGAGGAAGGCTTAACCCGAGGCCGTGGCGCCTCCTGCTGGCCTCAGTGGGAACAGTAATGAGGACGGGCTGCTAAGGGGTGGGGGGAGGAGTCAGTGCCCGGGAGGGCTGCCACTGGGCTGCCCAGAGCATCACAAAGGCGGAGCTGCAGTTTAAATTTAAGACTCCCTTTATGTTCCATAAATCTGCCTTTGCTCCGTACGCACATCCAGTGTTTAAAGTTTAAAGCCAGGTTCTTGCCTTCAAGGAGCTTAAGATCTATTTTGAGTACATGAGGCTGAAGCTTAAAACAAGGGAAACAAAGCAAGGCAGATGTAATTAAGAGCTACATTGTATGGTACAGATCGTAAGGGTGCTTTGCCGCCTGCTAGTGAAGGTTTGAGGAGCTAGGGATTTTTTATTAAAGTACGTTCTGTTATTTAAAGAACCTGAAAAGATGAGACAGATGAATAATCCCTAAATAAAACTAGATTTCATGACATTTACAACCCCACCCTCTTATAAAAGGCAAACATCCATTCCTTTCTCTCCCTCTTAAGCTGTTTTCTATTTTAACAGCACTTACCACCACCTGTAGTATTGTTTATTGTCTACATTAATATCATTGTTCATGCATCATTTTTATGTTGCTGCATTGTCTCTTCAAAGATCCAGAATATTATAGGGGTGGAGCCTTTTCAGATGGGTTACATCATGAGTTTCTCATCAACATACCTGAGAAGCAGCCATTTAGATACACAGGTAACAATCCTAGTCAACTGGGATACATGAGATGTGTATTGCAGTCCTGACAGCAGCTACAATACATCTGAACTAATCCTTTCATGTTTTCTAGTTTTTGTTAGTCTTAATCTTTGAGTCAAAATTTTTAAGACACACACAGATACATTAGCATTACACAAAAACACAAATATAGCTCTGGCTGGGTAGCTCAGCTGGTTAGAGTATTGTCTGGATATGCCAAGGTTGTGGGTTTGATACCCCATCCTGATCCCACATACAAAAAGCAACCAATGAATGTATAAATAAGTGGAACAACAAATTGATGTTTCTCTCACCACCACCACTCTCTTTTTTTCTCTCTCTCTCTCTCTCTCTCTCTCTCTCTCTCTCTCTCTCTCTCTCTCTCTCTCTCTCTCTCTCTCTCTCTCTCTCTCCAATAAAAATTAAAATTCAGCCCAGTGGGCATGGCTCAATGGTTGAGCATCAGCCTATGAACCAGGAGGTCACTGTTAGATTCCTGGTCTGGGCACATGCCGGGTTGCGAATCTCCAGTGTGGGACATGCAGGAGGCAGATGATCAATGATTCTCTCTCATCATTAATGTTGCTATCTCTCTCTCCCTCTCCCTTCCTCTCTGAAATCAATAAAAAATATTTTTTATTTTTTTTATTTTAAATTTAAAAAAAACACACACAAATAGAGTGTTCATCTGAAAATTAGTCCATCTCAGTAACGGTACTGCTACTGCTGTTCTTCCACCTCTTTGGAGAACTGCAGAATCACCCAAGTTTCTGTGCCCCTTGGTACACAACAGCCAACCCAAGGCCCTGTCTGTGCAGGTTTCTAGTGATTCCAGGAGGAGCATAGGATGCAGAGAGCAAGGGCCCATGTTTCCTGAAACACTTTTTCCTGAGTCTTCCAGGAATGCCCATGACCTTGGGAATAGAATCCAAGTTCCCTCAAGGGTCCACCTTTAATCCACTTTTTAAATTAATCCCCTAGCTCACATTTCCCTTCCTATCCCCAATTACCTTCACCAAGACTGGACCCTTCTTTGCTGTTTTCTTTTGCTTCCCTTCCTGGACCCAGCAATTCCATTCCAGCCTATTCCCTTTTGTAGAGGGAAGAATGAACTCTCAGATCCCTCTCCCTAATTAAGTACACACACTCCTTTAGTTTCTAGCTCAGTCCCACTTTCTTGAGGATATTTTTTAGTCAACCACGCCTGAATTGATTTCTTTGACAATTTCAAGGATTTTTAAAGGAGGTATGGCACTCACCACCACCTCCCTGATTCCTACCCCGTGTGTTTGGAAATCATGATCAGTTATCAAATGACTGGGTGATGCTACTGGCGTGTACTAGTATGATCCAGGCACTAGAGATGCAACACATACACATCTGCATTATGAAGAACTGGCCAAAAGGAACACAACACTTTCATAAGTTGTTCATGTTGACCCATATGAAACTACTGGTAGCCAATCATATGAAATTTCCAATCTTATAAAGTAACTACATTGGCCTATAATAAAAAGGCAATTTTTATAAACTTAAAATTGTATTCTTATGAATTTAAGATATATAAATAGACCTGCTATGTTATCTATGTATATATTTCCAGCATCTGGCTGTTGGTTCACAACCTCTGAAGTTCCCAGGTTGAAATGTGAAATTGGCCCCCATACACAAAGGGCAAGTAGAGACCCAAGAAAGAAGGCAGGCCACTCCAAATTGGTAGGTGGCAGTGTGAGTAAGCAAGGGAGCTTATAGACAAGGCTTGTCTCGGGCGGTTGCAAGACAAGTAGATCTCTACACCCACCCACAAGAATCTCAGGAGTTTATACAGACGCCTTAACAGGGTTCAGTTACACATACAGTCAGATGGTCTCAACCATACTTTACTCTCTCAGGGCTGCATCCTTGAATCTTCTCCTAGAGTAGAAACACTGGGCAAAATGTACACTCCAAAGACAGGGAAGGGGATAGGGATTGTCTGGGTCCAGCTTCCCTGTCAACAGGTAGCCACGTCTTTTCAATGACCTCCTCCAAAACAGGCACAATTCCAGACACGCTGTGGAGGCTCAGTAAATGTTAAGGGTTTGTTTGTTTCTTTGTTTGGGGGTTTTGTTTTTTTGTGTTTTAAGGTTTTAAAATGACTATTAGACACCACTTTCCCAAGCAGTCTTGCTGATTCTAGAAGAGCTCATTCTTGGAACCATGCAGCTTGTGAGTGGAAGGTGGTAGCTTTTCTCCATGGGATCCATTGCCCGCTGTCCATTCTCACCTTGCTTCTCAGGCTCCTGAAACTCACTTGCACTTCTTGTGAACAACCTTTGCCTCCAAGGACCACAAACGTTACAATAAAATTATTTTTAAGGATCACCCATATTCATGAAATCAGAAACACCATTTCTCAATATTGCAAATGTTTTCTAACTTCTAGTCCGGCACAGGAAACAAGATTCTAACAAGATAGATGATGGATTATATTTCACACCATTATTTATCAGCAGTGCTGCTTACCCAGGCTGCTGATGACATATGGAGGTATTCTGCTATCTCAATGACCAAAGAGAGGCTCCAGGAGAAGCAAACACTCCTGTCAATGGCCCAATCTGCAGTTGCAAAGTCCATGTCTTGACCTGCAAGAAAATAATAAAATTATATATGTAACTTCACAATATCTTTCAGATCAAACACTGGTACCAAAGAATAGAGCCTGAAATTTACAGTTTGGGGCCTCTCTTTAAGGCAAAGAGTAGAAAATTTGATGTAAACATGAATATTTACTTAAAACTAGAAATAAATCACAACAATTTAAGTCTTTGATACTTATAAATGCTACAAACTTTTAAAATTAAATCATAAGACCAGGCGGCATGGCTCAGTGGTTGAGCATCAATGTATGAACCAGAAGGTCATAGTTCAATTCCCAGTCAGGGCATATGCCTGGGGTTGCAGGCTCAATCTGTGGGGGGCATGCAGGAGGCAGCTGATCAATGATCCTCTCTCATTTCATCTATATCTCTCTCCCTCTCTGAAATCAATAAAAATATATTTTTTAAATTAAATAAAATTTTTGTTAGTTACTGGCTCTTCTGTAATATTTGTTTCCTATATTTTTTTACTTCATACTCTTTAAGCAACTCTTCACATTAAGATTAAAAATATAATTGTCTATGGAAATAACAGAAAGAATCTGGTCTGTTTTTTACCATGGTTGTTTGAAATTGTTTTTCATTTTTGATCATCTAGAAGAATGTCTTACTTATTGGTAATAGTGCAATGTTCATTTTTTTAGAATTGTCAAATTAGGGGAAACCATTATCAAATTTCTCCTATATATAAGCAGTAAGGTTTCAAGGAATTCATGTTTTCTTGTGTAGTGACTAATCTTAAACATCCCTTGTATTGAGAGCAGTCATTAACCAGTTTGCAATGTATTTCTAAGTTTTACTTCATCAATGTCAGTATTTTGTCTCAAGCCAGAAATTTAAATCTTTTCCCAACATGTTCATATGATTCACTCCTCTTCATTAACTGGATTATCAAACAATCAGAAGCCTATTCATTACTTCTATTCAAAATTTCTCTTTTCTTCTTAAAGAATATTAGTTTTGGTATAATTTGAAAAAAAATGTTGCAATTTGCCCCTGGATGTCAGATTGATTTCTGTTGATGTCAGTGTTACTCTTTTTCTCTTTTTGTTTCATGTCCCATTAACTATTCTCTGAATCTCCTCTTGGTTTTTTAATACATAAATGTAGATAATAAAAGAAGGGACTCTTCAAATATGTTTCAAGCAACAGTCTGTAATGTCTCATTTGTTTTATGAAAAAGTCCCAAAATGTTTTTTTTCAAATTGCTCATAATGTCACAATCAAGCTTTATCAATTCTTTGAATAGACCTGTTCACACCTCTATGTTTGGGTATCTCTTCCCAGCCTATGAGAAATTTCAGAACCTTAATATTTTTTGTATCATATTATTCTTTTATTTTTCCATTGCCATTTATCCCCCCTCTATGCTCTTCCACCTCCACCTACCTCCCTCCCCCACAATCACCACACTGTTGTCAATGTCCATGAGTTCTTTTTTTTTCCCCCCGTTCTTTTTGGCACAATCCCTCCACACACACCCAACACCCCTCTCCTACCACCACCAGAGCTGTCTGCCTATGAATCTGTTTCTATTTGGCTTGTTAGTTCAGTTTGTTCAGAACCTTGACTTTGATTCTTTAAAGAACATTCTAAATTGTCATGTATTCTACCTATGAGACAAGTCTGAAAGGGAGAAAAGGCATTACAAAATACAAAAGTGGTCAACAGGCTCAGGTAAGTTGAAGGCCGCTTTTACTCCAACTAGAATCAGGGGATGGCCCACAGAGGACATGTTCTGGGATACCTTTGTGTCACAGTGCTGGGTGAGTAGGCACATGGGGCAGGTGGAGTTTATCGGGAGCTTTCCCTTCCTTGGGTCAGCTGGTGATAACTCCACTGCACGGGAAGCTGACTGAAATACAAAAATATGCCTCACTAAACCCAAGTTAAATTATTCCCAACTCAACTTCCACTTAGCTTCATCGCAAAAATGTTCACCACCACTCCAACAATGCCCAGTGTGAGGGGAAATCAGATGGAGAAAGATGGAGTGGAAAGAGACAGCAATCTTAAATGATGGCAATTAAAATATGCTACTTCTGCAGATTTTACTAAAACACTTGGACACATTATTAGGGCCTCTTCCACAGCCTTAGAAAGGGCCTCCAGTGAGGGGTTAGTAATCTGAAGCTGCATTAGTGTCAAAATCATTCTACCTCTGCTTTTTCTTCATGTAAAACAGGCCTCCTGGTTTCCAGAGAAAATATTTGAATGTTTTTATCTTTGAAAAAATAATTCATTAAAGGCTCAGTTGACAACATGCATATTAATGCCTTCTGCTGTATCCAATCCATCTTCTTTTGCTTGCAATTCCTGGAGTGTACAGGAAACACAGGCAGAGCATTCAATTTTAATAACTTTCACGAGCATGCTAAGACTCTACCATCATTACTCTTTTAAAAGAATCTCTATTTTGTTCTTATCATAATGACATTAATTATTCAACTTGGACAGCCTTTTTTCAAAGTTAAACAACCTCCATCCCCTTGTCTGAAGACCTGTCTATCCTCCAACAATGAAAAAGTCATCATTCCCACTTCATCTTATTGAGCCTGTTGTGTATGTCGTAACAATATACTTCTAGACATTTACTTAGTGTACTCAGAGAGTCATTTCTTTAAGACTTCCCTAGATGTGCCCCCTTTTTTTCAAAATTATAGAGTGGGGACAGAAGGAAGGAGAGAGAAAGATGAGAGGAGTAAGTAAGACTTTCAGAAGGAAGAATTATTGAATCTAGAAAATAAGAAATATAAGATGTGATGTAATAGGAAGTGTTCTCTGTAACAGAGAAAAGGAAGAATTTGCATGATGTTATTTCTAGCATCACTCAGCTCCTGCAAGACCACACCCTGAATAGAAATAACCCCTATGAAACACAGATAGCGTTGGCACTGCCTTATTGGTTTGTTTTTTTCCTCCTCCAACATTGCAGACATAGACAACATGTACCTGACCCAACTGTTTTGTTTTAAAAGGAAATCTTTAGAATCTTGATTTTTATCTACCTGAATAGGTCTTCTTTGTCTTGCCACCTCCCCCCACATCTAAACACTTTGGGCGGGGGGGGGGGGGGCGGGGGGGGCGATGGACAGGACTATCTCTAGTCTCACCATTGTGATGTAGGGAAAATGAACTCTTCTCATGTTTCACTACAAAGTTTTTGAGCTTCTTGAGAAATGTGCCCTAATTTCTTTGACTATGGGGAACGTGGAGGAGAGACTCTAGCTCTATCTGAAAGCATTTTGAAACCTCTTATTACTAGAAGCAGTCGGATAATGATTCAGATGATAAAACAAAATGGAGATCAATTTTGTATCTCTTCTCTCAGTAGTTCCCTTCTCTCTCATCACTTCATGCCCAGCTCTGAGTTTTTTTAAGGTTTTTCTTCGTGAGCCATGTATCTGTGCCCCCAATATTATTCTTCCACTTTAGTATCTTCCTTCTTCCACGTGGGCCTTTGCTCCAGAACAGTCACTGCCACCATCCAGGCAGATACAGCCTTTTTTCTTTTTTTAATATATTTTTACTATAGTCCCAATGCTTGGGTTCTTGCACCAGTGGGTCCCTTGACCTGGCCTGCAGGGATCGGGCCAAAACCAGCTCTCCTACATCCCCCACGGGCTCCTGGATTGCAAGAGGGCGGTTCTCAGGTGACACACCCCAGAATCAGGCTCCCTCCTCTATGGTTCTGGGTGTGCCACACGAAAACTGCAGCTATCAAGTCACCGCAGCTTGGCAACTCCTATGTTGAGCGTCTGACCCCTGATGGTCATTGCACGTCATAGCTACCAGTCAAATGGTTGGACGATCACTTAGGCTTTTATATATAGAGATTGATTTCAGAGAGGCAGGGAGAGGGAGAGAGATAGAAACATCAATGATGAGAGAGAATCATTGATCAACTGCCTCCTGCACGCCTCACACTAGAGATGGAGCCTGGGCCGGAAATCGAACGATGACCTCCTGGTTCATAAGTTGATGCTCAACCACTGAGCCATGCTGGCCAGGCAGACACCACCTTTGTTCATACTCCCTTCAGAGAGCCCCTTTGCCTTCCAGAGCAACTGTTATTGATAGTGACTTCTGCCCACTGCACAGGGCCCCTCTGCTCCCATCACCCTGCACCCTCCCCATTGACAGCCAAGAGACCTTATGTGGATTCAGTTAAAGGAATAAGAAAAAAAAATCAGCTTAGAGTTTTCCTGCCTAAGTTGAGGAAAAGTAAGAGCGGGCAGAGACCTGGGCAGGCTGCTGAGAGAACATGGAGTCACAGGAATGTGTCACAGTTATGCGTGGAGACAGTGGTCCCACAAACTAAATGTGAAACTGTGTGAATTAAACTATATTTCATTAGGGCAGCAGTTTTCAACCAGTGTTCTGCAAGAACTTTTTAAAACATGCAATACCTGACTATTTAGTCAGGGGCACTGACCTCTTCTCTCTTTGACTGCCAAATAAAAAAAAATGACAACAGCCAACACAACAACTGCCATGCGGTCTGAATGAATCAAAATTATACCTTTTTTTGGTCAGAATTTTAGAAATTGGTTTGTATGTGCCATGAGATGAAAAGGTTGAAAATCACTACATTAGAATGCACACGCACACACGCACACACGCACACACACACGCACACATGCACATGCACATGAGCTTTGAGAGAATTTTAAGACACCCACCTGAGACAAGGGGTGGTTATTCCTCACATATCCCAATCCACACAATTGCCCTGAGAGGTATGTAACGTAAACTCCCTGAGGGCAACAGCCTGGTCTGCTTTGTTCACTGCTACACCCAGAGCAGTGCCTGGATGAATAAATGAATGAATGACTTCTAAGAGGACCTAAAGAATGTGGTCAGTAGGTGTTTAAAGAAGGATGTCCCCTGGCTCTAGAGCTGCATTATGAAGACCCTGCTTGAACTCAACAGGATCCCCACTAACGGGGTTCAGTTCCCTCTCCCCGACAAGCTGCTTCCTTCAGTCTGGCCCCCAACTTCCCTCGCCTCTGTATCTCTTCATAACCTGCATCATTGTTTCATTTTGTTTTTAAATTGAGGTTTATTTTTTAATTAAGATGTTAGCTTTATCAAAGTTATGTAAGCAAAGAGTTTAAAATAGTCAAACAGTTCAACAGCAGTACCCTGGCTTCCCACCACCATTTCTGACCCCCTCCCCCTCCCCCCGCCCCCCAAGGGCCACCTTTATCAGCTCTTTACATTGAAGTGGCTGGCACTCACCTCACAGCTCAAAATGACACACATTGCTACTTTTCAATTTTCCAGCTCATTCATTATCTTTTGACATCCTGCTACTGAAGATAAGGGTTTGCCTCTCTTTTACACACACACACACACACACACACACACACACACACACACACACAAAACAGACAAACAAGCCAAAAAACTAGTGTACCATATATGCACATTTCTACCCTCATACCCTTTGATAGACATCATCATAATTATGTTTAAATCAATTTTACATTTGTACCATGAATGTCCTTTATCAGGCATTCGGTTATTTTTGTCTCTTTAGTCTCCTTTAAAGAGACTGACTTTGTCTTTCATGACATTGACATTTTTTTTAAGAGCCTGGGCTAGTTATCTTATAGTATATTTCACAATCTGAATTTGTCTTATTTTTTTCCCCTCACAAACAGATTAAGTATAAATATGTTTGGCAAGGTGATACCTTGAACTTCTCCAGGGCATTCTGTCAGGAGGCACATAATGCCAGTTTGTCCCATTATTAATAATGCCCAATTTGATCATTGATTTGGGGGTTATCTAACAGGTCTCTCAAGTGTAACGGTATAGCCCTTGTTGGTTTGGCTCAGTGGATAAAAACATCAGTCTGTGGACTGAAGGGTCCCAGGTTTGATTCCGGTCAAGGGCACATGCCCAGATTGCAGGCTCGATCCCCAGTAGGGAGAGTGCAGGAGGCAGCTGATCAATGATTCTCTCTCATCGTTGATGTTTCTATCTCTCTCCCCCTCTCCCTTCCTCTCTGAAATAAATAAAAATATATTAAAGGTATATTTTCTAATTACTAAATAATCTGTTGGGTGATAATTTGATACTATGTGGCCATCTTCCTATTTTCAAATAACTTAAGGACAAAGAGTATTTTAAAAATCTGAAATTTCTACTAGAGTGCTTGTTGTTCATAGGTGTTAGTATAGTAATTGAGTACAGAAAATTAAAATTATGTATATCATATATATGATCTATATGTGCTCTCTATATTATATATAAATTTATAGTTATGTAACATATATATATGTGTGTGTGTGTGTGTGTGTGTGTATATATGCTTTATCCACTAAGAGGGTCTAATAGCCATGACATCCCAGTAACAATGACCACATCTAGCACCCAGATCCTGGTTTCTAAATATCATTTTCCACTGAAAGGAACCAGGAGTCCTTGGAGAAATGGCTGATTCCAGGGCTGAGTTGGGGAAAATGCAAGGTGAGCCAGTTCCACAGGTAGGTCTCAAGAAGCCTGAATATTTCTGCTTACACTCTCAAACCTCTGTCATCGCCACAAGAAGAGCAGGTCTAGGCTAACGTGCTGTCCTCCAAATAGAAAGAGACATGCAGAGCAAGGTGGAGCTGCCCCAACTGAGCCCAGCCTACTTGAAACAATCTTTACTCAATTTGTAGATCTATGAGAATAAATGCTTGGTGCTCTAAGTCACTGAGTTTTAGGGTGGTATACTGGGCAGCAACTTTATGCAGTAGCTAAATGGTATACAAAGGAATGAAGGAAATCTTGTACCTCAGAGGATGTGGTACTAATTCTGAACTTAGTAGTAGACATTTTAATTGAGATATAATTGACATATAAAATTATATTACTTTCAGGAGTACAACATAATCCTATATAATAAAAGGCTAATATGCAAATTGACCAAATGGCACAACTGCCCCCTGGTGGTCAGTGCACTCCCACAGGGGGAGAGCCACTCAGCCAGAAGCCGGTCTCATGGCTGGCGAGCGCAGCGGTGGTGGTGGGAGACTCTCCCGCCTCCGTGGCAGTGCTAAGGATGTCTGACTGAATGCTGCTGAGGGGCCTGTGAGAGGCGCAGGCCGGGTGGAGGGACACCCCCCTCCCCCAAGTGCACAAATTTTGTGCACCAGGCCTCTAGTGATTCTATATTTGTATATATTGCAAAATGATCATCACAATAAGTCTAGTTTATATCCATCACCACCCATAGTTACAATTTTTTTTCTTGTGATGAGAAGTTTTAAGATCTACTGTCTTAGGAACAGTCAAATAAACAATCAGTACAATTAACTATAGTCACCATGGAGTTAGACCTTTCTAAGCTGAAGGAAAAGCATAGGCAGAATCTCAGAGACACAGTCAAGTAATAGCAAACACTGATATACAGAGTCTAGGGAGGAATGTAATACAAGTACTAAAGGAGGTTCTGGAAGAAACTGAATTCCACATGAAGGGATTTGTGTTTTATTTAATACTCCGTGGTTCTGGAGGAGAAGAGGCATTTGGTCTGGCCTTTACTTCTGGAAAATAATGCTGGCAACAATTTGGGCCAAGTGCAATGGAGAAAAAGGAGTCAAATTAAGAATGGTTGATTCCTGACTATGTACCAAGTACTTTACCTTAATTATCTTATATAAATCTTTCAACAATTCTATGAAGTAAATGTTGGTGTCTCCTTAGATATATGAAGAAAAAACATGGTGAGATTAAGTAACTTTCCCAAAATCCCACAGCTGGCAAGAGGTAGAGCTAGGGTTCAAGGCATGACAAAAATACAGGATGTCCCAAAAAAATGTATACACAACTTTTTTCTGATAGCCCAATTACTGTTTCTTTCCTTTCAGATTTAATCCATTGGAATTAATAATTATTCAAAGTGTGTATACATTTGGGGGACACACTATATATGCTACTTCTATTATGACCATTCTGCCTCCAAAATACTGGGTACAGGCAGACAAATTCGAAGACTATTGCTATACTCTAGGCAGTGCTAATGAATTAGAACAGTGGCAGTGAGAACAGAGAAGAAGGAAATTATTTTAGAAAAAATATATAGTTGTATTTATTTATTTATATTACCAAAGTAAAACTGGCAGGATACGGCAACTGGCTGAATATGTGTGGGGAGAGAGCATGATAAGAAGATTCCATATTTGTGAAAATGACTAACTGAATTGTTTGAATCCCACTAATAGGGATTCAGGACACAGGAACACAGGAAAAACAGGTTTGGGACACAGGATAAACAGGTTTGGTAATGAAAAACCACAAACACTAATTTTTATCATAGCCTTGAAAAACTTTTCTTCTTACTACTACTAATAATAATAACTCTCACTGGGCACTGTCCTAAGGCACTATCCTTAGTGCTTTGCATTAATTAATTTATTCATCCACACAATAACCTTATGAGGTGGGTGTTATTATTATCCCACATCATTGACCAGGAAACCGAGGAGCAGAGAGGTTAAGGAACTTGCAATGGTGCTTGAATAGGGACATAGGCAATCAGGCTCTTGGACTACACTCTGGACAACCACACTCTTAAATCAGTCAATAAAGGTTCTTCTAACGTGTCAGGCCCTCATCCCAATAATGGCGTTAATCAGGATAGTCAAGGTTACAATGAAAAGCCCCCAAACTGCAGAGACTTAACACAGCCAAATATTACTTCTTTCTCTCTCAAATCCACTGTAGATCCAAGCAACTCGTCAAGACATAGTTCTCCCATGTGTTGATAAAACAGTCTTTATTGCCTCAATCTCACATCATTCCCACAGTAACATGTGCTACCAAGATAGCAGCCACAAAGGAAGCAGAGGGATGGTATTTCTTGAGCTGGCACTTAAATGTTTTGTCCTAAAAAAGATACAACTCTGCCGTAACAGGTTTGGCTCAGTGGATAGAGCGTCGGCCTGCAGAGTGAAAGGTCCGAGGTTCAATTCTGGTCAAGGGCATGTACCTTGGTTGTGGGCACATCTCTAGTAAGAGGCAGCTGATCGATGTTTCTCTCTCATCAATGTTTCTAACTCTCTATCTCTCTCCCTTCCTCTCTGTAAAAAATCAATAAAATATATTTTTTTTAAAAAAAAAAAGATACAACTCATTCATGCTCACAACGCACCTGTCAGAGCTAGTGACCAAGCCCAACCTCATGGGAGCAAGGAAGCACAATCCTATCTAGTCTAGAAGGGGATCTATAAATATTGTTGAGCAGCAGTGACATCTAATTCCACAACTAGATGGCTGATCATAGCATACCAGTAATTAAATATTTTGGTCTTAAAGCTCAAAGTCAATGCACTATTTGAAATGTTTTTGGATAAGCATATGTATACTTACATATCCTAATCTCTACTTTCCTTCTCCGGATCCAGGGTCTTCCTATTCTGTTTCTTGTCACCACTCATATTCCTGTCCAGGGGGATTGAAAGATCAAATGACATAATCCTTATGATTTGCAAACTTCAAGGCAACCCTGATCATTCTATTTGCTATGAGAATCTTTCTTTAACTTCAGTTATATATTAGCTGGTCATTCAATAGCACTGCGGAAAATACAAAATTATTTCATACCTATCCCTGACCTCAAGGAGGTGCAGTTTAATTAAGAAACCAGCTATGTCAGTGAAGTGTTAATAAACATAAGCAAAGCAGCAGAACACATGTGACAACGAGCACTTCTGATAGGAAACATTATTCCAGAGATCATTGAAGAAAAAAGTGTAGAATGTTTTGAAATGGTTTTATGAGAGTATTTTAACAGTTAAAGAATTGGTGAACTCAAATATATAGCCAGATATAAGAACAGTGGGTCCTGTGGTGAACTTAAAAGCATATACTCGAGAAAACCAGGATGGCGGCATAGGTAAACACTGGAGATTGCTGCCTCACACAACCACTTCAAAAATACAACTAAAAGACGGAACGGACATCACCCAGAACCACAGGAAAGCTGGCTGAGGGGAAATTCTACAACTAGAAGGAAAGAGAAAAGCATACTGAGACTCAGAGGAGGCGCAGTACGGAAGTAAAATACTAAGGTGCGGAGGTACGTGCGGAGCGGGATGGCAGCTGAGGGCGCGGTTGTTGTTTTCAATCGGGAGGGAGGCTCAGGCTCTGGGCTCCAGTTCCGGGCGAGTCTCTGGGGACCCAGACTCAAACGGGAGAAGCGGGACTGTCTGGCATCGGTCGGAACTCAAGGGCAGCTTTCTCTCCGAGGTACTTGTAGGGGGTGGTGGAACACTGAGAGGGAGAGCCCCCGGGGACGGGACTGAGAGCAGCCATAACTGCTCGCTCGGCCCACCCTGTTGATCCCCTGGGACCCACCCTGCCCAAGCCCTGCATAGAGGCATTTGCTGGTTAGCCTCAGGCAAAGGCTAGATTAGCACCTCCCTAGAGGTCAGAAGTTCTCCCCCTGCAGACACAGCTGATTCTCACAGCCAGTTGGCCTGGAGGTCAAATCCCCCCCAGTGTTACCTACAACAATCAAGGCTTAACTACAACAAGACGGCGCACAAAGACCACTAGGAGTGCACCAAGAAAGCATAAAAAATGTGGAGACAAAGAAACAGGACAGAAATAGAGGAAGGCAAAATGCTAGATATAGAGCTCAAAACCACACTTTTAAGGTCTCTCAAGAACTGTCTAGAAGCAGCCGATAAATTTAGTAAGGCCTTCGAAAAGACTGGTGAGACCGCCAATAAATTTAGTAAGGCCCTCGAAAAGACTGGTGAGACCACCGATAAATATAGTGAGATCCTCAAGAAATCTAATAAGACCCTCGATGTTGTGATAAAGGACCAACTAGAAATTAAGCATACACTGACTGAAATAAAGAACATTATACAGACTCCCAACAGCAGACCAGAGAAGCCCAAGAATCAAGTCAAAGATTTGAAATGCGAAGAAGCAAAAAACACCCAACCAGAAAAGCAAAATGAAAAAAGAATCCGAAAATACGAAGATAGTGTAAGGAGCCCCTGGGACAGCTTCAAGCGTACCAACATCCGAATTATAGGTGTGCCAGAAGATGAGAGAGAGCAAGATATTGAAAACCTATTTGAAGAAATAATGACACAAACTTCCCCTACCTGGTGAAAGAAATAGACTTACAAGTCCAGGAAGCGCGGAGAACCCCAAACAAAAGAAATCCAAAGAGGACCACACCAAGACACATCATAATTAAAATGCCAAGAGCAAAGACAAAGAGAGAATCTAAAAAGCAGCAAGAGAAAGAAACTCAGTTACCTACAAGGGAATACCCATACGACTGTCAGCTGATTTCTCAACAGAAACTTTGCAGGCCAGAAGGGAGTGGCAAAAAATATTCAAAGTGATGAATAGCAAGAACCCACAACCAAGATTACTTTATCCAGCAAAGCTATCATTCAGAATTGAAGGTCAGATAAAGAGCTTCACAGATAAGGAAAAGCTAAAGGAGTTCATCACCACCAAACCAGTATTATATGAAATGCTGAAAGGTGTCCTTTAAGAAGAGGAAGAAGAAGAAAAAGGTAAAGATACAAATTATGAACAACAAATATGCATCTATCAACAAGTGAATCTAAGAATCATGGATGTGAGGGCGATCTGGCTGCGACATCTGTCACCCCATTGATCGCCAGGGTTGATTCGGCTGATCTGGCTGGCTAGGCGGGTGTCCCCCTTCTCCCTCACCGATCCATGTGCGTCCCTCCCGAAGCTGCGCGCTCGGTCGAAGAGGACGACCTTCCCGCCCCCCCCCCCCCCCAGGAGAGGATCGGTCTTCGGTCAAGGGTATACGAGTAGCTGCGCTCCCCTGCTAGAACCTCCAAACAAGCTAAGAATCAAGTGAATAAATAATCTGATGAACAGAATGAACTGGTGATTATAATAGAATCAGGGACATAGAAAGGGAATGGACTGACTATTCTTGGGGTGGGGGGGGGAAGGGGTGTGGGGGATGCGGGAAGAGACTGGACAAAAATAGTGCACCTATGGATGAGGACAGTGGGTGGGGAGTGAGGGCGGAGGGTGGGGTGGGAACTGGGAGGAGGGGAGTTATGGGGGGAAAAAAGAGGAACAAATGTAATAATCTGAACAATAAAGATTTCATTTTTAAAAAAAAAAGCATATACTCTATTTGTCCTGGTTGGTGTTGCTCAGTCGTTAGAGTGTCAGCCCACACACCGAAATGTCGGGTGTTCGATTCCCAGTCAAGAGCACTACCTGGGTTGCAGGTTTGATCCCCAGCCCTGGTTGGAGTGTGTGCAGAAGGCAACCAATCAATGTGTGTCTCTCTCATGTCGATCTCTCTCTTTCTCTCTCTCTCTCTCTCTCTCTCTCTCTCTCTCTCTCTCCCTCCCTCCCTCCCTCCCTCCCTCCCTCCCTCCCTTAAAATCAATGGAAAAAATATTCTCAGGTGAGAATTAACAACAAAAAGTATATACTCTATCAAAAGACTTTCAAATTCAAGGGGAGAAACACGAACATTGTACTGCTTAAACTAAACACAACTTCTTGGTGGTGTGAGCTGTGGTTTAGTTAGAGTTCTTCTCTCCGATATATTTTTGTGTTAATTGATAGCAAAGTCTTACATAAAAAAGGTAAATTTCAGACAATGACAGTTTGTGTGGACACACAAGGGATAGGAAGATTGGAGAGGTGAGGTCTTCAGAATCTGCCCACTGTCCTGAGAAACCTTGCCATGGGAGAGTTTGCCTGATCTAGTAAAACTGGTGAGTACAGTGCTGCTGTGCAGAGAACTGAAACACATCTTGTCGAAATTATCACAAACTTCAACTTAAGTCAAAATTAATGAGGTCTTCCTGTACTTTGAAATCATATTTGATGGCATGATAAATGTTAGAACTAAAAACTTAACAACTATCTGATAATGTCAACCTCTACAGGAAGAACAGAGAAGAACAATTAACGAACATGATTGCAGAAAGAACAATAAAGCTTGGCTTAATTAAGACCTTCCAAAGAAACATGCTATCACACTATAGATTTTCTTGGTTTTTAAAAGAGTGTACGTTTACCCTTGACACCAAGATTCTTAGAATTTGCTTAAGTGGAACATCTACTTTTATGTCTTATCTTGCCCTCTGATTCCTAAAAATACTGGCAATCCCATTTAATTGGAAAGAAACTTTCATTTAATAGAGTTCAAAAATATTTTCTTCTGTATTAGTTAATTACTTTCACATTTAATAAAGAATTCTGTAGCCTAATCTTGATTTTAAAACACTAGCTATCATTTATTTTGGTTTTTATAACTATGTATATATTTAAATTTTATGTAGTTGTAATATATGTGATTGTGTAACTTGTATCCATTTTTTCATTTAAATCTGCCTTTCATATAATTTTCTAGGTATCTACATAGGTCATATATTTATCAAGATAAAGGTTGTAATTTGGTAATCCATCCCTTAAATTTTGTTTCCAATTTTTCAAGATGATGAATAATTTGATACTAATATATTTTTTATTAGAAATATTTACTTGGGATGCATTCCCTAAAGTGGGATTACTGATCATTACTGATTATTGGTCATATTTATTGCTTCAATTTCCAATGTTCTTTTCTAAGACGATTTTATGAGTTTGCAAAATCTTACTTTCACCTCTTTCTCTACTGCAAATTTGGTTTTTATTTTTATATTTATATTTTGTTTATATAGCATGTCAGAAGGAGCACCTCTTGGGGTCTTTAGTGTGTTTTTATAGCTATCATCAACTTTGATTTACTTGTTCATTTGTTCTTGGGTGCAGATAGTTTGCTCCTCTTCTTTGACCAACCATTCTGTGGTAAAGAAATATAATTATTTTCTTTATATTTGTATATTCAAATTATATCTATCACATTTATTGTACAGATTTCCCCTAGTATTAAATCTTAATTTTGAAGATTTTTTTATTAAAAATATTTTAAAATTTTTATCACACAAGCACTCACAGAAACTCCTAACTACCATACTCTAAACTCCCAGGGACTTGATTCATATTGGCCTAAGTTGGTCTCAATTTAGTGCTGAAAGTTTGACCAGTTCCAACTTTTCTTGCAATGTGATTTTAGCATTTAACTTCGTGGATTACCCAGGCAGATGAGTATTATAGATGTTGAGTAATGTTGGACCTGATACATAGTCAGGGTTTATACTTTTGTAACATTGGCAAATATAGTGTTGAAAAGGCATGCCTATGGTAGCTTTCCAAGGAGCAGAGTTCACAGGATTTATGATATCAAAAATAACCTAAATTCACACAGTTATTCCAGGAATACATTGTTGGGCAATACTTTCAGGAGCCATTTTATTTTTTTAAAATATATTTTTATTGATTTCAGAGAGGAAGGGAGAGGGAGAGAGAAACATCAATGATGAGAGAGAATCATGGACTGGCTGCCTCCTGCACGCCCCCTCCTGGGGATTGAGCCCACAACCCGGGCATATGCCCTTGACCAGAACTGAACCTGGACCCTTCAGTCCACAGGGTGACGCTCTATCCACTGAACCAAACCAGCTAGGGCTCAGACACCAATTTAGAAGCAACCTGGACAAGATCTCAGTAGAAGTATAAATAAGTATAAATTTACAATGATTTAGCACTGTTGAAGAAAGGGCCACATTTCTTCTTGCAACAATGTTAACTATCCCGCTTTATTTTCTTACAGTAATAGTCATCTACCACTTCAAAGTTAAAAGAATAATGGCCTCATCTTGAGAAATTCCCTGTGCTTTCTGAAGCTTCATCCTTATTAGGGATAAAAATGCTGCATTAGGAAATTCACTTAAATTATACTACCACCTTTGCAGAATTCACTTCTTATTCATCTCATCTACTCCCATAGTTGCAAACACCAACTGTACAAAAATAATTTCCAAACCTATATCCTAGGCCAAACCTTTCTTCAGGATTTGAGATCCACATTTCCAAGTGCACTGGAAGTTTCTGCCTAGATGGTACTTATGTCTTTTAGACACTGCACACTCAACATGACCCAAACTTATCCATATTCTCCTCTTCCAAATCTGCTTCCTCTACTATAGTCCCTAACTTTGAATAATATCAACATTTACCCACTTGTCCAAGCCAAAATTTTGAGGATGAATCTGATTTGTTACTCTCTCACACTTATCAAACTAATTCATTCCTCCTGTAAATATCTCTTGAATCCATCTCATCCTTTGCTTCCTTATCCTCACTATTTCATTCCAAGCTCTCCATAGATTTTCCCTGAGTTATTGCAACAGACTCTTGTTCTTCCAACTCCCAGACTCAAGTCCCTCCCATCCAACCTGCACACTACATCAGAGGGACCTTTTAGGAGTACATATAGGTCAAGACAATTCTCACTTTAAAATCCTTTAAATATTTCTCACTTATAGCATAAAGTCTAAGCTGCTTAGCATGGCATCAATTTATGTAGGATGTTTCTTATTTGCAAAATCCCTCTTCAGTTTATCACCAAGGGTCCACTCTCCTTCCCCTCCCCTTCATGGAATCCTGTTTCCTGAGAAGTCTAAGAATTTTCAGCAAAATCTTTCTGCAACATTTTCTTCAACTCATATTTCACTCTCTAAATGGTGACTTAAGGCTCAATTTTTTAAATAAAGATATAATACAAAATTGTATACAGACCTGGAGGCATCTTTGTCATATTTCCATTAAATAATGTCATATTTCCATTAAAAAGTGTATAAAGGTGCACTTAGAGTGTTAGAATTACCTGTTGGTCCTGAACATTATTCTCTGAAACTTCAAAAAAAGTATTATCTCAAGTCTAAGGATATCATCTTCCTGGTAATTTGTACCACAACACAGATGTGAAGAATAACTAATGTGAAATGCTATAACATACTAATGGCCCAGTGCACAAAATTTGTGCAGGGGTGAGGGGGCCCAGTGCACCCTCTCCAATCTGGGACTGCTTGGGGGATGTCTGACTGCCGGTTTAGGTCTGATCCCTGTGGGATCAGACCTAAACCGGCAGTCAGACATCCCTCTCGCAATCCAGGATCACTGGCTCCTAACCGCTCACCTACCTGCCTGCCTGATTTCCCCTAACCACTCTTGCCCCCAACTGCCCCCCCCTGCCAGCCCGATCACCCCTATCTGCCCCCCCACTAGCCTGCTCGCCCCCAACTGCCCCCCTCACTGGCCTGCTCACCCCCAACTGCCCCCCTACTGGCTTGATTGCCCCCAACTGCCTCCCCGCCAGCCTGCTTGCCCCCAATTGCCCCCCCCCACTAGCCTGCTCACCCCCAACTGGCCCCCCCTGCCGGCCTGATCATCCCCAACTGCCTTCCCCTCCTGGCCTGATCACCCCTAACCACCTCTGCCTTGGCCCTGCCACTATGGCTTTGTCAGAAGGACGTCCAGAAGGTCTCCCGGAAGGTCTCCTGGTCTAATTAGCATATTACCCTTTTATTAGTATAGATTTTATAAGCACACATACTCTACATATGCTTAATAATAACATAATTACTGAGTGAAAGAGTTTATAGTGAGAAATGAAACACACATGCTTTCATGCAATCCTAATTTGAAACCCAAGTTATTACTTAAATGTAATCAAGGCCAACAGAAATATTAATTCACACAATAAATGCCGGGAGCCGGTCCATCCTTGCTGTTTCAAGGGACCTGGCATATATGGCATACTGTTCTTAGTATGTTTGCTCACCTTCTTGGCACTATGTGTTTTAACCAAGGTCACCTCTCTGAGAAAGGTTGTTTCCCCAGGTAGGGATTTTCCCCTGAAGTTAGGGAGGGAATAAAACCCCTCAACTAAGTGCCAGGCGGGTAATTAATCACTTTAACTATGAACAATCATGCTTAAGCTACATAATCTTTACTCCCTGGAATGGAGATAAGAAACGCCCTAACCTTTGGAATAGAGACTGATAGGATTAGAATCAAATGGTATAAATACAGATGTAACAAGACAACAGGACACAGAACCTAGACACAGAACCTACACAGAACCTAGAGACAGAAGAACTTCTCTGGAGAGAACATGGCAAAAGATCCTGGACAGAAACTGGCCTCAGAACCTAGAGACAGAACCTGCTACTTTTTTATTGAATTTATTGGGGTGACATTAATTAACAGAATTATATATATTTCGGGTATACAATTCTATAATACATCATCTATATATTGTATGTGTGTTCACCACCTCAAGCCTGTTAAAATATTTTAAATTGTTTTTAAAATCCTCAAATGACACCTGGCATGTAAAATGGTATTAGTATTATTGCTGTAATCCCCTACTGGAGATTGAGCCAGGTCCAGGGCAGACGGTGGCTCAGTGGAGAGCGGTGTCTCCATGCATGGTGCCCAGGGGTGGCTGTGAGCTGCTGCAACCCTTCCCCACGCTTCAGGGAGGGGGAGAATGCTTGCGGCCACCAGCACCCTAGGCTGCACTGCCTGTGCCTCAGCCTGCCAGGTTGGCAGGGTCCAGAGCAGGTGAGCTGCTCCCTTCCCCCAGTGGTAGAACAGGGAGGAGAGCGCTGGGTGCAGGGAGGGGACCTCAGCTGGGATCCTCCTGGTGTGGGGAAGGGGCCCAGCCTGGGCCCGGAGGGGAGCTTAGGAAGTCTGGCTAAGCAGGCGCTGGTTCATACCAACTCTTACTCTGCCATCTTCCTCCAGCTCTTCAAGCTAGCCCCCCTGCCCCACCTGTCCGGGGGAACGGGCTCTGGGTGACCTCCCTGAGCTCAGACTGTGGACCCAGAGACCTCAAGGAAAAGTGCCCGGCTGGGCCCAGGCAGGGGCCGGTGCAGAACTACCAGGGCAGAGTTGCTTCAGTGTCTCGGTGAAGTTTGCAACTGACCCAAGGAGGAAACCCGAGAGGGGAAAGGCCGGGAGGCATGACTTGCCAGCACTTTAGCCACTTGAAAACAGCTCCACTTGTAATGTGAGGCAGTTGTATGTTCAGCTGAGAAGTGAGGGGGCTGAACTCCACTGTCGCTGGGCTCCTGTCAGTCCGAGGCCCAAGTGTCCACCATGACAAGGAAAGAACAGAGCGAGGGGCCCAGAGGAAGAGAGGACAATTGAAGAAAACGGTGTCTAGAATTCCCCCAGCCCTCTCCTTCTTTCTGCTGCCTACAAGAGCCCCAGGCCCGGCCACAGTTCTGTCTCCACCTTTTAGTACCCTGTTCTCCAACCACAGAGGAAAGAAATAAGGAAGGAGTCTGTGCTGCCTTCAGAAAGTATCTATATACCTGATTGGCCAGTTGCCTTCCACAGAGGGAGGCCAGACTGCGGCTTAGGCCCGCTCCCCACAGGGACATCTGTAGGACATCCTGTGAGGGCTCCCAGACTGTTAGAGGGGTCAGGCTGGGCTGAGGGATGCCCCCCCCCCGAGTGCACAAATTTTGTGCACCGGGCCTCTAGTTCTAATATAAAGGTAGACTACAAGGAAATAAAAGTGCCATCTTCTTAGAGTCCCAAGGAAATACTTTGTTTTGATGTTTTGTAATCTCAATCTTTTTTGAGTAACTATGTTATTTCCTCAAACTATTCAGGATACAGTACTTTTTATATTTCTTCTCATGTATCATTCTTCCTCAATCTTCTAATGGTGCCATGAATTGAGGTAAAGACTAGAACAGAAGCAAAACTACAAAGAAAAAGGAGGCAGAGTTTATAAGAGAAAAATAAGTTCTGTTTTAATATTTTTTAAAATATATTTTATTAGTTTTTTACAGAGAGGAAGGGAGAGGGATAGAGAGTTAGAAACATCGATGAGAGAGAAACATCGATCAGCTGCCTCCTGCACACCCCCTACTGGGGATATGCCCACAACCAAGGTACATGCTCTTGACCAGAATAGAACCCGGGACCCTTTAGTCCTCAGGCCAACACTCTATCCACTGAGCCAAACCGGTTAGGGCAATTTTTTCTTTTATTTGGCAGAAATTCCTTATGCAACCAAGCATAAATACTGCACTCGGGAAAAACTGTCAAATACATATCTAATTAAAAATTTTTCAACACTTAAAAACAGTTCTCAACATAATAGGATCTAGTCTTGACCATGGAATCAATTACTTTTAATTTGTTTATGATATATGCATAACTGTGGTTCTACTGAGAAATTAAGATATCTTTTAAAAATGTCTCTATCTACAAGCCTTTTAAGAAATACGAGCTCTACTGTCGGCCCTTATAAAGCCAACTGCTCAAAACATTGGTCTATCATACCACTGAAATTATATTAAGACCATGATTGCTAATTTTATTAAGCATTAAAAATATCTTCTTAAAAATAGTATTAAATAAATCCGCGAGGCAAGCACACTTTCTGCCCCATCTGCATTTCCGTAGTAAAACTCCGCCTTAAAACCCCACCCCTGAAATTCTGTTTTAATATTTTTAATGTGAGTTGCTTGTGGGACACTCATCAAGTTGTAGCTCAGGGAAAAGATGGATTTTAGGACAACCCTAGAAAATCTCATGTCAGCAAAACGAAAGCCCTAATGCTGCACCTCTACATCTCTCTTGAGAATGAGAGAGTGCTCCTCTTTGTTAATCCTCTTTGAGTTCCACACAAGGAGCTCCAAAGCCTGGTGGAGTTTACTATTTTGCCTCTTTTATTTCACACACAAATCCACTTGCTCTCAGAGTACACCCACCTCTCAAAGAACCTAAGTGTGATCATTAATATGTCAATTTAGCCAGGCTACAGAACCCAGTTATTCAATTAAACATTAATCTAGATATTGCTGTGAAAGTATATTATAGATGTAGTTAATATCTACAATCAGTTGACTTTTAAGTAAAGGTGATTATTCTCAATAATTGAGGGCTGGGGGCTCCTCCAATTAGTTGGAAGTCCATATAAGCAAAACTAAGCCATAGCCAATATCATACATAGTGGTAAAAGACAAGATACTTCCCCTTAAGTTCAGGAACAAGACAGGATGTCTGCTCTCATCAGTTCCATTCAACATATTACTTGAGCTTCTAGCTATGAGAATAAAGGAAGAAAAGGAAATAACTAGTATCCTGATTGGAAAGAAATAAAACCATCTCTATTCACAAACAACATGATTTTATATGTAGAAAAGTCTTAAGGAATTCACTAAGTAAAATCTGTTAGAACTAATAAATGCATTAAAGGCTGTAGAATACAAAAGTAATACACAAAAATAAATTTCATTACTATACACCTGTAATGATCAATCTGAATATGAAATTAAGAAAACAATTCCACTCACAATAACATCAAAAAGAATATAATACTAAGAAATAACTTTTACAAAAGAAGCACAAAATTTATACTCTGAAAACTGTAAAACATTGTAGAGAGAAATTAAAGATTTAAATAAATAACATAACATCCCATGTTTATGAATTGGAAGATTTATCATTGTTAAAATGGCAGTATCCAACCCCAAACTAAACTACAGATTCAATGCAATCTCTATCACAATCCCAGCTGACTTGGTACAAACAGACAAGCTGATTTTAAAATTGATAAGTAATTGCAAAGGATTCAGAATGGCAAACCAATATTGAAAAAGAATAATAAAGGAGAACTAACACCTTGCAATTTCAAAATATACTTACAAAACAATGACATATAGTACCGTATAGACAAAGATAAACATATAGGTCAATGGGATAGAAGTGAGAGCCCCAGAATAAACTTACACACCCATGATAAACTGATTTTTGACAAGGGAGCCAACATCATTCAATAGGAAATAACTGTTTTCTCAAGAAATGAATAGCCACATGAAAAAAAATTAAGTTGAACTTCATCTCACACAATATACAAAAATTAACTCAAAATGAATCAAAGACCTAACTGTAAGGGCAAAAAAACTATACTTCTTAGAAGAAAATATAGGAAAAATATTCATGACCTTGCATTTATCAAAGGATTATTAGATATAACATCAAAAGGAAACAAAATAAAAATAAATTGGACTTCATCAAATTTTAAAACTTTTGTGCTTCAAAGGACACTATCAAGAAAGTGAAAAACTCCATATAATGGGAGAAAATATTTGCAAGTCACATTGCTAATAAGATACTTTATATGATTCATAAAGAACCCTTACAACTCAATAATAAGATAAATAATCAAAAACAAATGGGCAAGATTTCCAAATAATCATTTCTCTAAAGAAGATATCAGTGGCCAATAAGCATGTGAAAAAATGCTCAACATCATAAGGAAATTAAAACCACAATAAAATACTATTTCACATATACTAAGATGGCTAGAATAAAAAAAGTCAGAAAACCAGCAAGTGATCAGAATGTGGAGAAATCGGAACCCTCATACAGTGCTGGTGAGGATGTAAAATGGCCCCGGCCACTTTGGAAGACAGCTTGGCAGTTCTTCAAATGATTAAAAATGAGTTACCATATGATCCAGCAATTCCACTCTGAGGCATATACCCAAGAGAAATGAAAACATATGTCAACAGAGAACACTGAACACAAATGTTTATAGCAGCATGATTTATAATAGCCAAAATGTAGAATCAACCCAAATGTCCATCAACAGATGAATGGATAATTCATTTGATAATCTGACAATCCATTCAATGAAATATTACTCAGCCATAAAAAGGAGTGAGGTATTGATACATGCTACAGAATAGGTAAACCTTAAAAATATATGCTAAATGAAAGAAGCCAGTCACAAAAGACCACATACTATATGAGTCTAAGTATGTAAATATCCAAAATAGATAAATTCATAGAGACAGAAAGTAGATAAGTGTTTCCTTCGGGTTGCGGATCAGAGAAAGTAAATTCAGGGAATTGGAGAATGGAAAGTGATAGTTAAAGAATATGGGGTTTCTCCCTAGTCATTTTGGCTCAGTGGATAGAGCATCTGTCTGTGGACTGGAGGGTCCCAGGTTCAATTCCGGTCCAGGGCACATACCTGGGTTTCGGGCTCAAAAAAAAAAAAAAAAAAAGGTAAACAGGTGAGGTGATGCATGTGTTAATTAACTCCATGGGGGGAAATCCTTTCACAATGTATATGTATATTAAATCATCATGTTTTACACTTAAATATAGTACAATTTTGTCAATTATACCTCTACACCTGAAAAAAAATCTTAGTCGAGATCTATAAAATAGAATAGATGGTGGTTTTAGTGATGTAAAGGATACCTTCTGGCCTAGCCAGTGTGGCTCAGCAGTTGAGCATCGACCCAGATCCCAGTAGGGGGTGTGCAAAAGGCAGCTGATCAATGATGTTCCTGTCTCATCAATGTGTCTATCTCTTTCCCTTCCTCTCTCTCTCAAAACCAATTTTAAAAAGTATTTTTTAAAAAAAGGATACCTTCCATCCTATTACTATTTGAATTTCTTATTTTATGGATTACATTTTAACAAATAAGTAGCCATTCCTTAGGGGCAGAAGAATAAAGACAATTGACATATGGCAATATGGGGTCCATTTTGTGGACCAGACTTGCGGTTTATTTAGCATTGTTCTTAAGAAAGGCCCCAGAAGACACACTATGGGAAACAGAATTGTGCTCTCTGACTTCAATCTGAGAGGTCTGATATTTATCCCAGCTTCATTTCAGAGCCATTTATGACTGTGATTCACAAACATAAACATTTATTTTTAACTAATATTTGAAATGCTTCAGATAAACTGGATGCTATAACAGCTGCTCTTTTGAAATGTTTCATAATGGGAACCATTCCTGCATCAATAGAAAATAATCAGGTGCTTTATTCTTCTGCCACAAGGAATATTTCATCTTCCTCTTGTGCTTATCTAATGTGTTTGGGGGTTTTTTTTAGAAATAATAGTTAGTTATGTATTCCAGGAAAAACAATAAGTTAAAACTATATAGAACTTTCCTTCTTTCTTAAACTAAAAGAAAGTGTATGTGGCAGACCAGAGCACCATGGAACCTCTCAAAGTCCTTAGAGACCCACACTCATGGCATCTTTCCTCTCAACCCTCCTAATGCATGGCTCCATTCTTAAGGCTTATTTTGCAATTCCAATATGGTGGGTTAATTCCAGCAATCACATCCTCATGAAAAAGGAATGGGAGAAAAGAATGCTCATTCTCTCACTTTTAAGGGGTCTTCCTAAGGTCTTCCACTTAGGTCTCATTGGCCACATCAATGTGCAAGGGAGGCTGGGAAATGAAGTTCTCAGATGAGTCCATTGCAAGGAGTTGGTTACTAAGAAACCAAGGGATAATAGACTTGGGAAAGCAAATAACAGCCTGTGACAGCAGAGTTTCCACAAATGCCATCGGTCAGTTTCTGACTGTCAGACTTAGAGTCATAATGACTGTGCAAAAGATCTCTCTCAGTGTGACACAAATTTATGTTCTGTTCATCATATTGCTTATGAGGCCACAATCCAGAAAAAGAGGAGTTCTTCTACTATCAAAATTGTAAATAGTATTTTATAAAATAATTTTAAATCTCTGATATTTAAATAAAGATAATTCTAACAAGGTACATCGAAACAATAGGTCCAAGAGTTAAAAACAAAAACAAAACAAAACAAAAACTCCATTGTCCAGAGAGCTGTATTCAAGAGCCTTCTCAATAACCATAGTCAGGTTTCAAATATAGTAAAGATCATTACTGAGCATCATCCGCTGCTTCATGCTCAGGCATAGCTGAATGTGCTTGTCAAACTGAGGAGATAGCCTGATGAAAGTCTGTTTTCAGGAGGTCCTGATTTAGTGGCAAGGAAGGATGCAGGCATGATAAGACTTACCTCTCAAGTCAGAGGGGAGTAAGAATTCTGATAACAGCATGACTGAGATTATGCAAATATGTTCCAAACACGGCTCCCTCTGTGCAAGTATGGAGCCTAAGGAAAAAGAAAGTTCTGAGTAAAACTAAAAATCTCTCCCTAAACTCTCCACCCCTTTGGGACCCAAGCAGCCCTGCCTGAGGACACATCTAACACAATGCCACCCTAAAGGTAGAAAGGCATCTTTTCCATTTCCACAGTAGGGCAGCCCAGAGCTTTGTTGTGCAGAGAACTCGCTGTAGACACCACTGCAGGACTGATAAGGCCACCTCCCGTGGTGGAGAGCACAGACTGACACAGAACTTCCTTGTGGCCACTCTGCCTGGCTCAGTTGTTTGATGACACAGATTTGTGGCTCTTGCTAACAGTGTGACAGAGGGCCAAGTGAGAAGAAGCACCATCTCTCATACCTGGAAGAGTGAGAATAGTCACAGGCAAGGGAACGACTGGCCATAAGGGAGATGAGAAGATTAGAGGGACAAACAGTGCTTGAGCACATGGGCTGCTGGGACTTGACAGAGGACGAGAGACTACAGGACTACATAAGGGTCTATCAGTGGTTCTCAACCTTCCTAATGCCGTGACCCTTTAATACAGTTCATCATGTTGTGGTGACCCCCAATTTCATTGTTACAAATTGAATATAATTAAAGTATAGTGATTAATCACAAAAACAATATGTAATTATATATGTGTTTTCCGATGGTCTTAGGTGACCCCTGTGAAAAGGTCGTTTGACCCCCAAAGGGGTCACGACCCACAGGTTGAGAACCACTGGTCTAGATACTTACATGGTTAGTGGTCCACAGCTAGGATAATTATAATTATATATATATGTATTTTTCCTGGCAAGAATACACAAACATCAAAACTGAAAGGTAAAATTTAAGAGAATATTGGCGGGAGGGGAGCAGGATGATTGAGAAAGAAAAAGAGAGAGAGAACTCATGGACATGGACAACAATGTGATGATTGCCTGGGGGAGTGGAGTGGGTGGAGGTGGAAGAGGGCATATAGGGGATAAATGATGATGGAAAAAATAAAATGAATTTTTTAATAATAAAACAAAATGAAACATTTTTAAATTGCAATGCAACTGAAAAATGGAATGTGGCTTCTGCTGCATAATAGATAACAAAAATATAGAGTTTCAAGATACCCTTACTTCATGGTATTTGTATAGTTTGATATTGTATCCTCCCTACATGTATAATAAAATTTACTAGCGAGGTCTTCTGTGTCTGGGCTTTTCTTTGTAGGCAGATATTTCATTACTAATTCAATCTCTTCAGGCATTTCAGGTCTATTCAGGTTTCTTTTTTTTTTTGAGACAGTTTTGTAATTTTATTTTTCCAAGATATTAACCACTTCATCAAAGTTGTCTAATTAGTTGGCATAAAGTGATCATACTATTCCCTTAGAATCCCTTTAATTTCTGGAAAGTTTGTAGTGATATTCTCCCTTTTATTCCGGATTTTGATAATTTATCTTTTCTCTCTCTTTTTATCCCTCCTTGTTAGTCTAGTTAAATGTTTACTGATTTTGTTGATAATTTGAATGAATCAATTTTTAGTTTTAATGGATTTTCTCTATTGTTTCTCTTGTTTTTTATTTCCCTTATTTCATGTCTGGTCTTTATTCGGTCCCTCTATCTATTTACTTGAGGTTTGATATACTCTTCTCTCTTTTAATTTTTAATTTATCTACTGTTGAAAGTATTACAGATGGCCCCCATTTTTTCCCTATTGACCTCCTCCATTCCACCTCCCCCCAGGCCTTCACTACACTATTGTCTGTGTCCATGGGTTATCCATATCTATGGATATGCACATATATATATGCATTTATATATATTTATCCTATCTAATAATAGACAAACATGGTAATTGACCATACCTTCGCTATGCCTCCCATTCGCTAATCAGCGAGATATGCAAATTAACTGCCAACAAAGATGGCAGTTAATTTGCATACATAGGCACGAAGTGGCGGGGTGAAGACTGAAGGCGGCTCTGGCCAGAGCAGCAAAGGCTTGAAGGCAGCTCCGGCCGGAGCGATGGCCTGGGTCCCAGGTGCCGGAGGAAAACCGGTGCCGGCAGCCAAGAGAAGGGAAGGCCTAATGCATGAATCTTTTCGTGCAACAGGCCTCTAGTCCTATCTAATAATAGACAAACATGGTAATTGACCATACCTTCGCTACGCCTCCCATTGGCTAATCAGTAGTATATGCAAATTAACCACCAACAAAGATGGCGGTTAATTTACATACATAGACACAAAGCGGCAGAGCAAAGACTGAAGGCGGCTCCGACCAAAGCAAAGACCTGGGTCCCGGGTGCCAGAGGAAAACTGGTGCCAGCAGCCAGGGGAAGGGAAGGCCTATTGCACGAATCTTTTCGTGCAACAGGCCTCTAGTCCTATCTAATAAAAGAGAAACATGGTAATTGGCATATGACCGCTACCCTTCCCATTGGCTAATCAGCGAGATATGCAAATTAACTGCCAGCCAAGATGGAAGCCGGCAGCCAGGCAGCTTGAAACTAACATGAGGCTTGCTTGCTTCAGTGATGGAGGACTCCAACGTTCCCTGCCTGACTTGCCGGCCTCTGAGCTTGCAGTTTAAGAAACACTGTAACAAATATAGAAGCTAAACAAAACCCCAGAAACCTGCTTTCAGCGAGCCCGGGATCTCAGAGCTGGAGTTATTCATTGTTTCGATTATAGAACCGAAACAAACCAGATACCTTCTTTCAGCAGCAGAGGCCTCAGAGCTGGAGCCAGAGCTAAAGCTGGCCCAGAATAAAAAAGAAAAAGAAAAAAAGGAGCAGTTGGGAGCTTCAGTCGGCCTGGAAACAGCCCTCAGCCCCTCACCCAGACTGGCCAGGCACCCCAGTGGGGACCCCCACCCTGATCCAGGACACCCTTCAGGGCAAACCAGCCAGCCCCACCCATGCACCAGGCCTCTATCCTATATAGTAAAAGGGTAATATGCCTCCCAGCACCGGGATCAGCGTGACAGGGGGCAGCGCCCAAACCCCCTGATCGCCCTGCGGCTCTGTGTGTGACGGGGGGGGGGGGGGGGGCCACAACCTCCCTATCCGCCCTGCTCTGTTCGTGACAGGGGAAGGTGCCCCAACCCCCTGGTCAGCCCTGCTCTGTGCCTGATAGGGAGGAGCTCCCCAACCCCCTGATCACCCTGTGGCTCTGTGTGTGACAGGGTGCGGCGCACCAACGCCCCCCCCACGGGCCCTGCTCTGTGTGTGACGGGGTAGAGCCATAACCTCCCCATTGGCCCTGCCCTGAGTGTGAGAGTGGCGGCGCCCCAACCCCATGATCGGCCCTGCTCTGTGTGTGACGGGGCGGTGCCCCAACTCCTCTATCGGCCCTGCTCTGTGCGTGACAGGGGGAGCTCCCCAACCCCATGATGGGCCCTGCTCTGTGCGTGACAGGGGGGAGCTCCCCAACCCCCTGATTGACCCTGCTCTGTGCGTGACAGGGTACGGAGCCCCAACCCCCCTGATGGGCCCTGCTCTGTGAGTGACGGGGCAGTGCCCCAACCCCCTGATTGGCCCTGCTCTGTGCGTGACAGGGGGTGGCACCGCAACCTCCCCATCGACCCTGCTTTGAGTGTGATGGGGGGTGGTACCCCAACCCCCCCAATCGGCCCTACCCTGAGCGTGACTAAGGGTGGCATCACAACCTCCCCATCCGCCCTGCTCTGTGCATGACAGGGGGAGGCGCCCCAACTCCCCAATCGGCCCTGCTCTGAGCCCGACCAGGGGTGCACCTAGGGATTGGGCCTGCCCTCTGCCACCCAGGAGCAGGCCTAAGCCAGCAGGTCGTTATCTCCCGAGGGGTCCCAGACTGCGAGAGGGCACAGGCCAGGCTGAGGGACCCCGCCCTCCCCTCCCGAGTGCACAAATTTTTGTGCACCAGGCCTCTAGTCAACACTAATAAAAGGGAAAAATGGTAATTGGCGTACGAGCTACCGTTTTCATTGGCTAATCAGGGCTATATGCAAATTAACTGCCAACTAAGATTGGCAGTTAACTGCCAACAAGATGGCGGTTAATTTGCATATGTAGGCACAATGCAGGGAGGCGAAAGGGAAAGCAGGAAGAGCCCCCTGCCACTGACAGTGATTGGAAACCCAAGGGGGAGCTAAGAGCTGGGGGGCAGGGCAAAGGCGGCCCTGGGGCTGCCTTTGCCCTGCCCCCCAGCCATGATCAGAGAATCAGGCGCCTTTTCCGCCCTGGCCAGTGATAGCAGGAAGTAGGGGTGGAGCCAGTGATGGGAGCTGGGCACGGTCGAAGCTGGCAGTCCCGGGAGCTAGGGGTCCCTTGCCTGGGCCTAAAGAGGAGCCCACAATCGCAGGGCCGCTGCAGCTGCGGGTCCCCGCTGCCCGGGCCGGACGCCTAGGCCAGAGGTGTTAGGCCTGGGCAGGGGCGGAGCCTGCAACCGCGGGGAGCTGGGGGTCCCCTGCCCAGGCCTGACACCTCTGCCGGAGGCCTCAGGCCTGGTCAAGGGGCCGATCCGGTGATTGGTGATCGGAGGGTGATGAGGGTCAACTCCTCTGGCCGAGGTATCAGGCCTGGGTGGGGGGCGGAGCCGGGGATTGGGGGGATATGATGGTCCCCTTGCCCAGGCCTGAAGCCTGGGTCAGAGGCGTCAGGCTTGGGTGGGGGGTGGAGCAAGCGATCAGAGGGAGATGGGGGTCCCCTGCCCAGGCATGATTCCTGGGCCAGAGGCCTCAGGCCTGGGCGGGGGCCAGAGCCAGTGATCGGGGGGAGATGGGGGTCCCCTGTCCAAGCCTGACACCTCTGGCGGAGGCGTCAGGCCTGGGCAAGGGGCCGATCAGGTGATCAGAGGGTGATGGGGGTATACGCCTCTGGCTGAGGCATCAGGCCTGGGCAAGGGGCAGAGCCAGCAATCGGAGGGGTCTGGGGGTCCCCTGCCCAGGCCTGATGCCTGGGCCAGAGGCATCAGGCCTGGGCTGGGGGCAGAACCAGTGATGGGGGGAAATGAGGGTCCCCTGCCCAGGCCTGACACCTCTGTCAGAGGAGTCAGGCCTGGGCAAGGGGCCGATCTGCGATTGGAGGGTGATGGGGGTCAACGCCTGAGGGCTCCCAGTATGTGAGAGGGGGCAGGCTGGGCTGAGGGACACTCCCCCCCACACACACACCCAGTGCACGAATTTCGTGCACCGGGCCCCTAGTATATATATAAAAGCCTAAGCAACCAGTTGACAATTGGCTGGAAGCTATGACATGCACTGACCACCAGGAGGCAGATGCTCAATGCAGGATCTGCACCCTGGTGTCACTCAGCTAACTGACAGGCACACTGGGCTCATGGCTGGCAAGTGCAGCTGCGGCGGCACGAGCCTCTCCCACTTCCGTGGCAGCGCTACCGAGCAGCAGCAGCAGGCACAGTGGGGCCAGGATAAGCAGGAGCGGCACCCCAGCCACCTGCCACTTCATGCACTACTACATCCCTCAGGGAATTTCAGACTGCTGGCATCCCCCGAGGGGTCACAGATTATGAGAGGGCACAGGCCAGGCTGAGGGAACCCACCGGTGCATGAATCTGTGCACCAGGCCTCTAGTATGCATATAAGTTCTTTGGTTAATCTCTTCCCACCACCCCCATCTCTACCCCCTACCTTTCCTCTGAGATTCATCAATCTGTTCCATGTTTCTATGTCTCTGGATCTATTTTGGTTATTCGATTCCACATGTGAGTGAGATCATGTAATACTTGTCTTTCTCTGACTGGCTTATTTTGCTTAGCATAATACTATCCAGGTCCTTCCATGCTGTTTCAAAGGGTAAAAGATCCTTCTTTTTACAGCTGCATAGTATTCCATTGTTTAAATGCACCACAGCTTTTTTATCCATTCATTTACTGATGAGCACTTGGGCTGTTTCATCTTAGCTATTGTAAGTTGCACTGCTATGAACATAGGAGTGCATACATTCTTTCTCATTGGTGTTTCAGGTTTCTTAGGATATATTCCTATAAGTGGGATCACTGGGTCAAATGATATGCTCTTCTTTATCTACCTTGAAGTGGAAGCTTATTATTGGCTTTAGATCTCTTCTAATATAAGCACTTAAATAAATTCCCCTCTAAGACTGCTTTAGCTATATTTCATAAATTTTCATGTTAGGGTTTCATTTTTATTCAATTCAGAATATTATGTAATGTACCCTGTGATTTCACCTTTGACTCATTGTTTTCACAAAACTATATTTTGAAATTCAAAATATTGCAAAGTCTCAAATTACTTTCTGTTGTTGAGTTCCTATTTAATTGTTTTATAAGTCAGAAAACATGCTTTAAGACTCATTTCATGCAGAGTTCCATGTGTACTTGAAAAGAATGTATACTTAGCATTTGTTGGATGGAATGCTTTGTGTTATGTCAAGTTGGTTGCATGTACAAGTGTTGTTCAAGCCTAGATTATCCTTATTGATATTCTGTCTAGTCTGTCAATTACTGAGAGGGGAATATTGACATTTTCAACTACTATAATATTGAGTTGTCTATTTATCCTATAATTCTGGCTATCTTTGCTGTCTGTATTTTGGGCTCTGCTATTAGATACTTATACATTTACTAAAGGCCCGGTGCATGAATTCATACACGGGTGAGGTCCCTCAGCCTGGCCAGTGATCAGGGCCGATCGGTGGGGGCCAGCTGGCCAGGGGAGGGACCAAAGGAGGTTGGCTGGCCAGCCAGGGGGATGGACCGTGGGAGGTTGGCCAGCAGAGGGAGGGACCACGGGAGGTTGGCTGGCCCAGGGGGAGGGACTGCAGGAGGTTGGCCAGCCACAGGAGGTTGGCTGTGGGAGCGCACTAACCACCGGGGGCAGCTCCTGCATTGAGCAACTGTCCCCTGGTGGTCAGTGTGCATCATAGCAACCAGTCGTTTGGTCGTTCAGTCTTTCGGTTGCTTAGGCTTTTATATATATAGATTAGGGGCCCAGTGCATGAATTTGTGCACCTTGAAAGGAACTGTGGGCCGTGAGGCTGTGGTGGGCACAGGGGCGGGTCTTGGCCCATCCTCCGCACACTTGCCCAGCCCCTCCCACCACGGCTCCGGTCCTCTCTCTGCTAGCAACCCCGCTCCCGCTGCTGCAGCTCCCACGCACTGACGGCTCTGGCCCCACTCACACCTGCTGACAGCGTGGAGCAATTGGGGCCAGCGCCAGCAGCAGGTGCAAGCAGGGCCGGCACTGGCAGCAGGTGCAAGTGGCAGCTCCAGCACTGGCAGCGGGTGTGAGCAGGGCTGGTGCCAGTAAGCAGGTGCGAGTGCCGGGCAGGACTATGGTACACGGGAGCAAAGAATTTTCAGTAACCACCAGAGGCTTGCCCCAATGACAGCAACTGGCACCCTGCCTTGGTCTGATGCCCCCGCTCACCTGCTCCACCATCCCTCCGTGGCCAACACCTGTCATGTTCCATGCTCTGCTGTCTGCTGCCACCAACCACCATGTTCCGCACGTGCCCCATGGTGGTCAGCACATGTCATAGCAACCAGTTGTTCAGTTGTTCCACCGTTCAGTATATTTGTTTATTAGGGTTTTATATGTAGAGATAATTGCTATTTCTTCCTGATACATGGAAAACTTTATCATTATGAAATACTTCCTTTATTTTTTATCTTAAAGTCTATTTTGTATATTAATAAAGCTACAGAGTTCTTTAATGGAAACTATTTGCTTTTCCAACCTTTTATTACAACTACTTGTGTCTCTTATGGACAGCCCATAGTTGGATCTTGCTCTTTCTTATTACTAGCTTAGCTATATTTTTTAAAAGTTATTTTCTTAATAGTTCATCTAAGGATTACAATATACATCTTCCATTTATCACAATCTGCTTCAGGATAGTAAAAAAAAATAATAATAATACAAAATACAGCAACTTGCTCTAATATATTTTAGTGCTGGTATTGTCATACATGCACATCTATAAATTCAGCAAACCATCCCCCTCAAAAAAATATCCTATAGAATAAAAGGCTAAGGTGCAAATCGATTGACCAATGGAACGACCGGTCACTATGACTCACACTGACCACCAGGGGGCAGATGCTCAATGCAGAGGCTGCCCTCTGGTGGTCAGTGCACTCCCACAGGAGGAGCTCCGCTCAGCCAGAGGCTGGGCTCCTGGCTGGCAAGCGGCGGTGGCGAGAGCCTCTCCTGCCTCCACAGGAGACTAAGGATGTCCGACTGATGGCTCCTGGACTATGGGAGGGCACACACCGGGCTGAGGGACCACCCCCGCAAAGTGCACAGATCTCGTGCACCAGGCCTCTAGTAGCATTATAATTGTTGCTTCAAGTAGTTTTTGTTTTTTAAAGAAATTAACAGGGACAAAAGAAAATATTACGTGTAGTTCCTAATGCTTCTACTTGGGTTTTAAAATAGTGGGTTTTTTAAATTAATTTTTAGCATGCCTTATTAGGGCTTACCCTTGTGTCACTAAAACCTTAGTGGGAAACTAATGATTTATGCAGAGGTTTGCTGAAACACCTCAAGTCCAAAGCACTTCCACCCCCTGCTAATAAAAATGTGTGTAGATTGGAAAATGCATTCAAAACTCAGCTAGTTCTCAAATATGGCCTGGCTATTACTTTCCACTAGATTCCTTTTGGTCTTTTCTGGGCATGTGTATAGTTCATAGTCCCAGTCAGCCAGGAATGTGTGGAAAGATTATTTCATGCTTTTATGCCTCTCTCACTTCCAAGATCTCCCCATTAAGTTACTAGGTAGTCTGCCAGTTTGCCTAAGTAGAATCAGGCGGCAAAGCTGTAGGTTTTTCTCACTTGTTTCCTACTAAGTTTGTCTCTTTAGAAGACATTGCCATGGGTTTTTGTCTCTACCTCCAAGCTGAGTCTGCCCACTCCAGAAGCAAACCTGCTGGAGTTCATGACCAGTGCTACCCTGGCAAAAGTACAGCCTCCACCAACCAGCCTGGGCTGGGGGAGGCATGGAATCAACTCCAAGCAAAAAGGCTGCATATTCCCACAGTGCTTACCAAAAATTCTTGCCGTTGTTTCAAGAATAAATACTTCTCAATTATTACTTGCTTTTGGTCATTTTCCATGCTCTGAAATGGTTGTTCTTAATATTTTGTCCAGTTTTATATTTGCTTTGATTTAGCAGAGAGGATTCGCTGACCACAGTACAATTAACTGGAACCATCTGTATCATGTGGCTCTGGAGTAACTCTCCCTAAAGTAATAGGGGTATATTTCTTTGCCTCATTGATGTTGGGCTTGGCCATATGACTTACTTTACCCAGTGATATATTAGCAGGGCTTTAAATGTATTCTCATGATTTGGCTTGGTTTTTGCATTCCTGGTCCATCATCAGAAGAGCATAACTCAGATAATCACTGTTCCTAAAATAAAGAAACATAAAGTGGATCTATATCCAATCTTGAGCCTAGAGCCAAGCCCAGCTTAGTTTAGCCAAGATCATCCAAATCCCAGCTGAAACCCACCTGTCCTACAGACACATGAATGAGAAAATAAATATCAACACTAATAAAAGAGAAAAATGGTAATTGGCGTACGAGCTCCCCTTTTCATTGGCTAATCAGGGCTATATGCAAATTAACTGCCAACTAAGATTGGCAGTTAACTGCCAACTAAGATTGGCAGTTAACTGCCAACAAGATGGTGGTTAATTTGCATATGTAGGCACAATGCAGGGAGGCGAAAGGGAAAGCAGGAAGAAGCCCCCTGCCACTGACAGTGATCGGAAACCCAGGGGGGAGCTAAGAGCTGGGGGGCAGGCCCTGCCCCCCAGCCATGATCGGAGAATCAGGTGCCTTTTCCGCCCTGGCCAGTGATAGCAGGAAGTAGGGGTGGAGCCAGCGATGGGAGCTGGGCATGGTCGAAGCTGGCAGTCCCAGGAGCTAGGGGTCCCTTGCCTGGGCCTAAAGCAAAGCCCACGATCGCTGGGCCGCTGCAGCTGTGGGTCCCCGCTGCCCGGGCCGGACGCCTCAGCCAGAGGCATCCTGCAGGGGCAGGGGCGGAGCCCGCGTGATCACAGCGCCCCCCGCTGCCACTGCAGGTCCCCGCTGCCCGGGCTGGACACCTAGGCCAGAGGCATCAGGCCTGGGCAAGGGGCCGATGCTGCGATTGGAGGGTGATGGGGGTCAACGCCTGAGGGCTCCCAGTATGTGAGAGGGGGCAGGCTGGGCTGAGGGACACTCCCCCCACACACACACCCAGTGCACGAATTTCGTGCACCGGGCCCCTAGTTTAATATAATAAGCAACTGAGTTTGCGACATTGTTTGTTACACAACAATGTTGACTTATAGAGTCACCTAACCATGGATGGTGTCCTATCTCACCTGATCCACATTACCAATAAAACAAAGTAGTACCATACTCGACTTTGTACAACCTTTTCAGTGGATCCAGGCTGAAGGGAAATATCTAAGTTACAGCCTCATCAAGTGCCATGGAGAGATAATGAAGCAATTGGCATGGATTTAGCATTAAAATTCTTTAGAGTCAAGAGAGAGCAATAGACTGATGTATGCCTAAAAAAGCCATTTACTTCTGAGAGTTATTGACAAAGAAGAGAAGTAACATGAAAAATGCCAGTGTGTCTTTTATGAGTCTGACAGACCAAGTGCAGAGCTAATTCAGCATTACTCTTTTATTCTAGCATTACAAAATGAGGGTCCATAAGCAAGAATACATTCTAAATTTCTGTTTTGCTGAAAGCTCTGCATCTTTTGCACACACCACACACAGCTTTTTAAGCAGTTTCATCATGATGTTCAGTCAACATCTACAACAGAATGACTACATTACATCGGCAGCACAGGACATCCTAGAATCCCTCACTCAAATGATAGAACTTACCAATAAATAGATATGTATAAGGCAATATTCCATCTATTATAATGCATCATCATAGATGCCTATGTGTTAGGGAACAATAACACCTTCCAGATCTAAGAATGTTAACTTAAAAATTGAATTTCTCACCAGCATCATAAGGAATATTGTCAGTGTTGGCATTGAAATCATCCTCATGTGGATGTTCCCCAGGAACTGTGTATGCAGAGAATAGAAGACAGCAGGACACTCAAGGAGCTATTGTATAAGAAAGCCGATGTCAGAAAAGTCGCAAGCAAGGAGAGCAGGATAAATGCTATAAGAACATATCAATGCACAGCATCAAGCAGTGCCACAGAGCTTTGGACTGCTGGGAAATAGCAGCAGTACACAAGCTAGCCCTCACTGCAACTGTGAAGGAAAGTGAAGACAACCATCAGGGGAATCGCTAAACAACAATAGACTATCCCTGCTAACCCAGGTTCACATTGCACATGTACATAGTTAATTCCACATTTCCTTTGTTTAGCCTGAACATAGCAGTTGTGGCTTAGATCCACAGCATTGTCTTTAAAAAATGAAATCAACAGAATAATTTTAGCTATTGCCTATTAATTCCTTATGTATTTTAATGTGGTTTTTCTCAACAACTGTATACATGAATTCTAATGTCATTGAAAATGCCACACACTGGCAGCCACAAATATCTCATTCATGACCACTAATCTAGAAGCCTAAAAGGTGTCTGCCTTGCAAGAAAACCAGCTAAAATAAGGCCCATGGACTTTATTCACAGAAGAAGCAAAGCCTGCCATGGGCTCTAAGACCTACAGTTTGAAAAAAGCTTACAGAATTCATAAGTGCTTGTCTGCTTTATCTAGAAAATTGTTAGGTTTTCTGAAATTATAAAGGACATACGGGTTGCATTCATTGGAAAGGGCATAAAAGTATGCTTAACAAGAAATAAAAACACATTGGGAGAGCCCTAGCTGGTTTAGCTCAGTGGGAAGAAAGTCAGCTAGGGGACTGAAGGGTCCTGGGTTTGATTCCGGCCAAGGTTGCAGGCTCAATCCCTGGCCCTGGTTACAACCAACTGATGTGTATCTCACATTGATATTTCTCTCTCTCTCTCTGTCTCTCCCCGTCCCTCCCACTCTCTCTGAAAATCAATGGAAAAAATACCCTCAGTTGAGGATTTTAAAAAAAAAAAAGTTGGGGAAAATATAGTCAACCTCCTAACTATAATCACACACCACTCAGGGGCCATTTTATATGACAGCAATAACCCTATGAGCTTTTAACTCATGAGAACATCAATAAAACACAATATTTTAAAAATTGAGCTTCAGACCGATGACATTGTCCTATCAAGAAAATGCTACATTGAGTTGCTTTCTCTGATAAAGAAGATGCAGAAGTATAGCAAATTTAACAAGACTTTCACAAAAATAATTGACACAGTGAACATTTTAGTGTTTAAATGTATCTGGAAAATATAAACATGTAAAATGCTTCATTGCACAATAGTTCTACATCACCACTGTTAAATAGAAACATAAATGTGAGCCACAAATAGAAGCACATATGTAATTTCAAGTGTTCCAGCAGACACTAAAAACAGTTTTTGAAAGAGCAAAATGAATTCCAATAATAAATGTTTTAATGCAATATAATAAAAAATCTAATCATTTCAATATGTAATCAACACATTAATTACTAATAGGATTATTACCATTTAGCTGTACTAAGTCTATGAAATCTGGAATGATTTACACTACAGCACATCTCAGTTCAGTAACTAGCCACACATCAAGTGCTCAATAGACAGAGCTGATTGATGACTACCATATTGGACAGCACAGGTGTCAATAAAGGAAGCTTAATCAATGTGTTTCTCTCATATCCATGTTTCTCTCTGTCTTTCCCTCTCTCTTCCACTCTCCTTAAAAATCAATGGAAAAATATCACCTGGCAAGGATTAACAAAAACTAAAAATAAAGAAGGAAAGGAAAGAAAGAAGGAAGGAAGGATGGAAGGAAGGGAAGGAGGGAGGAAGGGAGGGAGGGAGGGAGGGAGAGAGGGAGGGAGGGAGGGAGGGAGGGAGGGAGGTTGGTTTACAAAAGAGCTGAAATTAATGCAATATGTGACCACAGCATTCCAACCCAATGCTCAGAACTACCAGAAGAAATGCAGATATCAAGCCACATATGTTTCCTGGGTTTCCCTGAAAGCTTGGTAAACAAGGATGAAAAAATTTAATATATATGTCTGATGACCATAACCAAGGCAGTAAGGTTGGTACTAATTCCTGGTGAGGGAAAGGGGAGAGTTGTAAGATTTTCAGAAATTTAGATTGAGGAAGAAATTTTCTCTGTAAAATTTTCTTGAGCACTCAGAAATGAAGGATAGCCACTGATACCATAGTTCTTTTCTTATTTGCAGAAGAGAAAGGAGAAGAATGAGCACTTAAAACCATATATATGGTTGCCTAACCAGTTTGGCTCAGTGAATAGAGTGTAGGCCTGTGGACTGAAAGGTCCCAGGTTCGATTCCAGTCAAGGGCATGTACCTTGGTTGCGGGCACATTCCTAGTGGGAGGTGTGCAGCAAGCCGCTGATCGATGTTTCTAACTCTCTATCCCTCTCCCTTCCACTCTGTAAAAAATCAATAAAGTATATATTTAAAAAATAAATTAAATAAAACCATATATATGGTCACTTCTGAGATTAATAAGAAGTTTAATTTTCAAAACTATAATTCTAAAATTACCAAACTTTCAAGAATAAGCTTCAATCAATGTCTAGATCACAGCAAGAAAAACTCTACTAAATAAAATAACGCTTTTTTAATTTTTTACATCAAACATCTACTTATTTGACTGTATAATTTTGAAATTTTGTGAAAACCTGATGTTAATATTTAATAATTATAATTTGGGGTTATTAAAATTACATGTGGATTTCCTTCTGTTTAATTGTACTCTTTCAAAACTAATAATAAAGGATAAAATCTTATTAATGCAACATTAAAATTAAACATTTTACGCACAAAGGACAGAAAATGTAAACAAAATGTTTCTTAGACAAGTATGCTTTCTCTTTGAGATGAGTGTATCTAATTCAGATCTTGTGTCATTCCAAGTTTTTTCTGCAAGTCCTGGTCTTACTGAGAACTGTGCCTATGGAATTCATTGCTCAGCCTCCTCTCCTCTCCAAAACCCCCCAAAAGGGGTGGGGAAATCCCTTCTTTCTCACTGCATGAGAACTAGGATGAAGTTAAACAAGAATAAGACAAAGAACATCTGTGGGCCTAGGCCAAGATAGACTGTGGGAAGAAAAATTCTTAAATGTCAGGTCCTAAGAAGCAGATGGAGAACAAATCTGGAATCTTACTCCATGGGGTGGTAATTAAGAACCATTGGAAAATGGAGAGGTTCTGGGAGGTAAAAACTGGAGACAAAGCACTTTATAGAGAAAAACTTTCTGAGTAAATGGATGACCCAAAGAAACCTACAAGGCTACAAGGCAAGAATGAAGCCTACAAGGCTATTACAAAGTTTATTTACCATGTCTAAATGTATTCATGTTTAATGAATTATGGAAGTTTGTTCAATATTTCTATGATAATAATTATATTTTATATTTTTTAAGGCTAAGTAATTGTATATCTTTTCATTTTTCTCCATGATTCTCATAGTACAGTGATGGCAAACCTATGACACACGTGTCAGAGGTGACACGCGAACTCATTTTTTTGGTTGATTTTTCTTTGTTAAATGGCATCTACACTAATAAAAGACAAACATGCAAATTGACCATATCTTTGCTATGCTTGAAGTCATGCCTATCAGCCAATCAGAGCGACTATATGCAAATTAACCCAACCAAAATGGTGGCCGGCAGCCACGGAGCTGGAGCAAGCAGGAGGCTTGGTTGCTCCAATGATGGAGGAAGCCAAGCTTCCCGCCTGCTGCAGCTGGCTCTGAGCTTCACTCAAGGCAACAAAGTTTCAATTATAGAAGATAAATAAACCCCAGATACCTGCTATCAGCAGGCCGTGGCCATGGAGCTGGAGCGGGCAGGAGGCTTGGGTTGCCCCTGGCGATGGAGGAAGACAAGCTTCTCACACGCCCTGGCCAGCTCTGAGCTCCACTCAAGGCTACAAAGTTTCAATTATAGAAGGTAAATAAATCCCAGAATAAAAAAGAAAAAAAGTAGAGGCTGGGAGCTTCCGTCACCAGGGGGCTTATCCAGCCTGAAAATGGCCCTCAGCCCCTCACCCACGCTGGCCAGGCTCCCCAGTGGAGACCCCCACCTTGAAGGGGGTGTGACCAGCCTGCAAACAGCCATCAGCCCCTCACCCAGGCTGGCTAGGCACCCTAGTGGGACCCCCACCCTGATCTGGGACACCCTTCAGGGCAAACCAGCCGGCCCCCACCCGTGCACCAGGCCTCTATCCTATATAATAAAAGGGTAATATGCAAACTGACCCTAACAGCAGAACGACTGGGAATGATTGGTCACTATGACACACACTGACCACCAGGGGGCAGATGCTCAATGCAGGAACTGTCCCCTGGTGGTCAGTGCGCTCCCACATGGGGAGCTGTGCTCAGCCACAAGCCATGCTGATGGCTGCCAGCACAGCGGTGGTGGCGGGAGCCTCTCCCGCCTCCTCAGCAGCACTAAGGATGTCCGACTGCAGCTTAGGTCCACTCCCTGCTGGTAAGTGGACATCCCCCGAGGGCTGCTGGGCTGCCAGAGGGATGCCTAACTGCCAGCCTGGGCCTGATCCCCCAAGGAGCAGGCCTAAGCCAGCAGATAGACATCCTCCAAGGGGTCCCAGACTGCAAGAGGGCATAGGCCGGGTTGAGGGAACCTCCCCCCCCCCCGAGTGCACAAATTTTTGTGCACCGGGCCTCTAGTTTAAATATATAAAATAAATATCAAAAATATAAATCTTTGTTTTACTATGGTTGCAAATGTCAAAAAATTTCTATATGCCGAAACCGGTTTGGCTCAGTGGATAGAGCGTTGGCCTGTGGACTGAGGGGTCCCAGGTTCGATTCCGGTCAAGGGCATGTACCTGGGCTGCGGGCACATCCCCAGTGGGAGATGTGCAGGAGGCGGCTGATCGATGTTTCTCTCCCATCGATGTTTCTAACTCTCTATCTCTCTCCCTTCCTCTCTGTAAAAAATCAATAAAACATATTTTAAAAAAAAATTTCTATATGTGACATGGCACCAGAGTTAAGTTAGGGTTTTTCAAAATGCTGACACACCGAGCTCAAAAGGTTCGCCATCACTGTCATAGTACAATACCTGATTACTCTAATTTGAACCTTCTCTTTGGAGTTGTTGAGGATTTTAGTACAAATCACATACATATTGAAGTCTAGCTATAGTTGAGTGCAAGAAGAGGGAAACCCAATGGTTCTAACACTAACTTGCTCTTACAAAAGATCTTTGTGTTATAGGTTAATTTTTAACATAAAACTGGAACATGCTACTTTAGATCTGTTTTGGGGCCTCCTTAACCCCATGTTCTCTGTAAGCTTTGGAGGACCCTTTTATGATCACTAGTATGAATACACTTCATAGTAACCATTGTACTAGATTGATGCTATTATCCATCAGTTAGTTAATAGGGAAAAAAATACTAAATGATTGCCTAGGGACACAGAAATATGTGGCAATCTTCGGTCTTTGTTTTGATGTTTAGCTTCAAGATCCACTTATCTCTCAAGTAGTCCAGGCTACCCCCATCATTATCAGGACACCAGGACAAGTATTTGGAGTCCAGAACTCATCATTATTTTCTACCTGTCTGTCACTCAATAAAAAGTTCTGGCTGCCCTTCCTTTTGGAGGTATTAGTGAGTAGACAGGCATTTGAAAGTAAATGGAAGTTGGGTGATAAAAAGATCAACTCACACTAACTAACTAAAAGGCATATGAGACAAAAGCAAACATCAAAAAGCTGGTGTGTTAATTTACAGTGAGAAATATAACACCATACACACAGGAAATATCATGTTGGCTTGATCAAAGCTTTTCTTTTTCTCTTGTGGTCCAACCACATGTAAATCAAAAGCTCATTTTGTGAGCAGGACTCAAAACAATGGGAGGTAGATAAATCAAATCTTTAAGGCATCATTCCCGAAAATGTGTTATGTGTTGTGAGATATTTCAATAGATTGTTCAACAACAACAAAAGGTTCAGTAATCAAAAAAATTAGGAAAACACTGGATTAAACTGAGTTAAACAGCTTTCATAACTGCACATTTCCCTTGGTCTGCAGATGCATCTCATGAATCCCCAAGGGCTTAGATAGGCAGCTTTTCTAGAATGAAGATGACCCTTGTCTGTAGAGAACGCCTAACAATATGTCATGAAACAATATTATTCTCAGACATAGTTTAGAATTCACTGTCCAAATTCCTTAGCCTGATATACAATCTTATCATCAGGATGGACTTGCCAGGGGGCCTAACGTACTTCAAATGCAAGGACTAAAGCCTGGCAGCATTTACTCTTGAGGGGCATGTTTACCATGAGAACTGAAATGGTCAAAGTCCAGTATCTGAATATCCTTTCCCTTCTAGTGTTTCAGTGAACTCTGCTAGCATGTACCTATCCTATTCCCCCTTTTCTTTCATTTGAATTACACCAGTGATAGAGTGAATACTAGCTTGGCTACAAGTAATCTCATCTTCTTCAGATGATTTTGTGTCCCTTTATTGTAAATTAGGTGTTGATTTTCAAATGTGACTTTAATGAATCTATTTTTTTTTTCAATTTTTAGAGTCCTGCCACCGTAGATCTTATTAAAAGTAAGTAACTGTGGTGGACAGAATACTGCCTCCACCCAAAAGTCTACATCCTGATCTCCAGAACCTGTAAATATGTTAACTTAAATGACAAAAGGGACCTTGCAGGTGAGATTAAATTAAGGATTTTTAAATGGGAAAATTATTCTGGATTATCTGGAGGAGCCAATGTAATTGCAAAGGTCCTCACAAGTAATAGAGGAAGGCAGGAGTGTCCGAATGGGAGAAGGAGATGTGGCAATGGAAGCAGAGTTCAGAGGGGGCTAGGAGCCAAGACATGTGGGCAGCCTCTGGAAAGGGCAAGCAAAGGAATTCTCCCCTAGAGTCTTCAGAAGGAATGCGGCCCTGCTGACACCTTGACCTTAGACCAGTGGTTCTCAACCTTCCTAATGCCGTGACCTTTTAATACAGTTCCTCATGTTGTGGTGACCCCAATTTCATTGTCACAAATTGAATATAATTAAAGCATAGCGATTAATCACAAAAACAGTATGTAATTATATATGTGTTTTCCGATGGTCTTAGGCAACTCCTGTGAAAGGGTCATTCGACCCCCAAAGGGGTCGCAACCCATAGGTTGAGAACCGCTGCTTTAGACCCATGAGACCCATTTCAGACTTCTGACCTTCAGAACTGAAAGATAATAAATTTGTGTTGTTCTAAGCCACTAACTGTGGTAATTCATTAAAGCAATAATGGGAGAGGAATACAATAACCACAACTTCAGGAGACACCTGCTCCCTATCAACCTGGTCTGTTGCTACACATCTCCAAAATATACCCCTCAGGGTCCATCCTTAATTAACATCCTGAGCTACAGTATCTCTCTGTCCTTTAAGACCTATCTAGAGATTCATGTGACTTACTTTACAGAGCTATGTAAGCTTAAATCTAAGAACCTCAAGAAGTTTCAATAAACATTAAATAAAATTATTGAATGTCTTGGAAAGAGATTAACATAGTTAAAGAGCAAAAATATGAAAACTATTAACTGAAGATGACAGCTACTTGAGAAATGTGAGTTTTTAGAGCCCTTATAGAGTAGAATAAATTCAGGAGAACAGACATCTGCTAAACACTCTCAGGAGAGACTTGACATAAACTGGATTAATCAAGGTTATCCAGGGAAACAGAACCAACAGGATGCGTGTAAGCCAGTCAGAGAAAGACAAGTATCACCTTATCTCACTTGTAGGTAGAATCTAATGAACAAAATAAACTGACAAACAAAAAAGATCCAGAGATATTGAAGCATGCAACAGACCAAAGTATTCCAGACTGGAAGGTGGAGAGAGATTAACCAATGAATTTATGTGCATATATGCATAGCCTATGGACAGACACTAGTTCAGGGAAGACCTGGGGAGGAGGGAGGAGCAGAGTGGAAGGGTTCAATGGGGGGAAAAGGGAGATATCTGTAATGCTTTCAACAATAAAGATAATTTTTTTAAAAATGGCCCATGTGATTGTGAAGGCAATCTACAGAGTGGGCTCTCAGGCTGGAGACCCATGGAAGAGCCAGTGTGGGAATTCAAGTCTGAAATCTATGTACTGACAGAACTCCTTGCTTGGGGAAAGGTCAGTCTTTTGTTCTATCAGGGCCTTCAACTGATTAGATGAGGCCCACACACATTATGAGGGCAATCTGCTTCATTCAACCAATTTAAATATAAATATCATCCAAAAACATCCTGAAACATCCTCCCAGAAACATCCTGAAAATTTTTCAACCAAACATCTGGAAACCAAGGTCCAGATAAGTTGACATATAAAATTAACCACCACATAAACCAAAATGTCAATTTATTAATTTGTGTTTAGGATATTTCTTCCCAGTAAGTAAAGTATCTATGTCTACTAGCCAGGAAACTTTAGTAATCAGAGCATCTGTTAGATTAAGTTAATAAGCCTTAAGCTATTTGATGAGTATGAATCAGAATAGACTTGTGGGCAATAATTCACTGTACTGGTCTGATTCTACTAGGTGCTGCCAATTTTACCACCCTCCAAAGAAGGCTCTAAGGCAGTGGTTCTCAATCTTCCTAATGCCACCACCCTTTAATACAGTTCCTCATGTTATGGTGACCCCCAATTTCATTGAACATAATTAAAGCATAGTGATTAATCATAAAAACAATATGTAATTATATATGTGTTTTCCGATGGTCTTAGGTGACCCCTGTGAAGGGGTCGCGACGCACAGGTTGAGAACCGCTGCTCTAAGGTCTTGCTTTTTAAAATTTCCTCTAAAGGTAGATGTTCATCCTTCATTTCACTTGATCCTACAGAGAGAGGCCACCAGCTAAAGGTCTAGGATTTTTCCCTGTATTAGATAGCAACTAATCTTTGGAATTTTAAATATAAAACATATGGAGAGAGAGAATAAGCAAAAGCCGTAAGACCTACCAAAAAATGTTTTAGAAGAAGCAACGATACATTTAAAAAAAAAAAAAAAAAAACGGAAACAATTTAGTTTGGCTGTGAAGAACAAGAAGCAAAGGTACAAAAAGAAGCAGAGCCAGAAGCACTGAATGCACCTGGTGGATTGAGAAGCCTCAAGCCGTGAGACTCATTCTGATGGCCTGAGCATAAACTACCTACCAGTTTTCCCATGTATCTGATAACAAATCCCATTGGCTGAGATAAACTGTTACAATCTCCTCTATATCTTGTACTCAAAAAATCAAACACATTCACAAAGGCTCTAGGAAACACAGGTAAACGTTTGCTACCCCACCAGAAAATGCTCCTCTCCCAATAACCAAAATGTTCCTATGCCCTATATCCAGTGTCTAGATCAGCCGTGGGCAAACTATGGCCCACAGGCCGGATCTGGCCCGTTTGAAATGAATAAAACTAAAAAAAAAAAAAAGACCGTACCCTTTTTGTAATGATGTTTACTTTGAATTTATATTAGTTCACACAAACACTCCATCCATGCTTTTGTTCCAGCCCTCCGGTCCAGTTTAAGAACCCATTGTGGCCCTCGAGTCAAAAAGTTTGCCCACCCCTGGTCTAGATCCTAGATTCTTTGAACATTATTGCAGACTTCAACTCCTTCTGTGAGGTTTTATCCACCTCTCAATACCATATAATTACAACATATAACATATTTAGGTCCAAACAGGACAGGAGGCAATTGGTCAGGAGGCAATTGGAATAGGATCATCTGTTTCCTGGAACAGTTGGGGTTACACTTTCAAAAATGGTGGTACATTTCATCTTCTTAAGGCTATACTCTCGTCTTGCTATTATATATATACACTAGGGGCCCGGTGCACGAAATTCGTGCACTGGGTGTGGGGGGGGGGGGGGGAGTGTCCCTCAGCCCAGCCTGCCCCCTCTCACATACTGGGAGCCCTCAGGCGTTGACCCCCATCACCCTCCAATCGCAGGATCGGCCCCTTGCCCAGGCCTGACGCCTCTGACAGAGGTGTCAGGCCTGGGCAGGGGACCCTCATTTCCCCCATCACTGGTTCTGCCCCCAGCCCAGGCCTGATGCCTCTGGCCCAGGCATCAGGCCTGGGCAGGGGACCCCCAGACCCCTCTGATTGCTGGCTCTGCCCCTTGCCCAGGCCTGATGCCTCAGCCAGAGGCGTAGACCCCCATCACCCTCTGATCACCTGATCGGCCCCTTGCCCAGGCCTGACGCCTCCGCCAGAGGTGTCAGGCTTGGACAGGGGACCCCCATCTCCCCCCGATCACTGGCTCTGGCCCCCGCCCAGACCTGAGGCCTCTGGCCCAGGAATCATGCCTGGGCAGGGGACCCCCATCTCCCTCTGATCGCTTGCTCCACCCCCCACCCAAGCCTGACGCCTCTGACCCAGGCTTCAGGCCTGGGCAAGGGGACCATCATATCCCCCCAATCCCCGGCTCAGGCCCCCGCCCAGGCCTGATGCCTCGGCCAGAGGAGTTGACCCTCATCACCCCCTGATCACCAATCACCGGATCGGCCCCTTGACCAGGCCTGAGGCCTCCGGCAGAGGTGTCAGGCCTGGGCAGGGGACCCCTAGCTCCCCGTGGTTGCAGGCTCCGCCCCTGCCCCTGCAGGATGCCTCTGGCCTAGGCGTCCGGCCCGGGCAGCGGGGACCCGCAGCTGCAGCGGCCCCGCGATCGTGGGCTCCGCTTTAGGCCCAGGCAAGGGACCCCTAGCTCCCGGGACTGCCAGCTTCGACCATGTCCAGCTCCCATCGCTGGCTCCACCCCTACTTCCTGCTATCACTGGCCAGGGCGGCAAAGGCGCCTGATTCTCCAATCATGGCTCTGGAGCAGGGCAAAGGCGGCCCCAGGGCCGCCTTTGCCCTGCCCCCCAGCTCTTAGCTCCCCCCGGGGTTTCTGATCACTGTCAGTGGCAGAGGGCTTCTTCCTGCTTTCCCTTTCGCCTCCCTGCATTGTGCCTACATATGCAAATTAACCGCCATCTTGTTGGCAGTTAACTGCCAATCTTAGTTGGCAGTTAACTGCCAATCATAGTTAGCAGTTAATTTGCATATAGCCCTGATTAGCCAATGAAAAGGGTATCGTCGTACGCCAATTACCATTTTTCTCTTTTATTAGTGTAGATACCACAGTGTTGTCCTCTAGGCTCCAATTTCTCGATTATCCCAAGGTATGCACACTTTAAAAATAGCTGATCTCATCCACTACGTGTGGATTTTTTTTAGTTTTATTGTCATAAGTTAACCTTATTTTCCAGTTCCCATTCCATATCCCTCATTTTCCCTTTTTGTGCTGACAACAGTATCATGTGAATTCAAATCTATCACTGAAAAATTAAGAGCTTTAAGATTAATTACATAATAAATGTTAGGGCCGAATTATAATGTAAAAATCCAGGCTTATTCAATCAATTTTAGTGTGTTCATATCGAGGGAGGAACAAGAAATCTAAGAGCTGATATCAAGGAATTCTCTGACCTTTTTCATATCTATTGCTTTGCAAATAGGTGAGCAACAACAGAATACAGAGGCTGGGTGAGCCAGAATTGGCGTTTCTAAGTTGATGGGATCTGGCTGCTGCTTCTGGCCAAGGCCAGCACACCCTTCAGACCTAGTATCAAGTCACAGAGGGAGGACTCAGCAGACACTGTGGGCTCAGGCAGTGAAGAGGAATTCTGCCTGAGAAGAGAATGAGAGCCATGTGTCAAGATAAATTATAGCCTGGCCGGTAGGGCACAGTGGTTGAGAATCAACCCAAGAGCCAAGAGGTCACGAGTTAGATTCCTGGTCAGGGCACATGCCTGGGTTGCGGGCTTGATCCCCAGTAGGGGGTGTGCAGGAGGCAGACTATAGATGATATTTATCTCTCATCGATGTTTCTACCTCTCATCCCTCTCCCTTCCTCTCCGTCTAAAAATCAATAAAAACACATTTATTAAAAAAAAAGAACAAGACTATAGGGGAGTTCTGGTCCAGCCCTGGGGCCCTTGTCCCCTGCCCTGCCTTAGGGCTGGTTCATAGAGTGTAGGAGACCCTGAACTTCTGGGGGTTGTTTCTCACTAGGAAGAAAGTGTTGGTCTGCAGTGAGCACTGTTCCTGGGGACACCTGGGAGTTCAGCGTGCCCCACTTTCTTGTCACAGGAAGCAAGCTGCCACAAAAATTCTTTAGAACAGTAATTCTTTTCCTAATGCTTAGCAAAAGAACCTTTTTCAAGTGAAATTTTTTTGTGTGTGCAATGTCAAATATATAAAAATAGTTGAAAGCCTATCAGCCCTGAACAGCCCAGAGCCCAAACGCAAGGCCTCCCACTGTGCCCACCCCCATTGGCAGCCTGGCCCCTCCGTGGAGCTCTGGGATTTGTGGGACACATGTGAAAGCCACTGCTTCCGAACGCCAGGCAGTGTGCCTGTGAAAGCCTGAACGCATAAAGTCAGGGAAACATGGAAAATATAAATCACGCAGCACGCCAACTACTTAAAACACCTATCAAAGTTGAATCAACTGGCCCCTTGGAAACACTAAGGCCAAAGGCATCCTTGAATCCTACCACATTAGCAGTGGAGTGCTAGGAATGCTCTTATTGGAAGGACACCTGAAAGCCACGCACGGCCTTAGAACATGTCATTTCCAATCCTAAGCCCTGAATTTGAATCATGACTCTCTTACTTACCAGCTGGGTAAACCTGAGAAAACATCTTAAACAATCTGAGCCCTGACCTTCTCACAGGAAGGGAAGGGTAATAGGTTTCTTACTCACTTTACATGGCTGTGAGGATCTAATGAAAGAATGCAATAAAGAGGCATATAAACTTTAGAGCTCTGTACGTATGAAAGGTGTTGACATTATTAAAAAAATCAGCTGTCTGCAATGTCTTTCATTCACTCTGTAAAGTTTTACTAAATAATACTCCATCTACTATAAGATTAATAAATTGAGCTGATTTGGATGTGATTGATCTGTATCCCACTGAACAAGGCAACAGTAAAGGGTAGCAGCCCGATCCTACTTCCTGCCTGAGCTCCCCGACCTGCTACTGCAGCTTCCTCAATGGCAGAGGCTACTCCTCTCAGTCACTGCCACACTCCATCATCTCCCTCAAAGTTGGGGCCCAGAGGTTCCCTGGTCCCCACATCTATGCAGAAATTTCAGAGCAAGATGACCTGCTCATTCATTCCATGATGGATAAACCTAACTTTCCCCACTACCGAGATTCTGGCAGCACTGCCCTGCGGAACTTCCTGCAATGACGGAAATGTCCCATCTTGCACTGCTTTGTATGTAGCCACTAACCACTGTGGCTATTGACCCCTTGAAATGTGACTAGTATACCTGAGGAATTAATGTAGTTAATTTCATTTCAATAGCCACGTGGGGCTGGTGGACAGCACAGCTCTACAGGAATGGAACAGATCTCAAGACTAACCTTTTCAGTGAAATTCGGGAAAATACATTATAGGAACATCTGTAGCATTTTTAAATATAAAAACAGTGTTAAGTAAAAAATGATGGTTACACATTCAAATGTCTTGAATTAACAAATTTGTTAAGAGTAGGTTGAGCCCTAGTAGGTATGGCTCAGTTGGCTGGGTGCTATCCTGTGCACTGAAAGGTTGTGAGTTTGATTCCCCCCTATCAGGGCACATGCCTGGGTTGCACACTCTATCCCCTGTAGGGAGGGGGTGCGCAGGAGGCAGCTGATGGATGTTTCTCTCTCTCCCTCTCGATTCCTGTCTAAAAAGAAGAGAAGAAAGGGGAGGGGAGGGGAGGGGAGTGGAGGGGAGGGGAGGGAAGGGAAGGAAAGAAAAAAGGAAAGGAAAGAAAAAAGGGAAGGGAAGGGAAGGGAAGGGAAGGGAAGGGAAGGGAAGGGAAGGGAAGGGAAGGGAAGGGAAGGGAAGGAAAGGGAAGGAAAGGAAAGGGGAAGGAAAGGGGAAGGAAAGGGAAGGAAAGGGAAGGAAAGGGAAGGAAAGGGAAGGGAAGGAAAGGGAAGGAAAGGGAAGGAAAGGGAAGGAAAGGGAAGGAAAGGGAAGGAAAGGGGAAGGGGAAGGGGAAGGGGAAGGGGAAGGGGAAGGGGAAGGGGAAGGGAAGGGGAAGGGGAAGGGAAGGGAAGGGAAGGAAAGGAAAGGAAAGGAAAGGAAAGGAAAGGAAAGGAAAGGAAAGGAAAGGAAAGGAAAGGAGAGCAGGTTGAGTTCTCTATCATAATTCAGTCTCCAATCATGCTTCTGATTACTGAGAGCTGTGAGCCGAAGCCAATGTCAGACAAGAAGACGGAACATGCATCTAAGGATTTTTACATTGTGATCAAATAAAACTTACAATAACATTAATCTGACACCTATTAATGATGACTATAATCGCTATAGTACATGTTGCAATTAGTTATAAAGGATAAGTCATTTTCATACATTATACAATTAACATAATTTTTATAATGTTTGTTCTCTGGCATTAACAAATTACACCCATAATCCTAGTTTTTCTATACTATTTGTAAACATTCATACCCAGCCCATGTCCAACATAATTAAAAGATCAGAATCCTGGCTCCTGAGCTATTGCTCCATGTTGTTCTATCTCAGCCTTTATTCCCTACCTAATACAGCCCACGGTTGAGGTGTTTGGTGCTCCTGGCCATATTGCCAAGCTCTCCCTGTCCCACCCTTGAGATATCACTGAGCAGGGCAATTTTCACTCCTCCTTTCTTGAAATTTCTGCCTGTGGGGCCAGTGGCAGAAACTTTGAGGCAAATTATGAATAGACAGCTCTGCCTGATCACCATGTAGCAAAGAAAAGGGAGGGGAGGGAAGAAGGGAAAAGGGGCCGGAAGGAGGTTAGATGCTAGGTAAAGGTAGCCATTTGAAGTTGCCACAGGAAGTGCTGAAGACAGATTCTGCAGAATGGACAGAGGGCATTTGGGGGGCAGAGGGGCACAGGAGTAAAAGAAGACTGAGGCAGGGCGATGGAGGACCTGCACTCTGAAGAATGGGGTCCTGGTCCAGAAGCCACACCTGACAAGGCTCAGGGCACATGGGCCAAGCTGGCCTCTGGACACCTCTGTTGTTCTGAGCTGTCCCTGGTAATATGCTTCTAGTGGCTCTCGCTCTGACACAGTGTTCACAGTGAAGAACAAAAAACAAATAACATCATTACAGTCTTGGTCTATGGCAGTGGTTCTCAACCTTCTGGCCCTTTAAATACAGTTCCTCATGTTGTGACCCAACCATAAAATTATTTTTATTGCTACTTCATAACTGTAATGTTGCTACTGTTATGAATCGTAATGTAAATATCTGATATGCAGGATGGTCTTAGGCGACCCCTGTGAAAGGGTCGTTCAACTGCCAAAGGGGTCGCGACCCACAGGTTGAGAACCGCTAGTCTATGGGAAGACAAGAGAAAGCACAGGGCAATAAGTCCCCGAAAATAAGTAGAAGATAGGATGGCGGGGGGGCGGGGAGCTGGAAAGCCCAGGAAAAAGAAAGTTCATGGTTCCCTTGACTGGAAAAACTGCAGATATTCTGCCGCACTTTTAGAAAATATTAATTCCCTGGCAAGTGTGGGGATAAAGATACCTCAAGTCGAACCTGAGCAACCCTATAGGCAGATGACATGCTTTCCAAGCTTTCCAAGTTAAGGAGGTCAGGGCTTTGAGGTTAAATAAATGGTGCTGTTCCCTCACTGAATTTTCTACACAAAGGGTACAGGCATGCCCTGTTCAGGATATGCTTTTGCTAAGGTAGAAGCTGTCAAGTTTTGGTTTATTACTCCAAGGTCCAAAATAATAAAATAAAGAAGGAGGAGTTCAGCAAGGTTGTACTAACCACAACCTTTTCTCTTCAAGGACCCTGTCTATCTCCACAGTTTTCAAAATACCAGTAACAACAAAACACATCCATAGAAGGATTTGTATAAGGTGTACTAAACATTCTTACCTCTCCTCAGTCTCTCTCTCTGTCATCCTCTCCTTCTATCCCTCTAACCTTCCCTTCTTCTCTCCCTCTCCCCCTTCTCCATCTGACTCCCTCCCAGCCCCTGCATGACTACTGTACAACTCTTGACATCTTCTCCATTTGCAGAACCAGCTCAGACAGAAATGGTCATTTCTTGGTCTCATGATAAACTCACTGGGAGAATTATTCAGCCCAACTTGAATTAAAAATCAACCATGTTTAATTCAATGGATACTAGAAGTCTAGGTAGTTTTGGAACAAGTGTGAATAGTGGGGCCCACCTGAGGGAGAAGAAGGATGCCAGCCCTCAGAGAAAAGAGGTGTGAGCTGGAAAGACACTTGGAAATGTGTGTACTGCAGTGCAATACTTCAGTGTTGTCAGCATGGACTTTCCTTGACGTTGGGGAAGAGTGGTCATCCCTGGAGGTGAGGAGAATGCTGAAACAAGGACTGGGCACGATTTTCATGGTCGCACCTAAGCCTGTCTCAGTTTCCTCCCACTGACCCTAACAAATAAAGGCCGTGTGCAGAGGAATTTGGCTCTGTCTGATCATATGCACACAGGGCCGTAGAGTCAGGGTCTCTTTTTGATAAAGTGCTACTTTTAATTCCTCAGAAGCTAAGAGATCTGCTAGGAGATGCTCCTGATATCAAAGTCCTTGAGCTAAGAGATTATTGTGCTCCCTTCCTTTCAGAGAATCAGAAAATTTGGTGGGAAGAAATGGCCCAGAAGGCAGCATGTGGAACAACTGTTTTAGAGATTATATAGAGGGCCTATGAGCTTATGATCTCCCAGTGGGTCTACTGTTAGGTTCCTGTCCTAATGACAGGTGATTAAATAACTAAATTGTCTATTGCAATTAGTATTATTAGTTACCTTTATTAGGGCTTCAGCACAGACAGGAAGGACCAAAGACCAGATGACTGGGCCATCCCGGGCAGCTGCAGATGAAAGGCAATTCCACGCTGCTTCTCTGATGGTGAACTCCTTATGACTAAGAAGACAGCAGTACAGAAATCTTTCCGTGGAAAAACTCTAAAAAACTGAGCCTTATCTCCTAGGAAACCAATGTACTCCTCCTCATTCTCTGTTCAGAAAGATGGCCAGCTTTCCTTTTCCCATCCCTAACCCCATTACCATTTGCCTCTCCACAAGCTCACAGCCTAACAAAGGAAGTAGGCATTCTGGATGAGTATGCCTTTTTTAAAGCTGAACTATGTCTAGCCGAGATCCAACACCATTTCCAAAATCAGAATCCATTTGAAAAGATATTTGGGATGTGGAAATACAGGCAGCTGCTGAATAATCCGTTGATATGACAAGGAATACAGGTTGAACCGAAATACAGCTGGAACCTACCTACATAACCCTGTTTTCTATAGTGCAGAGTTAAGCAAATAGCATCCCTGTTATAAAATGTCTGGTTCCTCATATCTTTTGTAAGCAGTTTCACTGGTACTAGGGCCTCAAGGCACAGTGTCTTACAGAAGCTTTCATCTACTCAGTTATTCCATGTGAACTGAGCACCCATGATAAGCCAAACACTAGGCAGGGCACTAGGGGGATAAAGGGAAAGAAGAAACTATTAAGGAGCTCAACACATAGCAGAAGAGGCAGGCAAATAAATGAATATTGTAGCTACTAAATAAAAAAGTGAGTGCAGTCCTAGCTGGTTTGGCTCAGTGGATAGAGCATTGGTCTGTGGACTGAAGGGTCCCAGGTTCAATTCCAGCCAAGGGCACATGCCAGGGTTGTGGGCTCGATCCCCCACCCTACCCCACCCCACCCCCACCCCGTAGGAGCATGCAGGAGGCAGCCAGTCAATGATTCTCTCTCATCATTGATGTTTCTCTCTCTCTATCCTTCTCCCTTCCTCTCTGAAATCAATAAAAATATTTTTTTAAAAAAAAGTGGGTACAAGACACAGTGCTGGTACAAGAGAGGGTCAATTCTACTAGGGAATAAGAAATTTCACAAAAGAGGAAAGTTTTGCATTGGAGTCTTAAGAATAAATAGAAGTTTGTCAAGAGGCCACTGTGGGAAGGTAGGAGGACTTCCAGACCTGGGAAACAGTAATATGCCAAGGTACTGAAGCATGAAACTATAAAGTGCAATCACAAAACGGCACGAAAGAAATTCAATGAGAATGACACAAAGGAAGAAAGAGGAGCAGAGAGAGGGGATTAGAGAAGTAGGAAGTCCCTGGCTCATGAAGCATGTGGTTTGTCATGAGTTGAGCAGTTTGGATTTTATCCCACCAGTGATCAAGAGAGAATGTATCAGATTACCTGAGGTCCTCGGAGCCATTCCCACTCCTCTGTGCCCTATCCATTCCTCAGATCTCTTGTCACAGTATTCCAGTTTAAAGTCCATGAATTTAGAATCCTGCCAGATTGAGAAGGTACAAGAAGGAAATCAAAGGCCACCATTACTCTACCAATAGTGGTGGGCAAACGTGTGAGCTTCAGCGGACATTAGGTTGTTCTCAGAGCTCTACTGTGGGTGAAGCACCCACTTTGGTGCTACCAACAGCTATGAACTTCAGCAGTGTTTTCATGAAGTCCTTAACCAGGGAAACAATAGCCACTTTCTCATTCCTGGAAAGTTTACTATCCCTACTATTGTAGACCTACTGGCAAACTTCAGAGCCATTAACAACCTTCTCTGACCTAGAGTCCTACAACTTTCCAGTGTTTCATAAGCACCATTTAGCAGTACTAACTCCATCCTTCCTTAAAATACTCCATGTGGTTTCTGTTTCCCTGATCAAAACCTGGACTGGGATTTTAGAAGATGACCCTAGTGGCTTTGTAAAGAAAGAACTGAATGCAGAGAAACTATGGGGCAGGGAGACTAATAGATGAATTATTTCAATAATACAAAGGAGAGATGATGAAACTCAAAATTAGGACAATGTCACTATAAATAGAAGAGAAGAATGACTTCAAAAATGTTTGGGGCACATGACCATTTAGATGGAGGAGAAAAATACAAGGAGTTTAGAAATGTTCCCAGAGTTCTAGGCTGGGTGATTGTACTGATGGTGAAAAAGAATACAACACAGAGAAAGGAAGAAAGAGACCTGGTGGACCTTATACATGATGAGCTCAATTTTACCTGACCAGGTAAAATATTAAATTTATGGTGTAGATCAGTGGTCGGCAAACTCATTAGTCAACAGAGCCAAATATCAACAGTATAATGATTGAAATTTCTTTTGAGAGCCAAATTTTTTTAACTTAAACTATAGGTAGGTACATTGTTATTAACTTAATTAGGGTACTCCTAAGGATTAGGAAGAGCCACACTCAAGGGGCCAGAAAGCCACATGTGGCTCGTGAGCTGCAGTTTGACGACCACGGGTCTAGATATTAAGTAGGCACTTGTGTAAGTAAATCTGGGGGCAAAAGATTTAGTGTGAAAGGATTCATACTTTGTAGACCCGGAGCATAAAAATGGTGGTTAAACCATGAGAGTGGGTAAAATTTAAAGGGAAGTATGTATGTAGCACGGGGGGAGCTGGTAATAAAGAGCTAAGGAACAATCCCTGGAAAACATAACAGTTAAGAGCAAATACTGGAAGGGAATCCAGCAAAAGAGACCAAGAGCAACCAAGAGACCAAGAGCAGGAGGTGGTCATTTAAAACCTTGGGTAAACATATGAAGACAACATAAATTGTTACTGATGGAGGACATCAAATTTTTGTTGCTTTTACACATGGATGCAGTTTTATGCAACGTGAAGTAGAGGGACATTCTGTAGTTCTTAGCATCTTCATCGTCTCAGTGGGTTTTATCTCTTCTCTGTCTTCCTCCTTCATCATAAAGGCAATCTTCCCTTTCCTCATTACTTCACTCCCTCATCTCATTCCCTTGTTCTTCTCCAAATGGAGCCAATGCATTTCTGCCTTTACAAATAAGTGTTCCTGCTCACATCTCCCAGATACTTAATCTGCCTCTCTTTAGCCAGGCAATCTGGATCAAACCCCTGTGAACCTTATGCCCATGCATTTAGCTTGTGGTCACACACAGACCCATGGGTTCAGAAACTGGCAAACAGACCTAGGGCTGTGCTGAAATCAATTCAATAGGTCATAACCAGACTATTTTTAAATGAAATATAAGAGGGTAAAAAGGGGATAGAAATATAAGCATATATACTGACAGCAAAAATAAATATGATTTCAGAAAACATTTGTTTCAGTGATAGGTTATATGTATGTTTCCATTTTTATGCATGTATGAGTGATGAGTCACAAAGTAAAATAATGGAGCAAAGTTACATACATGTAACATGAAAAAGAAATACCAAGGAGGATTGAGTTCTATATTAGTTTGTACTTGGAAAGTGATCCTAGGAAACAAAGGTGAGGGAGTAGGGAATGACAGAAAGAAACAGCAAAAGTCAATAGAGTATGCATTAATGTGATGTTTACCACTGTGGGTAACTGGCTCTCAAAATTATTGGGGACACTCTGAGGAACCTCATAGAGTGTGCCTCAGAATTGTCCCACTAGAGTAGAGGTGAGCAAATATTTTCTGTAAAGGGCCAGATAATAAATATTTTCCTCTTTGCAGGCCATGCAGTCTATGTCATAACTACTCAACTCTGCCATTGTAACATAGACAATATGCAAACAAATGGGCAATGGTTGTGTTCCAATAAAACTTTATTTACAAAAACAGGTGGGCTGAATTTGCCCCATGGGCCAACAATTATCCACCTTGCACTAGAGCACAGGGAGGCTGGGCATTTCTTTTTCCACCAGTTCCCATGCCCAATGGTTGGGGATTGCCCTAGGGAATGATAATAGTCCCCTCACTTCTGAGTGGGCATAGACACTAAGAAAGCAGCACAAATGTACATCCAGTGAGAGTTTGATGAAGGATATGGAAGTGTACTGGAGTCAGATGGACTAAGGGAGTGTGATAAAATGCATCACAGATATCTGCTTAAAAAGCCATGTGAGAAGTTAGTAGCCAAAAAAAAAAAAAAAGGACTCTTAAAAGTTTTGTAATTCACAGGATAGTTGTGACCAATGCACATCCAAAAGCATGCTGGATTGAGAGAAGGGGGATTAGATTATAGACTCAGTTTTGTTACCAACTTTTCTGTAAATTTTATAAGACACTTAACCTCTGAGCCTCAGTTTTCTTATGGATCAAATAAGAAAATGTATAAATTACACAACTTTCATGAGAAAGAGCTCTGTGAGATGTAAAAATTTGATACAGATGGAAAGTCATTAAAAAGAATTCAAATTGTGATACCTTGTTTCCTTCCTCTCCTCTAGTGATGTGATTCAAAACAAGGGACCACCTGAGGTTACAGAATTCCGGAAAATATATTCACATTCACATTTGCTTGCTAAAATGACCTCACAAGGCTCTTTTAAGTCCTCAGTAATTCTGCCCATACCACCTTTTTTCTCTGGGAACACTAAAATCTGGTGTTTTATATTCATCACGATCCATTCCCTAAAGAAATTAGTCTTTGTATTTTAGAGAAGTTTTTCCTTTTACATCTTCAAAGTTAACTGTATATTCAGCTCTCATTCCCAGCTTGGCGCACACTCTACCATTTTAAATCATTTTCTCTTAAAACTGTCCACACAGAGGATCTCATCTAATTATTCTTACACAGTCTAAAAGACACAGCCTCTGTTATGCTTTTAAGCTCATTTTCTTTGCCACATACTTTCCTTTTTTCCCCAAATGGATGCATCCAATTACTCTCCTCTTGGGTGTTTTAATTTCACACATTTTTGTACATTTAGAAAAACCATAGATTATGCTACATTCACTGGCAAATCATCCAAAAGCATTTAGATAAAAGAAAATTTTTGTAAAAACACATCTTCTGTAGCCACATAAGCCTGAGATCATTCCTTATTTTGAATCACATCACTAGAGGAGAGGAAGGAAACAAGGTATCACAATTTGAATTCTTTTTAATGACTTTCCATCTGTATCAAATTTTTACATCTCACAGAGCTCTTTCTCATGAAAGTTGTGTAATTTATACATTTTCTTATTTGATCCATAAGAAAACTGAGGCTCAGAGGTTAAGTGTCTTATAAAATTTACAGAAAAAGTTGGTAACAAAACTGAGTCTATAATCTAATCCCCCTTCTCTCAATCCAGCATGCTTTTGGATGTGCATTGGTCACAACTATCCTGTGAATTACAAAACTTTTAAGAGTCTTTTTTGTTTTTTGTTTTTTTGGCTACTAACTTCTCACATGGCTTTATAATACCGTGCATTCATCTTTTTTTTATGGCTGGATATTGGCTCTAAATGCTGAGTGTTGTTATTGTTTTGGTTTTGGTTTTAATGCCATAGTTCCCAAGTATGGTAGACTATTTACAAAAATAATCATAATAATTTCATATCCCTGTATACTCATGACTTTGCTATTCTTCTTATCGAGAGATAGCATCTATTTTCCCCACCCTTGTGTCTGGGCTGCCCTTGTGACTTGCTTTGAATAGAAGAATGCAGCAGATGTGATACAATGGAACTTCCAAGTCCAGGCCTCAAGATGCCTCTTTAAACATGATGATGCCATGTGAGGAAGCCTGGCTCTCCTACTTGAGGATGAAGGACCATGGGAAGAGGGGCCCAGTCAAAAGCCAATGCCAAATGGCAGGTAAATGAAGCCACCTTGGACTACCTAGCCCCATTCAAGCCTCCATGTGATTGAGCCACGTGAGTCACTAAATGATACCAGGAAAAGAACTGCCCAGGTAAGCTCATGCCAAACGGCTGACCCATGGAAACTTCTCACAGCACTGCTCAAGCTCTCCATAGAGGGGTTTCTGGTAGTCATCTTTCTGTTTCTTTCTTTCTTTTTTTTATTTCAGAGAGGAAAAGAGAATCGAGAGACAGAGATAGAAACATCAATGATGAGGGAGAATCATTGATCAGTTGCTGCCTATTGCACGCCCCCACTGGGGACTGAGCCCACAACCCAGGCATGTGCCCTGACCAGGAATCAAACTGTGCCCTCCTGGTTCATAATAGGTTGACACTCATCCACTGAGCCACACCGGCTGGGCCATCTTTCTGTTTTTTTATTCTGCCCCAATGGCCATATTATAACTAACTAGCACTAATTATAATAAATACCTAGTACAAATTGGGCAATGAGAGTCTCTCTGTGGTGAATATGAAATAGTGAGTGGAGACTCAGATCCTGGAAATCTTTGAGAGCTGAGTCTGTTTAACAGTAGGGCCCTGTAAGGAAGCCTTATCAAGACTCTGAGGCTGGTCCCAGAACTGTACTGGTCCTCACCCTTACTAAAAAGTGGGCGTTCAATTCTTCACTAAACCCTGTGACATATTCTAGTATTCATCCAATTAAATCCCCTTTCCCACATAAGCTACCTGAAGTAGGTTGTTGTTCCTGGCTGCTAAAAAAAAAAAAATCTGTATCAATGCAAGTCCTATTCCCACCTTTGGCTGAATGAAAGCCCACAGCTGGCTCCTCAGGGATCTTCGGGGTTCACTTGCCCTTCCCTGTTCTTCTGTTGTCTGGGGGCCAGAAGGAAGCTGCTACCCAGGAAGATAATCTCATTTTAAAGTGAGATCAAGGAAGCTGGTGCCCTAAATTTATTCATGGTTTCACCTACTGTACAGATCAGTACTCACATCAGATATATAAGCAAGTCTCTGTCAATACTGATTTCACTGATGAAAGCTCTCCCTGTCCCTACCTCACTGTGCTCTTATCACATGGATATCAACCCTGTGCTGTCAGGACCAGCTGCTGATGGCCCTAGGAGGAATAGAAAGTGTAGATGACGATACCTGTAATTGACTCCTCAGGAAACTGGGTATTTGGTGGTCTATGGCACCGGGTACAAGGTTTTTTTCCGACTGTCCACCAGGGCAGCTTTAGCTATTATATAACCTTGTTCCCTGTGTCATCAAAAATCTATAATCCTCTAAGAATTACTATACTATCCTAATTTATATGAGCACTCTTAGTTAGAAGAGGTGGAATACTGCATAATTACCACAATGCAGGACCCAGAAAAACACTGCAGGTAATAAAGTCATTTTTTGTTATATGTGCACAGGGAAAGGTAATGCTGCAAACAGCTCCTGAGAGCACCTTGTTGTGAGTAAGAGCTCATGCAGTCATGTGGCTGAATTCCACCTATTTCATTCAGGACAAGTCTGGGAATTGATTCTGTTTTGTTACTAAAAAGGAAAAGTGATTTTAGAAAATGTCCAGCAAATAAGGATCCTAGAACTTTACAATGTCATGAGATTTTTCAGTGCCAGATGTCATTGTGCCTGGGTCTCTTTTTGGTTCTCTAAAAAAAATATGAACAAGGCCTCTGAGTGAATTTAAATCTAAAGCAGTTGGCATATTTTAGTAAACAGATTTGGTTTGTAACTTGCAGATTGGTAGTGAATATTTATCTTTGGATAAAAGCAAAATCCCTAGTTCTGATCATATTAGAATTTCTTCCTCCATTTTCAGAAACCAAAAAGTTGAGTTTTTCACAAAAGTTACTGATCTAAAGAAACAAATACTTTCATTCTGATTTCTTGTGAAATGGAAAAAAAAGGGACAGAATTATAGAAATGTAAAAATATAAATGGTCTCTTAATCCTACCCTGTAAGTCTTGAAGTTTACAAGAAATTCTTGAAATTGAATAAGAACTTGCATAGATGTTAGTTTTAATAATCCTAAAGAGAGGATATTGTATATGTAAAATATATTCCAGTTTTAAAACAAAATCAAACAAAAATCCCTAAACTAAAGCTATTTCTTTAGCTACAATTATTAAACTTAGAACCATTTCCTCAAATAGGAGCAATGACATACTGATATAAAAACCTTGTATATATCAGTATTTAAATGTCTGTGCTTCATCAGAGGAACTGTGCACACGCTCCCACCACCTCAAGCATCTGAAGCAGACAACTGAGGGACCAGATCAGTGGGAGAAGGTGATACAACTCAGAGCAGAGACAATAAAGGTGTGAGACTTAAGGAAGACCCAACCTCTGGGCCAACGATTTCCAGACCATTGCCCCGATCGAGTCTTCAACCTCTCAAACCCCAAGCAGGGTGCCCAGGGCCAGAAAGAGACAGCAAAAATGGGGAGACAAAGAAACAAACACACACACACCCCCCCCAGGAAAGAAAAGGCGGACTTGCCCACAAAATGAGCTAAATGAAACAGAGGCATGTAATATGTCAGAAAAAGAATTCAGAGTGAGGATCATACAGTTTATAAACCAGATGGATGAGAAAATCAACAACTTATATAAGAATCAAAAGGAAATAAAAAATGATATAGCTACAATAAAAAACACAATGGAAGTTTTCAACAGTAGACTAGAAGAAGCAGAGGACAGAATTAGTGAATTAGAAGATAGGGCAGAGAAACACACCCAATCTGAACAGCAATTGGAGAAAAAATTAGAAAGCAGGAGGAGAGCCTAAGGGAGCTTTGGGAAAACATGAAAGGAAGTAACATATGTATAAATGTCTGTGCTTAAGTGTCATGAACAAAGAGTACACAGATATCAAAATATTCCAAGAAAGGAGAAATTTGGTCAATGGCAATGGCCATTCTTTCAACAACCTATACTTATAGTCTAGGAGTCTTTTTCTTTCATTTATTTATTCATTCACTCACTCATTAATTCACTCCTTTATTCACTCATTCATTCAAAACATTTATGCAATATACCAGGCAATGTGCCTAAGAGAATTAAAATACAGCTCCTGTCCTCAAGAAGCTTACACTCTGATGTAAGAACTTTCCAGTCTTTTATCCCTTATATCCAATCATGAAAATTGACATAAATGTCTTTTCTTTCCATCTCTTCCTTGCCTCTGTCATGATCAAGGTCATTACTTGACAGCTAAATGAATAAAGTTGTTTCCTAGTTAGAATTCCTACACCTAGCCTCTTCTCTCTCCACAATTTCTTTATGTCATTCATCTTCCAAAAAGATTGCTTTGGTTGTGTCACATCCCCGCTGAAGATGTCTTCAACAGCTTCCCATTTTCCCCAGAAATAAGATAAATTCCACAACTTGACTGTTACTATTGGGATTATTAATAATTACTACCACTTACTGAGGGTTTACTATGTGCCAGGCACTGTGCCAAGGGCTTATCTCATTTATTCCTCATGGCATCACTTCTAGGCAAAACTAGTACCTTCATTTTATAAAAGAGAAAAAAGACACTAAGAGGTAATCACTTACTTTCCCAAGGGCACACAGATAGTGAGTAGCAGACTGACTCCAAAGCCCATATTCTGAACCACTGCACTGGTTCACTATTCTGCTCTTGAGGTACCTCCAACCTATCCAGTCTGCCTCTGTCCCTTAACTCCTGTTGGATCCTCCACACCTTCAGATCCTACTCATATTTATTCAAAGCCCAATTTAAGTCTCCTCTCATCTGTGAACTCTTCCTAGATCGTGCTAGTATGTATGGATCGCCTTGTCCTCTGAGCTCTTATATTGCTTTTCTCTAGATTTATTGAGAGATATCCTGTATCATATTTTCATAGAAATATGTCTCAGGAACAACAGTGAAAAGCCCTTGAGAGCATGTAGCCCTCATAAATACTTAATAAATATTTGTTGGTTTTGTGGGGCTATGCATATAATAGGCACTCAATAAATTAATGTTGTATGAGTGACTGAGAGCTTCAACATTAAACAATAAGGGATGTCTGTCACTAACTACTCAGTCATTATGATGCGCAAATATTCCCCTGCCATGACTGGTGAAAAGAGATCATGTCGGGGGTGCTATGTCTCCCTCAAAGCATGCCAGGGAGAGCAGAAATCCACAGGGAGTTACAGGGGTTCCCCAAATCTTGCCTGAGTAGTCAGACTAAGGAGCATTATGAAAATTACACTGATCCTCAATATGAATAAGATCTATATATGTGGAACTTTACCCCCAGAGCCTTAAAAAGCTCCAGGGCAAAAATGGTGGACCTCCCAAACATTGGTCAGCAACACAAGCTGACTAATACTACGTAGGTTCCTGTAAAAAAAAATGGTTTTAATTATAGCTACAATCAAGACCTCGAGTGATCACAGAGCTCTACAGCAACCTAGCCAAATCCTTCCATACTGACCCCCACCCCACCCAATACATGGCCAAAAGGGATGACCACCCTACATGTCATGCATGGGGTTGGCCAGAGAGAGATTGTCAACTGGACAGCAATCTCCAGTGAAAAAGCCTGGCTGCAGGCAAGTTGTGATCAATTACTTGATACTGTCTTCATCTTTGGGAATTAATGGCAGAGCAGGGTCCTTCTTAGCTAAGCACTAAATGGCATATGACTTGAAAATAGAACATTCGGAGCAAAACCTCGGATGCCTTAACGTAAGCACTGTATTTTTTTAATAATTTTTATTTCTTTTTCTTTTTATTGACTTTATTGGGGTAACATTGGAAGTAAGCACTATACTTTCAGAGGAAGGGGAGAAAATCAAGGCATGTTGGATATCCATTTCTCTGGAAAAGAACTGACAATATATCATGTTTGGAATTAGCCATTTCCGCTTTTAAAGTGTTTTCTTATAACTTCAGCCTCTCACCAACCCTAGCAGATGGATTGGGCAGCTGAAAGTAGCCCCCATTGTCCATAGGTGGTAAGAACAGCCCAAGCCTTGCTGGATACCCACAGCTAGTGATTGGCTCGGGCACCCCAGAACTTCTCTCCCTGCAGCAGGGCCCCTACCAGTGCACTGTTCTTTTTTTAAAATTGTTTTCAGAGAGGAAAGGAGAGAGAAAGAGAGAGAGAGAGAGAGAGAGAGAGAGAGAGAGAGAGAGAGAAACCAATGAAAGAGAATCATTGATCAGCTGCTTTCTGCACACCCCCCACTGGAGATCAGGCCTGCAACTTGGGCATATGCCCTGACCAGGAATTGAACTGTGACCTCCTGGTTCATAGGTTGATGTTCAGCCACTGAGCCACACTGGTGGGCGACAGAATTCTTTCCCACGCTGAAGGAATTGGAATATAGAACTGCTTGCTTTGATTTCATTGGCTTATTTCCCTTCGCTTCCATTCCTGTTTTGAAATTGTCACTTTTTATCCCTTCCTTCCCACCCTCCTATACTTCCTTCCCCGCCACAGCCTCTCTCCTAACTTGTTTCAGATGCTGCTTCACTGAAAACTTCCCAGCTTCACAGAAACACTCACAGATTACCGAGCTGTGTCCTGGGGTTCCCTGCTACTGCTTCTCGGGGTTGGAAGAATAATTTTTAGAGGAGGAGGGGTGTTCGAGGAGGGGAGGGAAAGAATTGAATAATTACAGAAAGAACAGTGATTGCTCACCTAGTTACCCCATTAAGATCCCAAATGATCTCAGTCTAGCTCTCCAGGTTTGTGATAGATAATTTAGAGACATTTTAGGGGTAAATATCCCAGGAATAAATGCTCCCAGTGTTACAGCACTTTGATCTCCCTGACAGTCAACATCTTGGCATCTAATAATCGAAAAGATTATACAGGGAACTCTCAAGTGGCTCCCTCATGTACTGCCACGATGTGAGTGACGGACATCAGACAAAGGGCAAGGTGTCTGGGAGCTGGGAGTCCATCCGGCCTCTCTGCTCAGCACTGAGTTCACCATTGCACACAAAGCACAGATGAGGAGCGAAAAGGGAATGAGGGGAAAGCTGAAGGCTAAATTGTCATTTTGCTCAGAGAAAAAAGAATTCTGAGATTGTCAAAGTGCAGGTCTAGCCCAGTCCTCCCTTTTCTCCACAGCAACATTGTTCAGGCAGTTCTCGTCATGACACATTTCCACTGAGCCTCTCCAGGGGCAGCAGTAACGATTTTTACCAGCTGCATGGCTGTTGCTGAGGAATCCAACTATTGCTGTCAGGCTAATAAGAGAAAAGGTTCACTGTTGTGAATCAAGTAAATAAACATGCCTGGGAAACACTGAGGCAGCACATAACACTGAGAAAAATGAAACATGGTGCTATTTTTAGTGCTCGCTTTCTGATTATAATTGTACTTGAAGAGCAACTAGCATGAACAATGTAAAGGCAAAGTTAATTTCAGATCCTGAGCTTGCTGCACAGTTCTTAGGTTATTTGAAATGCAATGTGATCTACAGTCATTTTTCCAACCATGTGACAAGGAAACTTAAGGATATCTAAGTAGCTGCCGGGAGCCTCAGGGGCAAATGGAAGTTGAGGAACGTTTATTACAGAGAGATTTTTTATTTTTTTTTACTTTTTAAAAATCTTACATAGTGCACCCCATTTTCCCTATCAAGCTAACATTTACTGAAGACTCATAATGTGCCAGGTATTGTGTTCCTCTTTCCAGTGGGAATAATCTCATTTAATTGTCGCAACAACCTGTGGGGAAGCTACTGTTACTGTTTTCATCGAATGGAAGCCATACAACTTGAAAAGATGGAGCTAGAATTGGAACCCGGTCTCTCTGATGAGAGAGCCAAATCATTGTGATATTGTAGATGAAGAGAGGAAATAAGTCACAGCTGGGACCCTCTCCCATGCTGCTTCCCTGGTGACTTTGGCTGCAAACCTCCCAGCTTCACAGTTAGCGCTTGGAGTTCACAGATTACAGAGCTGTGTCCTGTGTAGAAGATCAGGAGAGAGAAGGAGAGCAGGAACAAGCTGTGTCCCTTAACCAAAGGTCATAATGCCTATCAAGGAAGCCCTTTCTTCATAACTATCCCTCTGAAAGTTCCAGCAATTGTTCCCTCCTCTTGCCTCTTCAGGCCTGGGGCTGGTAAGGGAGCCTTTAGCCATTGTGGCTCCCCTATGCCTTCTCACACCTTTGTAAATAGTCCTTTTATTAAACTCTCCTCTAATGTTCCTAATTTGAAGGTGTCATCTATTTTTTACAGGGACCCCGATTAATACAGTCTGTAAAACTTGATGGAGAAGGGGAGCAGGAAGGAATAGAAATGGTGACCAGGGACTACATATCAAGTAGACAATTAATTACCTGACAAACAACAAAATACTATAAATGGCTCCAACCAATTTCATGTTGGTATTAATTTATTTGTCATTTCAACAAATCCTTTAAACCCCCCACATTAAAGATGGAAACCACAAGACTAATATCAATAATCATTGAAAGTTTCCCACCTCCAGCAGTTTTAGCACACACCTATTCACAAATCTCTTAGCTACAAATTTGATGAACCAGAGAGGTGAAAGGAATGAGATAACAATCCAGGAAAATACTAGGGAAAACAGAAGGTTTTGTTTTTGAATTCTTCCTTTCTGCTGGCTTCTTTCACAACAAGTACCATTCACAGCTCCCACTTTCATTCCCAACTCTGAGGAACCAGCTGTTTCTATCAGAATAATTAATGTTTTTCAGAGTGTTTGTTTCCATTGCCAGTGTTCACACATGATTGTGATTGCAAGGAAAGGGGCCGTAAGAGAAAAGAGAAAATTCTAGAGGAATAGAAGAGGGTTGAGATGAAGTTAAGAATGAAAAGATGGGGGGCATGAGACCACACATGAGTGGTGGGCACTGAGAGAACCTGATGGCAGATGGGAGTGAGGCTCTGAGAAGATGGAATAGACAAGAGAGAGAAGCAAAGGGACCAGATGCTTAAATAACTGGATATTATGTAAGGAGATTAATTTGAAGGGGAGGGGACTGGCAAAACTTCATGGTTGTTCAGTAGCCAGAGAATAATAACCAAGAAGCTATTTAGCCTACATTCCATTGAAAACCAGGACCATGGTACAGTATGGTTTGGTGAATGCACTCTTAGAAGGGCTGACTTACCCATACTGGTCTGCTCTTTGCCAGATCAAAAGACATTTTCTGTTTCTAAACAGAGGGAGTGGGACTGATGCCTTATGATCTAATGAACAACAAAAATGGGATAAAGGGGGGAAATCAGAGTTTAGCTTTAAACCCCCCATGCCTTTAACTTGCAACAACTTTTCTGTCCCTTTGCCTTAGGCTGAGGAATTACCTAGAAAGTGGAATCCATTATGCTTACCCTACTCTGCAAATCTCTGCTGCTGCTGACATTTGTTTCTTTCTTTGTTTTCAGTTCTTTTTTAAAGATATTGGGTAAGAGAGCCAAGGAGTGAGAGAACATATTCACTTCTTACCATTTGTTGGCCTTTCTTAAATCTATTATTTTATTTTTTCTGTTCCCATCAATGGCGGCTGTTTTAGTTGCCCAATTGAGTCTGCATTTTTATCCTCTTCCTATTCAGTTTAGGATAATTGTTACCCAGTTAAATCATTATAATTAAATTTTACTTAAAAGTGAGAACCCACCTGCAACCATATGTTAAGACTACCTTTGGATAAGAAATTTGGTATTTTCATTTTGTACTAAATGCAAAGTTGTGTAATTTTCAGTGAAGATGGTTAAAGAGACTTGCCTCTTTTTTTAAATGATTAATTATAATTCAGATGTGTCTGAAAGGAAATTACCTGACTCTTAGAAAAACGTTTTCATTAAATACAACTACCACTGAGCTGAGTTCTATCAAGCACATTTGGAATTGATGCAAAGAAATAAAATAACTGAGATGAGAAAAAATAATAAGGTGCTTTCAGTAGATATATGAAATGAAACTGAAACATAGAGGTTCCTCTAGAGAAAAATTGACATAGTTTGCCTCCTCGATATCCTTCCACATTCTTGAAAGTGTTCTGAATTTCCTCTGAAAAGCTATTTTCTCATTTTCACCCAGCATTTGAAAGAATTACACCCTTCCACACCAGGGGCTGGTGTGACTTAAGCCAATCAGCATATTCCATTCCCCCTGGCCACCATGATCTGATTAGGGATCAGAGTCAATGAGATGTTTGCTAGAACTTCTGGGAAGAAGAAAATTCTCTTCTTCAGGAACTACAGACATTCTTTCCTTGAGATGTACTAGTATAACTTGAAGATGCAAGATCTATAACTGCTGTAGCCATTTTGCAATCTGGAAGGGAAATCTAGAGTGGCAGGGAGCCCTGGGCATGAAGCTTTACCTAAGAGGGCAGAGCAGTGTGATCACCTTGGTGACATCATTTGAGCCATTAGATCAAGCTAGCGCTTACCCTGGATTTCTTAGCCATGTATACCCACCTTATGGCTAGAGCTAATTTGAGTTTTCTGTTACCTGCAACCAGGAGAATCCTGGAGGAGTGAGTTCCCTACCTGTATTGAGGCAAGGTCAGTTGACCCTCAGTCTGTGATGCAGCAGGAGAAATACCAATACCTGCATTACTGGGACATTGTATTAGATCTTCGGTTCCTGGGACTGGCTTACCATCTGAATTACTGGGAAACTTGGCAAAAATTCTTATAAAAACTTGAAGATCAATAAGTTTAGGAAATTCCCTTTAAGAAATAGGTAATAGGGAACTAAGATAAACATAATGAGTTATATCTAACAGAGGAGGGAGAAAATGTTAGAAGATATAGGCAAATTTCATTTTCTTATTCAACTGTTATTCATTTAGAGTCATTTAAAAAAAGTACTATGATAGAACTTGATAGAGATCATTAAAAAACTATATAAGAAAAAATTCCAACTACTTAAAGAATTTTTTAACTTGAGAGAAGGCTAAACATGTATGCTTATAAGCCCATTGCAACTCAGTACAGGCAAGTGCTGAGAAATACTTGCTTTAGCTTTAGCAGCTTACTAAGCATATTCACACTCATTATATCATTTGATTCTCACAACAACCCTTTGAGATAGGCAGTTGCACTTCCCTATTTGGCATACATAAAGAAACTGAGACTTAAAGTGTGCAAAGATAAATGTAAATGAATGTCACTGTGGCATTATTTGAAAAAGGAGAAAACTGAAAACTGCCTAAATATCCATCAATAATGGAGTAGCTAACCACATTATATTCCTCCGTGCAAGGGAATGGTAGGCAGCTGTTAAAAATAATGAGGCAAAGTTCCTGTTCTGGGTAGGATGGGGTAAGTACACTCTACCCTGTCTCCCACCAAATTAGGATTATATCATTTAGCAAATAAAAATACAGAATATCCATCTGTATTTGCTTTTCAGATAAGCAATATGTTTTTTAAAGTATAAGTATGTTGTAAACAATATTTGTGATAAACTTATACTAAAAAATTACAGTATGTCTTGTATTTTATATGATAAGCTTAAACTGATTCAAGTAAAAACCTAGACAAAATGCAGGGAGAAGTTACATGAAGACTGAAAAGTGGATGGTAGCAGGCAGATTGAGGAAAGAGAACTTAATTATGAATGATTTGATGGTGAATTTCCTAGGTTGGTTTGCTGTTTTACTCCCTCATCTCCCACCCTGAACTGAAAAGTGACCCAAATCCAGAGCTGTGGACCCAGCACAGAGAGCAACAGCCCCAAGAGAAGCTCTCTTTCTGGTCTGAGGGGAGAGGTGGGGCACTAGGACAGAATGGAAAAGATCCTCTGGTTTCCTTCCTTCCTCCCTCACTCGCTTCTTTCTTTTTTTCTCTTTCTTTGTTTCCTTTTTCCTTTCTTTTTTCCCATTGAAGACTTCAAGTCAAGCCACAGTCCCAAAGCAACTGAGTGATAGCTGGACAGTGGCAGCAGCAGTAGCCAAGCAGGAACCTAAAACTCTGAGAAGAATTCCTCCTCTCTGGCAAGAGATTTTATGATCTTAAGAATTTAGGGGGAAAGCCCATTGTTTTTTCCTTTATGCATCTTTCCTCTCTTGGGACATGGAGGCAGACTCGGCTTCAGGACCCACGGTGCCTGCGTGGAGTGATCAAAAGCTCTGCTTTCTAGACAAAGGACCAGAAAGAGGCACTCAGAGGTGATGTTTTTTTGAGCTTCCTCTACTCAACCTCAAAGAGTGTCAGGAGATTGAGTAGAGGAAGTTAAAAAAAAACAAAATCCCAAGTAGCACTGGTGAAATCCTAGGCTCATCCTTGAAATGTGAAATGACCCTAAACTGTATACCAAAGCTTAAGAACTGAACTATGCGGTAGACCACCTCCTAGGACCCAGATTGCCCACTGAGTGATACACCATGGGATGGGTTAAAATAGTAGTGCAAAGGCTTTGAATATTGAACTAAATTGGAAACACAGTCCACGGAAAGCATAAACACAACTGTACTGAATGCCTACTATGATAGGTAGCCAGCTTCCAGTATGGCCCCTAATGACCCCACATCATAGTATTCACTGTGTTGTTCTCCCTCTCACTGTACCAAGGTTGGTCTGTGTGACAATAAATATGGCAGCAGAAGTGATTATTTGCCTCTTTTGAGGTTATAAGGACTGTGGTTTCAGTCTTGGGTTCACTCTTTCTTGGATCATTCTACCTGAGGGAAGCTATGTCATGAGCAACCCCAAGAAGTAGAAAGGAACTGAAGTCTCCTGTCAACATCCATGTGAGTTGGAAGTGGATCAAGACCCAATCAAGCCTCCAATGACTGTAGCCCAGGCTAACACTTTGATTGCAGCACCATGAGAGGTCCTAAACCAGAACCATGCAACTAAATCACTCCCAGATTTCTAACACCCAGAAACTGTGAGTTTGCTGTTTTAAACTACTGGGTTTGGCCCTAGCCAGTTTTCTCAGTGGGTAGAGCATCGACCCTCAGACTGAAGTGCCCCAAGTTCTATCCGGGTCAAGGCGCATGTGGGAGGCATCCAATCAATGTGTCTCACATTGACAATTCTCTTTCTCTGTCTCTCCTCCTCTCTTCCACTCTCTAAAAAAGTCAATGGAAAAATATCCTCGGGTGAGGAGTTACCAAAAAAACTACTGAGTTTGAGGTAATTTGTTATATAGCAGTATATGACTAATATGTCTACCAAAACAAGCAAAAAAAAAAAAAAGGCAACATTTTCCATAGGATTTAAACAAGATAGAAATTCTCATAACAGGCAAAATGTTAATGATGTAACCTAAATTACTTGACATATGAAGGATTGAGAAAAGAACTTACATACATATATGCATAACCAATGGACATAGACAATAACGTGGTGAAGGCCTGGAATGTGTAGGACAGGGGCTAGAATGAGAGGGGGCTAAAGCAGGGGAAGGAAATTAGGGGACATCTGTAATACTGTCAACAATTTTTTAAAAAAGAATAATTTGCAAGGGAAAATATAATTAACAATAAGAGACAAACAACACAATTTTGAAGTGCTGGTAAGTATGCTAGATTTATACCTAAGTATTTCATTTTCTTATGGAACTATTGTAAATTATATTTTTCATTTCATTTTCCAATTGCTCATTGATAGGATATAATTATATGATTTTTTTTTATGTTGAACATGTATCCTATAATTTTGTTAAATTCAGGTATTAGTTTTAGATGCTGTTTAGTAGAATCCTGAAGATTTTCTGAATAGATGCAATGATGTGGAGTAAAAGAATCCAGGCTCAATATCACATACTGCATGATTCCATTTATATGATAGTCTAAAAAAGGCTTAATTTTAGGCACAGCTGCCAAGGTTATGGGTGGCAAGAGGATTTACCTACAAAGGGGCAGCAGAAGGGAATTTTTGTAGTGATGTAAATGTTTTCTAAATATGCTATTGGTTATACAAATCTGTGTTAAAACCCATAGAACTGTATACCCCCAAAAAACTCAATGTGTGCATTTTATTTAAAGTAATAAAAGCCATTGAAAAATTAGAAATGTCTGTAATATTTATCGCTTACTATAAAAATTCACAAAAGCTGTATAATATGAATTCATTGTTACAGGGGAAATGTTTGTATGAATGTGTTGGTGTGTATAGAAATATATTATTTATTTTCTAATTTTAGAAATATCTTTTTAATTTTTAATAAAAATGAGTATAGAAATATCTTTTAAATATCTGAAGCAAAACCTTAATAGAAGTAAAATTATGGAGGAACAGGAAATTTTATTTATATAGAGTGCATTTTTTTGTTATTTTCAGTGGAAATGAGATAGACCTGCTTTCAATATTTGTATTAAAATGAGCATGAATGTCACAAGACAAATTAAGACCCTCTGCTCTCCTGAGTTTCTATAATTAAATAGAGCCTAAAATGAGATCTGAGGGATAGTAAGAGTTACAAGGAGGTCAAGGTCATTAATAAATAACTGAAGTTCTGTCAATTAAATTTTAACTTCCTCTTGGTTTGACTTAATCTCTAATGAGCCATTTACTATCTAGTTAGTCTGAGGATGGACAGTGGCTAGCTGTAATTTCAAGAATAGTTAGTTATCCATTTCTCAATGACTTTTTACACTTACTAGTAGGGCTCAAGGGCTGTCAGTGAATAATTAGTGAAATCCCTTCATTTTCCAAGTGAAGAAATGGAGGGAAAATCCTAGGCCAACACTCTTTCTACTCTGACTTACAACCTCCATCCCTTGGGTTTCCAGCTTTCTGGACACCATGTTGTAAGAGAGAAGGATGGGGCAGAGATGGCTCCACTCAGGGCGGGTCCAGCTCCATGAGGTCTAGACAACCTTTCCATGCTTTTCTAGATCAGAGCCAGTCTCACACTGCTGCTAGGCTTCTCAGGGAAAGAAGTCAGGTTTCAATTTATTGATAGTCTCCTGTCAAGGGAAATAGGGAGTGTCTCCCACTATTTTGTGATTGGCTTCTTCAAAGCTCATGCCTCAAGAGGAGCCAGATGTCAGGAAGCCCTATCTCTGCACCCATGGAGCTCGTTCTGCTCCTTATAAAGGAAGCAGATATATAGTGTATCCTGGAGTCAGAAGGAGTCCTGGAAATTCGACTCAGAGCACAGTACCACTCAGAATCCTACGGTATCATTGGAAGCATGACGGGATTAAAGAAAGATGTATGTACCAAGACTCCTCTAAGGAAGTATGGCTGGAAGGAAGACTCAGTAAGCCAGGTAGGGTGGGGTAGAAACAACAGATGGCCCCCACCCTGCCTTAGAGAATGTTGGGTATGATTATCTGAACAACTTCTGCAGTGCTGGGAAAGGAAGCAGTGTGGGGCTGAACTGTTGTGGACAAAGGGGAGGCTCATCAGCCACCCAAGGGCTCATGAACAAACTCCTTGACTACAAAATGGATCTCTAAAATGTAGTAAACTCTGTAAACAATTGTAACTATTGTGAGAATAAATAAGTAATTTTTTCTATCAAAGAGGGGATTTTAGGCAGCTGCCATTTTGGCCCATGAGATGTACAGCTCCCTGTGGGTGGCCATTTTGAAACGACAAAGGTCAACCTTTCCCTTTAAATTAGCCAAACCTGAAAGAGTGTGAGCCTAAGCTCTTCCAATCAAGAGTGAGGGACAGATCACATGCATCAGAAATAAAAGCCCGGGCAGATGCTGTTCAGTATGCATGCTGCCAGATTCTGTGTTGGTATGGACACCTTCTATACAAGTAAAGATATTTGCCTTGCAAAAAAAAAAAAAGAATAGTTATTTCCCAAAAATGTATTTTAAAGTTTTGCAGGGTTTATTTGCAGAGAAGCTTATGTTTAGCCGATTTAAAGAGCAAGTTTTACATGTTTAGTAAATAATCTTTGGCATTCTGACAATCAAGAAGTGTCCTGACATTGTTCTCATCAGTTACTTAACAATAAACTCAGCTGTTCTGGAATTCTTATTTCCAGCGCCTCCTAGTGCATAATAGTAACCTTTGGCCCACACTATGCAATATATTAACTAAAGATAAATGGTGCTCTTTAATCATGGGTCTGTAAGTTGTTTGGCGGCAGATTGCACCAGCCTATGAGCACTGTTTACTAATTATAATTGGATTTATGGTTTTGACCTGGTTTTAGTGGAGCCAGGCAGATTTGATAATTAAGTCTGACCACATAATGTGACTATATAACCAGCTAACTACAAGTGACCAAGCCAAGAACAGTCTTTTGGCTTCGTAGTATATACAATATTGGTGGTTTAAGACCTGGAGACAAAGCATGTCTTATTCCACCCAGCAATGGGTATACAAAGAAACATGGATGTGAAATCTTCAGACAATTTAAATGCATATTCTTTTTCTTGATGTTGTTGTATTGTATCCTTTGCCTGTAATAAAACTGTTCCATGAGTATAAATGATTTGAGTCATGTGAGTTTTTTCAGAAATCAGTATTAGAACTCCTAAAGTAATTAATGAACAGAGCGAAGAGGATTGGAAGGAAAGAAGAAGATTTCTGAGGGAAAAACTCATTTTTTTTTAATTAAATCTTTATTGTTCAGATTATTACATTTGTTCCTCTTTTTTTTTCCCCCCATAACTCCCCTCCTCCCAGTTCCCGCCCCACCCTCCGCCCTCACTCCCCACCCACTGTCCTCATCCATAGGTGCACGATTTTTGTCCAGTCTCTTCCCACATCTCCCACACCCCTTTCCCCCCCAAGAATAGTCAGTCCATTCCCTTTCTATGTCCCTGATTCTATTATAATCAACAGTTCATTCTGTTCATCAGATTATTTATTCACTTGATTCTTAGATTCACTTGTTGATAGATGCATATTTGTTGTTCATAATTTGTATCTTTACCTTTTTCTTCCTCTTCCTCTTCTTAAAGGATACCTTTCAGCATTTCATATAATCCTGGTTTGGTGGTGATGAACTCCTTTAGCTTTTCCTTATCTGTGAAGCTCTTTATCTGACCTTCAATTCTGAATGATAGCTTTGCTGGATAAAGTAATCTTGGTTGTAGGTTCTTGGTATTCATCACTTTGAATATTTCTTGCCACTCCCTTCTGGCCTGCATAGTTTCTGTTGAGAAATCAGCTGACAGTCGTATGGGTATTCCCTTGTAGGTAACTGAGTTTCTTTCTCTTGCTGTTTTTAAGATTCTTTCTTTATCTTTTGCTCTTGGCATTTTAATTATGATGTGTCTTGGTGTGGTCCTCTTTGGATTCCTTTTGTTTGGGGTTCTCCGCGCTTCTTGGACCTGTAAGTCCATTTCTTTCACCAGGTGGGGGAAGTTTTCTGTCATTATTTCTTCAAATAGGTTTTCAATATCTTGCTCTCTCTCATCTTCTGGCACCCCTATAATTCTGATGTTGGTACGCTTGAAGCTGTCCCAGAGGCTCCTTACACTATCCTCGCATTTTTGGATTCTTTTTTCATTTTGCTTTTCCGGTTGGATGTTTTTTGCTTCCTCGCATTTCAAATCATTGACTTGATTCTTGCGCTCCTCTGGTCTGCTGTCGGGCGTCTGTACAATATTCGTTATTTCAGTCTGTGTATGCTTAATTTCTAGTTGGTTCCCCAATATAAGATCGAGGGTCTTATTAGTTTTCGTGTAGATCTCATTAAGTTTATCGGCAGCTTCTAAACAGTTCTTGAGAGACCTTAAAAGTGTGGTTCTGAACTCTATATCTTCCTTTGACAATTTTGTCCTGTTTCTTTGTCTTCGCATTTTGTTATGCTTCCTTGGTGCACCCCCTAGTGGTCTTTGTTCGCAGTCTTATAGTTAAACCTTGATTGTTGTAGCTAATTCCAGGGAGGGTTTGACCTCCAGGCCAAGTGGCTATGAGAATCAGCTGTGTCAGCAGTGAGAGAACTTCTGTCCTCTAGGGAGGTGCTAATCTAGCCTTTGCCTGAGGCTATCCGGCAAATGCCTCTGTGCAGGGCTTGGGCAGGGCGGGTCGCACAGGATCAACAGGGTGGGCCGGAGATAGCAGTTATGGCGGCTCTCAGTCCTGTCCCCAGGGGCTCTGCCTCTCTGAGTCCCAGCACCCGCTGCAAAGCTGGGAGAGAAAGCTGCACTCGCTCTGACTGAAGCCAGACAGTCCCGCTTCTCCCGTTTGAGTCTAGGTCCCTAAAGACTCGCCCGGATCTGGTGCTCAGAGTCTGCGACTCCCTCCCGATTGAAAACAACAACCGCGCCCTCCGCCGCCAGCCCGCTCCGCGCACTCCGCACCTCAGAATTTGACTTCACCACTGCGCCTCCTCTGGGTGTCCGTGTGCATTTCTCTTTCCTCCTAGTTGTAGGACTTCCACTCAGCCAGCGTTCCTGTGGTTCTGGGTGATGTCCCTTCCGTTTTTTGGTTTCACTTTTGAAGTAGTTGTTCAAAGCAGCAAACTCCGGCGTTAACCTATGCCGCCATCTTGGTTTCCCGATGATTCTCTCTTATCATTGATGTTTCTCTCTCTCCCTTCCTCTTTGAGCGCAGGAGCTAGCAGAGCAAGTCCAGAATCTGCAGGACGGCTGTCAGGAAGAGCGGCTGGAACACGAGGGCAGGAGTCCTGAGGTGAAACTCAAAAACTCATTTATATTCAGCTTTTATTGAATATTTACGGTTCCAAAAATCTCAATAGGCAATTGGCAGACAAAAATGACTCAAGCATGACCTTTGATCATAAGATGCTCATATTGTGAAGAAAAATATAGTTTTTCAAACAAAAGATCATAACCATTTGTAATAACTGAAAAAATAGGGGTATGTAAAATCAATAAGGGAAAAAGTAAAAGTTTGTGAGAGACTTTATTAGAACTTTGTATTTAAGCTTAGTCATAAAAAATGGGCATGAGTTATCAAGAAGTTAAAAAAAGAGAGACACGCAAAGGAGAAATATGTTCAAATACAGAGGTATAACATTGTTTATAAATTTTCATCAATACAGAGCTATATCAATAAATTTTATCAATACTTATGCTATTAAATACTATATAGCCACTAAAACAGTAAGAAAATTCTCTAGATACTAATAAAGAAAAATATCCACTACAATGTAGTATACATCTTTACACTCAGAGTCCTATAAGAAGAATATGTCCAAGACATAATCAAAATCATGTCTTTATGATCAAGACAATGAGGCAGAAGAAATAGTTGAAGAAACACTGATGGTAATTTTCCAAAATGAATTAAAGATATAAAGCCACAAATTTAAAAGTCTTCTAAATACCAATCAGAATAAATATAAAGAAAACCGCACTTAAGATCATGGCAATAAAATTAATGAAAATTGTAAAAAAGAAAAATCTTAAAGTAAGATATATGGGGGATAAATGGTGATGGACAGAGACTTGATTTGGGATGGTGAACACACAATACAGAGTACAGATGAAGTGTAGTAGAATTGTGCACCTGAAACCTGTATAATTGTGTTAACCAGTATCACTCCAATATTCAATTTTTTAAAAATCTTAAAAGCAGCCAAAGAAATAAGGCTATCTTCAAAGGAGTAATTATTTGACTTTTGCATGACTTCCCAAGAGAGATAATAGAAGCCAGAAGATGATAGAGTTCCATCTTCAAAGTGTTGAAAGGAATAAACAGCAACCAGTAATTATATAGCCAAGAAAATTATCCTTCTAGAATTCAGATGCAATAAACTCATTAATAAGAACTCAGAAATAATAAAATATAACCAAGCTAATAGATCGGAGGAGGCAGAAAAATAGTAAGTATTCAATACAAAAGAAGTCAAGAAAGAAAAGATAAAGGAATATAGGATAAGTGAAATAAGTAGAAAAGTAATAACATCTACACTAATAAAAGACAAACATGCAAATTGACCATACCTTAGCTACACCTTAAGCCACGCCCACCAGCCAATCAGAGCGACTATATGCAAATTAACCCAACCAAGATGGCAGCCCGCAGCCACGGAGCTAGAGTGAGCAGGAGGCTTGGTTGCCTCAATGATGGAGGAAGCCAAGCTTCCCACTTGCCACAGCGGCTCTGAGCTCCACTCAAAGCAACAAAGTTTCAACTATAGAAGGTAAATAAACCCCAGATACCTGCTTTCAGCCAGCTGTGGCCTCAGAGCTGGAGCAAGCAGGAGCCTTCCCTCCTGCCCGCCCTGGCCGGCTCTGAGCTCCTGTCAAGGCTACAAAGTTTCAATTATAGAAGGTAAATAAATCCCAGAATTAAAAAAAAGAAAAGAAAAAAGGAAAGGCTGGGAGCTTCTGTCGCCGAGGGGCTTGGCCAGCCTGAAAACGGTCCTCAGCCCCTCACCCAGACTGACCAGGCACCCCAGTGGACCCCCCACCCTAAAGGGGATGTGGCCAGCCTGAAAACAGCCCTCAGCCCCTCACCCAGACTGGTCAAACCTCCATGGGGTGAGGGTCCCCACTGTGGGGGAGGGAGGGGCTTGACCCACCTGCAAACAGCCATCAGCCCCTCACCCAGGCTGGCCAGGCACCCCAGTGGGGACCCCCACCCTGAAGGGAATGTGACCAGCTGCAAACAGCCATCAGCCCCTCACCCAGGCTGGCCAGACACCCCAGCAGGACCCCCACCCTGATCCGGGACACCCTTCAGGGCAAACCAGCCGGCCCCCACCCGTGCACCAGGTCTCTATCCTATATAATAAAAGGGTAATATGCAAACTGACCCTAACAGCAGAATGACTGGGAATGACTGGTCACTATGACACACACTGACCACCAGGGGGCAGGTGTTCAATGCAGGAGTTGTCCCCTGGTGGTCAGTGCGCTCCCACAGGGGAGCTCTGCTTAGCCACAAGCCAGGCTGATGGCTGCCAGTACAGCAGTGGTGGTGGGAGCCTTTCCCGCCTCCTCAGCAGCGCTAAGGATGTCCGACTGCAGCTTAGGCCCGCTCTTCGCTGGCACGTAGACATCCCCCGGGGAGTGGGCCTAAGCCAGCAGGTGGACATCCTCCAAGGGGTCCCAGACTGCAAGAGGTCACAGGCCAGGCTGAGGGACCCCACCAAGTGCACAAATTTTTGTGCACCGGGCCTCTAGTTGAATAATAAAACACAATATATAACCATAATTAGATTAAATATGAATGGCTTATATGTTTTAATTTTTTAAAGAACAGTTTTTTTAGGATGGATTTAAAATTAACAACTATATGTTACTTACAACTAACACATGTAAAATATAAGGTTATGTGGTAACTAGCCACCAAAAATATCCACCACCACCACCACCCCCCCAAGTGATTCCCACCTCCCAGTATATGGCCTTTTGTAGTCCCCTTCCCTTGAATTCGAGATAAATTTGTGGCTGGCTTTGGACCAAGAAAATATAAGTGCTGCTTTGTGACTTTCAAGGGTATATCAAAACAAGTCTTGTACTATGCACCTTAATTTCTTGGAAATGTGTTCTGGGGGAAAACAGTCACCATTTTAGAAGAACAAATACACTAAAATTACCATGCTCTCAGAAATATCAATTTTAAAACATTATAACCAAGTAAAGTACCCTACAAGCCTCATCTGTACACAGACATAATTCAGATGATGAGATCCTAGACTTTAAGATAGAACCTAATGCCACAAAGAAATGAGACTCTGGGGACCCTGTTAGAGGGGGATAAAAACAATTGAAGGCCAGAGAGCAAATTGTGATCTCTAGGTTTTCAAAAATAGCCTTCTCTGGTGAATCATACCTTCCAGTATTTATACTCCTGTGTAGTCCCTTCCTCCTTGAATCTGAGCCAGCCCTCAAGCTCACTTTGGACTAATTGAATATGGCAAAGGGGTACTAACTACATGACTTCCACTGCCACATCACAAGAAGCCTGTAGTTTCTGTGTTACTCTTTTGGAATATGCACCTGGGGAATATACTCTGAGCTTGACATGCTGTGAAGAACCCCAAGATACCCATGTAGAGAAGTCCTATGAAGAAAGAGACATGACTGATCATCCCTCATCTACTTCAGCCATTTGAGCTGATATGCCAGAAAGGTGAAGAAAAAAGTATTTTGAACAAGCAGCCAAATCAAGCTCACACATGATTCCAGCATCAGCTACCACATGATTGCAACTGTATGAGGAATTAATTCCCCTTCCAAAATGAGAGCTACTGAGCTGAGCCAAAGAAAACCACAGGATCATGAGAGATGATAACACGTCCTTTTAAGCCACTAAGTTTGGGAGTGATTTATTATGCATTAGTACATAACTGAAACAGAATTAAAAGGTTTAAAATTAAAGGATGCAAAATAAATATGCTACATGAACACTAGCCAGAAGAAAGTTGTTTAACTATATTAATATCAAACTAGACAAAAGGTAAAAAGTATTATTATAGATTAAAGAGGCAACTTTCACAATGACAAAATATTTAATTCACTAAGAAAATAAAAATTTCAAATGTGTATAGATCTGATAACAGATCCTCAAAATATATAAAGCTAAAAGTAATATAACTCTAAGGAGAAATAGACAAATCCATAATCCCTTTTTGTGACTTGAACAATTTCTCTCATTAACTGATAGATTAAGCAGAAGAAAATAATATTAAGGATAGAAGGTTAGAACAATACAATTAACAAATCTGACATACTAGATATATAGAACAACACTGCACTCAGCAACTATAAAATACATATTCCTTACAACTGTGCATAAAACACTTTTTAAAAGAATAGGTTATAAACTGGAACACAAAAATAACAGATCTCAAAAGAATAATATGGTATAAAATAGGTCCAGTATCACAGTGCAATTAAGCTAGACATCAACAAGATAATGAAAGATCTTTGGAAAGCATAGCTTTGGAAATTAAGACATATACTACAAGTAAGTGTTAAAACGTAATAGAAGATACTTGAGCTAAATAACAAGTCTATATTTTAAAATTTTTAAGATGCAGCTAAATCATGCTTTAGTAGATATTCATAGGTTTAAATGTAAGAAAGGGAAAATCCTAAAAATCAATTATCTAAGTATCCATTTCAGGAATTAGAAAAATGGCTATCATTTACTCCTGAAAAGAGCTGAAGAGAAGAAATAGTACAAGACAGAAAATTAATTAAATAAATTTAAAATGTACAATAAATGAATCCACAAAGCCAAAAATTTGTTTTCAGAAGAGGTTAAAAAAAAGGTCAAAAGCTTTGTAAGATCAGCAATGTTGCAAGATACCAGGTCAATATACGAAAATATGTTCTATTTCTATAAAGCAGTTATAAACACTGAAAGTTTAAGAAAATCAATTTATAATAGCATTAAATAATAAAATACTTAGGAGTAAACAAAGAAATACAAAACTTGCACACTGGAAACTACAAATTTAAAGCAGCCTTAAATAAATGGAAAGATATTCCATCTATTTCACTTTGCCAGGTGACTGCATTTCTCAGGGTTTTAGCCATGTGACTTGCTTTGGCTAAGGGGATTTAGCAGATGTGACATAGGCATAACCATGAAAAAGTGCTTCTGCCCTTATGCTTCTGAGGTTGACACAAGAATATACCTAGGCTGTAGTATGAGAGCCTAGTAGCCCAGGGGCCTCTGTGACCAGTCAGCTAACCCCCTGGCAGGCAAGGGAAACCAGCTGAGACCAGCAGAACTGCCCTAACACACAGTCTCTGTCTTGTGGACTCCCGAGGTAGGTAAGTGAATGATCATTATTTTAGGCCACAGGGTTTGGGGTAGTTTGTTATTGTGGCAAGAGTTAACTGACACAACGAGAGGAAAGGAATACTAACTCTGGGAAAGTGTCCAGTTAGTCAATAAACAGACGCCTTCAGAACACAAAATGGATCCCCCGACCACATTTAAGAACAATTAGAAAATAATCTCTACACTTAAAGCAAATTAAAACAAAAAAAAAAAGAAAAGAAAAATATCTACAAACTACACCATTTCCGCACCTTCTAACATTTTCTTGAACAATGAAGATGGTGTAAAGACCAGTTTCCACTCTTATCACTAAAAATGAGCCCCTCGCCGAAACCGGTTTGGCTCAGTAGATAGAGCGTTGGCCTGCGGACTGAAAGGTCCCAGGTTCGATTCCTGTCAAGGGTATGTACCTGGGTTGCGGGCACATCCCCACTGGGGGATGTGCAGGAGGCAGCTGATCAATGTATCTCTCTCATCGATGTTTCTGACTCTCTATCCCTCTCCCTTCTTCTCTGTAAAAAATCAATAAAATATATTTTTTTTTAAAAATCAGCCCCTCGATTTAAATTCCTACCCTATTCTAAAAAAATGAAAAAAATACCCATTTCATAAAACTCTGTGCTATTTTTTATCACAATTAAATATGAAATTATCAGTAGCTTCTCAAAGACCTGGGAGCATCATCTATTTTGGTGACAACTGCTACCTTTGATAGCAGCCAGAGTGCACACAGTACACTTTCCTTCTTTCACAATAACAAGATCACAAAGTTTTCAATTTGTCCTGGGGGGGGAAGCGTACATAGTCCACATGTTTTAATTAATGCTGTGTGAATGTCTGCCATGGGTCAAGCATAAGGAGGACACATGGGATGGAGGACCCTAGAGATCAGTGAGCCATTGTTCTAAAGCACAGGGATGCAGAGTCTAAGAAGGAAGACAGATGTGTAAACTGCCAACTGTAACATAAGGTCAAATGCAGCGAGTATTGTGTCAGATTACAAGCGGTAGAAGATATAGAACAATTGACCAAATCTATAAGGCAGTGGTTCGAGGCCCAGAAATCAGGATTTTAAAAAGATTCCCAGGTTATTCTAATGTGCAGCCAAGGTTGAGAACCACTGCTATAAGGGTATCAAAAGGGAGAAAAAAAGAGGGGAACTATTTTAAATTTTTTAAATAAAAAAATGTCCAATTTGTTTAAATGACACATTGCTTCTTCATTGCATTATGTATAACTTGGTTTCTACAAAAGTAAAACATAACACATTAAGAATAACTCTAAATTATCATTATTTCCTTGCTTCGGTCTCCTTATAATGGAATTACATAAAGTTGTGGGTAAGAAATCATTTCTTTTCCATTTTTCAGGAGACAAATGGCAATCTAATCTTTCCTCTCCCCTAGATTGTGCACTCTTTTTATTTTGTATTTCCCAAGTGCCAACAGTCTACATATGAACAATTTTGAGTTCCTAATGAGAGATTAATATTATATACTAGGGGCCCGGTGCACGAAATTCGTGCACTGGGTGTGTGTGGGGGGGGGTGGAGGAGTGTCCCTCAGCCCAGCCTGCCCCCTCTCACATACTGGGAGCCCTCAGGCATTGACCCCCATCACCCTCCAATCGCAGGATTGGCCCCTTGCTCAGGCCTGATGCCTCGGCCAGAGGCGTAGACCCCCATCACCCTCCGATCACCTGATCGGCCCCTTGCCCAGGCCTGACGCCTCCGCCAGAGGTGTCAGGCTTGGACAGGGGACCCCCATCTTCCCCTGATCACTGGCTCTGGCCCCCGCCCAGGCCTGAGGCCTCTGGCCCAGGAATCATGCCTGGGCAGGGGACCCCCATCTCCCTCTGATCGCTTGCTTCACCCCCCGCCCAAGCCTGACGCCTCTGACCCAAGCTTCAGGCCTGGGCAAGGGGACCATCATATCCCCCCAATCCCCGGCTCCGCCCCCCACCCAGGCCTGATGCCTCGGCCAGAGGTGTTGACCCTCATCACCCTCCGATCACCAATCACCAGATCAGCCCCTTCACCAGGCCTGAGGCCTCTGGCAGAGGCGTCAGGCCTGGGCAGGGGACCCCCAGCTCCCCGCGGTTGCAGGCTCCGCCCCTGCCCAGGCCTAACACCTCTGGCTGAGGCGTCCGGCTCGGGCAGCGAGGACCCGCAGCTGCAGCGGCCCCGCGATCGTGGGCTCCGCTTTAGGCCCAGGCAAGGGACCCCTAGCTCCTGGGACTGCCAGCTTCGACCGTGCCCAGCTCCCATTGCTGGCTCCACCCCTACTTCCTGCTATCACTGGCCAGGGCGGCAAAGGCACCTGATTCTCCGATCATGGCTGGGGGGCAGGGCAAAGGCGGCCCCAGGGCCGCCTTTGCCCTGCCCCCCAGCTCTTAGCTCCCCCCTGGGTTTCCGATCACTGTCAGTGGCAGGGGGCTTCTTCCTGCTTTCCCTTTCGCCTCCCTGCATTGTGCCTACATATGCAAATTAACCGCCATCTTGTTGGCAGTTAACTGCCAATCTTAGTTGGCAGTTAACTGCCAATCATAGTTGGCAGTTAACTGCCAATCATAGTTGGCAGTTAACTGCCAATCATAGTTGGCAGTTAATTTGCATATAGCCCTGATTAGCCAATGAAAAGGGTATCGTCGTACGCCAATTACCATTTTTCTCTTTTATTAGATAGGATAGACATGCCCTAACTCAGTGGTTCTCAACCTGTGGGTCGCGACCTCTTTGGCAGTCGAACGACCCTTTCACAGGGGTCGCCTAAGACCATCCTGCATATCAGATATTTACATTACGATTCATAACAGTAGCAACATTACAGTTATGAAGTAGCAACGAAAATAATTTTATGGTTGGGTCACAACATGAGGAACTGTATTGAAAGGGCCAGAAGGTTGAGAACCACTGCCCTAACTTATAAATTAGATGGTTTAAGGTGCTGTTTAAAGTCTGTGGTTTTAAACTCGGAATGCATTTTCCCATGGAAGCACACTATAATTGACAATAATTTCTAGGTTAGACTCTCCCTCGCCCCCCATTGCCGGGGTCCAGCCCCAGCAGGTCCAGGGGTCCCCAAAGGTGTGGACGGAGTCGGCGAAGAAGGAATGACACGGAGACAACGTTCAGTTGATCAGTAGCCTAGCCAGGATCTCCAGCCAAGTTCTGGTCTGGATCTCCAGAGAGGTTCTGTGTCCATGTTCTCTTGCTAGGTTCTCCAGCCAGGTTCAGTCACCAGGTTCTAGTCAGGCTCTCTTGCCAACCTCTGCAGTCAGGTTCAGTCCAGGATCCCTTGCCATGTTCTCTCCAGCGAAGCTCCTCCATCTCCAGGTTCCGTGTAGGTTCTGTCTTCTTAAGTTCTGTCTCTATCTTGTTACATCTGTATTTATACCAGTTGATTCAATCCTATCAATCTCTATTACAAAGGTTAGGGCGTTTCTTATCTCCATTCCAGGTAGTAAAGATTATGCAGCTTAAGCATGATTGTTTGTAGTTAAAGTGATTAATTACCCGCCTGGCACTTAGTTAAGGGGTTTTATTCCCTCCCTAACTTCAGGGGAAAATCCCTACCTGGGGAAACAACCTTTCTCAGAGACCTTGGTTAAAACACATAGTGCCAAGAAGGTGAGCAAACATATTAAGAACAGTATGCCATATATGCCAGGTCCCTTGAAACAGCAAGCATGGACCAGCTCCCAGCACCCCATACACATACACAACCCATCACTGTAGTTACAGCATATCCTTGCATTGGACAAGGAGCACCATGAAAAGTATCCACTTGAGAATCGACATCTGAATCTTTGTGCTAGTATTTGGATCAGATGCCTCCCTGCCACTTTCCTTCCCCCAGTTCCACCTACTGAGAAGTACAGATGCACAACTCTGCTAAATCCAAGCCACTCTTAGCAGGTTCCAGGGTATAGGACAGTGATGGCGAACCTTTTAAGCTTGGCGTGTCAGCATTTTGAAAAACCCTAACTTAACTCTAGTGCCGTATCACATATAGAAATTTTTTGATATTTGCAATCATAGTAAAACAAAGACTTATATTTTTGATATTTATTTTATATATTTAAATGCCATTTAACAAAGAAAAATCAACCAAAAAATGAGTTTGCATGTCACCTCTGACACGCGTGTCATAGGTTTGCCATCACTAGTATAGGACAAGGGGGTAACATGAGGCCTAGGCCTCATTCATTTTCTCACTTATTTACTGAACAAATATTCTTGAGCACATAGCATGTGTGATTCACTCTTATGGCTGGGGGTAAAACAGTAAATAAAACAGATATGGTTCTTGCCTCATAGAGAAGGGTTTTTAAGTAAATGAAAAATTGCAGCCCTGGCCAGCTTGGCTCAGTGGTAGAGCATCGGCCTGTGCACTGGAGGATCTCAGGTTCAATTCCCAGTCAAGGGCACGTACCTGACTTCTGGACTCCTCCCCGGCCCCCAACCCCGAGTCAGGGCACATGTGGGAGGCAACCAATCCATGTGTCTCTCTCACATGGATGTTTCTCCTCTCTCTCTCTCTCTCCCCCTTCTCCCTCCTTTCCACGCTATAAAAAAAAATCCATTGAAAAAAATATCCTCACTCTTCAGGTGAGGATTAAAAACAAACAAAAATTGCAAGTTGTGGTAAGAACTATAAAAGAGGCTAGTAAGGGACCTGAGGCTAAAAGTGGGGACTTGCCTGAGGAAAAGTCTCTCTAAGAAGGTGGCATTTAAGGTGAGTCTACAAAAGTATCTCCCAGGTGAGGGTCACCTGCATGGGAAACATGTGGGATCTAAGGGATACACTATGAGCCCCAACTCTGATCACATTATGGGGCCTAGTTCTTCCTGTCCCGTGGGCAAGTCTAGGACATACCCATGACTTCCAATCTCATCCAAATAATTAAACTTTCTTCAGTCTCTTAAAGCACTTCAAGTTATACTCTATTCCCATTTCAGTAATTAATGCAACTATTGCTAACACTTACTGCATATTTTTTGTGCCAAGCCCTGGGCAGGATGCTAAAGGTACTAAAATGAATAAGAAATGGTCATGTCACCCAAAATATTCCTATTCTCATTGACAAACAACTAATGGGAAATTGTAATTGTGTCATTACTTACCAGATCTATATTCTTGACTAAGCTAATCTTTCTGTGCCTTATTTTCCTCATCTATAAAATGGGGATACTAAGAATGCCTACTGCACAGGCTTGTGAAGATTTAAAAAGAAAATATTTAAAAGGTCCTAAAATATATGGAGTGCTCAGTAAAAAATTTTTAAAAATTTGCCCTGGCCAGTGTGGCTCAGTCATTGGAGGGTCATCCCATACACCAAAAGGTGGCGGGTTCAATCCGAGGTCAGGGCACACACCCAGGAGGCGTGTGGATGGCAACCAATCAATGTTTCTTTCTCTCTCTTTCTCTCTCTCCTCCCTCCCTCTCTCTCTCTCTTCCTCTATCTAAGGTCAATAAAATAAAAACTAGTCCTATGTGATTGTCAAAATTCTATGTTTCAAGAATATATATAAGAAAGAAAAATCCAATAACCACTTTATATCCATTGCCTAGATTTAAAAGAATTCAACAACCAGTATGACTACTAATACACTAGTGGGGTTAAAGCTGAATGACAGTGGGTCCTACATCCAGGTTGAAGGATGGGGAGTGGGAGGGAAACAGTGAGGCAGAGGTTATTCTCATTAAATATTCCCTGTGCTCCTCCAGCCTATCTTACAGCTAGGTTTGACCCCTATGACTTATTCTAGCCAGTGAGAAGTGTCAGCAGAAATGACATGCCACTTGTGGATAAGGCAGTTGAGAGTCTGTGCCTCCTCCCTCCCTGGGTGCCCTGCCATGGGATGCAGGAGGGCACCTCGGCTGCATAGATTTGGTGTAAATAAAAATAAAAACATTATTGCTTAAGCCATTGAGATGTAGGGGTTAATGTGTTAGCAGAGCTGGCCTGGCCAGCTGCACCACAGACAGAGAAGGTCTGATGGGACTGGCAGAGCTATAAGCTGGCAGCACTTGCACTCTGGGACTGGCAGGTGTTTGAGACATTTCCTCTCCTGGCATTTTCACATGCGCATCAGAAATGCTCCCACACACCACTGGGAATGGCTTATCTGCAATTCCTTTGAGGCAAAAAACTGCATCTCCTCAGATAGGTCACTAACGTTTCCTCCTTCAACAACTGGACACCTGATGTCACACTTTCCACTGTGGGTTCCTGCCCTTTGTAGGGAGCCTGTCAGGCAGTGTAAAAGAGAAACCCCCGCCAGCCTTCTTGCTCAGCAAGGCCCACATCTGTGTACATATGAGCCACAGAAACTCTGCTTCCCTCTCCCACCAAGCTCCTCATGAGCCACCTCTCCTTCCTCAACCAGCCCAGCAAGCACCTGCAGCCTCAGCCACTTGCCTTTATGTTTCACAGGGAGGGGGCAGACAAATCCTTAGTGTTTCCAATGAAGCCCCCTACCTGGGTTCTGAGTGAAGAGGAAGTGCCCTTACTCCTCCGCACTGGCCAGGTGTGTGAGTGGCTATTAAGGTGCAGAACACCAGTTTTTCAACCCCTACTTAGGCAGCTCAACACTTCCTGTTAGAATGTGGAGATACTTTTGACCTATTCTATTTTCAAGGCTGTTATTGACCTACTTTTTTAGGCCTTGGGTAAAAGAGACATTAAGAGAGTCCCATTTTTACATCCTATTCTACCAGGATAGTCAAGAATACACCTCTCTAGGTTGGTACTAGATCAAGTTTGGAAAAAGAGACTAGGTCTTGTGGTGAAGAAGGCAAGGCAATATTCATGAGACAGAAGGTGGGTACAGAAGGGTAATAAAGCAGACAAGGTACAGTGGGGCCTTGACTTACAAGTGTCCCGACTAACGAGTTTTTCGAGATACAAGCCGTCCCTCGGCCAATTTTTTGCTTTGAGTTGCGAGCTAAAATTCGGGTTACGAGCCAGCTTCAGATACGCCACCGCTAGTTGGCTCAGCGAACGTCACAGTGAACACCACAACATCAGCCCAGCATCATGTGTCTCACTCATTCACTTTTTGATTTGACATACGAGTAATTTGAGTTACGAGCTCCGTCACGGAACGAATTAAACTCGTAAGTCAAGGCCCCGCTGTACCACTGCTTTCACATTCCTTTAAGGAAATGGGAGAGATCAACACTAATAAAAGAGAAAAATGGTAATTGGCGTACGAGCTACCGTTTTCATTGGCTAATCAGGGCTATATGCAAATTAACTGCCAACTAAGATTGGCAGTTAACTGCCAAGAAGATGGCGGTTAATTTGCATATGTAGGCACAATACAGGGAGGCGAAAGGGAAAGCAGGAAGAAGCCCCCTGCCACTGACAGTGATCGGAAACCCAGGGGGAGCTAAGAGCTGGGGGGCAGGGCAAAGGGCCACCTTTGCCCTGCCCCCCAGCCATGATCGGAGAATCAGGTGCCTTTTCCGCCCTGGCCAGTGATAGCAGGAAGTAGGGGTGGAGCCAGTGATGGGAGCTGGGCACGGTCGAAGCTGGCAGTCCCGGGAGCTAGGGGTCCCTTGCCTGGGCCTAAAGCGAAGCCCACGATCACGGGGCCGCTGCAGCTGCGGGTCCCCGCTGCCCAGGCCAGACGCCTAGGCCAGAGGCGTCAGGCCTGGGCAAGGGGCAGATCCTGCGATTGGAGGGTGATGGGGGTCAACGCCTGAGGGCTCCCAGTATGTGAGAGGGGGCAGGCTGGGCTGAGGGACACTCCCCCCCACACACACCCAGTGCACGAATTTCGTGCACCAGGCCCCTAGTAAATAATAAACAAGCAAATGACCAAGAGAGATGAGTTACACAAAGAAAACAAAAGCAAGGCTATTCTGAACATTGGCCCTAAAGAGTGACCTGGGGAAGAACTAATAGAGAGCAGCAAGTCAGATGAGCTGTCACCGAGTGTGTAGGTCAGGGTTCTCCAAGGAAACAGCAGAGAAATAGACCAGAGAGAGGACACACACACACACACACACACACACACACACACACACACACAGATTTATTGATCTATTTCAAGGAATTGCCTTATGTGGTTGTTCAAAACCTGTAAGGCTGGCCAGCAGGCTGGAGCTCTCAGGCAGGAGCTGATGCTGCAATCTTGAGGCAAAATTTCTTCTCCCTCAGGAAAACCTGTTTCCTTTTTAAGGTCTTTCAACTGATTAGATGAGGCCCACCCACATTACTAAAGAAAATCTCCTTTAATTAAAGTCAATTATTATAAATGTTAACTCTACCTACAAAATACCTTCACAGAAACGCCTGTATTGGTGTTTGACTGACTAACTGGGCACCATAGCCTAGCCAAGTTGACACATAAACTAACCATCACACTGAAGATGTACAAATTAAACTGAGGTTTGGTTGACAAGATAGTGCCAGCCATGTAAAGAATGGGGAGGTTCATTTCAAGCAGTGGGAAGAGCTAATGTTAAGGCCCTAAGGATGATATGATCTTAGCACATTGTTATGGACTAAATGTTTATATCTCTGCAAAATTCCTATGTTGAAATCTGATCTCTAATGTAATGGTATTTGGAGGTGATTATGTCATGCGAGTAGAGACCTTATGAATGGGATTAGTGCCCTTATAAGAAGAGGCCAGAGAGCCTTGCCAGGTGTGGCTCAGTGGATGAACATTGGCCCATGAACTATACAGATCACAGTTTGATTCCTGGTCAAGGCTCGATCCCCATTAGGGGGTGTGCAGGAGGCAGCCAATATATGTTTCTCTCTTATCAATGTTTCTATCACTCTATCCCCCTCCCTTCCTCTCTCTAAAATCAATAAAAATATATTTTAACAACAGGCCAGAGAGCTAGCTCACTCTCTCTTCACCATGTAAGGATACAATGAGAAGAAAGCCATCTGGAATCAGGAAAAGGGCCTTCACCAGAACCTGACCATGCTGGCACCCTGATCTTGCACTTCCAAACTCCATAACTGTGAGAAATAAACGTTTGTTTGTCACCCAGTCTATGGTAATGTTTTATGGCATCCCCAGCTGCTAAGAAACACATCAAAATGCAAACACAAGGCCTATACTAGAGTGAAGTGGCTGAGGAAGTAGAGATGAATTCAGAGAATCAGGCAGGGCTATATCACATAGGGTCTTGTGGAACATTATTTTTAAATGCATTTTAGGCCGTTACTGATGTGGCTCAGTTGGTTGGATGTTATCCTGTGCACAGAGAGGTTGCTGGTTCAATTCCCAGTCAAGGGCACAGCTCAGGTTGCAGGCTCAATCCCCACTGGGGAGCATGCAGGAGGTGGCCAATGGATGTTTCGCTCTCACATCGATGTTTCTTTCTCTCTGTCTCTCCTTTCTTCTTTCTCTAAAAATCAAACTATTTTTCATGCATTTTATTTTAAGTACAAAGGGAAGCCTTGGCATTTCTAAAGGGTAGTTATACCTGGTTTTTATTTTATTTTATTATTATTACTTTTTAATCCTCACCTGAGGATATTTTTCCATTAATTTTAAGAGAAAGTGGAAGAGAAAGGGAAAGACAAAGAGAAATATCGATGTGAGAGAAACACATTGATTGGTTGCCTCCTGCACGCACCCCAACCAGGGCCCAGGCTAGAGAGAAGCCTGCAACAGAGGTATGTGCCCTTGACTAGAATCAAACCGGGGAACCTTTGGTCCCCAGGCCAATGCTCTATCCACTGAGCCAAAACAGCTAGGACTCTGGTTTTATTTTAAAGATCACTCAAATTGCAATGGAAAATTGCAGAATAGAAGAGCCAGGCGATAATTTAGAAAACGATTGAAGTTATTTAGGCAAAAGATAATGCTGGATTAAATAGCAGTCAAAGTGGGAAAGAAGTAGATGGATTCAGCTGTGTGTTGGTGGTAGAACCCACAAGACTCACTGATGGTTGGGATACGGGAGTGGTGGTGGTGGGCGGCAGCTGCATATGTGAGCCTGAAGTTCTGGTCTCTGGCCCAGCATGTAAGGGGCTTGGAAGTCATTACTATCTTCTAACAACAAGCAAAAACCTGAACTAACTGAAAAATCAACCACTCTTCTTATATCCATTAGAGAAGTGAGGTCACAGGGCAAACTGCTGCTCCTTAAATTGGAGAGATAGGTGAATACAGACAATCACAACTAACCAGAGCCAAAGCTCACGAGCAGAAACTTTCACAAGAACCAGTGCTATAATCAACAATTTGCTGGAGGGTCAGTGTAGACAAGTCTGATAGTTAAAAACACCAGGGGGGCCAGTCATGTGGGGGCCCTAAATTTTGTGAGCTTCACCTCTAGGAGTTCTACCAGATTTTTGGAATGAATATTGGGGGGAAATCCCCTTGTGCTTCTGACAGTGGGAGGGGAATACTCCAGAAGGTTCTGTTCTTGACAAGGCCTGCCTCCAAGAGAAATTATCCAACCTGCTAGAGTTTTATCAGAGTCTAGCCAACCTGAAAGAAGGGACATACTCAACTCTATCCCACTCTAGCCACCTTGGAAGGGAGGCGGGGAGTTGGGGGGAGCTGAGAAGCACTGCTGAAAAGTTCACAGTTCAGGAGCATAAGCTCCCTAAAAGACTGAGACATTATCATAGGATGAGAGAACACTTCCAACCCATCTCCTACCTTAGGCCTGTTTACTGCAGTTCTTTTTACTCAGTACATCACATCCAGCTATCAAAAATAAACTGCAAAGTGTACTAAAATGTAAAAGCACAATTTGAACAGACAGAGCAAACAACAGAACCAGACCAATATGGCAGCAGTGTTGGAATTATCAGACAGGGAATTTAAAACAGCTATGATTAATATGTTAAGGTTATAGTGGATAAAACAGACAGCATGCAAGAATTTGTCAACCAAGAACAGATTGGCAGAGAGATTTTGAAGATGGTGGCATAGGTAAACACCTGTACTTGCAACCTCCCACAACCACATCAAAATTACAACTAAAATACAGAAAAACCATTATCCAGAACCACTGGAAAGCTGGCTGAATGGAAGTCCTACTTCTAGAGAAGTAAAGAAGAAAGCACACTGAGACTTGTAGGAGGTGCGGAGGCCCAGAATGGGCTGGTGCCACTTTTTTAATCAGGAGGAAGATCATCTCTGCAGAGGCCACCTGAAGGAGAAAAGCATCCCAGTCCCACACCAAACTCCCAGTCTAGGGTCCCAGAGATGGGAAAAGATGTCCCTACAGGCAGTAAGAACTATGGGCTGTAAAAACTAGTGCAGATTGGGGCTCAGTGACACAGAGGCTGCCAGAGACCCAGCTGTTCCTCTTAAAAAATCCAGCACCATGAACTGAACTTACAAGGTCCTGCTTCCTCTGAGCTCCAGCACCAGGGCAAGGCTCTGGGGAACACAGACACATATGAGGAAGAACTAGATTGTCTGGCATCAGGGCAGGAACTCAGGGGCAGCGTTCTCCAAGATGGAAATGCTCATAGGGATCATTGTTCCTATGCTGGGACTTCCCCAGTCACAGGGCTGACTGACAGCCATTTCTTTTTGCTCTGCCATGGTGATTCTTTAAGATCCCGCCTCATCCAATTTACAGCCCGACCCAAGCTATGAGCAGTAGCTTTTGCATATGAATGGCCTGTCCTTCCTCAGGCTAAAATCTCTCAAGTAAGCTACAGCTGTGTCAGGGAGCCCCAAACCTATCAATAAAAGGCCCTGGCACCAGAATCAGCCTACCTAGCTTCACAGCTGGGCCTCATCTGGGTTTACTTTCAAATCCAATATAAAGAGGAGGAATCCACAGATCTCTCTATAACTCCTGCTGGGTGGCCCCAGGCAGTAGCTGACTTTGCACCTCCCTGGAGATCCAAGAGCCAGTGTCCCCAGTGGTTAGTGTCAGACCATACCAGATTACAACTCTTCACATCCATAAGCAACACACTCAAAGGGCAGACTCAGTGAGCACCAAAGCCCCACTGAAGCAAGACCTGCTCCATAGGGGTGTCAGCAGCTCTCCCACTGTAGTTGCAGCTGGTCCTCACAGCCATTTGGCCTGGAGGTCAATTACTCCCAGTGACACCAAAAGCAATCAAGTCTCAATTACAACAAGACCGTGCACACAGCCCACAAAGGGGTGCACCTAGAGTGCCCAGCTCAGGTGATTGGGGAGGCTGAGCCACTGGGCCCTTTAGAACACTGGTGGTCTGGGAGGTCCAAAAGGTTGGTGACCACTGGTTTAAGGAAACCTTTGGAGCAGTGGTCACCAACCGGTGGTCCGTGGACCACTGGTGGTCCATGAGGTCCGAAAGGTTGGTGACCACTGCTTTAGAACACCTACTATACAAGGCCACTCTACCAACACAGAGAGACATAGCAGCTCTACCCAATACATAGAAACATACACAGGGAAGCAAAATGTAGAGACAAAGAAACATGTCACAAATGAAAGAAATCGAAGAAAGCAAAATACTGGATATAGAGTTCAAAACCACAGTTATAAGGTTGCTCAAAAATCTTCTAGAAATCTCAAAAAAATAGAAAAGGACTAGTCAGAAATTAAGCATACACTGAATGAAATAAAGAATAATATACAGGGATTCAATAGTAGACTAGAGGATTCTGAGAATCAAATCAACAAATTTGAAATACAAGGAAGCAAAAAACACCCAACCAGAAGAGCAAAAATAAAAAAGAACCCAAAAATATGAAGATAGTGTAAGGAGCCTCTGGACAACTTCAAGCATACCAACATTCACATTATGGGGGTGCCAGAAGAAGGGAGAGAACAAGATATTGAAAACCTGTTTGAAGAAATAATGACAGAAAACTTCCCCTACCTGGTGACTTTTTCTTGTTTAAATTAATAAAACTGACAAATCTCTAGCAAGACTGACAAAGAAAAAAACAGAGAAGATACAAATTACAAGAATCAGGAATTAAACTAGGGATATTATTACAGACTCTGCCAACATCAAAAGGATAACAAGAAAATGTTGCAAACAACTCAACACCCATACATTTAACAACTTAGTTGAAATGGACCAATTCCTTTAACAACAACAAAAAAAAAAGTACTAACTACCACAACTCACTCAAAATAAATAAATTATGTGACTAGCCTTATAATCAGGAGCAGGGCCGGCTGGGGGGAGGGGCTGCAGGAGGTTGACCACAGTAGGCGTCATAGCTACTGGTCATTACAGCGTTCTGGTTGCTGGCTTTATATATATATAGACAGTGTTTGAAATTCTAATCAATGTAAATAAGCAAGAAATAAAAAGCATACAGATAGAGAGAAAGAAAGAAAATTGTCCCTATTTGCAGAAGTCATGATTATGTGCATAGAAAAACCCAAGTAATTTACAAAAAATCCACACAGAACAAATAAGTGAATTAAGCAAGGTCACAGGATACAAGTTAAACACATAAAATTCACATGTATTTATATATACTAACAATGAACACATAGATATCAAAATTAAAAATAAGTATCATTTATAAGTGCTAAAGAAAGAAATACTCATGTATAGATCTAATAAAACATGTATAGAGCTTGTATGCTGAAAACTAAAAATATTGATATAAGAAATCAAAGACCTAAATAAATGGAGAGATATATTATGTTTCTGGGTGGAAAGACTCAACATGGTGGAGATGTTAATTCTCCCCAAATTAATATAAAAGTTTAAAGTAATTCCTATCCATATCCCAGCAAGATCTTTTATAGTTGTAGACAAGATTATCCTAAAATGTGTATTAAAAGGCAAAGAAAAATCATTAAAACAGACTTGACTAAAAAGTTTATGTATTGAATTTTTTTTAATTAGTGTATTAGTCTGCTAGGGCTTCTGTAACAAAATAACACATACTTGGTTCCTTAAACAACAGATATTTATTTTCTCATAGTTCTAGAAGCTGAAAAGCCCAATATCAAGATTCCGGCAAGGTTCAGTTTCTGGCTTGCAGACAGTGGCCTTCTCACTGCATCCTTACATGGCCCTTCCTCTGAGTGTGCCTGAGAGAAAGAGAGCTCTCTTTCTATAAGGACACTAATCCTGAAAGGACAGAATAGGACTGATAGCTGCGTCCCTAACCCCTCTTCCAAGAAAAAGCCGCAGAATGTATCAGTTACTCAGCCTGCCCTTATCTCGGCCAATGGGAAAGTGGGGGAAACTAGCCCAAGGCCAAAAGTATGCTAGCCACCCCCCTGTCTCTGTGTAACCAGACCCTAGCTGCACCCTGCCCTTGCGTCACTAGCCCCCCGCCCTCACTCAACCAACAGGAATCGGCCAAATCAGTGGTCAGAGTGTGCCCCCACCCCCCGACCCCAAGCCCTATAAATTCTTTGTTCTCTTGGAACTCCGGGCTCTCTTTCTCGCACCCTATTGCTGCGTCGGTAGGGAGGCAGAGGAACCAAGCCCCGGGCTTGAATAAAGACTCTATGCTTTTGCATCGGACTCGGTGCTCCCTAGTGATGTCCTTTGGGGGATCTTGAAATCTGGGCATAACAATCCTATCATATCAGGCCCCATAATAATGACCTCATTTAACCTCAGTTATCTCCAGTTAGGCTCTGTCTCCAAATACAGCCACACTGGAGGACTAGGGCCTCAACATAAGAATTTGGTGGGAGGCAGATACAAATATTCAGTCCAAAACAGTAGAAGAAGTCAATATCTAATTTCAATACTTATTCTCCAACTATGGTAGCAAAGACTGTGTGGTATTGGCAGACAGACACATAGATCAGGAGAACAGAATAGAGAATGCAGAAATAGACCCACACAAATTTGCCCAACATATTTGTTACAAAGGTGCAAAACAGTGCAAGGGAGAAAAGATAGCTTTTAAAAAAATGGTGCTGGAAGGCAGGGGTGGGTGGGGGAAAGGGGGAGAGATCAACCAAAGGACTTGCATGCATACATATAAGCATAACCAATGGACACAGACACTAGGGGGATGAGGGCATGAGCAGGGGTTGGGGAGGCAATGGGGGGATAAGGACACATATGTAATACCTTAATGAATAAAGAAAAAATGGTGCTGTAACAAATAGACATCCACAGGTAAAATAATAATAATAAAGTCTGACCCAAGTTTCACACCTTATACAAAATTAACTCAGAATGAATCACAGACTGCCCAGCCTGTGTGGTTCAGTGGCTGAGCATCAACCCATGAACCAGGAGGTCACAGTTCAATTCCTGGTCAGGGCACATGCCTGGGTTACTGGCTCAGTCCCCAGTAAGGGGCATGCAGAAGGCAGCCAATCAATGATTCTCTCTCATCATTGATGTTTCTATTTCTCTCTCCCTCTCCCTTCCTCTCTCTGAAATCAATAAAATCATTTTAAAAAATGAATCACAGACTTAAATCTAAAACATAGAACTATAAAACTTTCAGGAAAAAACATAAGGGAAAATCTCCAGGATCTAGGGCTAGGCAAAGAGTTCTTATACTTGACAACAACAGTATAATTCATAACAGGAAAAATTGATAAGTTTGGCTTTATCAGAATCAAAAATTTAGTCTGTGAAAGACCCTGTTAATAAGATAGGAAAAAAGATATTAAACTATAAGAAAATATGCGCAAACTACATATCCAACACAGGACTAGTAGCTAGAACATAAAGAACTCTCAAAAATTAAACACACAAGTACCCTATGATCTAAGCAATTGCAGTCTGGGTATTTATATTTTTAAAAAATACCTTATATTCACCCAAAATATGTACATGAATGTTTATTGCAGCTTTATTCATAATAGTCCCAAAATGAAAACAAACAAGATGTCCTTTAATGGATAAGTGGTAACATACCTCAGAATACTATTCAGCAATAAACAGGAACAAACTAACTGTTGGTGCACATAATTCTCCAGAGAATTATGATGTGTAAAAGTGGACAACCCCAAAGGGGTTCCATCTATATGATTCCATCTATATAACATTCTTGAAATGGCAAAATTATAAAAATGGAGAATAGATTAATGGTTTCCAGGAATTACAGAGTGGGTGGGACAGAAGGAAAGGAAGCATGGCTATAACAGGGCAACATGAACAGTTTTGTGGTTATGAAAATAGTCGGTGTCTTGATGTCAATAACCTGATGGTCATAGTCTAGAATTGTTTTTGCAACATGTTACCATTAAGGTTACCATTAAGGGAAACTCAGTGAAGGGTACACAGGATTTTTCAGAATTATTTCTTGCAACTGCAGGTGAATCTACAATTTTCTTCAATTTGAAAGTTTAATTTAAAAAGAGTGTTCAGACATTTCTAAAGGTCCTTCTGAATCTGACATTTTAATTGTTACCACGATTTATCTCTATGAGAGTATTTTCAAAAATATTATCTATGGAACATGGGTCCACCTCAAAATGCTAGTAAACAGTCTGTGGTTAAGAAGACTGGTTCTGTGGTCAAACAAGAGTGGACTGAGCATGAACATAATAAAGAAAACAATTTGAATCATGTTCTTCTGGTGGCTCCCCATCACAGACTATGACCTCCCTAACCTGAGACACAACATGGTCAGGGACAGTATCCCATTCTCATGACCGAAGTGATTGGTCCAGGGTGAGCATAAGACCCAACCCAAGCTAACCAAAAGCTTTCTGCCCCTGGAACTCTCCAATTTGGAGTTGGAAGAGACTCTTGCCCCTTAAGTCATGGAGGTTGGAAAGATGTACATCAGAAACCATGTCACCAATTTCTTGTCTGTGGTAAGCAAGGATAAAGCCGCTCAGAGACAAGCAGAGCTGAGGAACAGAAAGTTCTGATGCTAGCCACTGAACCTCCAGAATCTCTGTGGAAAATCCACTCCTGACTTCCCCTTTACTTTAGCTCACGTATTCTTTCTTGCTTAGATGAATTCAGATTGGATTTTGATCACTGCAACTAAAAAATGATTTCTAATATACTCCCATTCAGCTTCTCATTCATATCTGATCACCCTAATAAGCAGCCAAAATTGGAGCTTTTCATGTATCCTTTTAACCCATGTGGATACACTGAACACATTTTTACATTTTCATTTAAACTGATTAGCTCTCCAGGCACCTACTGGGCTCTTTATGAATGGAAGAGATGAAAGATGTATTGTGATGAGAAGGAGTCGTGAAAGGTCTGAAGCATGGAGGGGTGCCATGCGAGGACACAGGCCGCCTTGTGGAGAATGTGGACTGTGGGGAGTTGAGGAGAATGAGGATGAGAATTGGGCAGAAAAAGATCCTGGAAACTGGATATGCATCCATCCATATCAGAGCATAAAGAGCACTGACTTGGGAGGCTAATAGATCTGGACTTGAATCCTGAACCCACCACCTTGGGCTAATAATTACCTGACATTTCTGAGCGGGCACTGTGGCTGTTAAGAGCTAACATACCGAAAGCAGCCAGCACAGTGCCTGGCAGGGAGCAGGCACTGAACAAATGTTCATCCTTTGCACTTCTTCCTAAATCTGCTTGTCCATCCATGCCTCCTCCTGCCCCTGCCCCTGGCCCTGCCCCTGCCCCTGCCTGCTATTGCAGGCTCACTCTCAAATAGCATTTTGAAAGAGCTACTATATATTTAAGGGGTTACCCTCTCCTGTACCTTTTTTAAGGTCATAGCAGCGGAACCAGGTCATCTTCAGAGTGACTTAGCAGACTCCACCCACACAAGGGCTGCCTTTCTCTTCTCTGGAACACAGGGAAGCCCAGTGGTCTCCTGAGCGGGGGGGAGCAGGCTGCAGGAGCCTGGACCATTTGGGGACCTGATTGAATTTGGGGGGGAAATATATCTATGAGGCCAGGGTGTCAACTGTTAGGGAAGTGTTGCCTAATATTAGCGGGTGTAGCTCAGTTGGATGGAGTGTCATCCCATGCACAGAAGGGTCTTGGGTGTGATTCCCCATCAGGGCACATACTCAGGTTCCAGATTTCATCCCCAGTGGGGGGCACTTATGGGAGGCAACTGATCCATAGCTCTCTCTCTCTCTCTCTCTCTCTCTGCCCCCCCCCCACACACACACACACCCTGCTTCCCTCCCTTCTTCTTCTCCTTTCTCTCTCAAATCAATTTAAAAAAATATCCTCAGGCAAGGGTTTTTAAAAATTTTGGGAAAGTGTTCAAGAAAGGCAGTACTGTACATAGAGATGGGTGTGATCATAATCTTTTCTCAAGGTCCCCAGCAAAGTCAATGACCCTAGGCTGTTCGCAGGGAGGAGAGGGCAGGATTAAAAGGGAAGGGCATTTTCATACAGAATGGTTGACTCCGGAAGGAATGTGGTTCCATATTATATAATCTAAAAATGCCCCCACCACCTACCCCCACCCCCACGCACATGAGAAGGAAAGGGGGGAAAATCCTCCCAGATACCACACACTCAAGGCAAATGCAGCGAAATGGCTCATTGGTTACTGTGGCAACCGACTCTTCCCTGCTCCGGCTGCTTATCCCACGATCCCTCTGTCACCCTATTTTTAGACTAAAGACAACGAATGAAAAATGGCTTTAGAATATTTTGTTTCCTTTCTGTATGTTTAAGACATGCTTAACCTTTGAAAAGGGCTCCGACGCCCACGCTCCAGTGTAAGGGCCAGACCCCTAGTCCTGATGTGAACTGACGCTTCTCTGAGGCCCCAATTCCTGAGCAAGGAGGTTGCAGGTTTCTTATGAGTTCGGGGGCAACAAGTAAAGATAAGAAACCTGGAGATCCAGGCATAGAGAGCAGGGTTACACATGCAAAGTAAGGTGAAGACCAAAATCATTAAAAATAAATAAAATAACCATTTTTTGAGAAAGAAGTGTTTTGAATTCTTTGGCTAAAAGTGACTATGTGCCTCATCTCACCTTCAGATTTAATTTTCCTCATCTGTAAAATAAAGGGAATGATGGTCTTTCAGAATTTTTAGGACCCCCAAGATTCTTTCAATTTTAAATGCCGGTTTCACCAATCTTACAGAGGAACCATATTGGAAGAATCTACTAGGGTTTTTCTGAGAAACAGCCCCAAATCTTGCTTCAAAATTATGATATTTGGAAAACGTTATTGTGGACCATCTCTGTCTTTTATTCTGAAGGAAAGATACTTTACAATAATGCCTTTTTGTACTGATGAAGATGAGAAATGAAAAAATATCCACCTTTTCTTTATACAACACAATGAATGAGTGCAACATACATTAAAGATGTTTTCTAAGAAAAGCAGCAAGAAGGTAAGAAAGGAACGACAGTGGTACCAAATAGGCAGGAAATAATAAAATGGCATTAGTAAGTCCTTATCTATTTTTTAAATGATGTTTTCAAGAGAAAAATAGCCTTCCACAATTCAATGGCAAACGAATTATCCACTAACATGCAAAGCAATAGGCTTGCTATGTGACAGAAAATAGAGCAGGGTTGGGGGAAGGGAAAAGTTGGAGAATGCCCACTGAAGGAGGAGAAAAATCTAAATTTGATATAAGCAACATGTTTTATTTAGGTGATTGCACACAGCAGTGGAAAGGGGGTCCATGTGTCCAAATGGGAGGCTCAGTACTAAGGGGACTCCCCACCTTGCCTCAGTTCACAGGGTTGAGTGGGAGAGCAGAGGGAGAGAGGTCTTCCCCACAATTGATGGGGAGAATGGGGTCCATTTAGGGTCAGCTGAGTCCCCAGAGCAACGATTCTCAAAGTCCATCATGCATGAGCAACACCAAAGCGCTTGTTAAAGTGAAAATTCTCATACACAGCACTAGGTGGTATAACCTGGTCTCTATACTCTGCACCTGGCTAATATCTATTGGCTGTTTGATTTCAGCTTAGATGTTCCTTCCACAAGGAGACCTTTTGAACTACCCTCCAACCACCTCAGATGGTTTAGATCTCTTCTCATGCAATATCATTGCCTTCAGTGTTTCCCCTTTCATAATTTTTATTGTACTAATAACCATCTGTTTAGTATTTGTCTGGGCTATAAGGACGGTAAACTTCATATAGGACATAAGCCATATCTGTCTTGTTCATCACTCTATCCCTAATAACTAACACAGGGCCTAGCACACAGGTACTCAATAGGTACTTGTTAAATGAATGAACACTATGAACCATATAGAATAATGCCCCCCCCCAAAAAAAAAAATCATGTCTACCCAGAACTTCAGAATGTGACCTTACCCAATTGGGCAGGTCCTAAAGCCAATGGCTGGTGTCAGAGGAAGGCCATGTAAGAAACACAGGGAAGAAGGCCACATGGAGACAGAGGCAGAGATGGAAGTTATGCATTTACAAGCTGAGGAACACCAAGCATTGCTGGCAACCACCAGGCATGGAACAGATTCTCGCTCAGAGCTCCAGAAGGAATTAACCCTGCTGACATCTGAACTGTGAGAGTATAAATTTCTGTTGCTTTAAGTCACCTGGTTTGTGGGAATTTGTTACGGCAACCACAGGAAACTAGGAAATATTCTAGGATAGCAGCACAGGTAATACCTGTACTTGCTGCCTCTCACAACAACATCAAAATTACAACTAAAAGACAGAACAACTATCATCCAGAACCATAGGAAAGCTGAGTGGAAGAATTACAACCAGAGAGGTGAAGAAAGAGCACTGAGACTGGTAGGAGGTACAGAGGCGCGGAACAGACTGGCACCCAGGTGTGCTGCTTTTTTAATCGGGAGGGAGACACAAGCTCCCACTTGCTCTGAACTCAAGTTCTAGGTGAGACTCTGGAGGACCCAGACACATACGGGGAGAAACTGGACTGTCTGGCATCAGGGCAGGAATGCGAGGGAGGCTTTCTTTCAGACGGAAGTCCTCACAGCAGTCATTGTTCCTGTGCTGGGACCTCTCCTGTGCAGGGCTGAGTGGCAGCCATTGCTGTTTGCTCCACCCTGGTGATTGCCTGAGACCCGCCCCACCCAATTTATAACCCCACCCAAGCTGTGCCCAGAAGCTTTTGCATATGAATGGCCTGTCCCTTTCAAGCCTAAATAAAACATATCAAACAGGCAGCAGCTGGGTCAGGGAGCCCCAAAGCTACTAAAAGAAGGCCCAAGGTTGGCAGCAGCAGCCTGCCTTGCTTCACAGCTGGGCCTTGTCTGGGCAATTCCAAACCCAATACAAAGAAGAGTAATCTGATGATCTCTCTGTAGCTCCTGCTAGGTGGCAGCAGGCAGTGGCTGACTTTGCACCTCCTTGGAGATCCAAGAGCCAGTGCACCCAGTGGTCAGTGTCAGACAATACCAGATTACAACTCTTCACATCCATAAGTGACATACTCAAGGGGCAGACTCAGTGAGCACCAAAGCCCTACTGAAGTAAGTCCTGCCCCATAAGGGTATCTCCTGCATAGCAGCTCTTCCATTATAGACACAGCTGGTCTTCACAGCCAATTGGCCTGGAGGCCTATTCCTCCCAGTGATACCAGCAGCAATCAAGGCTTAACTACAACAAGACTATGCACACAGCCCACAAAGGGGTGCACGTCCTAGAGTGTCTACCTCAGGTGATTGGGGAGGCTGAGCCACTGGGCCCTATAAGGCACCTAACACACAAGTCCACTCTATCAACTCAAGGAGACTTAGCAGCTACCCAATACATACAAACATAGGGAAGCACCCAAAATGCAGAGACAAAGAACCATGTCACAAATGAAAGAAATGGAAGAAAGTAAAATACTGGATAGAGAATTCAAAACCACAGTTAAAAAGTTACTCAAGAATCTTCTAGAAACCTCCGAGGAACTTAGTGAGACCTTCAAGGATCTTAGTGAGAATGCCAAAAAAAAAAGAAAGAAAAAGGACCATTCATTAATTAAGCATACATTGACTGAAATAAAGAATAATATACAGAGATTCAACAGCAGACTAGAGGATCCCAAGAATCAAGTCAAAGATTTGAAATATGAGAAAGCAAAAAACACCCAACTGGAAGAGAAAAAAGAATCCAAAAATATGAAGATAGTGTAAGGAGCCTCTGGGACAACTTCAAAGGTACCAACATCTGAATTATGGGGGTTCCAGAAGAAGAGAGAGAGCAAGATATTGAAAACCTATTTGAAGAAATAATGACAGAAAACTTCCCCTACTTGGTGAAAGAAATAGGCTTACAGGTCCAGGAAGCGCAGAGAACCCCAAACAAGAGAAATCCAAAGAGGACCACACCAAGACGCATCATAATTAAAATGCCAAGGGCAATAAAAACAAAGAGAGAATCTTAAAAGCAGCAAGAGAAAAACAGTTAGTTACCTACAAGGGAGTACCCATACGACTGTCAGCTGATTTCTCAACAGAAACTATGAAGACCAGAAGGGAGTGGCAAGAAATATTCAGAGTGATGAATAGCAAGGACCTACAACCAAGATTACTCTACCCAGCAAAGCTATCATTTAGAATTAAGATAAAGAGCTTCACAGCCAAAACCGGTTTGGCTCAGTGGATAGAGCGTCGGCCTGCGGACTGAAAGGTCCCAGGTTCGATTCCGGTTAAGGGCATGTACCTGGGTTGCGGGCACATCCCCAGTAGGAGATGTGCAGGAGGCAGCTGATCGATGTTTCTCTCATCATCGATGTTTCTAACTCTCTATCTCTCTCCCTTCCTCTCTGTAAAAAATCAATAAAATATATTTAAAAAAAAAAAAAAGAGCTTCACAGACAAGAAAAAGCTAAAGGAGTTCAGCACCAGCAAACCAGTATTATATGAAATGCTGAAAAGTATTCTTTAAGAAGAGGAAGAAGAAGAAAACAGTAAAGATAAAAAATTATGAACAACAAAGTGATAACAAATACATAGTTATCAACAAGTGAATCTAAAAATCAAGTGAATAAAAAAATCTGATGAACAGAATAAACTGGTGAATGTAACAGAATCAGAGGCATGAAAAGGGAGCAGACTGACCATTCTCGGGGTTAAGGGGGTATGGGGGTGGGGGGAAAGACTGGACAAGGATCTTACACCTATGGATGAGGACAATGGGGGGGGGAGGGGGGCGCAAGGGCCTGGTGGGGGGTGGGAACCGGATAGAGGGGAGCTATGAGGGTAAAAAGAGGAATATCTGTAATAATCTGAACAATAAAGATTTAAAAAAAAAAAAAGAAATATTCTAATAAGAAAGTGAGCCTTGAGGAGGATGCAGCACAGACATGATCCCAGGAACAAGATGGAATTACAACTGAAATACGGAAAGGCTTTCTGAATAATCAATGGAAAACTCACAGGATTGAACCCTGATACCCAAGGACCAAAGGTAGAGACCGCATAGAGACTGGTAGAAGGGGTGGAGGCACGAAAGGGCTGGCCCAGCACCCACAGACAGAGATATCTCAGCTGGGGCGGGGGGGGGGGGGGGAGAGGAGCGGGTAGAGGTTGCCACTGAGAATTCTGAGATCTAATCCTGAAGCTGGGCTCCCCAGCAGAGAGCACTGAACTGAGGAGGGTATCCACATAACAACTAGCTGTGAATAGCAGTGGGGTGCTATCTGCCAAGGAGTGGCAGCTGAAAGTTCAGGCACTCTCTTAAAGGGCCAATGCACAAAATTCCCTGTGGAGCCACCCACCTTGTGCTCTGGCAGAGGGAGGATGAAGTAGACTTGAGCTGTGAGAGCAGAACCCAGGACTGGGTACTTGGGGGCTAGAGCTCAGAAGGCAGACACCCCAAGTTTCTTGGGTTGAGTCATTCCCTCACACAGCAGAGGACTTCTTTCCCATATAGACATCTGCCTTGCCTGGGGAGGAAGACAGTCGACACACCCTATTGGAAAACACCTTGCCCTGAGGCCACTTAAGAGATTAGCCTCCAGGCAGAAGCAACTGCCCCACCCTATTGAAAAAACTCTCACCCCAAGCTGAAATCCTAATAGTCTATAGACAGAGGCTGTCTCTGGAGGCTGAGTCATTGCCTGATCCAATTAGTCAGAAACAGCCTTTAACACTGTCCTGCACTAGAGATTGAGAAGTATAGAGGACCTACCTAAAACATAGTTACAAATCCAAACAGACAACCAAAATGCGGAAACAAATGAACAACCCCCAATGAAAGACAAGCACTGAAAGCCTGTCAAAAGCTGGAGGATCACTCCCAAGGTAGCTAGCAAATTCTCCAGAAGAGAAATGAAATAAAGATAAGAAATTTATCTGAAAGAGTTCAGAGTAATGATGTTAAAAATGCTCAACAGTATGAAAAAAGATATAGTAACTATGAAAAAAAGAACAGTCTGAGATAAAGAATGACATAATACAAATAAAGAACACATTGGAAGGAATACACAGCAGATTAGGGGAAGCTGAGGGTTGAATCAGTGAATTAGAAGACAGAGTTGAAAATATCACTCAATTAGAGAACCAAAAAGAAAAAAACAATTAAAAACAGGAGGACAGCTTAAGGGAGCTGTGGGACAATGTGAAACATAACAATATTAGAATAGCAGGTGTGCCAGAAGAGGCAGAAAGGGAGGAAGGAATAGAGAAGGTGTTTGAAGAAATAATGGCAGAAAACTTCCCTAGCCTGGTAAAGGAAAAAGTCACACAAGTTCAGGAAGCACAGAGAACCCCAAACAAGAAGTACCCAAACAGACCCACGCCCAGACACATCATAATTAAAATGCCAAAAATTAAAGAGAGAATATTAAAGGTAGCAAAGGAAATAAAACTGTTACCTACAAAGGAGCTCCCGTAAGGCTCACACCTGATTTCTCATCAGAAACTCTACAGGCCAGAAGGGAATGGCATGAAGTACTCAAGGTAATGGAACACAAAGATCTAAGACCAAGATTACTATATCCAGCAAGGCTATCATTCAAAATAGTCAAATAAAGAGCTTCCACACAAAAAAAGGCCAAAAGAGTTCATCACCACCAAGCCAGCATTATAAGAAATGCTAAAGGGATTGCTGAGAAGAAACAGAGAGAGAAACCTAGCCATACAGAATTAAAATGGCTATAAATAAGTACCTCTCAATAATAACCCTAAATGTAAATGGATTAAATGTTCCAATCAAAAGGTGTAGGGTAACTGAATAGATACAAAAACATGACCCAACTATATGCTATCTACAAGAAACCCACCTCGCCCTAACCGGTTTGGCTCAGTGGATAGAGCGTCGGCCTGCGGACTCAAGGGTCCCAGGTTCGATTCCGGTCAAGGGCATGTACCTTGCTTGCGGGCACATCCCCTGTGGGGAGTGTGCAGAAGGCAGCTGATCAATGTTTCTAACTCTCTATCCCTCTCCCTTCCTCTCTGTAAAAAATCAATAAAAAAATTTTTTTTTTAAAGAAACCCACCTCAAAACAAAAGACACACACAGGATGAAAGTGAAGAGATGGGAAAAAATACAAATGGAAAAGAAAAAAAAGCTGGAATAGCAATACTCATATCCAACAAAATAGACTTTAAAAGCATCATGCTAAGTGAAATAAGCAAGTCGCAGAGAAAGATAAATATCATATGATCTCACTCATTTGTGGAATATAATGAACAACATAAACTGATGAATAAAAATAGAGCCAGGGGGGGAAAAATATTCTAGAATATAATAGAAGTAATCCTGTTATTTGCAGATTTTTAATATTTCCTACAACTTTGGTGCTATCATACTATGTTAGTACAGTTTAGATAATATTATTATACTTAAAATCCTTTTATTCTTGAAATATTAATGTTTATTGCATGTAATAATATTATATGTAAGATCATTTTTCTTGAATAATTGGTGTCTATTGCATGTAACATTATCATATTTAAGATCATTTTTCTTGAAATATTAAGGTTCATTGCATATAACATTATTATATTTAAAATCATTTTTCTTGAAATAAAAGGAAACTTTAAAAAAAGAAAAAGAAATATGCTACCTATTCAGTAACCCTTTCCACTTATTCTCCTTTTGTTTATTCTTATGCTCTCCCTATATCCCATTCAAAACACCAAAATTCTACATTTCCTATCTCCTAACATAGTACTTTTTAAAAAGCAATAATCATTTATTATCTCTTGAATTTAATATGAGTGTGAACTTCTGGAGGGATTTGGTTGTGGGATTCTGGTTAGGCGTCTCTGATGAAGTTGCAATCAGATATGAGCTTAAGTTACAGGCACTGAAAGCCTGTCAAAAGCTGGAGGATCACTCCCAAGGTGGCTTGTTCACACGGCTGATAGACCAATGCTGGCAAGTTGGTTCCTCTTCATGTGGGCTTCTCCATGGGGCTTTCAGGGAGCTTCATGACATGGAGCTAGCTTTCTTCAGAGCAAAAATCCAAGAGAAAAAGAAACTACAATGCCGCTAGCCTCAAAATTCACACAAATAGCCCTAACCAGTTTGGCTCAGTGGATAGAGAATCAGCCTGAGGACTGAAGGTCCAGGGTTTGATTCCCATCAAGGGCATGTACCTTGGTTGCAGGCTCAATCCCCAGTAGGGGGTGTGAAGCAGGCAGTTGATCAATGTTTCTAATTTCCTATCCCGCTCCCTTCCTCTCTATAAAATCAATCAATATATATATACTTCTCCAGTATTTTATTGTTCATACAAGTCAGCCCTGACTCATTGTGGAACAAGAATACACAAGGCCATGGATACCAGGAGGCCATCTGAGAGACTGGCTACTACATCTATGTTATAGAAAAGGAAGTTTGAGTTGTCCTGGGGTTTGGTCAGAAGAACAAGGAAACTTATTTCCTAGAAATCTCCAGAAAACTTTCTCCCTGTCTAATTGGACCATCCTCAAGCTAGAAAGTGTAGCTAGGACTTGGGATTGAGCTAAATTAAGCCCAAGCTATATGCCCCACTATTTGGGCTGCATAGGATAGGATAGAAGGGTATAAACTCAGATGAGTATCTAGACACCAGGAGAACGGAGAATGTGTTAAAGAGGCGCTATAATGTTCACTCACTTCAGTGGCTTGACCCTAGGAACTTTTATTTCAGTAAATACTCTAGTATATATGGCTGAACAAATAAGGACTTTTTATTGTTGTTGTTCTTAAGTTCTTTATTGTTTAAAGTATTATATATGTCTCATTTTCCCCATTGATCTCTCTCCAGCCGTTCCTACCCGCTCAGCACATTCTCTCACCCCCCTACTGTCTGTGTCCATGGGTTATGCTTATATGCATGTATACAAGTCCTTCGGTTGATCTCTTACCGCCCCCCGCCTCCCCTGCCTTCCCTCTGAAGTTTGATGGTCTGTTCAATACTTCTCTGTCTCTGGATCTATTTTTGTTCATCAGTTTACATTGGTCATTATATTCCACAAATGAGTGAGATCATGTGATATTTATCTTTCTTCGATTGGCTTATTTCGCTTAGCATAATGTTCTCCAGGTCCATCCATGCTGTTGTGAATGGTAAGAGTTTTCTTTTTTATACCAGACTAGAGGCCTAGTACACAAAAATTTGTGCACTCAGGGGGGTCCTTCAGCCTGGCCTATGCCCTCTTGCAGTCTGGGACCCCTCAGAGGTTGTCCACATGCTGGCTTAGGCCCTCTCCCTGGGGGGATTTGGCCCAAGCTGGCAGTCAGACATCTCTCTGGCAGCCCGGCAGCCCTCAGGGGATGTCCACTTACCAGCAGGGAGCAGACCTAAGCTGCAGTTGGACATCCTTAATGCTGCTGAGGCGGGAGAGGCTCCCGCCACCACCGCTGTGCTGGCAGCCATCAGCCTGGCTTGTGGCTGAGCAGAGCTCCCTCTGTGGTAGCGCACTGACCAGCAGGGGACAGCTCCTGCATTGAGCGTCTGCCCTCTGGTGGTCAGGGTGTGTCATAGTGACCAGTCATTCCCAGTCACTCTGCTGTTAGGGTCAATTTGCATATTATCCTTTTACTAGGGGCCCGGTGCACGAAATTCGTGCACTGGGGGGGGGGAAGTGTCCCTCAGCCCAGCCTGCCCCCTCTCACATAGTGGGAGCCCTCAGGCGTTGACCCCCATCACCCTCCAAACGCAGGATCGGCCCCTTGCCCAGTCCTGACGCCTCTGGCCTAGGCGTCCGGCCCGGGCAGTGGGGACCTGCAGTGGCAGCGGGGGGGTGCCGCAATCGCGCGGGCTCCGCCCCTGCCCCTGCAGGACGCCTCTGCCTGAGGCGTCTGGCCCGGGAAGCAGGGACCCGCAGCTGCAGCGGCCCCACGATCGTGGGCTTCGCTTTAGGCCCCGGCAAGGGACCCCTAGCTCCCGGGACTGCTAGCTTCGACCGTGCCCAGCTCCCATCGCTGGCTCCACCCCTACCTCCTTCTATCACTGGCCAGGGCGGAAAAGGCACCTGATTCTCCGATCATGGCTGGGGGGCAGGGCAAAGGCGGGCCCAGGGCCGCCTTTGCCCTGCCCCCCAGCTCTTAGCTCCCCCCTGGGTTTCCGATCACTGTCAGTGGCAAGGGGCTTCTTCCTGCTTTCCCTTTCGCCTCCCTGCATTGTGCCTACATATGCAAATTAACTGCCATCTTCTTGGCAGTTAACTGCCAATCTTAGTTGGCAGTTAACTGCCAATCTTAGTTGGCAGTTAATTTGCATATAGCCCTGATTAGCCAATGAAAACGGTAGCTCGTACGCCAATTACCATTTTTCTCTTTTATTAGTGTAGATTATATAGGACTAGAGGCCCGGTGCACAAAAATTTGTGCACTCGGGAGGAAGAGCGTTCCCTCAGCCTGGCCTGTGCCCTCTCGCAGTCTGGGACCCTTCAGGAGATAACGACCTGCTGGCTTAGGCCTGCTACCGGGTGGCAGAGGACAGGCCCAATCCCTAGGTGCAGCCCCTGGTCGGGCTCAGAGTAGGCCTGATTGGGGAGTTGGGGTGCCACCCCCTCTCATGCACAGAGCAGGGCGGATCGGGAGGTTGCGATGCCACCCTATCACGATCAGTGTAGGGCTGATTGGGGGGTTGGGGCACCGCCCCCTGTAACTCTCAAGGCAGGGTCGATGGGGAGGTTGCGGCGCCACCCCCTGTCACGCACAGAGCAGGGCCCATCAGGGGGGTTGGGGCTCCTTACCCTGTCACGCACAGAGCAGGGCCCATCAGGGGGTTGGGGAGCTCTCCCCTGTCACGCACAGAGCAGGGCCCATCAGGGGGTTGGGGAGCTCCCCCCTGTCATGCACAGAGCAGAGCCCATCAGGGGGTTGAGGAGCTCCCCCTGTCACTCACAGAGTAGGGGCGATAGGGGAGTTGGGGCACCGCCCCGTGTCACACACAGAGCAGGGCCTGTGGGGGGAGCGGGGGTTGGGGCACCGCCCTCTATTACCCACAGAGCAGGGCCGATCAGGGGGTTGGGGCACCGCCACTCTCACACTCAGGGCAGGGCCGATGGGGAGGTATGGCTCTACCCCATCACACACAGAGCAGGGCCCGTGGGGGCGGGGGGCCACCGCACCCTGTCACACACAGAGCAGGGCCAATCAGGGGGTTGGGGCGCCGCACCCTGTCACACACAGAGCCGCAGGGCGATCAGGGGGTTGGGGAGCTCCCCCGTATCAGGCACAGAGCAGGGCTGATCAGGAGGTTGAGGGGCCTTCCCCTGTCACGAACAGAGCAGGGCCGATAGGGAGGTTGTGGCCCTGCCCCTGTCAAACACAGAGCCGCAGGGCGATCAGGGGATTTGGGCACTGCCCCCTGTCACGCTGATCCCGCTGCCGGGAGGCCTCGCGGATCCACTGATCCCAGTGCTGGGAGGCATATTACCCTTTTACTATATAGAATAGAGGCCTGGTGCATGGGTGGGGCTGGCTGCTTTGCCCTGAAGGGTGTCCTGGATCAGGGTGGGGGTCCCCACTGGGGTGCCTGGCCAGCCTGGGTGAGGGGATGATGGCTGTTTGCAGCTGGTCACACACCCTTCAGGGTGGGGGTCCCCACTGGGGTGCCTGGCCAGTCTGGGTGAGGGGCTGAGGGCTGTTTTCAGGCCGACTGAAGCTCCCAACTGCTCCTTTCTTTCTTTTTTTTTTTAATTCTGGGCCAGCTTTGGCTCTGGCTCTAGCTCTGAGGCTTCTGCTGCTGAAAGAAGGTATCTGGTTTGTTTTGGTTCTATAATCGAAACAATGTATAACTCCAGCTCTGAGATCCCAGGCTCGCTGAAAGCAGGTTTCTGGGGTTTTGTTTAGCTTCTATATTTGTTACAATGGTTCTTAAACTGCAAGCTCAGAGGCCGGCAGCGGCAGGCGGGGAACGCTGGAGTCCTCCGTCACTGAAGCAAGCAAGCCTCATGTTAGTTTCAAGCTGCCTAGCTGCCAGCGCCATCTTAGCTGGCAGTTAATTTGCATATCGCCCTGATTAGCCAATGGGAAGGGTAGCGGTCGTACGCTAATTACCATGTTTCTCTTTTATTAGATAGGATAGTATTCCATTGTGTAGATGTACCACAGCTTTTTAATCCACTCATCTACTGAGGAAGAATAAGGACTTTTTTAAATTGAATTTTAGAATGACAAAAAAGGAGAGGAAAAGAGAGAAATATCGATGTGAGAGAGAAACATAGATCAATTGCCTCCTGTATGCATCCCAACTGGAGATCAAACCCACAATCTGGGTATGTGTCCTGAACAGGAATCAAACCGGCAACCTTTCAGTGTATGGGGGGACAGTCAACTAACTATGCCACACTGGCCAGGGTGAAATAAGAATTTTTTTAAAAGCATAATTATAATACCATGATCATAGCTTTAAAAATTAACATTAATTCCTTATCACCGCCTAATGTCCAATGAGCACGTAAATGTACCCAAATATCTGATTGTCCTATATAATGTTTACATTATTTGTTTTATTATTTTTTAATCAGGATCCTAATGAAGTCCAAACACTGCATTTTGGTTGATGTCTTCACAGTCTTGTTTAAACCTGTACATTTTTCCTTTAAACCTTTTTTCCTTAGAATTTATTTGTTGAAGAAACAAGCTCAACCCTGTAGAATTTCTCACAGCTTGGATTTTACTGAATGCATTCCCATGGTGTCATTTACCATGTTCCTCTGTCCCCTATATTCCCCATAAACTGACAATTAGACCTAGAGGATTCATCAGACTCCACCTTTTTCTCTTGCCAAATATATTTTATAAAGAGTGTTGTGGAGAAACCAAGATGGCAGCATAGGTAAACACCAGAGAATGCTGCCTCCCACAATCACTTCAAAAATACAACTAAAAGATGAAACGGACATCACCCAGAACCACAGGAAGGCTGGCTGAGGGGAAATTCTACAACTAGAAGGAAAGAGAAAAGCATACCGAGACTCAAAGGAGGCGCAGTGCTGAAGTAAAATACTAAGGTGCGGAGGTGCGTGGGGAGCAGGATGGCGGCTGAGAGCACAGTTGTCTGTTTCAATCCGGAGGGAGTCTCAGGCTCTGAGTTCCAGTTCCAGGCGAGTCTCCAGGGACCCAGACTCAAACGGGAGAACTGGCACTGTCTGGCACCGGTCGGAACTCAAGGGCAGCTTTCTCTTCCAGGTTTGCAGCGGTTGCTGGGACACTGAGAGGCAGAGCCTCTAGGGACAGGACTGAGAGCAGCCATAACTGCTCGCTTGGCCCACCCTGTTGATCCCCTGGGACCCTCCTTACCCAAGCCTTGCACAGAGGAATTTGCTGGTTAGCCTCAGGCAAAGGCTAGATTAGCACCTCCCTAGTGGACAGAAGTTCTCCCACTGCAGACACAGCTGATTCTCACAGCCAATTGGCCTGGAGGTCAAATCCCCCCCCCCCCCCAGTGTTACCTACAACAATCAAGGCTTAACTACAACGAGACTGCGCACAAAGGCCACTAGGGGGTGCACCAAGAAAGCATAAAAAATGCAGAGACAAAGAAACAGGACACAACCGACAGAAATGGAGGATATAGAGTTCAAAACCACACTTTTACGGTCTCTCAAGAACTGTCTAGAAGCCGCCGATAAATTTAGTAAGGCCCTCAAAAAGACTAGTGAGACCGCCGATAAATATAGTGAGATCCTGAAGAAATCTAATGAGACCCTCGATGTTGTGATAAAGAACCAACTAGAAATTTTTTTTTTTATTTATCTGAGAATATTCATATAATTTCTTTTTTTTAATTAAATCTTTATTGTTCAGATTATTACATTTGTTCCTCTTTTTTTTTCCCCCCCATATCTCCCCTCCTCCCAGTTCCCGCCCCACCCTCCGCCCTCACTCCCCACCCACTGTCCTCATCCATAGGTGCACGATTTTTGTCCAGTCTCTTCCCACATCTCCCACACCCCTTTCCCCCCCAAGAATAGTCAGTCCATTCCCTTTCTGTGTCCCTGATTCTATTATAATCAACAGTTCATTCTGTTCATCAGATTATTAATTCACTTGATTCTTAGATTCACTTGTTGATAGATGCATATTTGTTGTTCATAATGTGTGTCTTTACCTTTTTCTTCCTCTTCCTCTTCTTAAAGGATACCTTTCAGCATTTCATATAATCCTGGTTTGGTGGTGATGAACTCCTTTAGCTTTTCCTTATCTGTGAAGCTCTTTATCTGACCTTCAATTCTGAATGATAGCTTTGCTGGATAAAGTAATCTTGGTTGTAGGTTCTTGGTATTCATCACTTTGAATATTTCTTGCCACTCCCTTCTGGCCTGCAAAGTTTCTGTTGAGAAATCAGCTGACAGTCGTATGGGTATTCCCTTGTAGGTAACTCGGTATCTTTCTCTTGCTGCTTTTAAGATTCTCTCTTTGTCTTTTGCTCTTGGCATTTTAATTATGATGTGTCTTGGTGTGGTCCTCTTTGGATTCCTTTTGTTTGGGGTTCTCTGTGCTTCTTGGACCTGTAAGTCCATTTCTTTCACCAGGTGGGGGAAGTTTTCTGTCATTATTTCTTCAAATAGGTTTTCAATATCTTGCTCTCTCTCATCTTCTGGCACCCCTATAATTCTGATGTTGGTACGCTTGAAGCTGTCCCAGAGGCTCCTTACACTATCCTCGCATTTTTGGATTCTTTTTTCATTTTGCTTTTCCGGTTGGATGTTTTTTGCTTCCTCGCAGTTCAAATCATTGACTTGATTCTTGCGCTCCTCTGGTCTGCTGTCGGGCGTCTGTATAATATTCGTTATTTCAGTCCGTGTATGCTTAATTTCTCGTTGGTTCCCCAATATAAGATCGAGGGTCTTATTAGTTTTTGTGTAGATCTCATTAAGTTTATCGACAGCTTCTAAACAGTTCTTGAGAGACCTTAAAAGTGTGGTTCTGAACTCTATATCTTCCATTGACAATTTTGTCCTGTTTCTTTGTCTCCGCATTTTGTTATGCTTCCTTGGTGTACCCCCTAGTGGTCTTTGTTCCCCAACTAGAAATTAAGCACACACTGACTGAAATAAAGAATATTATACAGACTCCCAACAGCAGACCAGAGGAGCGCAAGAATCAAGTCAAAGATTTGAAATGCGAAGAAGCAAAAAACACCCAGCCAGAAAAGCAAAATGAAAAAAGAATCCGAAAATATGAAGGTAGTGTAAGGAGCCTCTAGGACAACTTCAAGCGTACCAACATCTGAATTATAGGGGTGCCAGAAGATGAGAGAGAGCAAGATATTGAAAACCTATTTGAAGAAATAATGACAGAGAAAACTTCCCCTACCTGGTGAAAGAAATAGACTTACAAATCCAGGAAGTGCAGAGAACCCCAAACAAAAGGAATCCAAAGAGGACCACACCAAGACACATCATAATTAAAATGCCAAGAGCAAAAGACCAAGAGAGAATCTTAAAAGCAGCAAGAGAAAGAAACTCAGTTACCTACAGGGGAATACCCATACGACTGTCAGCTGATTTCTCAACAGAAACTTTGCAAGCCAGAAGGGAGTGGCAAGAAATATTCAAAGTGATGAATACCAAGAACCTACAACCAAGAGTATTTTATCCAGCAAAGCTATCATTCAGAATTGAAGGTCAGATAAAGAGCTTCACAGATAAGGAAAAGCTAAAGGAGTTCATCACCACCAAAGCAGTATTATATGAAATGCTGAAAGGTATCCTTTATGAGGAAGAAGAAGAAAAAGGTAAAGATACAAATTATGAATAACAAATACGCATCTATCAACAAGTGAATCTAAGAATCAAGTGAATAAATAATCTGATGAAAAGAATGAACTGGTGATTATAATAGAATCAGGGACATAGAAAGGGAATGGACTGACTATTCTTGGGGGGAAGGAGTGTGGGAGATGCAGGAAGAGACTGGACAAAAATAGTGCACCTATGGATTAGGACAGTGGGTGGGGAGTGAGGGCAGAGGGTGGGGTGGGAACTGGGAGGAGGGGAGTTATGGGGGGAAAAAAGAACAAATGTAATAATCTGAACAATAAAGATTTAATTTAAAAAAAATAAAAATTTTCAAAAAAGAGTGTTGTGTGTGGCAATACGCAGTTTAACAAATTCATAGTTAGCAAATATGCCCTTTTTAAGTAAGTTATTTGTTATTATTAATATTAGATATTTATAGGAGAGGAGAAAGCTTCTGAGTGTGATTGTAAAAGTCTAGCATAGATCAGAATCAACTGGGAAGACTTATTTAGATCACTGGGCGCCTTGCAAGAGTGTTTTATTCAGTAGATATGAGATAAGGCTAGAAATCTATATTAGTGTCCAGGTCCCAGGTGCTGAGTCACATGTTGTGAACCTCTTATTTAAAACGTAGTGGGACCTGGATGAGTGGTTCAGATGGTTGGAGTGTCATCCTGTATACCAAAAGGTTGTGCATTCAATTCCCAGTCTGGGGATATTCCTAGGTTCAAATCCCCACAGAAGCATGTATGAGAGGCAACCAATCAATGTTTCTCTCTTCCTTCCTCTCGCTAAAAAAAAAAAATCAACAAAACAACAAGAATGCCCACTGCATGGGAGAACATATTTGCCAATGTTATCACCGATAGGGTTTAATTGCCAACATTTACAGGGAACTCATACAATTAAACGAAAGGAAGATAAACAACCCAATCAAAAAATGGGCAATGGACCTAAATAGAAACTTTTCAAAAGAAGACAGAAGGAAGGCCAAGAGACATATGAAAACATGCTCAAAGTCACTAATCATCCGAGAGATGCAAATCAAAACGACAATGTGGTTCCATCTCACACCTGTCAGATGACTATCATCAACAAATCAACAAATGACAAGTGCTGGCAAGGATGTGGAGAAAAAGGAACCCTTGTGCACTGCGGGTGGGAATGCAGACTGGTGCAACCACTGTGGAGAACAGTATGGAGTTTCCTCAAAAAACTAAAAGTGGAACTCCCATTGGACCCAGTGATCCCACTTCTAGGAATATATCCCAAGAAACTAGAAACACCAATTAGAGAGGATATCTGCACCCCTTTGTTCATAGCAGCACAATTCACCATAGCTAAGATTTGGAAACAGCCTAAGTGCCCATCAGTAGATGAGTGGATTAAAAAACTGTGGTACATCTATACAATGGAATACTACGCTGCAGTAAAAATGAAGGAGTTCTTACCATTTGCAACAGCATGGATGGAACTGGAAAGCATTATGCTAAGTGAAATAAGCCAGTCAGAGAAGGATAAATACCACATGATCTCACTCATTTGTAGAATATAATGAACAACATAAACTGATGAACCAGGACAGATCAGGAGATGGAGAGGCATCAAACGGACCGTCGGGCCTTGGAGGGAAGGTAGGGGAGGGGAGGGATTAGGGGGAGAGATCAACCAAAGGACTTATATGCAAGCATATAGGCCTAACCAACTGACACGGAAAACAGGGGGGTGAGGGCATGAGTGGGGGGGATAGGAGGTAATGTGGGGATAAGGACACATATGTAATAACTTAATCAATAAAAAAATTTTAAAAATAAAAATATTAAAATAAATAAAAAGAAAAATCAATAAAAACATATCCTCGGGTAAGAATTCTTTTCAAAAAACTTTTTTTTAATGGTTTAGAGAGGAGACTCCGACATCTGAACACCTAAGATGGAATTCTGGTTCTGCCATGTACCAGCTGAACAATATTAGAAAACTACTTAACCTGAGTCTCATCTGTAAAATGGGGCTAATAACAATAGATACAGTGTTAATAAGATTAAATGAGATAATACATGTAAACATTAGATTGAGCCTTTTGAATCATCCATATTCAATAACTTGTGTTAGTGGTAGTATAATAATTATAACTATTATTATCAATATCAATATTATTATTACTTTGCTAGTTTTATACCTGCAGTCAGGCATAAGAAAGAAATTATTGCATTATAGTGGTAATGACAAATCTGCCTGCAGCCCTGGAGACAAGAGTCTTTGGTCAAATTTGGCTGTGAATTATTTCAAAGTAGGGAGTAGGAAGGACAATGGATGAACAGTCTGTTTCTATGTAGCATCAGAGATGTTCTTCCAAGTGAAGCAGTCCTGCCTGCCACAAACATCAGGCCCACCATGTAGATGGCTCAGTAACTTTTCTCAGTACCACAGTTAAAGGGACTCATCTCTCAAACATGAGCAGAATAGTTTTAACATTGTGCAAGGTGTGCAGACACAAAGGCAAGTAAACTAAAAATAAAAAATAAATCAAAGATATTTAAGAGAAATTAATAAGAGAATCACAATGAATATTTTGGAGTTAGGATTAAGCATGTTTTGTTAACTTCACCAGCCATTATGAACAAAGCTAAGGATTCCCTGGGTCACTGTAACCTCCTTAGTTCTATCCATCACTTGAATAGACTGTCAACCCAAAGCAGACTGTAGGGGACTCAGGCCGATTTGGGTGAGGAAAGCACTGAAGAAGGAAGATGATACAGGAACAGTTGTGAGACTTGAGCTGAGATTAAAAAGAAGTGCTGTGTGGCTCAATTGGTTGGGTATGGTTCTGTGCACTGAAAGGTTGCTGGTTTTATTCCCAATCAGGGCACATGCCCGGATTTCTGGCCCCATCCCTGTGTAGGAGGCGGTCAATCAATGTTTCACTCTCACATCGATCTTTCTCTCTCTGTGTCTCTTCCCCTTCCTCTCGCTCTAAAAAAAAATAAAATAAAATAAAAATAAAAATATTTTTTAACTTAAGTAATACTTTCAACAATAAAGATTTATTTAAAAATATTTTTTTAAAAAAGGTTGCTGATCTCTAGCAAGAAGGTACAAGAGGCCAAAATAAGAATTATATATATGAATGAAATTGATTGGCAACTCTTGTTGGGGAAGTAATCCTAATATATAAAAACCCAGGGTCTGTAATGTCCAAAACAACCAAAGGCTCAACCAACCGAAAGTCAGTCCTGCAGTCAGTGCTGGGTTGCTGTGGTAACCCAGCACTGACTGCCACCGCTGTTAGCACAGCGACCCAGCACTGGCTGCTGAGGGGGCTGCGGATCAGGCCCAGAGAGAGGCCTGCAGAGAAAAGCAGGGTCTGATCCATAACCTCTGTGGCAGCTGTTGATCAGCCTTTGCCTCTCTCTTTCTCTCCCGGCCTGGCCAGCAGCCATGCCTCTTTCTCTCTGGGCCTCAGCCCCACCTCTCTGATCAGGCCTGGAGATAGGCCTGGAGGTGCTGACTAGCACAGAAACTGACCAATCAGAACCAAATCTGGGTGAACTGTGAGGAGCCAATGGCTGCCTAAGAGGCAGAGCTTTTGACACTGACTGGCATAGGAACTGACCAATCAAAACCAAATCTGGGTGAAGTGCAATGAGCCAATGACTGCCTAGGAGGCAGAGCTTTTGACACTGACTGGCATAGAAACCAACCAATCAGAACCTAATCTGGGTGAACTGCAAGGGCAGAACCTAAGGTAGAGGCTGAGGAGGAGTTTTAAGGGCAACAGCTGTTTGGTGTAAGGTGTAAGAAAGCAGTTCAATTTTTTAATGACCACTTTGGCAGTATAGTGCATATGGCTGGCCATCAGTCCAGATATAAGGATTATTATTTTTTTCTGCTAAGAGCATCTCCTCCTGCTGAAAAAGCCCCCCCCCCCACTTAAGCAATCCTATCCTATATAATCTATCTATACTAACAAAAGTGTAATATGTTAATTAGACCGGGTTGACCAGCCATCTTCTGGATGTCCGACTTCCTTCCAGACAAAGCCATGGTGGTGGGGGCTGAGGCAGAGGCAATTAGGGGTGATCAGGCCAGCAGGGGAGGGCAGTTCGGGGCAACCAGGCTGGCAGGGGAGGGCAGTTGGGGCAAGACCAGGCAGGCAGGGGGGGGGTAGTTGGGGGTGAGATCAAGCCTGCAGGGGAGGGCAGTTGGGGGCAAGATCAGGCCGGCAGGGGAGGGCAGTCAGGGGAAATCAGGCAGGCAGAGGCAGTTAAGGGTGATCAGGCAGGCAGAGGCAGTTGGGGGCGAGATCAGGCCGGCAGGGGAGGGCATATAGGGTCAATCAGGAAGGCAGGCAGAGGTAGTTAGGGGCAATCAGGCAGGCAGGTGAGCAGTTAGGAGCCAGCGGCCCCAGGTTGCAAGAAGGATGTCCAACTGCCTCCAAGGGGTCCCCAATTAGAAAGGGTGAAGGCTGGGCTGAGGGAACCCCGCCCCATGCACGAATTCCGTGCACCAGGCCACTAGTATGGAATAATGATGGCTAAGAATCAGCAGGCCTAGGTTTCAATTATGTCCCTGATGCTCCTGAGCTGTGTGACCTTGGAAAAGCGGCACAATCTTTCTGTGTCTCAATGTCTTCATATATAATGATGATGAAAAGATTACTTGTTATTAGTATTATTAGTATTATCATTTTTGACAGGAATATTTGTGGACTATATATCCTGTCCAGGCTCTCCTATACAATCACAATTCTCACTCAAGGTGAGAAATAGAACTCTCGGTCATTGTGGCTGTGAATAAGTAAAAGGAAAGTAAGCTTGCCAGTTGGAGGAAACACTCTTAGAGGTAATGAGGATAATCAATCTTCCTCTAAGGAGCAGTCTACAGAAAAAAGGAAGATTAAGGCATGATGGCAGGGGAAAGCTGTCAAAAGCTGTCAAGAGTCTGAAATTTTCCCCTACCTGTGAGCTACACAGGTAGTCTACAAGCCATGGTTTCACAGACAGAAGACAAAAGATTTCTGGGTCAGAGTCAAAGGGCTTTATCTCCACAGCACAGTGGGCAACATGAGCATCAGTTCACCTTGCCCTCAAGTTCAGCAGGGGTGACATGATGGACCAAAAGGTAATTTCACACACAGTGGGTTGCTTAACAGGAGAGGAACCCAAAGCCTAAGGCCCAGAACTTTTTGATCGGACAGCAAACATTGCAGCAAGCAGAAAAATAAAGATATTTAGAATAATGGGAGCAGCAATGTGTATGTTAAAGTTAATCTCCTTCCATCTGGAGAGCAAGCAGTCAGAGTAGTCACACTATAGTCACCTAGACCTACCTAGGTGCCTGTGTGACTAATCATAAAATTGTTCAGTACCAGGAGATGGAGATGGAGAAGCCTTGCAATGTGGCACTCTCGGCACAAATGTATAGGAATGCTCGAGGCCCAGGGAGGCTTACTTCTACCGACTGAGCACTCACTTACTGACTGCCTTTTAAGTCCCAATCAGTCTGCTAAGTACTTTATTAATATTTTTGCAGGTACTTTTTCATTTATTCAGAGTTACAATGGTTCACCATTAGGATAGGAAGACAAATCAGAGTATTTAAAATGTAGGATAAAACATCGACTCACCATATCGGAAAGGACATGAACATTATTTCAAACAATGCAGGACACCTGGAGTTGAGGTTCCCACCAGTAACCTCAATTCTGAAGTGTCTTTTATACGTTCCTGACCAAAACCCAGTGAAGACTGATGCTCAAGAAAAATAGCGATGTTTACTTTTCATTCTCCTTGAATTTCTTTCAGATTTCTAAGCTATATTACATCATCTCAGCAGAAAGTTATGTACTGAATACTGCTCTAGTTCTTTTTAGTTTCACAAACTAGAATTTAATACCATGTCCTCATTTTTTAAAATAAATACAGAAGATTTTTAAAAAATTTTTATCAGGAGAAACCAAGATGGCAGCATAGATAAACACCGGGAAATTGCTGCCTCCCACAACAACTTCAAAAATACAACAAAAAGACAAAACAGACATCATCCAGAACTACAAGAAGGCTGGCTGAGTGGAAATTCTACAACTAGAAGGAAAGAAAAGCACACTGAGAGCCAGAGGAGCTGCGGAAGTAAAGTGCAGAGGTACGGAGGCTCGCACGCGCACGGAAAGGGGCTGGTACCTGAGGACGCGGCTGTCTTTTTGAATCAGGAGGGAGTCACAAGCTCCTGACTGCTCTGAAATCCAGTTCCAGGAAGTCTCTGGGGACCCAGGACTCATACGGGGAGAAACTGGACTGTCTGGCAGCGGGCAGAACTCGGAACTTGAGGGCGGCTTTCCCTCAGAGGTGCTTGCAGCAATTACCGGGACACTGAGAAGCATGGCCCCTTAGGGCAGGGCTGAGAACCCACCATAGCTACTTGCTCCGCCCTTTGATTCCCTGAGACCCCGCCCCACCCAGGCTGCGGCAGAGGCTTTTGCATATGAATGCCCCAGCCCTTTGCAACCTGAAAATTATCTAACTGCAGCTGGGCCAGACAGACCCAGAACTTCCAAGAGAAGGCCCAAGGCCACACAGCGGCTTGCATTGCTTCACAGCTGGGCCTCATCAGGGCACCTCCAAACTCCAAAAAAGGAAGGGGAATCTGCAGTTCTCTTTGTAGCTCCTGCTGTGTAACCTCAGGCAGAGGCTAAATTAGCACCTCCTTAGATCCAAGAGCCAGTGTACCCAATGATCAGAGGGGGACCATCCAGATTACAACTCCTCAGATCCATAAGGGACACACTCAGGGTGCAGACTCAGTGAGCACCAAAGCCCCACTGAAGCAAGTCTTACCCCAGAAGGGTGTCTTCAGCACAGAAGTTCTCCCACTGCAGACATAGCTGATTCTCACTGCCAATTGGCCTGGAGGTCAATTCCTCCCAGTGATCCTACAACAATCAAGGCATAACTACAATAAGACTGTGCAAAAAGCCCACAAGGGGGTGCACCAAGAGTGTCCACCTCAGGTAACTGGGGAGACTGAGCCACTGGGCCCTACAGGACACCTAGCACACAAAACCACTCTACCAACACAGGGAAGCATAAAAAATGCAGAGACAAAGAAAGAGGTCACAAATGACAGAAATGGAGGAAAGCAAACGACTGGATATAGAATTCAAGGCCACGTTTATAAGGTTTTTCAAGAATTTTATGGAAACCGCCGATAAATTTAGTGAGACCCTTGAGGATATGAAAAAAGACCAACTAGAAATTAAGCATACACTGACTGAAATAAAGAATAATATACAGAGATCCAACAGCAGACAAGAGGATCCCAAGAATCAAGTCAAAGATTTGAAATACAAAGAAACAAAAAATACCCAACCGAAAAAGAAAAAAGAAAAAAGATTCCAAAAATATGAAGATAGTGTAAGGAGCCTCTGGGACAACTCAAGCAAACCAACATCAGAATTATAGGGGTACCAGAAGAAGAGAGAGGGCAAGATATTGCAAACCTATTTGAAGAAATAATGACAGAGAAAACTTCCCCTACCTGGTGAAAGAAATAGACTTACAAATCCAGGAAGCGCAGAGAACCCCAAACAAAAGGAATCCAAAGAGGACCACACCAAGACACATCATAGTTAAAATGCCAAGAGCAAAAGACAAAGAGAGAATCTTAAAAGCAGCAAGAGAAAGACAGTCGGTTACCTACAAGGGAGTACCCATATGACTGTCAGCTGATTTCTCAACAGAAACCATGCAAGCCAGAAGAGAGTGGCAAGAAATATTCAAAGTGATGAATACCAAGAACCTACAACCAAGATTACTTTATCCAGCAAAGCTATCATTCAGAATTGAAGGTCAGATAAAGAGCTTCACAGATAAGAAAAAGCTAAAGGAGTTCATCACCACCAAACCAGCATTATATGAAATGCTGAAAGGTATTCTTTAAGAAGAGGAAGAAGAAAAAGGAACTCTTACCATTTGCCACAGCATGGATGGAACTGGAGAGCAGATAAATACCACATGATCTCACTCATTTGTGGAATATAATGAACAACATAAACTGATGAACAAGGACTGATCCAGAGATGGAGAGGCATTGATTAGACTGTCGGGCCTTGGAGGGAAGGTAGGGGAGGGTGGGGGTAAGGGGGAAAAATCAACCAAAGGACTTATATGCAAGCATATAGGCCTAACCAATGGACACGGACAATGGGGGGGTGAGGGCATGAGCGGGGCGGGGAGGGGGGTAGAGGGTAACGTGGGGATAAGGACACATATGTAATATCTTAATCAATAAAAAATATATTTAAAAAAATTTTTACTGATTTGAGAAAAAACACACATTGATTTGTTGTCCCACTTATTTATGCATTCATTGGTTGATTCTTTTATGTGCCCTGACCAGAGATCAAACCCTCACTCTTGGCGTATGGGGATGGCGCTAATTAACTAAGCTACTTGGCCTACCATGCCCTCATTCTTACGTTAAAAGTTGGCATTACTTATGTTCACAGCAGCAAAATTCACCATAGCTAAGATCTGGAAACAGCCTAAGTGCCCATCTGTAGATGAATGGATTAGAAAACTGTGGTACATCTACATGATGGAATACTATGCTGCTGTAAAAAAGAAGGAACTCTTACCATTTGCAACGGCATGGATGGAACTGGAGAGCATTATGCTAAGTGAAATAAGCCAGTCAATGAAGGAAAAATACCACATGATCTCACTCATTCAGGGATAATAAAGACCATTATAAACTTATGAACAATAATAGATACAGAGGCAGAGCTGCCTCAAACTGATTGTCAAACTGCAGCAGGAATGCCAGGGAGGGTTTGGGGGGCAGGAGGGAGGGGGGTAAGAGATCAACCGAAGGACTTGTATGCATGCATATAAGCATAACCAATGGACATAAGACACTGGGGGGTAGGGGAGGCCAGGGGATTGTCAAGGGCGGGGAAAAAAAAGAACACATATGTAATACCCTTTGTAATACTTTAAGCAATAAAACAATAAAAAAAAGTTGGCATTACTGTAACGTATATAAATGATGAATTACTATGTTACATACTTGAAATATAATATTGTATGCCAACTATACTTTAATAAATTTTTTTAAGTTTGTATAGTTAATACTAAATAAAGAGCATCTTATTTAGTTGAAGATGTGCCCAACATCTTGATCAGCATCCCCAAAGATGAACAACATAAATATTTTTTTTTAGAAATTAGCTCCAGGAAGACATTTGTCCAATATTCTTATTCCTGTTAGCTGAGAGCTTTGTAACCCATTGTGCTTCTCTTTCTGCTGTGGCTTTGGGAAAACCTGGAAATAAGTCTTGGACTTGAAAGTTGACATTTCCCTCGGTCCAAGTTTTCTAGAATAATTATTCAATGCTCGTCATTGCCTTGACTTCATCCTTGTATTTTTATTTCAGTGCTTTTAAAGAATTACGATACATTGTCAAATCATTTTTTGAAAGTAGCCAAAGTAATGAATAAGTGAACAAAACAACCCATGTTTTGGGTCTTTTAAAAATGTGTTATTGTTAATATTTTGCCAAAGTAGCCATAAAGCTTTTAAGTTTAAGGCATAATCCTCGAATTAGTTTAAGACTTACAAAATGTAAATTAAGCTTCCAAGAGTTAGTTAGCATGCCTTATATTATGAATTTTCCTGACTGTGCTTTTATTGTGGTTTAATGAGACCATTATAAGAAATTCTAATCTGGGTTCTAAGCATTTGACATTGTTAAACAGCTGAATGAAAGAGAACATAAGCGTTGCAAAGTAGAAAATACATTTATTTTTAAATTGAATAACATTATGAATGTAACAACATTGAAATGCTAAGAAGCATTAGGCAGCTCCATCAGTTCCTGCTTCATAAGGTCTAAATGAATTGGAGAGCAATTTCTGAGAAGCCAAGGGGGTAAGCATCTGGCATCCATCCTGGGTCACTTCCCAGGAATAACAGGGCGGAAGTTCCAATGTACAAGTAAAAGACTGTCTGAGGTTATGCTGCTGGCTGCTGGGTTTGCCCCAGGCACACCAGGGCTAAATGGTTGGTCAGGGACCAGGTGTTGCACAGACATTCATCACCTTGGTAAGGCCTAGAGCAGTGATGGCGAACCTTTTGAGCTCGGCGTGTCAGCATTTTGAAAAACCCTAACTTAACTCAGGTGCCGTGTCACATATAGAAATTTTTTTATATTTGCAACCATAGTAAAACAAAGATTTATATTTTTGACATTTATTTTATATATTTAAATGCCATTTAACAAAGAAAAATCAACCAAAAAAATGAGTTCGCGTGTCATAGGTTCGCCATCACTGGCCTAGAGTGTGCCTGGAACTACTGAGGTGGGCCATTAAGGCCCCCTTGGAGGACCACATCTGGCCCAGTACATATGAGCTAGGCTCTTCATGAAGCCCAGAGGAATGGAGTATCATGAGCTCAGCCAGAGAACCCCCAAATCCTTAAAGACATACACTTTCTACCTGGAACCCCAACTCCACCCCATCTCTGTGGGTGGCCTAAAAGAGGGTGAAGATTCAGCTGTCCGTCTAAAGGGCAGCAAACACATCTAGTTGCTACAAGGAGAGCAGTCAACCTCCACTGCTGTTTTGTGGGTCTTTAACTCCACTTGTGGATTTGGGGGGTATTAATTTATTAATACTAATTTTAATAAGTTTAACCTTTAATTTATAAAATAAACATTTTTCATCCAGTAGTATATGGCACTGTGTGACAAACCAGAAAAAATAACTTTTTTTTTTACCAACAGTTTACTTGAGAATGGTTGAAAATGACCAACCTCTACAGTGAGGCAGGTGTCCAGCACAGCACCCTCTTGTTGAGCAAAAGGGGTCCCTACAACCCTTTCAGCACCGCCAGCACTGTGTGCAGAAGAGTGACCCTCCACTGATTTGGTCATCCACACAGCCTAGCCAGTGGCAACCTCATGGCTGATTTCCCAGCTTTGGGTATAAACTCAACCAATACACATGAGAAAAAGAATACCAGGAAGCCAGAGCCATTTCAAGGGAAGAAACGCATTATTCTGCTTCTCGCTGCCCTGCTTGTACCAACTACTAAGTGCTGGACGAGTGAGGGGGGCAGACCTGCAGTGTGTATTTGCTCTTCTCACCTCTCCTTCCATCGCCCCTCTTCCCTACCTCCACTCCACACTGAGGGTTTCATCCTAACAGTAATCTGCCTGCTCCTCTGGCTCTTCCTACTGAAATGTTAATCTGGCTAAGGTGCCAGCAGATGAGAGACAAGGTACAGCCTCTCCTTGAGCCATCTGGATTCAAAGCTGTTAGGTCTGATCAAATAATTGAATTGATACCTCTTCCCCTGGGAACTGACTTTTAGGCCACTTCACAATGGACATTCCACTTGCTTAGACCACATTCCACTTGCTAAGACCATTATCTCTCCCCTCCGGAGTTTCCCAGAATCCAGACCTGCACAGAGACTTCTCCGCCCAGAACAAGCCTGCCTCCAGTCCTTTAAAAACCTCTGATTCTCGAATGGATAGAGCACCGGCCTGCGGACTGGGGGGGGGGGGTCCCAGGTTCGATCGCAGTCAAGGGCATATGCCTGGTTACAGGCTCAATCCCCAGTGGGGAGCGTGCAGGAGGCAGCCGATCAATGATTATCTCTCATCATTGATGTTTCTATCTCTCTCCCTTTCCCTTCCTCTCCGAAATTAATAAAAATATAATTGAAAAATAATAATAATAAAATAAAATAAAAACCTGACTCCCCATCTTTGGGTGCTGGCGCCATTTGGGGGCTCAGCCCATCTGGGTATCCAGATGACTTAATAAATTCATAATTCTTTACCTCTGTTGGCCTCGTGCATTCCTCCTTCAGCGATCCTAGCAAAAGCTAAGTCTAAAATCTCTAATGAGAAAGGGTTTGGATCTCTCTGAAAAGGGCCACACCTGTGAGGGAGAGGTTTTCCAGGCACAACTCAAATTACATTGCCCTGGGCAGGAGGGCTTTCAGATGGCTCCGTTCTGGTCAGACTTAGGAATACAGAATCCTCCAGGGATAGCATACGATAGCCCGAACAAATGAGAGTCCCTGTCTCTAACTCACAGAAGTATAAGATCTTATGTAAGAATGATCACTATTGGGAAGAGGATACTTTTATCTAATATTCCAAATGACATGAAGAGTTTGTCGATTTAACTTGACAAATGTGTCTGGAGTTCCTCTTAGGAGCTGTACTGAGATACTGGAGTGTACAAAAGAGTAAGACACAAGGCCCACCCTCAAGGTGCTCAGTTTAATCAGGGAGGTAGACATGTAACGAATGCAATGTGGTGTGTGCTGTAATAGCTTTGTGTGCAAAGTGCCCTCATCAGAGAGGGAAACGTGGAGAAGGCTGCTTCAAATATTAGCAAGTGTGTGTGAAAGAGACATCTTCATTTTAGAAACGCTGAGATCTCAAATAATTTTTTTAATGAGACTAGAACCAAATAAGGGAAAGAAATGGAGAGATAATGCAAAAATGAGGTCTGTGTTTAAAAAGGACCTATTGAGAAAGGACTTTTACTTGTACCTTTTAAAACCAGAAGTCATTTCAGACACATGATTATAAACTGTATTACCAAATAAAAAATAAACAGAGCATGGAAGATGATAGTGCAAGTTTGTATTAGAACTTAATATCCATGAAACCTTGCCCATCAGTACACTTAGGACTAGGGTCAGGGAACCAGAAGGTGAACAGAAAAAGGAGAGAGAGAGAGAGAGAGAGAGAGAGAGAGAGAGAGAGAGAGAGAGAGAGAGAGAGAGAGAGAGAGAGAGAGAAAGGAAGGAAGGAAGGAAGGAAGGAAGGAAGGAAGGAAGGAAGGAAGGAAGGAAGGAAGGAAGGAAGGAAGGAAGGAAGGAAGGAAGATTGGCTATAATACAGAAGTAAAACTAGATGAAAGCATTACTGAATATTTCAATAGAAGTGGAACTCAGGCAATGACACAAAAGGCAGAGCTGCAGAGACAGATGATTTATTAACAGAGCTACTAAATTCTGTGTCAAGGATAATTCCAAGTTGCAAAGACTCAAGTTAAGAGAGGAAGTGGAAAGTACAGAGAATGGGGAGTTTAGATGCCAGAGTCTAGTCTTAGCTCCACTGCTAACAAATCAGGAGTCCTTTATATGTAAAGAGTTTCCATATGCTAGACGCTCTCTAAGTGTCCTACCATCTCTTAGGGCTGATACATGAATAAAAAAATAGTTCTCATTCATTCATTTCATTTCGACAAATGTTGAGCACATGGCATGTGCCAGGCACATGGGGATGTAGTGGAGAATAAGGATTTCATACTCTGGCACGGAAGGCAGTCAGAAGAGATGACAAAGGGTAGGAAGAGTACTTGAGAATACTCTTAATTCTTCTGTTGAACACTGTGGTACCCAACCTCCAAAATGGTCTCCAAGGATACCTGTTTTGGATATTCACGCCCTTGTGAAATTTGTTCTCACACTGTGTCAGGGTTGGTCTATGAGACTGCAGCTTCGGTCTTGGGCACCCACTTCTTCCTCCCTCACTGATCTGTATCTCTAGCTCCAGCTGTCTTGGATCTCTTGCTCTGGGGGAAGCCAGATGCCAGGTTGTGAGCAGCCCTGTGGTGAAGAACTGAAGCCTCCAGCCACGAGCCACTGAGGAACTGAAGCCTGTGATAATCACCTGAATCAACTTAGAAGCTCAAGCTTTTCCAGCCCCAACAGAACCTTGAGAGGATTGTAGTCCTGGCTCAACAGCTTGATGGCAACCTTATGAGAGATTCTGAGCCAGAAACTGCATGAGATCATAAACCTTTGTTCTTTGAAGCTGCTAAATTTTAGGGTAATTTGTTACACAGCAATAGATAACTAATCCAAGTACTGCCTCCCCCGCCCATAAACACTTGCACATATAACATACATGGTTTGGGTTTGAATTATTTAAGAGTTAATACTGGTACACACAGAATTATACAGCTGAGGCTTTAAGAGGTCAAGATGACACTGCTAACTGACAATAGAGCAGGGACTGGAACCAATGCCCTGATTTATGTTCAATGATCCTTTCACTATATTGTGCTGACTCTCCATAATGGATTAATTTCATAATGTTTAAATGGATTAAGGAATTTACTCAAAATTCTACAAGCAAGTAGCTGAGCCTCTGCACTAACCTATTGAACATGATTCCATTCTTTATAATAATCTTTCCTACTCTCAAGCTTTGCTGACCTTGATTAAGATAATTAGCTGAGTGAAGATTTTTAAAAAAAACAGAACTGTCCTTAAAAGGTAGTCTGGGGTGTTTGTCTCAAGCCTTTCCATTCAAAGAGAGCTTTATATTGGTGATTTGTACTTAGCTAGCAATATATTCATCCATTTACTCAACAAGTATTTTTTTAAATATGTCTTTATTGATTTTTTTTTTTTTAGAGAGAGAGAAGGGAGACAGACAGACAGACAGACAGAGACATCAATGTGAGAGAGAAACATCTATCGGTTGCCTCCTGTAAACACCCCAGCGGGGGATCAAACTGAAACCTGGGTATATGCCCTGACTGGGAATAGAACCGGCAACGTTTTGGTGCATGAGACAAATGCTCAGCCAACTGAGTCACACCGGCCAGGGCTCAACAAGTTTTGGGGGTTTTGTTTTTCTTTACACCAACTTTAAGCATAGCATAATCTATGGGTTATAAGGAATACAAAATGCTAGGACTTAAAAATCTAATTAGGAAGAAAAGACAAATATGAAAAATCACTGTAAAATCAGTATTTGTTCGCCTGCTGAATGAACAGTAGGAACAATATGTGCAATCGCATTTTAAATCATAAACTAAAATAATAGAATAAAGGAACGTCACTGTTCCTGGTAAAATCTATCCTACCCTCAGGCAATGTAATCTAGTCCCAGAAATGCCTACTTTTATTCCTTAAAAGTCCCTTCCTCCACTGGGAATAGTCCACTAATTACCATTACAAATGCCACCAGGCCTCTGAAGATACTGCTTCCTTCTTCATGGTTTTGAGTGTGACTTGGTTGTCAAGCTAAGAAATTTAAACTCCATTTCTAGAATTGTTGAAGGTTTTTGAGCTAAGGGTACATCAGAGATGAGAACTGAAGGGGTGTGAGAGGCAGGGGGATTAACGTCAACACCCACAGTTGTATAAGGGGTCAGTTGGGCAGGACTGCCACCTTGTGACAGGTATGGGCAGCATGCCCTCTGAAGTGGAGGCCAGAAACTAGGAGTTGTGGGAGCTTATCAGTGCTTGACTGGCGGGCAGCTAAAGGCTTTTTCAAGCCTGGTTTAAAGGGATCTTGTTTTCACATGATAAAGAGAGAATAGAGATGCATGTGTGCCTTTTAAGAAGATCAATATGGCCCTAGGTTCTGGGTATTTTTAATTATCTGGCTTTCTTGTCACAAAGTCACAGTAAAGATATCAGAAACTATATATTTTCCCACGTAGGCATACATTTATTTTCCAAGATGACTGTGAGAGAAGGACTGGAAGAAGTAAAGAGTGCAACTCCTGAGCAGCAGTCAGGGGCTTTGAGCTATGCATGTTCTTCAGGTCAGTAAATGAGCAAGAGCCTCTCTCTACTCCCCAAGGCACCACAGGCACCTTGAAAGATATCAAAAATATATAAATATATAAAAAATATACCCGGGTATACTTTTTTTATATTTCCCATAGTAAATGTTCTTCCTTCTTTATTCTGTAATTTGGTGAATGACACCTGGGCCCAAAGCCAAGGAGCCAAGCTAGATGCTGTCTTCCTCCCCACAGTCCTATCAGTCATTGCACTCCCAATTCTCCTTCCTGAGCACCTCTCCGGTCGGTGTCCTCTTTATATTTACTATGCCAGCCTTGGTTCAAGCTCTCGTTTCCACTGCCCCAGATTCAGAACAGTCCTTGAAACAGACAGACATTTTTCAATGAGAAAGCTTCACAATTGTATTAGTCAGGGTCCCAGCAAGAAACAACCACACTCCAAAGTGGTAACTGGAGATACTCAAATGAAGATATTATAAAAGTGTGAGCAGGCTAAGGGAACTAGCAAGGATGGTGATGGTGATTCTCCTCTTCTAGGTCAGCAATAGAAGGAAGTCATTGCCATTGCTGGGTCTGAAGGAACAAAGGGAGAGAGAAGACTGTAGCTCCAGAGCCCAGAGTGAGCTGTGACTATAGGGACCGCCAAACTAAAACTGTACCTCAGAGAGAGCCACTGGCCAACTGAGGCCCAGTGGAGGGGGTTAAAAGTTTCCTGCCCTGTCTCTTTGCCACCCTGTAATCTCCTGCTGGTTCCTTCCATTGGCTGATCCCAAAAAGCCAATGTGCCAGGGACATTTTCAGAAGGTCAGCCTCCTCCAGTCAGGGTAGAAAGTGAATCTAGAGGAGCAAAGGGAGAATACCCACAACAAAGGCACTCACAGTATTCATCTGACATGAAAATCCTATCTAATAAAAGAGAAAAATGGTAATTGGCGTATGACGATACCCTTTTCATTGGCTAATCAGGGCTATATGCAAATTAACTGCCAACTAAGATTGGCAGTTAACTGCCAACAAGATGGCGGTTAATTTGCATATGTAGGCACAATGCAGGGAGGCGAAAGGGAAAGCAGGAAGAAGCCCCCTGCCACTGACAGTGATCGGAAACCCAGGGGGGAGCTAAGAGCTGGGGGGCAGGGCAAAGGCGGCCCTGGGGCTGCCTTTGCCCTGCCCCCCAGCCATGATCGGAGAATCAGGTGCCTTTGCCGCCCTGGCCAGTGATAGCAGGAAGTAGGGGTGGAGCCAGCGATGGGAGCTGGGCACGGTCGAAGCTGGCAGTCCCAGGAGCTAGGGGTCCCTTGCCTGGGCCTAAAGCAAAGCCCACGATCGCGGGGCCGCTGCAGCTGCGGGTCCCTGCTGCCCGGGCCGGACGCCTCAGCCAGAGGTGTTAGGCCTGGGCAGGGGAGGAGCCTGCAACCACGGGGAGCTGGGGGTCCCCTGCCCAGGCCTGACACCTCTGCCGGAGGCCTCAGGCCTGGTCAAGGGGCCGATCCGGTGATTGGTGATCGGAGGGTGATGAGGGTCAACTCCTCTGGCCGAGGCATCAGGCCTGGGTGGGGGGAGGAGCCAGGGATTGGGGGGATATGATGGTCCCCTTGCCCAGGCCTGAAGCCTGGGTCAGAGGTGTCAGGCTTGGGTGGGGGGTGGAGCAAGCGATCAGAGGGAGATGGGGGTCCCCTGCCCAGGCATGATTCCTGGGCCAGAGGCCTCAGGCCTGGGCGGGGGCCAGAGCCAGTGATCGGGGGGAGATGGGGGTCCCCTGTCCAAGCCTGACACCTCTGGCGGAGGCGTCAGGCCTGGGCAAGGGGCCGATCAGGTGATCGGAGGGTGATGGGGGTCTACGCCTCTGGCTGAGGCATCAGGCCTGGGCAAGGGGCAGAGCCAGTAATCGGAGGGGTCTGGGGGTCCCCTGCCCAGGCCTGATGCCTGGGCCAGAGGCATCAGGCCTGGGCTGGGGGCAGAACCAGTGATGGGGGAAAATGAGGGTCCCCTGCCCAGGCCTGATGCCTCTGTCAGAGGCATCAGGCCTGGGCAAGGGGCTGATCCTGCGATTGGAGGGTGATGGGGGTCAATGCCTGAGAGCTCCCAGTATGTGAGATGGGGCAGGCTGGGCTGAGGGACACTCCCCCACACACACACCCAGTGCACGAATTTCGTGCACCGGGCCCCTAGTATTTTAATAGAGCCCTAGAAAAGAAATCTCCTCAAAGTTGTTTTACCCAGTGTTTTCCTATCTTTCTGCATCTAATCTTGCCCAGCTATATCTACTTCTAATTGCCACCAGAAGTGGCTTCTTAAAGCACAAATCTTAGCAGATTACTCTCTTATAAATCTGTCAGGGGGTCCATCATCCATAGAATGAACATCCCTCCTAACCTTATACCATAACTCCACTTCCAACATACACAGAGAGCACACCATCACTGACTCCTACCTGTCTCTCCAACTTCATCTCCCCCCAAAAAATCCATACTCCAGGCTTACAGAATTGCTGTGTTTCCATGATCCCATGCTGTCCTTCCAATTGGAAGGCACCCAATGATCCTGAGTCCTGCATTAATGTGATCAAGTGAGTTCTCTTCCAAAAAACCTTTTGTGATGCACCAGACTGGATGGCACCTATTTTTGTGCTCCTGCTGAACTTAAAGCCTATATCTGTTATAACACTCATTCATCACATAGTATTAACTATTTGTATGATATCTGTCTCCTCAATTAGGTTTAAGAATTTCTTGAGGTCAGGGGTCATGATGATACAGCTCTGTACCGCTGGTACTCTGTACAATGACCAGCACACAATTGGTACCCAGTGAATATTAGTTGAATTAAATTCCTCCTCTCTGTACGAATCACATGGGTGGCCAGCAATCAAGGTGGGACCTTTCTATGACACCCCTCCCCCCAAAAATCCTAATCAGAGAGCTAAGCATTCTGAAGAAAAAGAAATGCCTGCAACTTGGGTTCCTTGCATTTGGTTCTTTTCTTCTTGCTTATAGACACTGAGGCAACTACTAATAAAAGGCAAAGGATTGAAGTAAATGTCTCAATTCCCAGGGAACTTATTTCTTGAGTAACTTCAAAGTAGTTATTTTCAATCATCAAACCAGGAATTATGGCAGAAACTCTCCACAAATAGGTCAGAACACAAGTGCCCTGAGGAGAAACTGGGTCTTCATAATCTCGGCCTTTCTCTGATTGTCTTGTACTAGACGAGCGGTTCTCAACCTTCTGGCCCTTTAAATACAGTTCCTCATGTTGTGACCCAACCATAAAATTAGTTTCGTTGCAACTTCATAACTGTAATGTTGCTACTGTTATGAATCGTAATGTAAATATCTGATATGCAGGATGGTCTTAGGCGACCCTGTGAAAGGGTCATTCAACTGCCAAAGGGGTCGCGACCCACAGGTTGAGAACTGCTGCACTAGACTAATCATGAATTCAGATTTTCTCAGGTAACTCTGTGCCATGACACAATCAGTCTATAGGGTCAGAGATGGGTATGCATCTTTTCACAGATGTTCTGGAAGTATGGCTAGCTTGTTACAGACACAATTCCAGACATGTTCCGAAGGGGCAAGAGTTGTTGCTCCATCAGTTACAGGCCTACTGCAGTGAAAAGTGATGAGAAATGCACAGGCAGACAGAAATAGTATGGAGGAAATGTTTCAATCCTAAATCTGCCCCTAATTGGCTGGGTGACTTTGGCCAACTTACTCTGTGCTTCTACGTATGTTTCCCCATTTACAAAACAGGAGTAAGACCTATCCCACATAGTTATCTTCAGGATTAAATGAGATAACACCAGAAACAGATTGTTAGTAAGAACTCAGTAAATTTTTATTTTTTACTACCTGAATTATCTCCTCCTTTAAGGGGCTGCCTTTCTCATTTTAAAAGAGGCAGGTGACTTGGATAGGTACAGTAAAGTACACTAACTTGTTTAAATTTTTTAAATGCTTAATTGCTGATGGGCACACAATGCAATATACAGATCATGTATCATAGAAGTGTATATTTGAAACCTATATGAACTTATTAATCAATGTCATCCCAATAAATTTAATAAAAAATAAAATAAGATAAAATAAAATAATTTCAAAGCTTCCTTATGGCAATACTGTGACAGAAATAAAACTAGGCAGTTGTTGCTATGCAACATCAGTAGTTTGCCGAGAGACTAGATATATCTTTGCTGTTACTTATCTTTAGTTGAATTTTGAGCAACATTTTTCTGACTACACAATGTTATCCTGTTCTTATTATGTAAGGGGGAACTGTTGAGATAGGAGATCGGGAGGAAGCACTGAGCTGAGGGTCACAGGGTAATGGGTGGTCTGCAGCCATCTTGATGCTGGACATTTTATGTCCTCTTCATTTTTTTTGTTCTTTTTCCTTAATTTGTTTTGCTTCCCATTTTCTTCATTTTCATAAGAACAGATAATGTTTCTTTTAGCCATTCTCTTAATAGCAGTTTCAGTTGGGTTTTGGACTCTGCCCCTTTGAAGCAATAAATATTAGGAAAAAAATGTATTCATAGCCAGTTTATCCAATAAATGTCTCTACTTTTCACTTGATAAAAGACATATCAGAATTAATACAATGCCTTTTAAAAAACATTTATCTTTATGCTCTTGAATAGCTCTGATCCTCAGCCTGTGTGCTAACGAGCAATCCTTATAATTTATTTTCTGTCAGAAAGCTCCTTTCTAAAAAAATAAATAAATAAGAAAAAAATCTGCACTACAGTAAATCTGCAGTGAATTCCTAAGTGCATCTGGTTCCCAAGCCCTCTTTCTCATTACTGACTCTTTCTGTTTTCCACATCCTCCTCTGACTCCTGAGCTCTCGCTGACCTATCATTTCCAGGCCTCTCTGCTGAGTCCTCTGCTCTCACTCAAGTACATGCTTGGGTCCATCTGACCCTGCTGCTTTTTCCCATTCTGAACTCACTGCCAGTAACGTCTGGGGAAGTGCAGGAAGAGCGCTCAAGAATTCGAAGGGGGGATATTCTGTGACCAGACTTAAGGAAAAACCTGGGGTTAGCGAGCATTATGGGAAGGGGTAAGCATTCTGAAGAAGACATGTTTTGAGCTAGGAGCGTTGACTCTGTGCTGAGAGAAATGATTAAAGAACAACAGGGCTCTCTAATTTGAAAGGAATTCCAGGGCTTTCATGCTGATGCCTGTCCCAACCCATTCCCACCCCCTCTCCTGCCAACGTGTCTATGGTATATCTTTCTGCCCCAGCTAAAATAGATTTGCCTTTCACTTGCCTCACTCGGTTTTCCCAGGATCAACTAACCTATACTAATAAACGGGTAATATGCTAATTAGGGCAGATGTCTTCCTGATGGCCTTCCAGACAAAGCTGCAGTGGCTGCGAAGGGCCCAGGCTCAGGCAGCTATGGGCGGCTGTGAAGGGCCCAGGCTCAGGCTGGCAATGGCAGCAACAGCAGGGTAATGGGGACAGTGCCTTCCCCTTATTCGCCAGGTCTCCTCCTGTAGAGGGAGGCCAGACTGTGGCTTAGGCCAGGGGCCAAGGCAGAGGTGGTTAGGGGTGATCGGGCCAGCAGGGGGGCAAGTTAGGGTCGATCAGGCCAGCTGGGGGGCAAGGTAGGAGCGATCAGGCCAGCAGGGGATCAACTTAGGGTCAATCAGGCTGGCAGAGGGGCAAAGGTAGGGGCAATCAGGCTGGCAGGCAGAGGCAGTTAGCCTAAACCGGCTGTCAGACATCCCCTGAGGGGTCTCAGATTGGAGAGGGTGCAGGCCAGAATGAGGGACATCCCCCCTCCCGCATGAATTTTGTGCACCGGGCCTCTAGTTAGATGATAAATGGTCAGGACTGAAAGGAACCTTTGAGAAATAGTCTAACTCCCTGATTCCAAAACCAGGAGCATGGAGCTCCAGTGGCGCAATTGTTTAGCGCGCGGTACTTATACAAAACCAGGAGCCCAGAGACTAGAAGAGACTGGCTAACGTTACATGGCTTATCCTATATAATAAAAGCCAAATATGCTAAGTGTCTGGTTGTCCAGTCACCCGTTTAACCAATCAAAGTGTAATATGCTAATAATATGCTAAAGCCACTCAATTGCTCACTATGATGTGCACTGACCACCAGGGGGCAGACAGTCGACCAGTCGCTATGACGTGCACTGACCACCAGGGGGCAGATGCTCTGACCGGTAGGATAGCTTGCTGCTGGGGTCCGGCCAATCAGGACTGAGCGAGGCAGGCCAGACACGCCCTGGAGCCCTCCCATGATCCCTCCCCAGCTGGCCAACCTCCCACGTCCCAATCGTGCACTAATGGGGTCCCTCAGCCTGGCCTGCACCCTCTTGCAGTCTGAGACCCTTCAGGGGATGACAGAGAGTTGGTTTCAGCCTGATCCTGCAGGCCAGGCCAAGGGACCCCACTAGTGCACAAATTCATGCACTGGGCCTCTAGTTAGTATTATAAGGAGAGAGGGACCTGGTATCCCTGGCCCTGGCTCTCCAGCTAATGGACTAATTGACTAAAAGAGAGGCCTGAAGGGTAGAATTTTCAAGCAAGGCCTTATTTTATTGTCTATTTCATGTCTCATGAACAACAAGAGGATGGTGAAACCTTTACAGTCTCAGGCAGAGGAAATGGAAGACTCAAAGTGATAAAGGGCAAAATTCTACAATTACAGGGATTGATGGTCAGCTTTCAATTAGACCATTCAAACAAGTTCCCGTTTCTCCTATCAGTATATCTTGCCCTACAGCCTTCACCAACATTCACATAGCAAACAGATAAGCATTTGCTATTTCCACATATGGCATTGGGCACTGGAGTACAGAGCTGCAAAGGGGTACGATTGTGGCCCAGCCCTCAAAATGCTTATGCACTAATGGCTAGGCAAAATCTCAAATGAAACAGAACAAAATGGAAGACAGGGCAAGCAGCAAACACCTTCTTTCCTACAGAGAAGGAATAATCCATCACCGCAGTGAGGAAGAAGAGGTCAGAGATGGTTTCACAGAGGAGGTGGCCTTTGAGCCAGGTGCTAAAGAAAAACCAGGAAAGTGGCAAGTAGGCAGCAAGGAGAGGAGAAGGGCCATCCATGCAGCTGAGGCCACAGCAAGCAGGTGTCTGTGGTTCCCGATGACGGGCTGTGGCGCATGGGTATGTGGGAAAGGGAAGCAGGACATTAGGCCGAGAACACAGGCAGGAGCTGGACCCTTGAGGGCCTGCATGCTCATGATAGGATTTTGATTAATAAATGCATGACATATTTATAGTCCACTTGAATAGGAAAAAGATTTGCAGCAGTGGCATTTGTACTTTATCCTGTGAGCCACAGGGAGTAGAAAGGTTTTAATAACAGGAGCATCGTGACTGGATTTGTGTGTTGGAAAGATTTTTAGATTTTCACAACCGACCCTTCAAATGCTAGGTGAAATGAGCAAATGTTGCATCTTTCCACGGGTGAAAGAACTGTAAACGCTAAGCTATATTTACAAAGTGGGGAATATTTCAAGAAGACTTAGCTTGTTGTGTCTGTGGAATTCTAAGTAATAATGCTTCTGGGTTAGGAGAAGACGGAGGATGACATCAGCTTTTACACTGCGGGAGCCCTTTGAAGCTCGCCTAAGCTTCTAATGCCATTAAACCTTATAAAGTCTTATTTGTAATATACAAAGGAATGACCCCCTGCCTAGACAGCCAGATAATAGCAATCGCTAACATGTGTATAACTCTCTATATTCACAAAAGACTGTTATTCCATTTTCTGTTTTGTCTCCACAATTGGGTAAGAGCAGCATTCTTTTTGTCTCCATTTTACAGATGAGTAGACTGAGACTCAGAAAGATAAAGGGACTTGCCTAAGATAATGTCAGTCAGGGGCAGAGCTGGGAATTGAACGTGGGTCCTTCTCACTCTACATTCTGATGTTCTTTCCACTGCAGCTTGCTGGTAATCAGCAATCAGCCAGTTTGCCCTCACAGAGATGAGGGGCCGTGACCTGCACCCAAAGCTGCCATCAGTTTACTGCTGATCTTGGCCATGTCCTCACCCAATAGGAATAGTCACACCTGCTCACTGATGGTCAGGATGTTGTAAGAATATGATACCACTTTGTGAAGAGTAGGGTGCTAGACAAGTGTAATGCTCATCTAATTTACTTAGTATCATGGCCTGATCCAAAAAGCCAAGGAACCATCCATTTTTAGAGTTGATGACAAAATACTTTCCCCTTGAATCTACCTCTATCACATGGAGAAGGGAAAACAGAAATAGGTCGGATCCTCTTCCAGATCACTTCTGCAACTATAGTGACACATAAACCAGGCATTTAAAAAATTCGTTTCAAACCAGCAAAATAGGGAGCAGAGTGACTTCACGTTTCAGGAGCTGCAACGCCTTATCTGTGCAATGGAGTTTGATCCAATCAACTCTAGGCTCATTTCCTGGCTTCAGACTGAACTGTTCTATGGATAAATAAAACAGGTTTGTGCAAGATCTGATCAAGATCTTTTTCAGCCTCTAGAGGTGATTACCGGGAACCTCATTTTTAAAGCCTGCTTCTTGCTGTGAGCCTTGCATTACTGCACCCCGCCCCCAACTTCGGGGACAAGAGAGCCTGAACTGATTCACCAATAAACAGCCATAAGAGGAAGGCCAGAGGCATAAGGTGATCTCTTGGATAATGCAGCAGCATGAAGAGGTGTCCTCTTTCTTCTCTCCTTGTGGCAGCTACAAGAAAAAAGGGAAGAGTGCCATGCCCCACCAAAAAAAAAGACAAACAACCTAATTTTTTTAAATATAGTTTTATTGATTTAGAGAAGAAGGGATAAGGATAGAGAGATAGAAACATCAATGATGAGAGAGAATCATTGATTGTCTGCCTCCTGCACACCCCCACTGGGTATTGAGCCCGCAACCTAGGCATGTGCCCTTGACCAGAATCAAACTCAGGGCCCTGGGGTCTGCAGGCCAACACTCTATCCACTGAGTCAAACAGGCTAGAGCCAAACAACCTAGTTTAAAACAATAGGTAAAGGACTTGAATAGACATTTCTCAGAAAAAGATATGCAAATGACCAATAAGCACGTGAAAAGATGCTTTGAATCAATAGTCATCAGGGAAATGTTTATCAAAACCACAATAACATAGGACTTTACATCCACTAGGATTTCCTGTAATCAAAAACATGCACAATAGTAAATGTTGACAAGAATGTGGAGACCTTTATACATTGCTGGTGTAGATGATGGAAAATAGTTTGGCAATTCCTCAAAAAGAGAAACAAAACTCTCATGTGACCAGCAGGTCCACTCCTAGATATATACACAAAAGTATTGAAAATAGGAATGCAAACAGAAAATAGGAATGTTCTTTGCAGCATTATTCACAACAGCCAAAAAGTATGGTAAGCAAAATGTGGTATATGCATACAATGGAATATATTGTCAGCCATAAAAGAGTATGAGTACATGCTACAACTTGGGTAAACCATAAAAACATTATGCTGAGTGAAAGGAGCCAGGCAAAAAAAAACACACAAATATTCTATGATTACACTTATCTGAAATATCTAGAATAGGCAAATTCATAGAGGCACAAAGTAAATTGAGTTCACCAGGCAACAACAAAAATTGGAGTTTTTGTTTAATGAGTACAGTTTCTGTTTGGATGATGAAAAAGTTTTGGAAATAGATAATAGTGATTACTGTACAATATTTTTAATGTAATTAAGGCCAAAAATTAATCACTCAGAAAGGGTTAAAATGGCAAAATTTTTTTTATATATATTTTACCATAATGAGGAAAAAAAAAAGAACAGAAGCTCAGTAGCTAGAGTATCAGCCTGCAGACTGAAGGGTCCTGGGTTCAATTCGGGTCAAGGGCACATGCCTAGGTTGCAGGCTCAATACCCAGTGGGGGTGTGCAGGAGGCAGACAATCAATGATTCTCTCTCATCATTGATGTTTCTATCTCTCTCTCTCCCTCTCCCATTCTCTCTGAAATCAGTAAAAATATATTTTTTTAAAAAAAGAACATATGGAGTTTCCTCAAAAAACTAAAAATGGAACTCCCATTTGACCCAGTGATCCCACTTCTAGGAATATATCCCAAGAAACTAGAAACACCAATTAGAAAGGATATCTGCACCCCTTTGTTCATAGCAGCACAATTCACCATAGCTAAGATTTGGAAACAGCCTAAGTGCCCATCAGTAGATGAGTGGATTAAAAAACTGTGGTACATCTACACAATGGAATACTAAGCTGTGGTAAAAATGAAGGCGTTCTTACCATTTGCAACAGCATGGATGGAACTGAAGAGCATTATGCTAATGATATAAGCCAGTCAGAGAAAGATAAATACCACATGATCTCACTCATTTGTGGGATATAATGAACAACAAAAACTGATGAACAAAAACAGATCCAGAGACAGAGACGCATCAATCAGACCGTCAAACCTCAGAAGGAAGGTAGGGGTAAGGGGGAGATGCCGGGAGCCGGTCCATCCTTGCTGTTTCAAGGGACCTGGCATATATGGCATACGGTTCTTAATATGTTTGCTCACCTTCTTGGCACTGTGTTTTAACCAAGGTCACCTCTCCGAGAAAGGTTGAATCCCCAGGTAGGGATTTTCCCCTGAAGTTAGGGAGGGAATAAAACCCCTCAACTAAGTGCCAGGCGGGTAATTAATCCCTTTAACTACGAACAATCATGCTTAAACTACATAATCTTTTCTCCCTGGAATGGAGATAAGAAACGCCTAACCTTTGTAATAGAGATTGATAGGATTGAATCAACTGGTATAAATACAATTGTAACAAGACAGAAACACTCAGAGCTTAGAACAGAATTCAGAAGACAGAACCTACACGGAGCCTGGAGACAGAAGAACTTCGCTGGAGAGAACATGGCAAGGGATCCTGGACTGAACCTGACTACAGAGATTGGCAGGAGAACCTGACTGGAACCTGGACACTGAACCTGACTGGAGAGCCTGGACAGAACCTGGCTGGAGATCCTAAGCAGAACCTCTCTGGAGATCGAGACCAGAACTTGGCTGGAGATCCTGGCTAGGCTGCTGATCAACTGAACGCTGTCTCCGTGTCATTCCTTCTTCGCCGACTCCGTCTACGCCTTTGGGGACCCCTGGACCCACTGGGGCTGGACCCCGGCAGGGAGAGATCAACCAAAGGACTTATATGCAAGCATACAGGCCTCACCAATGGACACAGACAACAGGGGGTGAGGGACTGAGTGGGGGGAAGGGGGTAACGTGGGGATAAGGACACATACGTAATAACTTAATCAATAAAAAATAAAATAAAAAGGACAGAAGAGGTCAGAGCTTGCTGTAAGATGTCTAAGGCCAGAGCAGAAGAAAGTGCCACGTGGTGGGCACAGAGCCATAACCTGGTTGGGAAGGACAAGTGTCCCCTCGGGTCCTGTTTCCTGAGGTGTGCAGAAGATAAACTCCACAGCTGGCTGCAGGCCCTGAGCAGGGAGCCGTGGAGGGCAGGTGGCCATGGACCTTACAAAGAACCATCAACACCAGTGGAGCATCAGGATGAAGCCTTATCGGCAGAGCCTACAGGAATCCCCATGCTCCCACTGGACCTGCAAGCAACCAGCCAGAGCAGTGGCGATGGCCAAAGGAAGGTGGGAAGATGGCACCCTGTGGGTTCCTCACCCCATGCCTGACCCAGCCTCAGGAGGAAGATTGAGGGAGGTGAAAGAGAACGGTGCCTGTTCCCTCTAGACCCCTGGATCTGCCACTTTAACCTTAACCAGGGGAAGGAGGAGGAGAGCTTTGAATTAACTATAATATAGGTGGTTTTAGACAGAGAGCCTAGGGCTCACAAATTGAAACAAGACTATTCTGGGCTCACTAACTTTACAACTAAAGGAAATAAAAAAAGAAGAACTAAGCCCAAAGTTAGCAAAAGGAATAAAACAACAGGATCAGAGTAGAAATAAATGATGTAGAGTACAGAAAAATAATGGAAATGATCAATGAAACAAAGAGCTGGTTTTCTTAGAAAGGATTTTTTTTTATATAACAAACTGGCCCTGGCTGGGCAGCTCAGTTGGTTAGAGCATCATCCAAATACATCAAGGTTTCAGGTTTGATCCCTAGTTAGGGCACATACAAGAATCAACCAGAATTCATAACTAAGTGCAGCAACAAAGCAATGTTCTCTCTCTCTCTCTCTCTCTCTCTCTCTCTCTCTCTCTCTCTCTCTCTCTCTCTCTCCCCCTCACACCCTCTCTCTCTCATTCTCTCTCTCTTTCTCTTTCTCTCTATCTCTCCCTCTCTTTGCTTCTCTTTCTCTCTTAAAAAAAAGACAAGCTTAAGAAAATAAGAGAGAAGACTCGAAAAATAAGAGGGAAGATCTTACAACTGATACTATAGAAGTACAAAGGGTCATAAGAGATTGCTATGAGCAATTATATACCAACAAATTGGATAACCTAAAAAGAAACTGATAAATTCCTAGAAAAACACAACCTACCAAGCCTAATTTTGAAAAATAGAAAATTGGAAGAGACTAATAATGACTAAGGAGACTGAATCAGTACTCAAAAAATTTCCAACAAAAAAATAGCCTAGGGTGAGATGGTGAATGCTACCAAATGTTTAAAGAAGAATTAATGCCAATCCTTCTCAAACTCCTTCCAAAAAATGAAGAGAAGGAAAAACTCCAGACTCATTTTACAAAGCCAGCATCACCCTGGTGCCAAAGCCAGATATGAACACTACAAGAAAACCACAGGCCCAAATCCTGCTGAATATACACAAAAAAATCCTCAACAAAATATTATCTAACTGAATTTTAACAGCTTATTAAAAGGATTACACACCATACTCAAGTTGGATTTATCACTGTGATGCAAGGATGGTCCAACATATGCAAATCAATAAATGCAATAAACCACAGTAATAAAAGAGAAAAATCATATGATCACCTTTGTAGATATAGAAATAGAATTTGACAAAATACAACATCCCTTTATGATAAAAAATGTTCAGTAATTTGGGTATAGAAAGAATGTACTTCAACCTAATAAAGGCCATATATGACAACTAACATATATTCAATGGCAAAAATTGAAAGCTTTTTCTCTAAGACCAGGAACAAAACAAGGGTGATTACTCTCACCACTCTTATTCAACATAGTATACTAGAAGTCCTAACCAGAGAAATCAGCAAGAAAAAGAAATAAAAGGCATTCAAATTAGACAGGAAAAAAGTAAAATTTTCTGTGGCAGATGATATGATCTTATATACAGGAAATCCTAATGACTCTACCAAAAAGCTATTAGAACTAATCAACAAATTTATAATTATTTGATACTGTTAATCACTCCTTTCATTACACCTCTCTCCTGGCTTTTGGGATGTCATGTATGTCTGGTTTTCCCCTTCTCTTTATTTCTGGTACTTCTCATTCTCCTTATATAATTCCCACTTATTGAAGGTAAACACTCCCTACCTAGGATTTTGTTTCTTGGATTTTTTTCGCATCCACATTCTCTAACTACACAATCATCATTCTCAAAATTTCAAATCTCACATATATCATATATTTGGAGCAGACAACACAAACTTACAGTATCAATAAATACAGTACAGTACATTAAATGTAATTCATCTTAAAATTTTATTAACATTTTCTTTTCTCTAGCTTACTTTATTATATAGTGTATAATACAATATAATATAAAATGTGTGTCAATTGACTATTTATGTTATTGGGAAAGCTTACATTACAGTCAACAGGAAGCTGTTAATAGTTAAGTGTTATGGAAGTCAAAAGTCACGTGAATTTTTTAACTTCGTGAGAAGTTGCTGACTTGTCTGTAAAATGAGGAAGATCAAACATTATATTTAGGGACCTTTCAGAAATATTATTTGATGCTTCTATACTTGACTTGGAAAGCACTCTATTTATTTCATGCATTTTTCTAGGTACTTGTACCAACCTCAAAACCACATTTTAATCATAACATAGAATAAGGTTCAAAGCCATGCTTTATAGATTTCTTAATTTATTACAGACTTATTTAAAAATATTTTGTGTAATTGTCCAGAATATCCTTGCCTATTCATCAAGATTTCAGGGGCAGAAGAGAAGATAAATAGATTGTTTTTACTAAAGTTGAAATGAACAGCTCTGAATTCCAGCAAATATAGCAGAAGAAACACCATTTTCCCTTCAAGTCCAACAGAGAATTATTTGCTTCCTTATGATGGTTAATTTTATGTGTCAACTTAGCTTGGGCACAGTGCCCAAATACTTGGCCAAACATGTCTAGATGTTGATAGACTGACATTTAAGCTTTGAGAAAAGCAGATTATTCTCCATAATGTGGGTGGGTCTCACCAATCAGTTGAAGACCTTAGGAAAAAGACTGAGGAAGAGGAAATTCTGCCAGCAAACTGCCTTTGGACTTGAGCTGAAATATTAACATCAACTCCTCCCTGGGTCTCCACACTTGCCTACCCTGCAAATCTTGGACTTGTCTGTCGCCATTGCTAGCCTTAAAGATGGAAGGAAGAAGATCATAAGCCAATGAACAAATGTGGGCAGCTTCTAGAAGCTGGAAAAGGACTATGACCCTCAGCTAAAACAGTGGTCTTGAGGGAAAAGAGATTTGTGTGACCCCTGGTGTGGTTTTCAGGAATGCATTGTGAACACAAACAAGGACTGCCTGTACTGTTATATAAAATGGAAACAGCAAACTAGTGTGTGAGTGAACTCTGAAATGTACCCTGCAACCACCCACTGGAACAGGTACAAGACAAATAATGATCCCAATGGAACTTGGGAAAGAGCACTAAAGGGAATTTAATATTGTTCCCTGACTTATCTTTGTTTATAGAGGGTTAATTGTTTTCCTCAATCCTGTGATGAAAAGAACTGGAGGAGACAAGAAGAGCAAGAGCAATTTGGTTCTCAGTGAGTTCTCAATAAGTGATTGTTGAACTGCAATATATGTCCATCCTTTTAGTTCTGCTTCTCTGAAGAACCCAACTATAATAACTTCTTAGACACAGAAGAAAAGAGCAGCCCCATACCATCCTGCTCTTACCCCCGTCCTGTGATCCAAGAAGGGCTCGCCTCAGCCAAGAGGGCTCATCCACTCAATGATGAGTGAAAGTAAATGGGATCTGCAAACTATAAAGCTGCATGTGCATGTATGCTAACATAACAATTTGTGTCATCACTATCATAATTTTAGAAATTCCATTTGAAACACTAGATACAAGTACGTATGCTCAGCATTATATAATGTGAAAGGCTGGAATTTCTAAGAGAAGGCAGACCACACAGGCAGGATGATATTGTGCTCTGCTTCCACAACCCACCAGCCCAGCCACACATCAGATTATTAAAATCACTCCTGTGAAAGAACAGAATTCGTTGATTATGCATTCATCCCACATAGCTCTTGGCTCTAGCAATGCTCTACACCTCCAGAGACCTCTCATCTTCCTCTTCATCTACATTATCCAGAAAAGAAAAAAGTCAGCTGTCACAGGGAGTGATCTTTTTAGCACTTTTCCAATCAAAACCAGCCTTTGCTGACTTCCTAGAATAAATCCTGTCCTGGTCTCCAAAAATCTATGTTGCTTTTTTAGTGCACTAGCTCCACCTAGTGACTCCTGGAGAGAATGCACCCAAATTTTGGATCCAGTTTACAAAATTGACAGCTAAATATCAGGCAATGTATTTCAATGGCCAGACCGAGATTTTCATTCCAGAGACTTTCAGGGAACACTGTACATTGCTCATTTTAGGAGTACCTAGAATAAGGGTAATAACATGAACACTGAGTTCGGACACCTCTGAGTTCAAATACCTGCTCTATTTCTTACCACTTTTTCCTGTGTGACTTTGGACAAGTCATTTACCTTATTTAAGTTTTTTTTTGTAAAAATAAGTAATTCTTATCTAAGCTTTGTTTTAATTTGTTGTTGTTAATCCCCACCCAAGGATATTTTTTCCATTGGTTTTTAGAGAAAGTGGAAGGAAGGGAGGGAGAGAGAAACATCAATGTGAGAGAGACACATCAATTGGTTACCTCCTGCATGTGTCCCAACTGGGACAGGGATCAAACCTGCAACCCAGGTAGGTGCCCTTGACTGGAAATAGAACCCTTGACACTTCGGTGCATGGGCTGACACTCTAGCCATTGAGCCATGCTGGCCAGGACAAGCTTTATTTTTTAATTAGGTTCATTTTTAATACCTAATAAGAATTTTCTAATAATTAATATAGCTAGTAGATAGAGTGCTTAGTAGACTACTTAGCCCTTCATAAACAATAACAACTCAAAAATACCAATGGCCTTTTTCACAGGACTACTACAAATAATCTTAAATTTTACATAAAAGTAAAAAAGACCTCTGAATTGCCAAAGCAATCTTGAAAAAGAAAAACAAAGTTGGAGGCATCACGCTCCCTGATTTCAAACTATCCTGCAAAGCTATAATAATCAAAAAAGTATGATATTGGCACAAAAACAGACACATAAACCTGTGGACTAGAGAGCCCAGAAGGAAGAAAAAAAAAACATGTTTGTATAGGCAATCGTACAGCAAAGGAGGTAAAAATATACAATGGGAAAAATACAGTCTCTTCAATAAATGGTGTTTGAGAAACTAGACAGATAATAGAAAAAATTATATTGGACCACTTTTGTATACCATCTACAAAAATAAACTCAAAATGGATTAAGAGGAAACCAAGATGGCGGCATAGGTAAACACCTGAAATTGCTGCCTCACACAACCACTTCAAAAATACAACTAAAGAGGAGGAAAAAATGGCGGAGGTATAGATGGACATGTCCCATGCCTTGTCCCGGAGCTGTTAGGGTGAGCAGCAGAAGCGGGTAACATACAGCCCGAATTAGCAGAGGATATTCAGCTGAGAGACAGTTTGCAGCCGGGAACGGCGGAGGAATTCTTGAGAAAGCGGATTGAAAGTTGGAGACTGCGGCTGAATCTCTCCTGGAGCGCCGGCTCAGCCGCAGAGACCGCGCCATCTTGAGTGGCTGTTTTCTGGAAACGTGTACTGTACACCCAAAGACCCAGCATCCAGAGATCGGCTGCTAACCCGGAGACACCGGATCTGGGACAGCGCGACTACGTGGAGTCCTGCTTCTCATGGAAAGGTCAGGTCTCACCTGAAGGAGCGGTTGGCAATTCAGGTTGGGGAGAAGAGTGTGCGCGGGAAGGTCTGCGCCCCACAAAGACCGCGGCCTTTGGGGCCAGCGTGATCAGCGAGTGTGGAAGAGCTCCCACAAGGCTGCTGGCAGAAGGGAACGCTCAAAATTAGCCCATAGCTGGACTGGATGCAAAAAGGCAACCTCAGATTTTGCCAGTGTGCAGGCTACTCAATGTAAGGAGAGAGAAAGCGTGCGGAAGAAACTGCATGGGCTGGAAGGTGCAGGGTTGGGAATTCGCACAACTCCGCAGGCTCTTGCTTTTTTTTTTGCTTTTTTTTGCTTTTTTTCCCTCTTTCTCTTCTCCTTAAATCTTTGCATTTGATTATTAACACACTGTATGCGGGAAATGTATTTATACATTTTACATATTTATACGTTCTACCAGTGTAGTAGAGCGCAGGACACATATTAATACGTTTTTTATAGACTAGCGGTAGAATGCGGGTAACGTATAAATACGTAAACTAAAGTTATCGTAATTTTACTGAACGTTGCCATTTGCGCAAAAAATTAGCAAAAATGGCCCACGCCACCTGTTAGCGCACGATAAAAACTACCTGCAAACAATGTGTTAAACCCAGTGCATGGGATTCCCCACTTGGGAACACTCGCAGAGACTGCAGGGGAAAGTTGTGTTTGTGGAATTTAGGAAACAGGGCGGGTAATGATTAAAGAACCAGCTCTGGGCAGTGGACTTCCTCAAACCAGTTTTAAGTGCAATAGAGAAAATAAACCCCATCTTTTGGATAGAGAGGCTGTATAGCCTCGGAGGTCAAACCAGAAACACTGCCACCCAGAGGCTGAGCCACAAACTGACTCTTAGGTAAACACAAATTAAGGAAGTCTGGGAAACAAATACGGCCTGCTTTAAAATCAGGACTGTGGTTTACAACACGGAGGAACAGTGTATCGCAGGGAAATTCAACACTCTGCTGAATACCTGGCAGGACTAAAGCGAGCCAGACTGAAGAGTAGAAGAACCGAAGGACCTTCACTACTGCAAATTTTTTTTTTATTCTTTTTTCACCTTTTAACTAAGAAACCATTTTTTTTTCTTTTTCCATCACCTGATTTTACCCTTTTAACTACTACATTTTCATTTTTAACCAGTAATATTACTGCTACCATTTTACCATTTTTTAAAGTGCCATTTTATTTTCTCTTTATTTTGGGATTAGTGTTCTCCATTCTATTTTCATCGTTCCTTTAGCATCATTTTTCTCTACCTCAATTTTACCTCTATGCTAAAACCCTCTTCCTCACTTTTCCCCTTTTGTTGTCCTGATTCTCTTACCCTAGTCCTTCTTTAGATTTTCCCTATTCCTTCTTTTTACCCCCTGTCAAAATTTCATCCTACTTATATATCCTATTTACAATGCACTGCTCTAAATCCTTATACACCTCTCCCTTATCTTTCTTCACTATCCAAATTTTTTTTTTCTTGTTTTATCTTTCTATTGTTTTGTTGCTGTTTGCTTAAGTGTTGAGTATGTTTTGTTTTGTTTTGTTTTGTTTTAGGATTGGTTGTGAGGCTTTGCTTTTTATTTTTTTTTTTTGGTGGTTTTTCCCCACCTTCACCCGCCCCCCCACCCCACCCCACCACCCCCCCCCCCCCCCGCGCCCGGTTATTTTTTTGTGCTTCTGTTTTCCCTTGCCTCACTTGATATTATTGGTTGTTTGTAGTTTGCATTCATCTCCAGGGATCTATTGCTGGAATTTGTTGGGATTAGTGGCGGTTCTATTGGAGTTTTCTCCTCATATAAATAGTCTCTTCCCCTCTTCTACTTCATTCTCTCTTTTCACTCTTTCTTTTTTCTTTTTTATCCCCTCCCTTTTCCCAATTTCATTTTTGCACTCCTTTTTTTCTTTTATTATCTTTTTTCTTTTCTTTTTTTTCTTTTATCTTTTTCTCTTCTTTCCTCCTTATCCCCTAATTCTCTTAATTCGGGTGGGCACCTTTATTTGGGGTTATTAATATCGTGAATACGTGTTCAGTGCCTGGTACATTGTGCCTTGTTGTGTTGTATTTTGTGCCTTTAAATCAGCCGTGGACAAACTACGGCCCGCGGGCCAGATCCGGCCCGTTTGAAATGAATAAAACTAAAAAAAAAAAAAAAAAAAAGACCATACCCTTTTATGTAATGATCTTTACTTTGAATTTATATTAGTTCACACAAACATTCCATCCATGCTTTTGTTCCAGCCCTCCGGTCCAGTTTAAGAACCCATTGTGGCCCTCGAGTCAAAAAGTTTGCCCACCCCTGCTTTAAATCAACGCAGCAGATCCAAGCAACAGCAGCCTCCTGATCACCACACCCTCTATCTGAGGAAAAGCAGCTGTACGTGAAGCTTCCCCCAACCAGCCAGAAGAGCCACCACAGCTGTGAACAGCACCCACCAGAGGAGCTGCTGCCAACTGAGGAGCTGCTGCTACCGCAACTGCCCGAGGAGCAACCACAGCCCGAGGAGCCACTGCTAAGCAGGGAGCAGCCACTGAACAACTCAACATCTAGATATGTCAGGGAGATCAAACATGGGTAGACAAAGAAACCCCCAAAGGAAAGAAAAGGAGGACTCACCAGGAAAGCAGCTAAGTGACAGAAAAAGAATTCAGAATAAGGGTCCTAGAGTGCATAAGCCGGATAGAGGAAAAAATCAACAACTTATGCAAGAAGCAAGAAGAAACAGATGAAAAAATCAATAACTTATGTAAGACCCAAGAAGAAATGAAGAGCAATATAGCTGCAATAAAAAACACCATTGAAAGTATCAATAGTAGACTAGGAGAAGCGGAGGACCGAATTAGTGAATTAGAAGACAAGGAAGCAAAACACACCCAAAATGTACTGCAATTGGAGAAAAAAAAGACAGGAGGAGAGCCTAAGGGAGCTTTGGGACAACATGAAACGAAACAACATATGAATAATAGGGGTGCCAGAACAACAGAAAGATGAACAAGGATTAGAAAACCTATTCAAAGAAATAATATCAGAAAACTTCCCTGAGGTGGGGAAGAAAAAAATCACACAAGCACAGAGAGTCCCAAACAAGGTGAACCCGAAAAGACCCACACCAAGACACATCATAATTACCATGGCAAATGTTCAGGACAAAGAGAGAATCTTACAGGCTGCAAGAGAGAGAAGGAAAGTTGCATACAAGGGATCTCCCATTAGATTATCAAATGATTTCTCAACAGAAACACATCAGGCCAGAAAAGAATGAACAGAAATTTACAAAGTGATGCAAAGCAAAGGACTGAATCTAAGAATACTCTATCCAGCAAGGCTATCATTCAAAATTGAAGGGGAAATAAGAAGCTTCACAGACAGAAAAAAAAAGGCTAAGGGAGTTTATCACCACCAAGCCAGCAATGCAAGAAATGCTAAAGGGACTGGTGTAAAAAGAAGAAATAAAAAGCTCAGAAAGAAAACAGCCACACAAAAAAAGAAATGGCTACAAACAAGTACCTTTCAGTAATAACTGTGAACATAAACGGCCTAAATGCTCCAAACAAAAGACATCGAGTGGCTGAATAGATAAAAACACATGACCCATACATTTGCTGTCTACAAGAGACCCACCTCAGAAGACGGGACTCACACAGACTGAAAGTGAAGGGATGGAAAAATATCTTTCAGGAAAATGGAAATGAAAAGAAAGATGGGGTAGCAATACTTATATCAGACAAAATAGACCTCAAAGTGAAGGCCATAAAAAGAGATAAGGAAGGCCACTTCATAATACTAAAGGGATCAATACAACAAGAAGATATAACCCTGATAAACATGTATGCACCCAATGCAGGAGCACCCAAATACATAAAAAAAACTCCTGGAAGATATCAAAGGAGAGATCGACAACAATACAGTCATAATAGGGGACTTTAATACACCACTGACATCACTGGATAAATCCTCTACACAAACAATCAGCAAAGAAACAGCAATCCTAAGTGACTTACTAGATCAGACGGACTTAATTGACATCTTCAGAACACTTCACCTCAAAGCCACGGAATATACATTCTTCTCAAGTGCTCATGGGACATCTTCAAAAATAGACTACATATTGGGTCACAAACAAAGTCTCCCCAAATTCAAGAAGATTGAAATCATACCAAGAATCTCCTCAGACCACGAAGGCATAATATTAGAAATAAACTACAATAAAAACAACACAAAATATGCAAATACTTGGAAGCTGAATAGCATGTTATTAAATATTGATTGGGTTACCAATGAGATCAAAGAAGAAATTAAAAACATCCTGGAAACTAATGACAATGAAAACACAAAAATCCAAAAACCTATGGGACGCAATGAAAGCAGTCCTGAGAGGGAAGTTTATAGCTCGACAGGCCTATCTCAACAAACGAGAAAAAATGGTAGTAAATCATCTAACTCTACATCTCAAAGAATTAGAAAGAGAGCAACAAGAAAACCCCAGAGTGAGCAGAAGGAAGGAGATAATAAAGATTAGAGCAGAAATAAATGGCATAGAGACCACAAAAACAATACAGAAAATCAATGAAACCAAGAGCTGGTTCTTTGAAAGGATAAACAAGATTGACAAACCTCTAGCCAGGCTCACCAAGAAGCAAAGAGAGAGGACCCAAATAAACAAAATCAGAAATGATAGAGGCGAAATAACAACAGACCCCACAGAAATACAAATGATTGTTAAAAAAATACTATGGACAACTCTACTCCAACAAACTAGACAACCTGGAGGAAATGGACAAATACCTAGAAAAATACAACATTCCAAAACTCAATAAGGAATCTAAAAATCTCAATAGGCCAATAACTATGGAAGAAATTAAAGCAGTCATCAAAAAGCTTCCAGCAAACAAAAGCCCAGGCCCAGACGGCTTCACAGGGGAGTTTTACCAAACATTCAAGGAAGAACTAAAACCTATCCTCCTCAGACTACTACAAAAAATTCAAGAGGAAGGAACACTCCCAAGCTCATTCTATGAAGCCAGCATTACCCTAATACCAAAACCAGGTAAAGACAACACAATGAAAGAGAATTACAGGTCAATATCCCTCATGAACATAGATGCCAAAATCCTCAACAAAATCTTAGCAAATCGGATCCAGCAGTACATCAGAAAGATCATACACCATGACCAAGTAGAATTTATCGCAGGGATGCAAGGATGGTACAATATCCGAAAATCAATATACGTGATACATCACATAAACAAATTGAAAGAAAAAAACCACATAGTCATATCAATTGATGCAGAAAAAGCATTTGACAAAATCCAACACCCATTTTTTATAAAAACGCTCAGCAAGGTGGGAGTAGAAGGATCATACCTCAACATAATAAAAGCCATATATGACGAATTTAAAAAATAAAAATAGGAAACCAAGATGGCGGCGTAGGTTAACGCAGGAGATCGCTGCCTCGAACAACCACTTCAGAGATATAACTAAAGGACAGAACGGACATCATCCAAAACCACAGGAAGGCTGGCTGAGTGGAAATTCTACAACTAGGAGGAAAGAGAATATCATACCCAGACTCAGAGGAGGCGCAGTGCTGAAGTGAAATACTCAGGTGCGGAGTGCGCGCGAGGAGCGGGCTGGTGGCGGAGGGCGCGGTTGTTGTTTTCAATCGGGAGGGAGTTTCAGACTCTGAGCTCCAGATCCGGGCGAGTCTCTGGGGAGCAAGACTCAAACGGGAGAAGCGGGACTGTCTGGCTTCGGTCGGAACTCGAAGGCAGCTTTCTCTCCGAGGTTTGCAGCCATTGCTGGGACTCTGAGAGGCAGAGCCCCTGGGGAAGGAACTGAGAGCAGCCATAACTGCTCGCTCCGGCCCTCCCTGTAGATCCCTGGGGACCCGCCCCGCCCAAGCCCTGCGCAGAACCATTTGCCGGATAGCCTCAGGCAAAGGCTAGATTAGCACCGCCTTAGAGATCCAGCACAGAAGCCCTCCCACTGCAGACCCAGCGGACTCTCATAGCCAGTTAGCCTGGAGGTCAACTCACCCCCGGTATTGCCGACATCAATCAAGGCTTAAAGGCAACAAGACTGCACACAAAGACCACTAGGGGGTGTACCAAGAAAGCATAAAAAATGCGGAGACAAAGAAACAGGACAAAACTGTCAATGGAGGATATTGAGTTCAGAACCACACTTTTAAGGTCTCTTAAGAACTGTCTAGAAGCTGCCGATAAACTTAGTAAGGCCCTCGAAAAGACTGGTGAGACCGCCAATAAATGTTGTGAGATCCTCAAGAAATCTAATGAGACCCTCGATGTTATATTGGGGAACCAACTAGAAATTAAGCATACACGGACTGAAATAACGAATATTATACAGACTCCCGACAGCAGACCAGAGGAGCGCAAGAATCAAGTCAATGATTTGAAATGCGAGGAAGCAAAAAACACCCAATGGGAAAAGCAAAATGAAAAAAGAATCCAAAAATGCGAGAATAGTGTAAGGAGCCTCTGGGACAGCTTCAAGCGTACCAACATCAGAATTATAGGGGTGCCAGAAGATGAGAGAGACCAAGATATTGAAAACCTATTTGAAGAAATAATGACAGAAAACTTCCCCTACCTGGTGAAAGAAATGGACTTACAGGTCCAAGAAGCGCGGAGAACCCCAAACAAAAGGAATCCAAAGAGGACCACACCAAGACACATCATCATTAAAATGCCAAGAGCAAAAGACAAAGAGAGAATCTTAAAAGCAGCAAGAGAAAGAAACCCAGTTACCTACAAGGGAATACCCATACGACTGTCAGCTGATTTCTCAACAGAAACTTTGCAGGCCAGAAGGGAATGGCAAGAAATATTCAAAGTGATGAATACCAAGAACCTACAACCACGATTACTTTATCCAGCAAAGCTATCATTCAGAATTGAAGGTCAGATAAAGAGCTTCACAGATAAGGAAAAGCTAAAGGAGTTCATCACCACCAAACCAGGATTATATGAAATGCTGAAAGGCATCCTTTAAGAAGAGGAAGAGGAAGAAAAAGGTAAAGATACAAATTATGAACAACAAATATGCATCTATCAACAAGTGAATCTAAGAATCAAGTGAATAAATAATCTGATGAACAGAATGAACTGGTGATTATAATAGAATCAGGAACATAGAAAGGGAATGGACTGACTATTCTTGGGGGGGAAAGGGGTGTGGTAGATTCGGGAAGAGACTGGACAAAAATCGTGCACCTATGGATGAGGACAGTGGGTGGGGAGTGAGGGCGGAGGGTGGGGCGGGAACTGAGAGGAGGGGAGTTATGGGGGGGGCAAAAGAGGAACAAATGTAATAATCTGAACAATAAAGATTAAAAAAAAAATAAAAATAAAAAATAAAAAATAAAAAATAAAACAAAGGAGAAAAAAAAAAAAAAAGCCATATATGACAAGCCCACAGCCAACATCATACTCAATGGACAAAAACTAACACCATTTCCCCTAAGAACAGGAACAAGACAGGGATGCCCCCTCTCACCACTTCTGTTCAACATAGTACTGGAAGTATTAGCCATTGCAATTAGACAAGAAGAAGAAATAAAAGGCATCCAAATTGGAAAAGAGGAAGTAAAACTGTCCTTATTTGCAGATGACATGATATTATACATACAAAACCCTAAAGACTCCATCAAAAAACTATTAGACTTAATAATACATGAATTTGGCAATGTAGCAGGATACAAAATTAATGCCAAGAAATCTATGGCATTTCTATATACCAATAGTGAACTTTCAGAAAGAGAGACTAAAAAAACAATCCCATTTACCATCGCACCAAAAAAAAAAAAAATTAAGATATCTAGGAATAAACTTAACTAAAGAGGTAAAAGACCTCTACTCAGAAAACTACAGGACGTTGAAAAAAGAGACAGAGGAAGATATAAACAGATGGAAGAACATACCGTGTTCATGTATTGGTAGAATCAACATCATTAAAATGTCCTTACTACCCAAAGCAATCTATAAATTCAACGCACTTCCCATTAAAATACCAATGGCATATTTCACAGATCTAGAACGAACTCTCCAAAAATTCATCTGGAATAAAAAAAGACCCCGAATAGCTGCAGCGATCCTGAAAAAGAACAAAGTAGGTGGGATCTCAATACCAGATATCAAGATGTATTACAAAGCCACTGTTCTCAAAACTGCCTGGTACTGGCACAAGAATAGGCATATAGATCAATGGAATAGAATAGAGAGCCCAGAAATCGGCCCGAACCAATATGCTCAATTAATATTTGACAAAGGAGGCAAGAACATACAATGGAGCCAAGATAGTTTCTTCAATAAATGGTGTTGGGAAAATTGGACAGATATATGCAAGAAAATGAAACTAGACCACCAACTTACATCATACACAAAAATAAACTCAAAATGGATAAAGGACTTAAATGTACGACAGGAAACCATAAAAATTCTAGAAAAATCCAAAGGCAACAAAATCTCAGACATATGCCGAAGCAATTTCTTCACTGATACAACTCCTAGGGCACTTGAAACGAAAGAGAAAATGAACAAATGGGACTACATCAAAATAAAAAGCTTCTGCACAGCAAAAGAAACCAACAACAAAACAACGAGAAAACCCACTGTGTGGGAAAACATATTTGCCAATGACATATCTGATAAGGGCCTAATCTCCAAAATTTATAGGGAACTCATACAACTTAACAAAAGGAAGATAAACAATCCAATCAAAAAATGGGCAAAGGACCTAAATAGACACCATTCAAAAGAGGACATTCAGAAAGCCAAGAGACATATGAAAACATGCTCAAAGTCACTAATCATCCGAGAGATGCAAATCAAAACAACAATGAGGTACCATCTCACACCTGTCAGACTGGCTATCATCAACAAATCAACAAACGACAAGTGCTGGAGAGGATGTGGAGAAAAAGGAACACTTGTGCACTGCTGGTGGGAATGCAGACTGGTGCAGCCACTATGGAAGACAGTATCGAGTTTCCTCAAAAAACTGAAAATGGAACTCCCATTTGACCCACTGATCCCACTGCTAGGAATATATCCCAAGAAACCAGAAACAACAATCAGAAAGGATATATGCATCCCTATGTTCATAGCAGCACAATTCACCATAGCTAAGATCTGGAAACAGCCTAAGTGCCCATCAGTAGATGAATGGATTAGAAAACTGTGGTACATCTACACGATGGAATACTATGCTGCTGCAAAAAAGAAGGCATTCTTACCATTTGCAAAAGCACAGACGGAACTGGAGAGCATTGTGCTAAGTGAAATAAGCCAGTCAGTGAAAGAAAAATACCACATAATCTCACTCATTTATGGATAATAAAGACCATTATAAACTGATGAACAAAAATAGATTCAGAGGCAGAGCAGCATTAAACAGATTGTCAAACTACAGCAGGAAGGCTGGGGAGGGTTGGGGGGGAGTAAAAGATAAACCAAAGGACTTGTATGCATTCATATAAGCATAACCAATGGATACAAGACACTGGGGGTGTAGGGGAGGCTGGGGGAAGGTCAAGGGGGGGAAAGGGAGACAAATGTACTACTCTTTGTAATATTTTAAGCAATAAAAAAAAATTTAGAAAACAAAATAAACGTAAAAAAAAAATAAAAATAAAGGGCAAGAAGGTTGAGAACCACTGGCCTAGAGCAATAGGTGAACCAAAGGTGACTGCAACACATTGGGCTGCTTTATTCCTGTTTTCAAATTCCTCTAAACCAACTACTTTCCTTTCCTAAATATCCTCTACTACTTGCTCTTACTCGTAATCACCTTTATTCTCTGCTAAGCCCATCTGTCATTACTTTCATCACTAGTGATTATAAATTCTTAACAATTACTCATAGGTAAGCCTATATAGGCACACACCTCAATAGAAGAAAATAAAAATGTTACCACACATGAGAATGGAAAGATTTCAGTCCAAAGTACTGGTAAAAAAAAAAAAAAATACAAAAATATTTCTCTCCCCCAATCCTTGAGTTATTAATCATCTTGAAGCTGCAGTACAAAGACATCTGTTGGATGAAAGAACAGATTAGAGGGAGGCAAGGAAATTTGCCAAGACCTGAGGCAGATGCTTCCTCTTAGATTTGGACCTAGTAGCAATGCTACATGTTCTGACTCTTTCCCACGGATTTAAGTTTTAACATCACATTCTCTAATGCATGAAAACAACTCCAGTAGGGGTAGAACTTGAGCATTAGGAGTCCCAGGCATTCCTGAACCACTTCACTCATTCATTCAGATGCATTAGTTGAGAGCCTACGTTATTCTAGGGCTGGACAGTTGCTCTCAAAGTGTTTGCTGTCTACTTGGAGAATCAGTTTACAGTATGACTTCTATTCAACAGTACAAGGAACTCGAGGTGTCCTGGAGATTTACAACATAAACAAGTTCATCAGGTGAAGAAGGAATAACTTGTTCCAGGTTAACTAGCAAGGCTTTGAGACTTGAAAAGAACTAGAACATAAGATGCAAATTGAGGGAGCCAAGAGACAGGAGAAAGAGTAGTTGAAGGCCTTTTAATGATGGGCTTTCTGTTCCTGGCTGATGAGTTTATATTGTGTCTGAAGGCTACTAAAGGATTTTAAGTGGGAGGAGCAGTATCATGGGACTTGCCTAAAATACATCAAGCTCAATCATTCTGGGATCCATATTCCCCTTACACCTCTTTACTCCCATCAGGAAGTTATTATAGCCTCCTCCTTCTTATCCTAGCCTTTGCCAGTCCTCAGCCTCCCACTCATCCAATCCATCCCCCACACTTTCCAGATTGGTCTTTCCAAAATACATTCAGTCATGTTATTCCCCTGTTTTAAGCCCTAAAATAGAATCTGGGGCTAATTTGTCACACTCATTTTGCCACTAGTTACACTCCTCATATCTTAACCTCTGGCCAACCTGACTGCTACTACTTCCCCCAACATGCCATGCTACTTCATGCCTCTACTTTAATCATGCTTCTATTCTTAATGACTCAGACACTCTACCTCCACTATCTTGCTGATGAATTTTTCCTTATCTTTTGAAACCCAGATCATCCGCCCCCATCTGCCTAGGCACCCCCTCTTTTGTGTCAACCTCACACCTTGCACAAGCTTCTATTATTACATTTATATTGAGACTAGTCTCTATTTCCTTGTTCAACCTTACTCTCCACTTTTGTTGCATGAGCTCCTTGGGGAAAAGATGGCACCTTTTTACCTTTATATCCCCAGTGTTCGGGACTTAGTTAAGTACTCAGTACAAAATCAGCAAAGAAATAAATCAATGAAGGAATGTTCCTTCTTAGAGATAGAAGATGACCCCAACCTGTTATGGAAGAAAAATCTCCTGAATTCCAAGAAGGCAGCCATACTTTAAAAAGTCCAAAGCTATGTTTGTTACTATGGCAAAATACTGCAGTCAATTTCTTTATATTTTACCTCCCAATTTCTCTTTAATGAAGATAGTACAGTCTTGGAAATGCATAGATGAACATAGGTTGTGTAGTAATATTCTCATACACTGAGAAATGTTCCCAGTACATAGATATGTGTATACCTAGAGAATATTTGTAATAACTTACCTTATTTTTCTATAATTCTATCTAAGTTTTTGCAGCAGTAAAACTACCTACCATGCTCCATTGAAATAATGAAAAAAGGAGCCCAAGTATATAGAAATATTTCTTTTTCTGTAAAACATGTCTAAAAAGATTCAGCTTTTGGTAACTGCCGGGGTAGAACCCCAGCAGGTCCAGGGGTCCCCAAAGGCGTGGACGGAGTCGGCAAAGAAGGAATGACACGGAGACAGCGCTCAGTTGATCAGCAACCTAGCCAGGATCTCTAGCCCGGATCTCCAGAGAGGTTCTGCTTTGGATCTCCAGCGAGGTTCTGTAGCCATGTTCCCTTGCTAGGTTCTCCAGCCAGGTTCTGTCCAGGCTCTCCAGTCAGGTTCAGTGTCCAGGTTCCAGTCAGGTTCTCCTGCCAATCTCTGTAGTCAGGTTCAGTCCAGGATCCCTTGCCATGTTCTCCCGCTAGGCTCTGTCTCTAGGCTCCGAGGCCAGTCCCTGTCCAGGATCCTCCGGCATGCTCTCGCCAGCGAAGTTCTTCTGTCTCTAGAGAATGCTCTGTGTAGGTTCTGTGCCTAGGCTCTGTCTCTCTTGGTCCTGTCTTCCAAGCCCTGTGTTCTAAGTTCTGTGTCTGAAGTTCTGTGTTCTGAGTTCTGTCTTCTTCTGTCTTCTGAATTCTGTGTTCTAATTTCTGTCTCTCCTGGTCTTGTCTTCTGAGTTCTGTCTCTTGCTGTCTTGTTACATCTGTATTTATACCAGTTCATTTTAATCCTGTCAATCTCTATTACAAAGGTTAGGGTGTTTCTTAGCTCCATTCCAGGGAGTAAAGATTATGTAGCTTAAGCATGATTGTTTGTAGTTAAATTGATTAACTACCCGCCTGGCACTTAGTTAAGGAGTTTCATCCCCTCCCTAACTTCAGGGAAAAATCCCTACCGGGGGAAACAACCTTTCTCGGAGAGGTGACCTTGGTTAAAACACAGCGCCAAGAAGGTGAGCAAACATATTAAGAACAGTATGCCATATATGCCAGGTCCCTTGAAACAGCAAGGATGGACCAGCTCCCGGCAGGTAACCTACATCTAAGTAATACCAAGGCATTCGTGGAAAGAATGACTGTTATTGGAAACTTAACTTGAAGCATGGGGTCCAAGTCTTGCCAAAGAGTCCTGTGACATGAAAATAATAGTGTCATAGGTCCTAAAAAGAGCATATCCCCTGGACTCTGCCTCCATTTAACCAGCAGGGATCGATAATAGAGAATCAGAGGGGCTTCTCCGATATTTGACTTGCACATGATCCTGCTGCCAGGGCACCACACTGAGGCTAGGGTAAGTCTACATGATGGTGAGTGAATTCCCATGATCTTGGTGTAACGGGAGTTTGGAGTTGGAATTAATTTAAAGTATATTAAGAAGCAAAAGGTAAAAAAAAAAATCAAATAGTCATCAATAGAGAACTGATAAAAAAGAAGAATTTATGGTAGATTGAATTGTTGGTCCCAATTCTATTCCCTGTAGTAATATTATACATCCATGACTTTGCCATGGCCTCAAGGTGGATGAGGTATACTTTCTAACTTCTTGACTATGGGCTTGAGCAGGTAGATTGCTTTGGCCAATGAGATGTTAGTAGATATCATGTGAGCAGAGGCTTGACGTCAGCTTAAATTATTAACCTTGTTTACTTGCACATCTGTCATCATCATAATACCAGCCTGCTTATCCATGGCCCCTCCATGTGCAGCGACTTTACCACATCTGATCTGCAGGCCTGTGGTGTAACGCAGAGCCATTCAAAACCAGCCATGCACGGACTGAAATGAATGCATGCTGAGGTACATGAGAAATGAATGTTCATTGTTAGATGCTGCTGGTATTTTGGGATGTTTGTTATTTAGAAAAAGCCAACTAGTGCATTACTCATCTACATAATAGAATATTCTATAGTTAGTAAATGAGGCAGCTGTAGCCTAGCCAGTGTGGCTCAGTTGGGTGAGCATCATCCTGGGAGGCAACTGATCGATGTCACATCAATGTTTCTCTCTCTCTCTCTTTCACTCTCCCTTCCTCTCTCTCTAAAATCAATAAAAACGTACTTTTTAAAAAATAAATGAGGCAGTTCCTGGTGAATTAATATAGAAGGAACTCTAGGATATACTTTTAAATAAATATAACAAGGAGCGGAGCAGTATGTATAACATGCTATTATTTGTGGGGAAGAAAAAGAGCTCATATTTCTATATTTGTTTGAATAATTCTAGAATGTCTTCAGAAGAATGCATGAGAAGTTGTTAACTATAATTGTTCCCAGAGAAGAGAACTAGAAGGACTAAGGGTCAGAAGTGAGAGTTACCAGCCAGTGGGAAAGTATTTCGGTGTTTTAATAACCAGTATAGTTGCACTGGTGCACACCAGCTGAGTATCCACCCTGGATAGACACATTCTAGAAATGGCTTAGTTCCACCTTTCACATTTTTCAGTACAGTCTATCCAGATTGAAGTGATTTCAAGATTTAAAAAGAGCTGGATTTAGTTAAGTTGATGGGCATCAGAGTGCGAAAATGCAGAAGAAAAAAAAAGAAAGGAAGTGTGTGTTGAAATGAGTTTGTCATCTATATATTTTTAACAACCCACCTCTATTCTCTGCTTTTCTCCCTCACCACGCCTAATACCATTCCTAAATTTGACCTCGTTATAGTCCACAGTATGTAGATCATTGATTTAACTATTTAGAATAAACACTTGTAGTAAGATGATGAGGAGGATAAAAATGTTGTAATACAAAAAATTTTCTCACAATGTGGGAAAAAGTACAATTTTTTACATATTTCACATAGTCCAAGAAACACTGTAATAATAAGTACATGTTACCATAGAAACTAGATGTCATCATTAGCATCATCAACACTCAATAAATGTTAAATATTGTTTTTAGTTACTTGCTGCTTGCACTAGAAAAGAAAGATATGATTTGCTATAATGAAGTTTCTAATTCAAAGGACTTTTGGAACAACACACATTTGGTAAGAACGGAATAAACCTTTTATCATTCATCACTGCTAGGGGCTAGGTAGGAATACAGAGATAAATAAGATTCAGTTCCTATCCACAAGAACTTCAGTCTGGTTTAAGGGGACAGATGCACAAATGATTATTAGACAATGTGGAAATGCAGTGGCAGTGATGTATGCGGGATATTATGCATAATCCCCAAAGCAATCAAATGCTGACAGGAGAAGAACACATGCTTACTCAAGAAAAAACAAACTGTTTGTATACCTATTTCTTGCCTCATTGTTTATCCCAGAATACAATGCTTTAAGTTTTGGAACGCATAGGTGAGAAAACTCCCTGTGTCCTCTCCCTAAATTCCTCTCACTGTTTCTAGTTTTAACATTAATCAGCAACATCTCCCCTTCACATGCAGAGCTCCTTTGAAAACTGTAAAGACGAGAATTGTGGTTTCTATAGGTTGCTAAGTCAAAGGCTCATGAATAATTTAGACTCCACCAACTGCCAATGATCCTGGGTTCCAAAACTCTGGATTCAAGGAGCCAATTACAGGCAGGGCACCTGGAACAGATAACACAGTGCCCAGGAGAGTGATTAATCTTTATTTCCCCATGTTGTCAACATACCCTGATGCAGAGGGACAATTGCCTGTCTGGATCTGCAGTACTCTTGGATTGCTCAAGGGGGCCCCATTTGCTCCACCTGTTACTTCTTGTTGGGCCTCCATGGCATGGCCAACTGCCTAATCCTCTACACCCAATCTGTACCATCCACCAAAGGCTGTTGTGCCTGTCAGGCTTTTCACTCTCTTCTGCAATAGAATCTGCCTTCACATTTATGCTCTGCCAGTAGGATATAGAGTTCTCATATTCCAGTATAAGTGCAGGATTCTCTAGAGAAGCAAAGGAAAGAAATCAAGCTTACCACATGCAGTGGCCAAGGACATGCATGGAGTGTAGCATCCTAATCAATTCCAGGGGGTCCGGAGTCTTAAAGAGCTTTACTCCTAAGTGGATCATGGCCTTCTGAAGCCCTAACACGTGTCTCCCTCCTAGGCAACGGCATGGTGGTGTTTAAGGGGCCTCTAACAGTTACTCTCAGTTTCATGAAGAGAGAATGATGAAAGGGGTTCACAAATTGCATATAATGAATTTAGGAACAAAATTATTATTGGGCTGCCTGACATTGCTTGCATTGTGCTCAATACATGTTCATTTTCTTTCTTTAATCCAGCCTCTAATTATTTGGCTCTTTCTCTAAGGCTTTTAAACATGATCCAGTTCTCCCCCACCGACCCACCCCCACTAAAATAACAATTCCTCGACCTTGCAACCCCCTCAATCCACTGTCCTCTCTCTCCCTGATGCCAGCATATCCCACCCATTCCTCTGCCAGCCAATTCTCCCAAATTTTATTTGAGTGTGAATGTTGCTATGTGTACACTAGGAAAGTTCAGTTTCTAGACTGCAATGTAGGGACCAGAAACCCAAGCTGACTCGGGTCCCTTATATGTGCTAGGCACCAGGAATATGATGATAAATAAGATTTCTGTATTCAAAATGTCAATTATTTCCTCCCTGACTCCATATCTCCTAAAAGATAACATGCCAGTTCTCCTTCTCTAAGAGTCTATTTCCAGCCCATCTGGAGTGGCTCAGTGGTTGAGCGTCAACCTATGAACCAGGAGGCCATGGCTTGATTCCTGGTCAGGGCACATGCCTGGGTTTTGGGCTTGATCCCGTGTGGGGGTGCAGGAGGCAGCCAATCAATGAATCTCTCTCACCATTGATGTTTCTATTTCTCTCTCCCTCTTCCTTCCTCTCTGAAATCAATTAAAAAATTTTTTTTGTTAAGAGTCTACTCCCATAATCTCTGTTATGTGTCTTTTGTCCTCTTGGCCTCAGCTAATTGGTCCAAAGCTTCTAATTGGACCCATCTGCACCAATCTGATTTAGAACTGGCACATATGGACCCAAATCAGTCTTTTTCATTTGTTTAACTAGAAACCCCATATAAAGCCAAGGCTGCAGCAGAAATAACTGGCTTCTGTGCCCTGAGAAATAGAGGAAACACATGAAAAAACAGCATTAGACTTGCAAAAAGGAGCAGTGAGGAGATCATGAATATCCTGTGCCAAGATCATTCTAGCTGAAAGTAATTGAAAATCCCAACTCATCAATTCTTAAACAGTAAGAGAATATATGACCTTATGTGTTAGTCTGCTAGGGTTGCATGACAAAACACCACAAACTGGATGGCTAAAACAACAGAAATTTATTTCCCAAGTTCTGGAGTCTGGGAGGCCAAAATCACGTGTGAGCAGGCTGGTTCCTCCCAAGGCTCGCTCCTATGTGCAAAAGGCCTTCTTCTCTCTGTGTCCTCACGAGGCCATTCCTCTGTGTGCATGTATCCCTAGTGTCGCTCCCTCTTCTAAGGATGGCCATATTGGATTAGGGTCTACCTTTATGACCTCATTTAGCCTTAATTACCTCTTTAAAGCCCCTACATCCAAATAAAGTCACATTCTCAGATACTAGGGTTAGGACTTCAACATCTGAATTTGGGGGGAAAACAACACCTTATGTAACAGTAAATTCTCTTGATTTAGGTTCCAGGTACAGCTCCATGATATGATCAAGATCTCAGATGTCTGCTCCTCTTGGCATCAGGTTCATGTCAAGGCTGGTTTCCCTTTCAGTTGAAAGATGACTACTGACCCACTAAATTCTAAGCTCTTTGAAAGAGAGCCCATAGGGAAAAACCAAGATGGCGGCATAGGTAAACACCAGAAATTGCTGCCTCGCACAACCACTTCAAAAATACAAAAGATAAAACAGACATCATCCAGAACCACAGGAAGGCTGGCTGAGTGGAAATTCTACAACTAGAAGGAAAGAGAAAAGCACACTGAGACTCAGAGGAGGTGCAGAAGTAAAGTGCAGAGGTACGGAGGCACACGCAGAAAGGGCTGGCAGCTGAGGACACGGCACACGTGGAGAGGGCTGGCAGCTGAGGACCCAGAGCACGTAGAGAGGGCTGGAAACTGAGGACATGGTTGTCTTTTTCAATCGGGAGGGAGTCTCAAGCTCCCGACTACTCTGAACTCCAGTTCTAGGTGAGTCTCTGGGGACCCAGACTCATATGGGGAGAAACTGGACTGTCTGGCATTGGGCAGAACTCAAGGGCAGCTTTCTCTCAGAGGTTCTTGCAGCGATTACTGCAGGACACTGAGACTCGGGGCCTCTTAGGGTAGGACTGGGGAGCAGCCATTGCTGCTTGCTCCGCCCTGTTGATCCCCTGAGACCCTGCCCCACCCAAGCTGTGCACAGAGGCTTTTGAATATGAAAGGTCTGGCCCTTTGCAACCTGAAAATTACCTAACAAACTGCAGCTGAATCAGAGAGACCCAGAACTTCCAAAAGAGGGTCCAAGGCCCCACAGCAGCTTGCACTGCTTCACAGCTGGGCCTCATCTGGGCACCTTCAAACCCCAAACAAAGAAGAGAAATCTCTCCATGGCTCCTGCTGGGTAGCCTCAGGCAGAGGCTAAATTAGCACCTTCTTAGAGATCCAAGAGCCAGTGTACCCAGTGGTCAGAGTGGGACCATCCAGATTACAACTCCTCAGATCCATAAGGGACAAACTCAGGGGGCAGACTCAGTGAGCACCAAAGCCTCACTGAAGCAAGTCCTGCCCCAGAAGGGTGTCTCCAGCTCAGAAGTTCTCCCACTGCAGACACAGCTGATTCTCACAGCCAATTGACCTGGAGGTAAATTCCTCCTAGTGATACCCACAACAGTCAAGGCTTAACTACAACAAGACTGTGCACAAAGCCCACAAAGGGGTGCACCAAGAGTGTCGACCTCAGGTAATTGGGGAGGCTGAGCCACTGGGCCCTATAGGACACCTAACACAGAAAGCCACTCTATCAACACAGGGAAGCATAAAAAATACGGAGACAAAGAAAGAGGTCACAAATGACAGAAATGGAGGAAAGCAAACTATACTGGATACAGAGTTCAAAACCACACTTATCAGGTTTTTCAAGAATTTTCTAGAAACCACCAATAAATTTAGTGAGACCCTCAAGAAATCTAGTGAGACCCTCGAGGTTATGAAAAAGGACCAACTAGAAATTAAGCATGCACTGACTGAAATAAAGGATATTCTGCAGAGCTCCAACAGCAGACTAGAGGATCGCAAGAATCAACTCAAAGATTTGAAATAGGAAGAAGCAAAAAACACCCAACCGGAAAAAAACAAAAAGAAAAAAGAATCCAAAAATATGAAGATAGTATAAGGAGCCTCTGGGACAGCTTCAAGCATACCAACATCAGAATTATGGGGGTGCCAGAAGAAGAGAGAGAGCAAGATATTGAAAACCTATCTGAAGAAATAATGACAGAAAACTTCCCCTACCTGGTGAAAGAAATAGACTTACAAGTCCAGGCAGTGCAGAGAACCCCAAACAAAAGGAATCCAAAGAGGACCACACCAAGACACATCATAATTAAAATGCCAAGAGCAAAAGACAAAGAGAGAATCTTAAAAGCAGCAAGAGAAAAACAATCAGTTACCTACAAGGGAGTACCCATAAGACTGTCAGCTGATTTCTCAACAGAAACTATGCAGGCCAGAAGGGAGTGGCAAGAAATATTCAAAATGATGAATAGCAAGAACCTACAACCTAGATTACTTTACCCAGCAAAGCTATCATTCAGAATTGAAGGTCAGATAAAGAGCTTCACGGATAAGAAAAAGCTAAAGGAGTTCATTACCACCAAACCAGTATTATATGAAATGCTGAAAGGTATCCTTTAAGAAGAGGAAGAAGAAGAAAAAGGTAAAGATACAAATTATGAACAACAAATACACATCTATCAACAAGTGAATCTAAAAAATCAAGTGAATAAATAATCTGATGAACAGAATAAACTGGTGAATATAATAGAATCAGGGGCATAGAAAGAGAGTGGACTGACTATTCTCGGGGGGGAAAGGGGTGTGGGGGGTGTGGGAAGAGACTGGAAAAAAATTGTACACCTATGGATGAGAACAGTAGGTGGCCAGGGTAAGGGCAGAGTGTGGGGCGGGAACCGAGTGGAGGGGAGCTATGGAGGGAAAAAAGAGGAACAATTGTAATAATCTGAACAATAAAGATTTAATTTAAAAAAACAAAAAGAAATAAAAAGAAAGATGACTGCCAATGGCAATTGGCATTACAGACTCTCTTTTAAAGCTTGGCAATGGAGAAAGATAACTTCTCCAAGTATGGAATGTAAGTCCCGCACTTCAATCTGTTTGAGTAAACTTAAGTCACCATGCTTACCATGGGAACAGTAGTAGCCAGAGGAAAGTCATCTGTTGATTGGCTAACACTAATGAAGACTTACCACCACCCTTACTCCAGAATTAGAAGGGAAAGGATGGTGATCCTATTTAATAAAAGGCTAATATGCAAATTGTCCTCTGGGAGTTCAACCACCCTCTATGACATGCGGTGACCACCAGGGGGCAGGGTGGAATGAAGGAAGGCCCAAGCCAGCAGCTGGCAGCGTGCAGCTGGGGGAAGGAAGGCCTCAATCGGCCCTGATTGCCGACCAGGCCTAGGACCTCTATTTGTGCATGAATTTCGTGCCCAGGCCTCTAGTCTGAATATGATCAAGAATCTGTTAGGAAAAAAGGTGGGGGGAGTAAGATTTTGGGTAGCTCTGGAGACAAGAAAGGCAGGGAGAATCCTGTGTTACCTTTACCTATCGGCATTATTTTTCTTCCCTTTATCTTTCCATTCACGCATCTCACAATAAACCAACATGGAAGGGAAAACAAATCAAATTATACTTTCCATACCCATTTCTTTCCTATCTCCTTCCATGCCTCTATCCAATAACTTGCCAATGCTCTACAGTGCACCTCCAAGGAAATACAAAGTAATCTTCTCTCCCCATCTACGATGGAATTCAGTTTCAACTTGTGTTACCGAAAATGTTAGAAAACAGTCCTACCCAGTTTGGCTCAATGGATAGAGCCTGCGGACCCAAAGGTCCTGGGTTTGATTCCAGTCAAGGACATGTACCTTGGTTGCCGGCTCCTCCCCAGCCTGGGCCCTGGTTGGGGCACATGCAGGAGGCAACCAATCGATGTGTTTCTCTCACATTGATATTTCTCTCTCTCTTTTCTCTCTCTTCTCCACTCTCTCTGAAAATCAATGGGAAAATATCCTCGGATGAAAATTAAAAAAAAAGAAAAAGAAAATGTTAGAGAACAAACTTGATGTTTAAGAACATGTGTTCTTCAGGACTTTTCAAAGCTCTTACCCAAACTCATAATAAATATCAGAGAAAGCCAGGTTTTGGATCACTAACCCTCGATCTTCTGATGCTGGGTCAGTTCTCTTTCCCCCTAACTGCACTCCTCACATTGCTTATATGGAAACCAGACTGTTGATTCAGGAACCTTGCCTTTTCCTCTCCCTTAAATAGGCAACTGTTCAACAATTATCAGTATGCTTACACTAAAAATATTAACATATACAATTCGGTTCCCCTGATCCCTCAATTTGTGTATATCTGAGGATATTCCAGGCTAAAGATTAATTTTTCAGATGACTTTTGAGTCAAGGCAGACTAAAGGACTTTGTCTTTTGTGAGCATTTGTGGCAATAAAATGTGTACTTTGTGTATCTAATTGGGAGTGAATGGAAGAGAAGTTCTACTGCAGGTATGCATTTGCAAATATCTGAGATCACATTGCTTTGTGCTGGAAGCATGGTGTGGGTTTGTGGGGAATTAACATGGATAATAAGTCTGGATGTGAATGGAAAAATCAAGGTAGGTGGCTTTAAACTGAGTCAGTACACATCTTCACTCTTGAGGAGTAGGATGGTTGCTTTTCAGCTTCCCAGTGACCTCAGTACAGCCTGTTGAAAAGCTATTGGCTTCTCGTATGGCCTCTGGTTTCTATCCGAGGAACTCCTTTCTTTCAGCTTCACTTGCCTGAGAATTACCTGCCTGTTCTTTTTACTTCCACCTCAGTGAGGCCAAAACCCAGCTCTGCTTCTACATGGCTCCAGAGCAGGCTTCACTTTTTAGAAAACTGGTAGAAACAATAGGAAAAGGGAGGGAGGAGAGGATATGTGACTCATACTTTCCTCGCGGAGCCTGACCCACATCCACCACAAACCATGTCCCCATTACATTCCTAACCACAGCACACTCTGTGGTACCCAACGTGTGGATCTTAACTGCCCAGGGGAATCCGAGATCTGGCTCTCCTCTAAATGCAAATGAATATTATTGCAGTCCTTACTTTTACCCAGAGTCACTCTTAAAATCTCCACTATTTGCCTGGCTGATGTGGCTCTATTGGTTGGGCTTCGTACCATACACTAAAAGGTCAGGGCACATGCCCAGGTTGTGGGTTTGTTCCGGGACATACAGGACTCTCACATTGATGTTCCTCTCTTTCTCTCTCTCCCCTTTCCTTTCTCTCTCTCTAAAATCAATTTTAAAAAACATATTTTTAAATCTCCACTACGCAACCTAAGTAAAAACAAGGAAGTGAAAATACAAGAGAAAATTTGGGGGGTAGTGGGGCGGGGAGTGGTGCAGGAGGTATATGGAGGACTTATCATTTGTTTTTCATTGTTATTAGCATTAAAATAAAAATCATTTTAAAAATTAAAATGAAAAATCCCAAACATGCTTCAGGATCGGGAAGCAGGGGGAAAGGTTTTAGGTTTTCTATTTGGGTTCTGTATGGTTCTGGGCAGTAATGAGCAAGGAAAGATGCAATACCAGTGAAGAGGAAAGCAAAGGCCAGACCTGAGGCCTCCCTTTCCTACAGTTCCTACCAGTTTCTAAAAGCGAGGCCTGCTTTGGGGCTGTGTATGAAGCAAAGCAGGGTTCTGGCCTCCCTGAGGTGGAAGTAAGGAATAGGCAGGGAATTACAGGTTGAAAATTATCGCCGGTAACTGGCCTAAAATAGGCATTGAGATTGAGTCCCCAGCAGTCTTCATCTATCAGATTATAATATAAATCACGGTAATGCCATCCACTTGCTACTGCTCATTTTGGAAATGAACTAATGAACAAATTCTGGCCAATGAGACATAAACGGAAGCTTGCTGTGGGAATTTGGGAATTTTTTCTTTTGTCTTGATACTGGCTTGGAAATAAAGTCAATATCTAGAATAGCAGGCATAAAAATTGGGCATCTGGGTCCTTGTTAAAATAATTAAACCACTGGATAGTACTTCCTGGACTTATTGAGATAATAACATTTCTTATTATGTAAGACCTCTGAAGGCATCCTGACAGATAGATATGCTCCTTTCCTCATAATACCCAGGAACTCTCACCACATCTACCCTCCTGCCCTGCTACAAACTCAAGAGCTATCACCAGTGAGTTAGAATCAGAGAGTGTCTCTCACTATGTCCCAGAGATGAAACAGGGTACAAAGGAAGTCCTAGAGCTACATCAGGGAGCACAGTTTTGTACTTAAAAGCCAAGTTCAGCTGTAGTAATAATAATGCCAGACTATGTCAAGTACAATATTAAACAAAACAAACGATTTTTGTAAGTAGTATATGATGTGGTTTCCATGGAAAATATATTTTCAGTTTGAAATAACTGATTTAAAGAATACAATCCAATTTGAGATTGTATATGTGTTCTAATTTTAACTGAAATCTAAATGAAGAATAACCTGGCCTGACCTAGATGTTTAGAGATTGTTATCCTAATATCAGAGATTTTTAAAAACATTTCATTTGGCCCTGGCCGGTGCTGGCTCAGTGATTAGAGCTTCAGCCTCCACAGGAAGAGTGCAGGTTCAATTCCAGTCAAGGCATGTACCTGGGCGGCATGTCCCATCCCTGGCCCTGGTTAGAGCACATGCAAGAGGCAAATGATGATGTGTCTCTCTCTCACCTCTCTCTCTCTCTCTCTCTCTCTCTCTTTCTCTCTCTCTCTCTCTCTCCCCCCCCCCTCCCAATCTCCCTCCCTAACACTCCCTCCCTGCTTTCCACTCTCTAAAAAATCTACGGAGCCCTAGCTGGTTTGGCTCAGCGGATAGAACGTCAGCCTGCAAACTGAAGGGTCCCAGGTTCGATTCCAGTCAAGGGCACATGCCCAGGGTTGTGGGCTTGGTCCCCAGTAGAGGGTGTGCAGGAGGCAGCCAATCCATGGTTTCTCTCTCATCATTAATGTTTTTATCTCTTTCTCCCTCTCCCTTCCTCTCTGAAATCAATAAAAATATATTTTTAAAAATAAATGAAATTAAAAATCTATAGAAAAAATATCCTTGGGTGAGGATTAACTAAATAAACAAACACTTATTTGACTCCATGTCACTCTCTGGGCCAGGCTCACTTGTCGCAGTGTGTGTATGTACATACATGTGAGGGAGGGGCTGGAAAGAAGGGGAAGCAGAGGCCAATCTCATGGCATGGTGTCCTCTGTATGCTAGTGTTGTTATTATCAGACAAAATATGGTTAAAAGGAACATTTAGTTTTCTATGCCACATATGAGTGAAATCATATGGTTCTTGACTTTTTCTGTCTGGTTTATTTTGCTCTAGCATGATATTCTCAAGATCCACCCATGTTGTTGCAAATGTCAGTATTTCATCTTCTCTTATGGCTGAGTAGTCCTCCTACTACTATGTATGCAAGGTAGAAAGGAAAAGGGGTCAAATATATGGTAACAGAGGAAACCTGACTTTGGGTAGTAAACACACAATGTAATATACAGATGATGTATCATGGAATTGAAACATATAATTTTATTAACCAATGTCAGCCCAATAAAGTTAATAAAAAACCTAAAAGAAGAAACATTTAGGGATGTCTTTAAATTAGAGTCATAAAAGACTAATTGTTCCCTCTTGAGGGTCCATCTCCTAGTACTGATGTGATAAAAGAGATGTGCATAGGCTAATTGCATGTATATGAATCATAGGTATATCTTTAGAACCAGCTAGAAAGATCCTTTCCCTGTTTGCCTGTCCTGTCCCTGCCCAGGGTGCCTATGAAAAAAGGGACAGTGTTTGTGGCTGACTCAATCAATTATCATCTACAAAGAGTAAACCAAGTGGGAAATAACCTGATTTTCCCATAGTCCTTATGACCAAGATTTCCCCTTTGACTAAATTCCTAGCCTATGGAAAATAGTCTAAATAATCTTTGTATTTCTACACCCTTTACCCCAAAGTGATAATAGGTACCTTTAACTAAACACATGCAAGGCACATTACTTACATTATCTCATTTAATCCTCATACCAACACTGTAATGTAGATGTTATTGTTCTTGTTTTAATATGCAGAAAAAGAGGAGCGATTTGTTGACTAACTTAGTCAAGATCACACAGCAAGCCCGGCCAGCGTGGCTCAGTGGTCAACCTACAACCCAGAAGATCACAGTTTGATTCTGGGTCAGGGCACATGCCCGGGGCTCTATCCCCAGTGTGGGGTGTGCAGGCGGCAGCCAATCAATTATCCTCTCTCATCATTGATGTTTCTCTCTCTCTCTCCCTCTCCCTTCCTCTCTGAAATCAATAAAAATATATTAAAATAAATAAATAATTCATATACAAAGGTGTATAAGATACAGAATCAGAGCCAAGTCAGATACATAAACATTTACGATGGAAGGCAGTATGACAATGCTTTGTGAGTGGTATAGACTGAGTATTGTGAGAATGCAAAGTCAGGATCAGGGGAGAAATTATGGAAGATGAGTTATACTGGGGAAAGATAAAAGGAACAAAGAAAAAAGTTCTCAATGGTAAAATGCACTAAATGCATCCTGGCCCACATGCTTGCCCTGGACCAATCCCCCTTTCTGAAACTGTTAGCATTAGTGTTAGAAATAAGGACTCTGCTGAAGTAAGATTTACATAGATAGGATCTCAAAAATGCTCTTTCTAGTCAAAACACTCCTAGGACCTAATTTCTTAAATCTTACTCTATAGAAGCTATGCCACCAATTATTGCCATTAAAGGCATATTAAAGTGAAAGGAGCCTGGGTTACTAAGTTAAGAGAAACCTGGACTTTATATTCAGAGTTGGCCACTTGCTGAGGCAAATTACACACTGTATGTGCTGTGAAATTGCCATAATCAGACCTACATCACATCTTAAGTATATTAAATAAAACATTTTATGCTAAATGTAGGAGCTCAATAGATATTTGTTCCCTTTATTCCTCATATCCCAATTACACCTACAACACAGGGAGATTGGGGGTATGACTAGAATCCCCACAGACCAGTCATTACAGATTAATCAATTATACAGGTTATGTTTGCACATGCCCTGCTCCTGCCAGTTACTGGATGCTGGGAATACAAAGTTGAATAAGACATGGTCCTGATCTCACACAGCTTACAGTTTGATGAATAGACAGGGAGGGCAAGGTGTGTGTGCCAACCAGAATATCAGTAATTAGAATATAGCATGGCTACACCTGAAACCTATACAATTTTATTAACCAATGTCACCCCCAATAAATTCAATTTAAAACGTTTTTTAGAAAAAGAATGCAGCATGGTTAGTGTCAGAGGTAAACCAAGTAGGAATTCAGAAGAGGGGTGTTAGAAAATAGAGGTGCTAAAAGGCCCTAGAGAGCATGACCTTCATCGCATCGTTTGAACATAGAGAAGCTGATACAAAAAGAAACTAAGTGACAACTCAAGGTCACACATCTACTTACTACTAGAGTTTGACTAAAACCAAGAATGCCTAAGTCCAACACTTTCTCGCTCAAAACTAAGGGGCTGTGGAAGGGTTTTCTCACTTCAGATAACTTGTCTAAGTGTCTAAGGCCCTGTCATCTGCAGGTGGTCAAAATCTTTCCCTGAACTTACCTTCTCTGACAATACCTCACTTTCATTCCCACTATATATCCAGCCAATATACCCAAGTGAGAAAAGCCTGGGAAGGCACCTTTTTTTTTTTTTTTTTTTTTTTTTTTAGAGAAAGAGAGATATTAGTTACATCCTGCATGTGCCCCAACCATGACCAGGAACTGAACCCACAACCAGGGCATGTGCCCTAACCTGAATCAAACCTGCAACCCTTAAAAAAAAAAAAAAAAAAAAAAAAAAAAAAAAAAAACCTGCAACCCTTCAGTGCACTAGATGACACTCAACCAACTGAGCCACATTGGCCAGGGCCAGAAAGGCACTCTTGAAGAAAGCACATATTGATAGTCTTTATACTTTTGGCTCTATGTTCATTGTGCTAACCAGCAATAAAACCACTGGGAATAAGCTACAATTGCCATGATAGAACTTTAAAGTCTTAGAAGTAAAGGAAAACTTAAGGAAACTTGAAAGAAGAAAAACAAATATTCATGCTCTTTTTTCCTTTCTCCGATTAACTCTAAATAGTGGTAACACGAAGAGGGGTGTCTAGGTCTGTGGCAGTAATTACTGAGTATTTGCACAAGCTCTGCTTCACCACAGAAAGACAGTAATAAACCATCTGCATTTACAGCACAGTGATTGAACATAGCTTTACTGAACTGTCTAGCTAACTTAGTGTCATGTATTTCATATGAGAGGCATTTGAAAACAGGTTTCATTATATTTTTAAATTTCAAAGTCAGAACTTATAGAATTCTCTTTGCAAATATGTGACAATAAGACTGGCCCTAGCCAGCTTGGCTCAGTGGATGGAGCGTCAGCCTGCGAACTAAAGGGTCTCAGGTTTGATTCCGGTCAAGGGCAGATGCCTGGGTTGCAGACTCGATCCCCAGTAGGAGGCAGCTGATCAATGAGTCTCACATCATTGATTTTTCTATCTCTCTCTCCCTCTCCCTGCCTCTCTGAAATCAATAAAAATATATTTTTAAAAAAAGACTGGATATGTGTTCGTTCAAATATTTAATTAAATAAGAATAATACACTAATTGAAATTATGAAATTGTTACAGTGACTTATGACTCAAATATTTACATCTGCTGAGATTAGCTCTTGTATCCACTCTTCTCAGGATTAGGTTCATATACTTCATCTAGATAAATTTAGTATTCTGACTTACCAGTGATCCATACAGAAGCAAATTAGATTTCTTTTTCTGACTGTAAAGAAATATATTTTCTCTGCAAGTAAATGGAAATATTAAAAAGTAAAAAGTAAAAAATATATAATACCCATAATCATACCACCAAGTAACAATCATTTCACAGAAGAATAAACATTTGTATGTGTATTATATAAACATGCATATATTTAAATGATTATTATACATAATCATTTCTAACTAATTGCTTTTTATTATATTTTGAAATTCGCTGGAGGGAATATCAGAGATTAATGCTACCATCAAAAACTGGAAGGTTCTAGGGTAACGATTCCTATTATGTTACCATTTTACTTGCCTACATGACATTTCAAACTACAGAAGTATCTTAGAGAATGACCATGGATAATCATAAAATTTAATTAGGTGTTAACTTCAATTCTTCAATTTCAGCTACTGCTTTAGATTTGGCTTGTTTTTAATTCTCACCTGAGGATATTTCCTTTTTTTTTTTTTTTTGATGGAACCCACAACCTAAGTATGTGTCCTGACTAGAAATCGAACCCATAACTTTCTGGTG